>NC_139010.1:48441362-49143862 GCF_964374135.1 Grampus griseus | reverse complement strand
TGTATTCTCTAATGCCTCAGTCACTTTGCTTTCAATGTCAAACTTTATTCAATTTTCTATATTCTACTAAAGAGTGAAAGATATGAAGCACTTGTTATTTTTCATTGTGAAAATATAGCCAAAAAAATTCAATGGCAAACAAAAAAGGAAAGTATCTCCATGTTATGAATGAAGCAGACTTTTTTTTTTAATGCTGCTTAAAAGATGAAGAACATTATGAGGTCAAGCTTGTTTTGAGAAAGGTGTTTTTTTAGGTATTTTATTCTGGCATTTATATAATTTCAACAAGATATTTTTGCAATCCATTTAACATAAAATTAAGAAGATGAACATCTACTTCGTTCTCAGAATTTAAAGCGAATATAGGCTATGTATAAGAAATGGTTCCTGGGCTTCCCTGGTGGCGCAGTGGTTGAGAATCTGCCTGCTAATGCAGGGAACATGGGTTCGAGCCCTAGTCTGGGAGGATCCCACATGCCGCGGAGCAACTAGGCCCGTGAGCCACAACTACTGAGCCTGCGCATCTGGAGCCTGTGCTCCGCAACAAGAGAGGCCGCGATAGTGAGAGGCCAGCGCACCGCGATGAAGAGTGGCCCCCGCTTGCCACAACTACAGAAAGCCCTCGCACAGAAATGAAGACCCAACACAACAAAAATAAATTAATTAATTAATAAACTCCTACCCCTAACATAAAAAAAAAAAAGAAATGATTCCTGCCCTGATAAGCTTATGATTTAGTGGTTGAGAGAGATAAACATACCAATAAATTTAATTATACCCAAGGCAGTACATATTAGGTCATTTTACCTTCCTTCAGGTTCTTTAACAAGACCTGAAAGTGTGTTCTCTAAAACGCATCTTGAATCTGTCCTCCACATCAGTGAAGCCTGATTCTGAATTTCAGAAGTAGCCTAATTTTATGCTTCAAAGATGAGAATCTGTTTTCCCTTCATTTATTGTCTGATTATTGTGATCAACTCTTAAATCCGGATTGAAATGCTGAGAGACACTAACATGTTACCCACTTTAAGGTGTATCTTTATGTTCCTCTTACACTAGAGTCATCGGAAATCGGGCCTTCCCTTGTGATTCACACCACTGTCTCGTTTGGAGTTACATACTTGGAACACAGCACTGAAGATGTGCAGGAGTTAATCTTCCAGCAGCTGGAAAATATTTTGCCTGGTTTGCCTCAGCCAGTTGCTACCAAATGCCAGAAATGGAGACATTCACAGGTAATCAGAGAATCCAGTGGTATGTGCAGTTTTCTCAATCAGACCTGACTTTACTTTTTCTCATCCTTTGACACTCGCTAATAAAAGAAATTAACATGATCTTGGGAGCAAATATGTGTTTGCCTAATAAAGAAGTTTACATGCAGGTTTTATTATCCCGTTATTTCTCAATAAGAGATACATATAATTTTCCCCGATGTTATGTTCAAATTCTAGCATCTCAAGACTTATATACCCTGAAGATCTGGGGTTTCCTATGCAGGCAAGGCAGGTTATATATCAAAATGCAGCTGTTTCTCTGGGGTTTTTCTAAATCAGTACTGTGGTTATATAGAAACCACTATAACCTCCCAAATTTTTGCAATATGTCGAATTAACCTTGTAAGTGTATTTTGCTACCACAATTTTCATTTTTATTAAGTTCCCACTTTGGTTTTGACTGCTGCCAGTAGAGCTGTTTGGGGGAGAAAGATGAATACCTGCAACAGCTAGTTGAGCTGTTTTTTAAGGGTTAGATAAACCTGCTGATCGCTCTCCTAGTTCAAACTTAAAATCTCTTTACACTAAGTAAATGTTGACTTTTTTGAAAATCTCTGCATACTCCAGCAGAAGTTTGTGAGTATTCATAGAAAAAGTCTTTTGATCTGTAAACTCAGTTGTGAAGTCATCTGGGGACAATGGAGCAAAGGACAGAAGGAGAAAAGAAGCGGTGACTTGTCTATTTTTTCCTAAGATTTCTGAGCACATTGATTACCTGACTTACCAGCACTATTGATTACCAAAGCTGTGAAGCCTTTAGAAAAAGTGGTTGTGAGAAATTGCAGCAGATTTTGTTTATTTTAAAGGACTTTCCAAAATCAGAGGAAATGGTAAATTACTTCCTAAAATATTGCAGCAGGTCTATGTGTTTACCCATATCTTCTCAAGTTAAATTATACACTGAACCTTCTGGGAAAATATTTACTTAAACACATCATGGTCACTTTAAAAGACTTTACTTTTTCCTTTTAAAACAATTTTTAAAATCTCAATAGCTAATGTCTTTAAGTGATATTTAACTTAATCTTAAGTTGGCCTGAAAAAGAATACAAAGAAATAATCTTGTTGATATAATTTGAAGGTAGATATATTACACAGCAAGTCACTTCGCAATTTATATACATTCTTTTAGAAGAAATGATAGTTTCTGAGTTTCTTCTTGTGACTTCCTCAAAATAATTTAATAAACTGAAAAGATGGGTTAAAATCTACTTATTTCCTAAAATTTAATGTGTTAGTAGAAATAGATTTGACTTGCCCACAAAATGACTTAGTCAAAGTTGTGCAATATCACAAAATTTAATAAAAAAAATCTTTGAACACAAAGTACATCCAAACTCTAACAATGATTTTTATTACAATTTGGATGTTCTCCCTTGAAATTATCCCAGTACATTTAAAGTCATGAAATCTACATTGGCTGCAAAGCCTGAAAGGGAATAAGATGTCATTCAAATTTAGAGGTTTGTATTTTCCACTATTCATAGTACCTTGACCAACATTCTACAGAACATAACGTCATTATAGCAGAGATCTTACCTACATTGTTCAATAGAGAGAGTGAGAGAGAGAGATCTCCCATATCACCTTAGGAGAAAGGCTAATTAGTGACAGGTCCAGAGACTTAATAACATTTAGCTAGTTAGTGTTCAGTTATTATTCCTAAGAGAACGCTTCTCCAATGTTTTTAAAAGGTTCATCTTAACCCTTGAAATTTAACATAAATGTCAATTCACCCTTTTCCGTTGCCATCCCAGGACACAAGCTCTACCTGAAATGAATTCATGAATGTTTGTGTATAAATATGGTCTAATATAGTGCTTAAACTGAAGAGAAGAATGGTGTAGAAAGAGGGACAAAAAAGAAAGAACAGCCAACTGATTTTGAAGTTTCCCTCATCTCTGATTCCCCTTGCAGGAGAATCCTGCCCTTTATTTCTTCCAGCCTGGGTCTCACCCTTCATTCCTTTTCCTCCTTCCTCTGTCCTGCTTCACCCATACCTTCTCCTGTTCTTCCCTCTCCACCCGCTTCCTTCCCTTCTTTCTCACTGACAAACAAGTGATACAGCCCTTCAAACCCTCATTTTATAAAATCCTAGATAGACTACAGGACTGGGGTCCCTGCCTCAGGAAGCAGTGGGTGGTATGGATTCCCTATCCCAGGCCTCTCAGGCTGGACTCCCCATCTCCATGCATTTTATTTTTCTCTTCTTTTGTATCGCCTACCCTGCATCCTGGCACTCAGTGACCGTGGAGGGTAGGGAAGAAAAAAAGGAAGAGAGATCACAATGGTGAACACCCACATTGCGTAGTGCAACAGGCCTGGAGCTGGGCGATTCAAAGATGTGATCTCATTTAACATCAAAAGTAGCCTTATGAGGTTGCTATTTTTAACCCACTACAGCGATGAGAAAAAACAAAGCCTCAAGAACATGAAATAAATTCCCTAAGGTCCCATGGCTAGTAATGACAAAACTAGTCTACCTGCCTCTCAGGTCCTTCCCTCCTCTTCACTGACCCTCTGTTTTGAATGGCTGCTGTAACAAATTACTGCAAGTTTGGAAGCTTAAAACAACACAAATTTATTATCGTACAGTTCTGGAGGTCAGAGGTTCAAGATAGGTCTCAGTGAGACCCTCAATGAGGGTCTCAGCTAAAATCAAAGTGTCGGCAGGGCTGTGTTTCTTTCTCTAGGCTCTAAGAGAGAATCCATTTTCTGGCCATTTACATCTTCTAGAAGCTGCCCCCAATCTTTGGCTTGAGACCCCTTCCTCCATCTTTAAAGTCAGCAACAGCAGGTCAAGTTCTTCTCATATTGCGTCACTCTGACCTTTTCTCCTGCCTCAGTCTTCCTTAAAGGACCCTTGTGATTACATGGGACCCACCTGCATAATCTAGGACACTCTCCTCATCTCAGGGTCCAGTGACTGGCAACATTAATTCCAGCTGTATCCTTAACTCCTTCTTGAGATTTAACACTTACAAGTTCTAGGGGTTAGGATATAGACATCTTGGTGGGGGGAGCCTTATTTCTGCGTAGCACACCCTTCTTTCCCCCAGAATTCTTTGGTAGATTCCTTTATGAGGCAGTATCTCCCACTCCTCTCATAAAACCTCTGGGGAGAGCACCAGCCCTTTGAAGCTTTCAGAGCAGCCACTTTAGGAACCGGCTGCTCTCTGAAAGAGGTAAGGGAGTGCTTTGTGGGGGGGGCAGTTTTCTGTTTCCCTGATGATGCTCTTTGTGCCTTCTGCTGCCTCTAATGTCATATATCCACAGTGGCAGCAGGGGGGTGAAACATGGTTGTTCATTTATTCATTTGGTTAGTCGTTTATTCCATAAGCATTTAACGAATGCCTAGGACATGTCTAATACTCTGCCCATGGAATCCTAGAGACTAATCTTTGCTGAAAGCCTTCTCCTAAGACACTAAGTCAAATTTTTTGCCTTGAGTAGGATAACGCTGCTTTTTTGTGGGTGCTGCTTTTAAGGAAAGAGGCAGATCAAGAAAGAAGGCGTGTTTTAAAGACTTGGGAGCTGCTCTGTGCCTCCCATTTGGGGTTTGAATAAAACACTTGAGTAGGTGGTTCAAACAAACATAACAAAGCAATGGCATTTTTTTCATGATTCTCAGTTCCTCCCTTTTGCAGATATTTGCCTTCCATTATTTAAATGTTTATCCAGTTAATATAACTTGATGCCTAGGCTGTGATGCATTGAATTAAGATTTCTGTAACAAGTATGATATAGTAATCCATTCAGCAGAAGAGTAATAACTGATAACACCTTTCCATGTATATTGACAGGGGACACTTAATCAGTTTGATAACCCTAATACTCTCACCATTATTATTCGCTATGCCTTCCTTTGTTTCAAGTCTATCATGATGCCTTTCCCAAACTATAATAAATGTATGATTTGCTTGCGAGTTTAATGCTGATTTTCCCCCATCTTTCTGTAGTTCCTGAAAATTTCAGTGGCTTTTTCTCTCACTTAGCACATTCATGGATTACCTTATTTTTAAAAAATCACTGAATCTATTTCAAATACCAAGGAGATCAAGAGAGGAGTTTGATGGGGGGAGGAGAGTCAGGTGGTAAATGAATACCTTGGTATCTTTGGCAAAAATAAATGGATTTGGATTAGACTATTAAGCTTCTGCTGTAAAGTTAGAAATTAGTTATCTTCTATAGTTACGTTCTTTTCACTTGGTCTTTTGCCCTGAGACTGTACTTTCTCTCTCCTCAATGGCAGTCCTTTTATATTCTTTAAGGAGAAGGATGATGAACTCTTTAAGAATCTGATCAAAGCTATGAATATGAAGATGCTCATCCTTTCAAAATATACATGTACACATAAACACAAAATTGCATCTAATTATGAAAATTTATCAATATAAGCAACCTAAAAGTCCTCCCATGAATCCAGCATTAAGGACACCTGCTGTAAATGTTATACTCTATAACCCAAACAAATCAAGAACCCCTCATTAGCCCAGTCTTGTGTTGTAGTCTAAGAGACAAAATTCAACAACCAAAAGGAACGTAAAGTAATTCTCATCTTTACCAGTATCTTTTATAGAACTTTAAAGAATATCCAAAATTCATCATCCTTAGCAGTACTTTTTGAAGTTTCTCTTCTCATTCCTTGTATATCCCACTTCTAGAAGCTCCCTCAAATCTTTTTGCACCCTCAACTCTAGTTTTCCACAGAGTTTTCCCTGATAATTAGCCATGCAGGCTTATCTCTTTTTTTCTTTCCTCTCTTCAGCCTCCCATTCACATTCCTCACTTTTGACTCTATCTCTTTTTTTCCCCCCTTAGATAAATAAATCCTTTTCAATGCAAATTCCCCATTTTGGCTTCCTCAGGTCTTCCCCAGTTGATTACCTTGGTTGACATAGTACTGCCCAGGAGTCAGAAGGAATAAAAGAGAAAGAGGAAATGTGCAACAGCTTAAGGCCAGAATTTTCTTTAGAGGTTTGTGTTTGGTGTCTGGAGGGGGATGTGTACACAGAAAAGCCTGAGGTCACCCACATACTTACATTATTCCCTCATGAGATTAATTTCTGGCCGGTAGTGTCTGATTTCAGCATTGGAAGATCAGGTGGTAATTGATATTTCCATTTTTTCCTTTTCTTTCTTATGTATTTTCTATTTTATCCTCATTTTCTTCTCTTAGGCAGGTTGCAACTGAAAAGCAGGGACTGACTGATTGTATGAATATACCAAAATTATGAATCCAAATGACTGCCCCCTTCAACACAGTCAGTCACCCTAATGAGCCACACCCTTATTTTAACAAGGTCAGGCATCTCTTTCAGAGCCAGACACATATTCCTCAGCACGTAATCAGTTGAATCATGTCTTTGAAAGCTGAGCTTGAATTTAATGTTTTAGAAACAACCAAAGTCATTTGGACTTAAATCTTTTTAATAAATGGATGACCCATCTTGACAATTTTCTTAAATGTTTTTATAGAACTAAAGAAATATAGCTCTTTGTATTTAATCTGTTTTAACGTGTCTAGTAAGCTGATTCTAAAAGCTGCTACCCCTAAAAGACATTCGCCAGTGCATCACTACAGTTTTAACCATAAGGCCTTCTAGGATAAGTGCTTTGAAAGACAATAATCAGTTGTGTTTATCAGTTAAATACATTAGATGTTTTGTTTTGTAATTTATTTCTAGGATAAAATCATGCTCTTTTGGTCATTCTGCCACTAAGACTTTTCTCCCATATTTGTGTCTTGTAATTCCTGGATTTTTGATAACGTGGTGTGATTATGATCTTGGACTCTGGAGTCAGACAGACAGTCAAACCTCAGCTCTCCCTGTGCCTTTGAGCAAGCTAGACTGTAACTCTAAGCCTCAGGGCCCCATCTGTAAATGGTACAACTGAACCTCCCTCATAGGGTTGTGGTCAGAATAAAAGGAGAGAACACAGTAGAAAAACTAGCACAAAGCAAGTTACTACAAAACTAGCACGAAGCAAGTTCTCAATTAATATTATTAAACAGGGGTAGCAAGAGGAGGAGGAGAGGAGTGATTCCATGGTTATTTCTTAGTAGATGAGCTCTGTGTGTCTCTTGCTCTCCTTTCTGGTACCTCTCTTCATGCCCACATGCTGTCCTACTTTTTTATTTTTTCTTACTCTCTTCTCTTTTCAGAGTCTCTGTCTTTTCTCTTTGTTTCACATACACAAATAGTTCTGGACAAGGATATTTCAGAAGGACTGACTCAATGCCAGGGGCTGTGACACTAAGTCATACCATAGGGACTGTTAACATCAGACAAGATGAGATAAAAGTGGTGTATCCCTGTAGACACAAGGACAAGGAACTCTTGTCAGTTTTTTTCAGCTTATAGATTTTCAGCTTCTTGCCATTCATTCCGAAACTATCTTGTATGGTAATTTAACACAATTTATGACATGGGTCAAAATTTCCTGGCATGAAATTATGGCCACAAGAGCATTCTTGCCTATGTGCTGTAAGTTTATGGTAATATGGAGAGCCAAAACAGGCCCTTTGGGATCTATGGACTATGGCATGACCCAATCTACCAAGAGCAGGAAATCTAACAGGTGTCAGTCCTGAGCATTCCTTTGAGAATTCTCACCTCTTTCTCACTGGCACAGAACTAGCCAGTTGCTTCACTTTATTCTGAGGTAACTACATATGCATGAGATCATCAGCTGAGAAATCCTGATCATTGAATTAGGGATGTTCAGTCACAGTTTAATTGAAGTTTATGGGCAGATATTTCCCCTTTTCATAAAATTCCATATTATATGAGCTAGTCAACGCTTTAACACATATGAATTTAATTAAATCATTTTTTTTCAAGTACTCATGACAGGAATTTACCCTGCCACGTAGTCAGCATCACACTTTTTCAAAAAAGCTATTTTGAACAGTATTACTTTACAGAAAACTTTAAAAAGGAGTCTGTGTCATTTTTCCTGTACAAGTGCAAAATATATTCATCTGTGCCCAGTATTACTACTGAAAACTGGGTGATGGATGTTATTATATGGGTGTGGACAACCTAAAAGAAATAGGCCCTTTCCCATAAAGGGAAGTCCACTTGGTCTGTTTAGAGTAGACATCAGTATTATGCTCTAAAACTAACAAGCTGAACTAAAAAGTTCAGTTAACAAACGCTATTTATACCAACATTAGAAATTAATAATATATATTCATCTTTTCATTTAGCATACATTTATTGAGTTCCTACTATGTGCCAGACATTATACTGGATTCTAAAGACTCAAAGACAGCTCCCTTCATTCAAGGACCTTCCCATATAATCGATAAGGCTGACCAATAAGCAGGTAATCATGATATGGTACAGTTTGTTTTAAGAAAGGGATACACAATGGACTGTGTGCACACAGAGCGGATTTGAGGAGAAAGTGGTAATAAATAGCTTCCTAAACGAACATGTTATTTGAGCTAAATCCTACAAGATTAAGTCAGAGGGGCAAAGGGAATGATGTTGGAATGATGTTCTAACATTGTGTACACTTTCCCAGAGGCAGGAGAGTGCAAGATACATTCTTGTTTTTCATCTTGATCTTGCCATCATCTGTTATAGCATTCATATAAACCATGACAATCTACATCATCATTTTATTAGACAGTGTATATGCATAATCATTCTCTCTCTCTCTCTCTCTCTCAAAAATGCCATTTATTAATCCCCTACTCTGTGTAGCTCACTAGGCTCTGTATGTAACTCGCTTCATCTCTACCCTGTGAAGGTTTATACTTCTTCCCCATTGCATAGGTCAGAAAGTTGGGGAGTTGAGAGCTCAGTGCCTTGTGTCAGGTTCTTCCACTAGGACGTGGCAAATATGTAATTCAAACACAGGTCTATTTAAAATCTAGTGTTTTTAAACCCTCACTCTACTGATGGTAATTGAGATCTGGCTTTCCTCCCATTATGACACATTCTTCTACCATCATTCTGTTGGCTGCTGTCAGTTAGAAATAATAATTAACGTTTATACTCTGATTTTAGAAAGTACTTTTATACTTGTTTTCATTTGATCCTCACAACAATTCTGACAGATCAGGAAGCATCTTTGTTTAAATGAGGAAACTAAGGTTCAAATTGACTGGTTTGCCTAACATGACGCAATGAGTGAGCAGCACAATAGAAACTGAATATGTTACTTTTACATTCAAAAGTCCAAGTTTCACACTGTATACAAAAATTAACTAAAAATGGATCATAGACCTAAATATAATACCTTAAACTATAAAACTTCTAGATGAAAGCATAGGAGAAAATCTTTACAATCTTTGGTTTGGCAAACATTTCTTAGATAGCATGCAAAAAGCACAAACCATAAAAGAATAAATTGATAGGGCTTCCCTGGTGGCGCAGTGGTTGAGAGTCTGCCTGCCGGTGCAGGGGACACGGGTTCGTGCCCCGGTCCTGGAAGATCCCACATGCCGCGGAGTGGCTAGGCCCGTGAGCCATGGCCTCTGAGCCTGCACGTCCGGAGCCTGTGCTCCGCAACGGGAGAGGCCGCAACAGTGAGAGGCCCACATACCACAAAAAAATAATAATAATAAATAAATAAATAAATTGATAAATAGGGCTTGATCAAAATTTTAAAAATGTTTTTGAAAGGCAGTGTTAAGAAAATGAAAAGACAAGCCATAGACTTGGAAAAACATATATCTGATAAAAGACTGGTATCCAGAATATATAAAGAACATTCACAAATCAGTAATAAGAAAACAAATGGCCCAATCATTTAAAACTGGGCAAAAGATTTGAAAGAGCACTTCACAAAGGATAGGTGTGAATTTAACCATGGAGGTGTAAGAGTTCTACAATGAAACCACAAAACATTGCTGAAAGAAATTAAAGAAGACTTAAATAAATAAATGTTATCTCATGTTCATAGATCGCAAGACTTAATATTTTTATGATGACAATATTATCCAAAGTGACCTACAGATTTATTACAGTGTCTATCAAAATCCCAATGGCCTTTGCAGAAATGGAAAAGCTAATCCAAAAATTCACATGGAATTGCAAGGGACACCAAATAGCCAAAACAATCTTGAAAAAGAATAAAGTTGGAGGAGTTACATTTTCTGATTTCCAAACTTACTGCAAAGCTACCATAATCAAAACAGTGTGGTAATGACATAAGAATAGACATATAGATCATGGAATAGAATCAAGAGCCCAGAAATAAACCCATACCTGTGGTGAGTTGATTTCTGACAAGGTTCCCCAAAACATTCAATGGAAAAGGAATAGTCTCTTCAACATATAGTGCTGGAACAACAGGATATCCATATACAAAAGAATGAAGTTGGACCCTTACCTTACACCACATGCAAAAATTCACCTAAAATGGATTGAAAACATAAATATGTGAACTAAAATCATAAAACTCCTAGAAGACAACATAGGTGGTAAATCTTTATGACCTTGTATTCAGCAGTGGTTTCTTAAATATAAAACCAAAAGCATAAGTAACAAGAAAAAAAAGTAGGTAATGTGGACTTCATCAAAATTCAAACCTTGTGTGCACAGAAGGATTAGCAAGGAAGTGAAAAAACAACCCTAGAATAGGAGAAAATATTTGTGAATCACTTGTCTGATATGGGTCTACTATTCAGAATACATTAAGAACTCTTATAAATCAATAGCAAAAAGCCAAACCGTTCAATTTAAAACTGGGCAAAGGACTTGAATAGACATTTCTCCAAAGAAGATACAAATGGTCAACAAGCACATGAAAAGATGCCCACATCATTAGTCATTAAGGAAACACAAACTAAAACCAAATGAGATACCATTTCACAACCACTAAGATGGCTATAATTTTTTTAAAAAACGAAAAATAAGTGCTGGTAAGGATATAGAGAAATTGGAATGCTCGTACCTTGCTGGTGGGAATATAAAATGGTTTAGCCACTGTGGAAAACAGTTTGGCAGTTCCTCAATAAAACAAACATAGAATTACAGTATGATCAATCTATTCCAATACTCGGTATAAACCCAAAAGAATTGAAAACGTGTTCACATAAAACTGTATACACAAATGTTCACAACAGCATGATTCACAATAGCCAAAGGTAGAAACAAGCCAACTGATGAATGGATAAATATAATGTGGTATACTCATAAGATGGAATACCATTCAGCCATAAAAAGCAATGAAGTTGGTACATGCTACAGAATGGGTGAACCCTGAAAATGTTATGCTAAGTGAAAAAAACCAGACACAAAGGCCTCATCTTGAATGATTCCATTTATGTGAAATATCCAGAAAAAGCACATTCATAGAGACAGAAAATAAATGTTTGCCAGTGACTACTAATGATAAATTTCATGTTACATGTATTTTACCACCCACAAAAAAAAAGAAGAGATGTGGATGGCAAGCAAGCACACAAAAATATGCTGAACATCATTGGTCCTTGGGGAAATGCAAATTAAAATGATAATGAGATACCATGGCACACCTACTAGAATGGCTCAGATCAAAAATTCATCCCCAAATGCTGGCGGGGATGTGGAGCAACTGGAATTCTCATCTATCACCGTGGGAGTGCAGCAGGGCATGGCCCCTTAGGAAAAGAGTTTCACAGTGTCTTACGAAGTTAAATATACACTTACCATATGACCCAGCAACCCCACTCTTAGGAATTTACTCAAGAGAAATGAAGTCGTATATCCACATCAAAACTATATGTGAATGTTTGTAGCAGCTGTATTAAAAATAGGCAAAAACTAGAAATATCTCAAATATTAATTACCTGGTAATGGTCAAAACTGTTGCACATCCATAAATGCAAAACTACACTGTAATAAAATGGAACAAACTGATAATATTTGCAATAAACACGAGTAAATCTCAGAAGCATTATCTACGTGAAAGAATCCAGACTCATAGGCTACATACTGTATTATTCTATTTGTATGACTTTCTGGAATAGGCAAAACTGTAGGGACAAAACACTCACGCCAGGGGCTGTGATTAGGTGAATGGGTTTAACCAAAAAAAGAGGCACAAGGGAATTTGGGGGAGGCTGATGAGAACGTTCTCTATATTGTTTTATAGTGGTAGTTACACAGCTGTGTACGTTGTCAAAATTTATAGAACAGTACACATAAAAAAGAGTGAATTTTACTGTATGTAAATTATACCTCAATTAATCTGACTTTAAAAACCACTTGTTTTTTTAACCTCCACTATTGTCTGAGGAGCACAAGCATTGACCCTTTTATTTTCACAGTATTAAAAGTAGAAAGAAGGTTGTTTCTAGACCTGAAGATCAAAATGGCTGCAGTCTTTTTGCCATAATTTCAGAACCCAACCAAAAAGCTATTGGATCTGTTCAACATGAATGAGGACCAGAAAGAAATAATGGCCATGCTTCTGGGTTGTCAAGAAGAAGGGAAAGGGAGTGGGAGAAGGGATGAAGAAGGATTGAATTAGTGGGAAATTAAGCAGCTATTAACTTAAGTGGGGGAGAAGCAGTGATTAGACTCAGCTGAGTAGGAAAGATGATTTTTTTTTTTTTTTTTTTTTTTAAGCTTCTCTCTTGACTCAAAATATAAAGCATTTTTGGCCCTCTACATCCTTGGAGCCCAAGCAATTGGATCCTTTGAGAGATTGTGATGCAACATTTATATTTAGATGAAAACAAAAGGATTCAAGTCTGTTAAATCACCTTGTAAGTAGGAACTGGTTTTTGTACCCTCACACCTTATAGAGTGCTCGGCAGCTACCAGGAGCACAACAAATATTTGAAGAGTTAATGAATGAATATACTAAAACTTGCTGAAGGACAGAACGACTTTCTATTAAATTAAAAACTTTAAAGGGAAATGTAATACGACTGTTGTTTTGTCCATTATTACTGCCACAGTACTATAGAGAAAACAGTATCTCATTCTTTATTGTGTGCTTGTTCTGAATAAGTCATCAAAGTAGACTGCTCCAGTGTTTTCAGGACTTTAAAAGACAGAATAGGTCTAAAAGAATACAATGTAGACATCACCAATTGAATATACAGTTTCAGCAAGCTATGTCCTTTGCAGTTCGAGCCCGCTGAAGCTGCTACATGGATCGTAGAATTGATTCGTGGCACGTTCTGCCCGCATCTACCCAATGTTTTATTAAAATAGAATAGACAAATACCAATAAAGAGAAAAGCTACTCTGAGAATTGACCAAACCACATCACTTTCTTCACACCTAGGGTATTGCCACCGATAGTAATTTTACAGCAGCTCTCTGTGTACCAGATACAGAGCTCTGTAGCCAGAAGCCCAAAATACAAGCAAACCTTTCCCTAAAGCACAACAAAGAAACGGGTTTATGAAATCACCGTTAAATATAATAGAACACTGGAGAGATGAGTAGAACAGAGGCAAGATAAGATGATGCACATAACACATAAGAACCAATTTAAAATGTACCATCTCTGCAGGAAATCAACCATGTGTTGATAAAGCTCTTTATGAATTTAAGTACTATAACATAATATAGGATTGAGAGCCTCAAACACGAGTGACCAAAAGAGGTACAATACTTTTTAAGGAAATATACCTAAAAATAGATTAAATGGTATCATCGGCACCCTGAATGTATCATTATTATCCCAGTTCTGAGTATCACTTATCTTCAGTAATATGCGGTATATAGTTAAGAAATAATCCTTATCAACACTTTTCTTAAGAATGTAACAAATATATTCCATATGTCTGTGATTTCTGGCTGTGCCACAAAAATCTGCACATGGGGAGTTGACTCTTCTAAGAAAGAATTTTTAAAAGATAAAATAATTAGACATAAATTGGCTAGGTCATCCAGAAAAATTGTGTTTTTTATCCTTTGTCACACCTGTAGCTTTCAAGAATGTATTTACCATCTCTGAGGGAAAAAGTTATTTAAAGGATTATTTAGACTTTACGTCTGTGCAGGCTCAGCGCAGTTTAGCTATAATCTGTGGAAATAGCATAGACTGTGTCACCATGGTCTCCATCTTTTGAAATAAAGGCAGACATCTGTATATCCCTTTATACACATGCATAGGCATTCACACATACATACTCATCTAGTTCTATTTTATACCCCTTTCAAGGTACTCTTTATACAATGGCATTTTATGAGATGAGGGTGAATTTTCTGGGTATGAAACCATCTTTACTACCTATCTGAAGTTCAGACTGATTCAAATATTCCTAGTGCCTTTGCCTGGACTCCACAAAACGTGAGCTAGAGATAGAGAATTCAGCTTTCCAGGAGTGATGACGTAAGTGTCAGCGCAAGGATTATGGACACCAGAAGAGTTGTTTCCTGGACAATGAAGTTGCTCAAGAAAGGAATTAGAATGGTGAGGTGTGATGACACAGAAGGAAAAAGAAAAATTCAGAGACAGAGAAACCAAGGGAAGTTATTTTCATAGAGAAAAAAATTCCACGACATTTAAAGACCACTTGAACACTGAGAATTTAAAGCTTTCAAAAGTTTGAATTAGTTTTTTGTTCGCCCGTGTACATACATCCTTTGAGCAAACATTTATTCGATACCTACCATGTACAATGGAGATGTAAATGGAGATGCTGGAAATACAAGGATGAATAAAACACAGTTCCCATAGCTTTCTATTTCTGAGGACTCAAAAGGCTTTTAAAAATCAAGTATCTCTTACCAAGTTGTAATTTGGTGAGTTAAATGTAGAGGAATCAACGACGTCTTACTGCCTTTTCATCAAACTCCAGAGGGACCTTAAAAAAAAAAGAGAAAGAGATAGACACATTACATTTTTAATTTGGCCAATAGAAAACATTTTGTACTGTTAAAAAAAATCTGTATTCAACTTTCATTTCTCATATCTCCCTTTCCTGTATCACAGAAATTTACTTAGGGGTCAGTAGTATTTTTCACTATTGACACCACACTACAGTCTCATCTTTTTCAGAGTGCCTGGACTAGTTCCCCATCTATAAATATGTAAACAAACATTTCCACTGACATCAGCATAAGTTATGGTCTCTCCTTCATTTATTTACATTTCTCCCTGTTTTTGTAAACAGGCATATATAGATGCTTATAATCAATGCCTTGGGAATACGGTAAGAATGGGAAGATGTAAACAGAGAATCAATACAAACCACATTTACCTTCTAGGTACTTGCAATTTGGAGGTAGGTATGTATTCCACATTTGATTAAGTCTTTTTCCCCCATTCCTACTTTTCTCCACACCTTTTATGATTACTACCTGAAAATTTCGCTTCAGGTAAACAAACAAAATGTTTTACCCCAGATTCTAGGTCTATCTAGATTAATATTTGTATAAAAGGGAGGTTGTGCAAGTTTCTGGGAAGTAAGTTTTGCACAAGATTTTATTCCATTTTTTAAAATTACTCATCCACTCACCAAGTCCAAACTTAGGTTGTCCGGTGTTACCTGAGATTACTGATAGTTTTTCAAAGCCGACCTTTGCTTCTCCCGAACCCCTCTTTTATGGGCAACATTCCTCAGGCTGACAGAGACTCTGCTCTGAGCCACATCAGGCACCTCACCCCAGAGCAGTGGTTCCAAGCGTGTTTACTTCATGGACTAGTAAAATCCCTCTAACTATTTTGGGAACCAATATAATATTGCTATCTTTTTATTCTGCAGTTAAGAATTTAAAAAGTAAAACAAAGCTACAAGAATTTAATGCAAAGAATAACCCACCCAAAAATATGTAGTAAAGATATCACCTCATAACAATTTATAAATAGAATACATTTTGCTCTATTAAAAAGTTCATAATTCTTATTTTTTCTCTTCTTGCCATAGATTGACTTTTGGGAACCACTACCTTTGAGCTTTGCATAGGGGCTCTAAAGAATAAGTTAACCAAATATTCAATTTCTGCTGTTTATGTACTATGGCATGGGTTCAGGTTTACACTGGCAGCAGAGTAGAGGAAGTGAGGAAATGTATGAATCAGCTCCATACCATCTCAGGCCTCCTAGCTATTCATATTGCCCGTGTGGTCAGTACCTCACAAACACAATGGACAGGGGAAATGCCAACACAAAGATATTATTACTCAGAGCTTACCCCAATCAAGTTAGTGTGCAACTAGGAGACAATAAGATTTCCTTGAAATCCAGGGACAGTTTAAGGAAAGTCACCCTCTGACATTGGAATTGATTAAAAACCGATTCAAAAGATGTAGTGTGTGTATCAAAAGCACAAGTGACGGTTTAGACACCTCCATCTGCTGTCAAGACTCAGGCATACCCAAGTTTAAATAAAGTGACCCTGAAGAATGTAGAGCAACATAAGCAAACATAAAATTACCTACAGTCTTTTATAACACCAGAGCGTTTTTTTAATGTGAATTCTTTCAAATGCAATTGAGAAATAGGAGGGCAGTAGTACCACAGGGGAATCGTATTGGTTTTGTACATGTTTACGTTTTCTCACAAGCAAACAAATATTTGCTTCAGCAAATATGAAAATCTTAAGTAAAAAACTGAAAATCTCCAGAGGTCTCTTCCTTTAGTGCCATAGTGGCCGCTACAGAGGCCTCAAGAACCACTGGGTTTTACACCATGTTATGCTCTTCAGCAAAAGTGTAAGTGCTGATGAAATAACATTTCCCCTTTAGTAAAATGATGGACTGATGAAGAAGGCTATATCCTGGATATTTTTAATTTTGGTCAAATTGGTCTCTTCTAGAAGCAGCTTCCCCTCAGGACCTATTACATCTCAAAGGAGGAAGCATAAGCCCCAGAGTTTAGGCTGCAAAGATGTCCCTAGATTTAGAGGCTGGGAAAATGTTACTAATCTTGCTAGTCACTTTACTTTATTGTTTTTTTAGTGCTTTCAAAGTTCTTTAGGTTTTGAATTACCTGCACCAACTCTATCTTCCTACAAGCCCTGATACTTGTAACACACAGTTTTATAGAACTATGGTTGTAGCCAAAATATATGTATTTTATTTTCACCCAGCAGTCAAAGACCCGATGTGACCCATGGAAGGGCAATGGTCTAGAAGGAGGTTACTAAAAGGTTATTAGAAGGAATTGGAATTGAGCTTCCAGCATCATTAGAGGAAATGGCTCCTGATGTGATTCTAATTCTTGGCATTGAAATATCTCTGCTTTGGACAAAGGCAATGCATCAGACTCTCCTGGCTTAACGGGAAAAGCGGGGGGAAAAACAGTAAAGAATATTTAATTCTCTTATTTCTAATTACGTGTTTGCTCTGCAATCTTCTAATCCAGGATTGGTATATAGGATTCCTCTCAAGTGCCAACTCCAATTGACTGGTAGTGGCTGCCTGAAGCGATGAAGTGAGAAGGATGCTGAGGCCACTTCTGGGCTCAGTGGAGAAGAATGCCACAATTGATTAGTGATGTCTGTCAGGAGATACCGCACATGTGTCACCCCTATAATCTATGTTACAGTTGAGGAAATTTGCCTACTAAGATGAATGGTCTGGGCAGACAACAAGATTCGGTTCTGGAATCGGTAAATTTACCTTTGTGAATGAACAAATCGATTTTGTGATAACCAGTCCATCTCTGTCAGTTTCACCTGAGGCTGCTCATTTGGGTGAATTGAGAAAATGGAGGGTTTAAACCAGCAATGCTGAAGACCGTAGAAATCCTGACACTGAGATGCTGCTTGCCTGAAAAGGCCCTGCTTAAAGGATCCTGCCATTCAGTATCTTTGTCCTACTTATGCATTTACTAACTAGTAAGTTAGTAAATGCATAACAAGTACTTCTTCTCTTAGCCTATTTAATATTTGCCGTATTTTATCAATTGTAAGATGCCATCAAATCGGTATGCACCAGGAGACAGTCAGGATGTAGTGTTCACACATGTGAATTTGGTTATTTTTAGTGGTCTAACAGTGGGACCACCACCGCAACCCCTTGATATTTAAAGAAACAAATAATTTAAGGACCATTTGAGAACAGAATATGAGCCTTGGTTCCTCCCTAAAAACCTTTCTTTCCCACTGGAGAGAAAGTGCACAATCAGAACTTGGAGAACAGGTATCAGCGTCTTGGAGGAAAACCCCAGAAAGGACAATTCAGTGGAGCACCCTTGTAAGAAACGGTGCATGGCCAGCACTCAAGGTTGCACAGAGGACAGATTGTGCGGGGAACAGCATATGGACATTGATACCCTTAGTGAAAGCATGCTTCACAGAAGTCAAACTCTGAATGTGAAGATTCTGGAAAAGCTAACCAACTTATTCCCCTTTTATTTCCTTTTTATGTTTGCAAAAGATCTACATGTAGATAATTCTAAAAGAACTTCTCTAGTAAGTATAAAATAAAGCTTTGGGTCATGCTGACACCATTTTAAAAAATTTCTCATTGGTACTTAAAATACTGATGATGCCTTAGCTTCAGTGAAATGCAGTGTAATCTACATCCATAGCAAGCTGTAGCAAGCACCTGATTGTTCGTAGGTTGTCTAAGTTCTCTCAAGTTAGCTGCACAGCTAGGATTAAAGCTTATGAGACCTTAATTCTTGCCTAGGTCACTTGAATATCACCTAGTGCCATATTTCAGAAAGTAAATAAATGGGCTGACGGCCAACTAGAACGGGTCACCCTAAAATAGAGCCACCGTGGAGGCCAAATCAATGGGATTGTTCTATGGGTAGACTTCTGACAGTCCAAGGACAAGCTTTAGCTGTCAACATAGGTTTGGAAGAAAGAAGGTACATTGTCATGTGTGTCACTGAATTTTTTTGCTAACCATCAACTATAATTTTGTGGAAATACCCATTTAGCCTACTTGTCTGCCTCCCTCTTTCTTTTCATCTTTAATTTCATTCTTACCCCCAAGGGACTATTTTTGTGTGACTTTTCACAATTAATAATCATTATAAAAAGAAACTATTAGGTTAAATCATACAAAAGTTGACAGTATTTTACCATTTCTGACCTACAGAATCAGCAAATTTATGTAGTTTAATTTAATACATGACATAGGAGACGTTCACACACAGCAGTTCGCAGAGACATTTATCATTACCGAGAGCCTTCTAAGTACAATAGCTCTTCCATTTGAGCTTCTGCCAGCTCTGGGGGAGCCACTGAGCAACACTTCTTGTGTAGCTGGTTCCCTATGAACACCATTTGATCAACTATGTGTACGATATTCTGTCTTTTTTTAAACTCAATAAACATTTATTGCACACTTCATGTGGGCTAGGCACCATTTTCAGCCTTGGGTACAAAGATTAGTGCACCACAGTGTCCTCACTTTTCAGAGCATGCAGTCTAGGAAGGGAGACAGGCATGGACATAATTACAGTGCAAAATAGCAAGTAACATAATAGATATAAATAACATGCTGAAAAGGCACTTACCCTGCCTGGCAGAGCAAGAAGACCTCTGAGCAGGTGACATTTGTGCTAGTTCTTAAAGGATAAGCAAATTACTTGGCAGGAAAGACAGGGAACAATACAACATCACTAAGCAGAATGACTTGTTCAAAGTCACAGAAGCACAACAAAGGAGGATGTGCTTGAAGAACCTTAGTTTGAATGTAGATAGGACACATGGCAAAAGTGAGAGAAGCAGCAAGAGGGCAGGCTTGGATGGAGGTAAGACTGGGTTATGAAGGGCCTTCCGTGGGGGGCTGAGGAGTTTGCAGTTTATTCTGCAGGTGGAGAGGAGTCACAAGACACACATGGGTTTAAATCTCTTAGCTATAAAACTGCTTTTTCTGCTTTGAATTTGTATGTCCAGTCCAGTCATCACCTAAGTATATAGACCCATTATATTAGCGACCCACAGTATCAGCTGCTGCAGTCTGAGTTCTTTCTTACCCGCCCTGGCACACATGTGAGCCCAAGCATCCTGGATTTCCAAGGGGTTGTTTCAGCCCTGACATCTCTTTTAAACACAGTCATTGAGCTGTGGTTCCTCACTGTGGCTGGAAGCATAGCCAAAGGCTGCATTACTGTGAGAGATTGTGGCTTTGACAATTACGTGCTGCTCCACTGCAGGGCCCTCTACTTCACATGGGTGAAGGAGGCTGCCAACACACCCTTCATGTTTTCATATTTTCCTCACTGGGTAATTGTAAAATGGGCGAATCCACCTAAATGCAGCGAGATTGATTTCATCCCGACTGCAGACTGGCTAATCAGTGGCCCAGTTTTCCAGCCGTGTGATCTGGCATCTGGCACTTACCACTCATCAAATGAAATTACACAGCACCGATAAATGACCACCTCACCCCTAGGCAGAACCTTTTTCCTTAAGCTGCCTCCTGCTTAATACTTGTCTAATGTTTAACACCATGGTTTATCCATACAGGGATGTCAGCCGGAATGTATCAAAACTTTACTACAAATGGAGACTTATATATGTGTGTGTATAAACATAGACACACATATAGGTATATGTATATGAATATGTATGAATGATTTATCCCATTTATGTGAATTTTCCAGATGACTATTAAACATTTTTGTTTTATTTTACTTAAATTAAGTCTTTATGGAAACATTTCTGAAGGGGTTGGAGGGGCGAGTTCAGGAGTTCTGCTTTGTTTGAATGTTTGTTCACCTCTGAGCTTTCTGTCCTCAGGAAAGTAACAGTCTGAGTCTCAGCTTTCTCAGCTATAAAATGAGAATAATAGCAACTACCTCATAGGTTGCTGTGTGAATTAAGTGGGGTGTGCGTGTAACGCATTTGCTATGCAGTGAACATTCGAGAAATGCCAACAATTAATACTTTATGCATATTAGAGTTGATTCTGCAATATTGGGGCCTTCATCATGAGCATTAATGATTGCAGGAAGACTAATAGCTAGTACCCTTGGGGACTATTAAGAGCCAGAAAGTTATTTGCCCTCCACTAAATGACCCCAGACTGCCAGGCTTTTTCCCAGCCCTGTCTGGTTTTCGAGTGTTTCTACAGCACCCCTTGCTTTCAGACTACGAATTGTCATGTTCTAAAATCGCTAATATATAGGAGCCCAGCAGTTTCCTTTCTCCCTTAGTGTTTCACCGACAAATCAAATCATCCAACTTGTTTAAATTCCATCTAAAGCAGGAGATTAAAAAGCTCCGATTGAACACCCAAGTCTGTGCTTCAGTGTCTGTACTGTGTGCTATCTATTTTAGCCACTCAAAGGTCTTTTCTACCCATTTCAAGGCTATCGGCTATGGAAAGACAAATAGTGCACGATCTCACTTATATGTGGAATCTAAAATAGTCAAATGCATAGAAGCGGAGAGTAGAATGGTGATCGCCAGGGACTGGTGGGAGGGGAAAATAAGGAGATGTTGGTCAAAGGGTACAAAGTTTCAGTTATATATGATGAATCAGTCCCAGCAATCTAATGTACAGCAACATGACTATAGTTAATTATACTGTACTGTACACTTGAAATTTGCTAAGAGAGCAGATCTTATCAATTACCTTGACTATGGTGATTATTTTGCGATGTATACATATAATACAACATCAAGTTTTACATCTTAAATATATACAATTTTTATTTGTCAATTATACTTCAGTAAAGCTGGGGGGGGAAAGAAATTATGATTCAACATAATAAATTAAAACTATGACCTAATTGTCTTAAAAGATTATCTGCTATGTCTATGATAGATGATATTGCTATCAAGTGACCTCCAGAAAAGTGAGGGGATACTTTTAACATTTTACATTTGTATCTGATACAGGTCTTTAAAGGTCCATATCTTAAGTGATTCAAGAAGGAAATAATTGTACCACTTCTTTTTTTTAAAGCAAAATATGGCATATAAATAAAAATATCTATGCAAAGTTTTTCTGGTTTTAAAAAATTATAAAAGCGTATACTAACTCAGCCTATCAAAAACCTAAATCAGCTCCATAATCCAAATAGCATTTATACATTTCTTGATTTTTTGGTGTGATTTTTAAACAAGCAAATCCTCATGGGCCTTATTCTATTACTCTTCATGAAAACACTGTATAAGGGAGACCAGAACTGCCACGTTGTAGTCTATGTGAACGGCGCCCCCTGAAGTTGTGCGGGAAAGTAGTCCCAAGTGAGATCGCCTTTATAATAGCTTTGTGTAATTTGGTTTTTTAGGGAGTTTTTGGTGCTTCAGTAGCCAAACCACCAGTGTCCAAGATAAATACATTCATCTCCAGCTCATTCCACTTGCTGTGAATGCTTGTTAGCAACATACATTCCAACTTAGAGAATAATTTTTCCAGGAAATAACCTCTATACCTTTTTCATCATTTCAAATATTGTAAACCTGGTTCTACAAAATGAAGTAAGTCCCAGACTTCAGCTGATTCTCCTACTTTTGGCGCATATATAGTAAATTCTAAATTCTTAATAGACTTTATTTATAAATTTTGTGTTTTTAAAATTTGAAACACAATATTCCTCTTATTTTGCCTCTCAGTTATGTCCCTTCCTCCTGTCAGCCCTCTCCCCCAACACACACACACACACACACACACACACACACACACACACACACACACACACACACACACACACACACACACACACTGTGACCTGCCCCACAGATTCCTAAACAGTACCCATAGACTGTGATGTTTACACATGCTTCTCCTTCTCTTTGGAAAGCCCTATACCTGTTTCCTCCCCTGGCAAACTTTTATGTGTCCATCAGAACTCACATGAAGTGACCAGTCGTGCCCCTTTGAAGCTTTCTCTGTCCTCTGTCAGGTGTGCTGGCCTCCTCCCATGTGTTCTTATAGCACATCGCCTTTCACTCTGTCTTAGGCCTTAGACACTTACATGCCAGCAGTCATGCTGAACTGGAAACTCCTTAAGGACATGACCCTTTAAATCTCTTTTGAATCTACCTTGTCTGGCACATAGCAGGTCCTCAATAATAGGTGAATGATTTCATGAATTTTGTTCTCCCTAATGAAAAGATTAACTGTACTTTCAACTAATTTAGCAGATCATGACCTATTAATTTTGAAGTTCAATACACTTCTGGTTATCTTATCAAATAACTGAAAAAGTAAACATTTAAAAATTTCAATGTAAACACTTGGGCGAGAACCATGCAATTCTTCAGCTCTTCCAGGGAGACCAGATATGGTTACATTTGCACAGAGGAGCAATTTATGGAACTAGTTGGAAATATTCTATGTTTTCAGGCTATCTTCGTTACCAAGATTGAAAGTCAGTACCTAATTGACAATAAAAGGATATGGTGTTCTAATTAGTGGGAATAAAGGAAAAGAAGTCCTTGCCCTTGTGACTGATTGGTTTAGGAAAATGTTTTCATTCATAGAGGAAGGAGGAGGTCCTCCCTTTTTTTTTCCTCCCCATGGTGAAAAATTTCAAGCTGAATGACAATTAGCACTAATCTGGAACTTTATAAATTGTGATGTAGCCTTGCTAGTCAAACTGTGAGTGTATATTGTTTGCACTTAATCCTTAACTTAGCCAAGGGGCCTTGGCTTAGTGTTCCATTGCTCATTGGGAAACACCTTGATTTCTCCAGGTAGAGAAACGTTCCCCAGGTGGACATTGACGTGACAGCACAACAGAGCACAGAATGTCAATTTCAATTATTTTTTTTAACATTTTCAGGTTACAAGTGCTGCTGCCAACTCTCCCGGTCAAATGACTCTTCATCTCAAACCGTTTCTTGTGTGTGGAGGGGATGGATTTACTCAGTCCAGCTTTGATGGCTGCATCACTTCTGCCTTATGTGTTCTGGAAGCTTTAAAGAATCATATTTAGTACCTGTATTCTTATTTTTTACATGTACTTTGGGGTTTTCACAATTTTCTGTCATTGATTATTTCGTTTTATATTTTGTTGAGAGAAATTACCGGAAAAGTGTTCTTTACTGATTGTTATTTTTCATATGGAGTAAAAAATCAATTTTATAATTTCAATAGTTACAAGTCATGCTAGAATGAAATTCCTTGTACTTTATACTTTTCTCCACTTTTCTGAATTGCCATGTCTACTCCTTGTTGGAGGCAAAGTAGTGCTTAAGAAAAAAAAATGACTCTCCCCCCAAATTATGTCAAATCAAAGTAACAGTTCATGTTCAGAAACCTTTATTATTCTTTTGAAAATTTCAATCCCAAGTGAAGAATAATCATTATCAAGGCCTCATTATAAATCTTCAAGTATGTCCTTGATTCAGTATTTTTACAAATTACCAAACTACAAGATTCCTCCAAACTGTGGATAACAGAGTGTAATTTTTGTTTCTCATTTCTCTTCCAAGTTATTAAATGATCCTGAATTGTAGGTCACATATGTCATCATCTCTAAGAACGCAGTTTGGAGGGCAACTTGACTGACAAAGAAATGCCTCTTCAAATTTTCAGAAAATAACCAGATTCAACTTGACTTTCCAAGTCACACAGTACTTTTTAACCTCAGGAAAAAAAAAAATCCAGTCTTAATAGGAAAGATAAAAATTAAAGAGAAACTGAGAGAAATTATATTGATCTTTACCTTCTGCTATCTCCTGTGGCTAGTGCTGTTACTTTTATGTCCTCTGCAGTATGTGCTGTGGCATTTAGACTCTGTCAAGTTTAATGAATTTAATACAAAAAAATTTACTGAACCAGAAAATAGATGCACTTAAAACAGTTCAATATTTGCCAACTTAGCGGTTCAGCATATCACCCACATGCTTCAGTGACAACCCCATGACTTGCTGGCTGGAGAGAAATTGATCCCCAGCCTTCCAAACAAGCTACCTGTTGCTAATTTGGAAAGTGAAATGGTGAGTTCCATTTCGCCATTTGGAAAGGAAAGAAATTGTTGCAGCCTCTCAAACTGAGAAAAGTTCAACCAAAGACTCCTTAGCTTGGTAGTATTTAAAATCTCACACTTACGTGCCCACTATCATACATACACACACACAGGCACAGGCAGAATTTGTTTATGTAACTAGAGTGGGTTTTGTGATTCTATGAAATGTCATTATACATCTCCTATCAGCAATCACTTCATGGAAAACTGAAATGCCTACATGTGGTTAACATCACTTATTTTTGAAAGCATAGAAAGGAAAAGGGAAATTACTGTGATCTCTGGTATGATATGATAAAAATATTGAGATTTCTTTCATCATTTTGGCCTATATTTGATTAACATTTGTCTTTATTCTGGTTATACCCTTAAAATATGGTAAAACAGTACATTCAAATACATTAAGTAACTATTCTGTTTTTAACTAATATAATTCTGGAGCCATTTGAGTGAAAGCATACTGAAGATTTAAAAGCAATGTTATATGCATCTGATGAGTGTATATACTCCCAAGAAGAGAGAGAAAATGATTTATAAACGTGGAGTGGGTTACATACAGAAATTATTCTAAGCCATTACTGACGAGTTTTAATATCTATTCATTCGAAGTGTGTTTCCCTAATAATTGTGCATCTGCTTAAAGAAGACTATGGCAATACGAGAATGCACTCAACCCTGCTTAGTATGTAGATCCTTGTTACTTTGCTAATTTAATCATTTTGAAAATTCATTTTACATTTAGATCCATCTCTGATAGAAACAGACCAATTCCCTGATGCTCAAATAAGGAAAGAAAATGTTTCAAAAGTTTCTCTATTTTCATTTACCTCTTCCTCTTTAGAAATTGAAATGGATATGGGAATATCTTGTGCTAGAAGCCATCAAGCCTCAGATGGCCAGGATGCCCTAAATGACCCAGGGCAAAGGCAGCTAAGTCCCCTGAGAAATAGGGGTCAGCACCTTTTGGCAGAGTTACCAAGGTGTATGTATGTCAGCTCCACAGGACCACACAGCACCACAGTACTGCCAAACAAGAACTTTTATTAAACCAGCCAAGGAAATCTGCTCTGTTTTGAAAGGAGCATATTCAAGTGAGAGACGGCTTGAGCAGTGGGATGATTTAATACTTGTTAGCTGATAAATATAGACTTTGCTGGAATAAAACTTTATGATGCAGGGTTGAAAAGCTTAATTACTAAACTGTCTATACACATCTTGCTCAGGCAGCGAGGGTGACAAATTATAGCAGTCAAATAGTATTTTTCACCTCTGGCATTTCTGAAGGGGAAAAGTATGCCTAAAAACATCGAGAAAGCAGTAATAATCCCAGACCAGATATTACTGAGGGAAACGAAGACACGTCATTGAGTCACCAAGTCTTCTGTGCAAAATGCCACCATCACCACCCCTCCGCCTACTTACTACCTTGTTAAGTAAAAAGAACAAGGTCAATTTTACATTTATCTGGCATTTTATACATATATATATATATATATATATATATGTATGTATTTCCATCCTCCTAACATCTTGTGAAATAAACAGAGCAGAGAATTCTTATTCACATTTGACAAATGAGGAAACTGAGGCACAGAGATTGGCCAACCAAGGTCACATCATCAAATGCAGGACAAGAACCCAGGCCTCCCATGACCCATTTCTATTTACATGGCACCATGCCGGTGCCAGATGAACATGATAATTAAAGCTGAACTGAAATATTAGTTGGAGGTGCAGTCAGCACCATGTGGTCCTCTTACTGATGTTTCATTTCAGAGAGCTAACACTAATCCTGATGTGATGTATACAGGAATCTAATATAGAATAAAGTCTCCGTAAGTACTAGCTAAGTGATTTACATTCCTGTCATTTTCATTTGCTGGTTTATTTCCTTCCTTGGGGGGCACTTGCTGTGAAAAATGGCTGTATCCTAATGACACTGAATTTCAACCCAGCAGTAGTTGGTTAACAAACAGGCTTCCTCTGCATTCAGCGTTTCCTTCTGTATTCCTCTTTGTCTCTCTATTCCCTTTGTTTCATTCTCTGCTCTATTAGTTTCTACCATTTCTTTCTCCCCTCTTATTTTTCCCTCCCACTTCTTATCCTGTGTCCCTTCTCAGAAATCTGGAATATAAATGCGATCACATTATGACTCATAGCATTTGTAATTTTTTGCTTTAATATAATCTCTTTTCTCTAAAATTTAAAGCAGCCAATGCTGCATTTTATTCAAGTTGATAGGATAATCATTATTTTGATTTTTCAAAAGTAATGCAAGAATTCAAAACTATCTGTAGCTTTCAGGGATCTCAGTGCTAATAACCTAAAATATATATGCAAATCATGGTATCAGGCTCTGTGGTGGACACAATGGAATATAATTAGCCATCTCCACCTAAAGATGCTAGTTAGGGGAAGACAAGTCCCATAGAGTGGGAGGCATGGTAAAGGTACACGTTGGTGGAATCGCAGATAGTAAATAAGATGCTGTATCTCATGAAACTGGGAATCCTAAGAGAAAGAACCATGTTTCCTTGGAAGAGAGAGGGTCTCCAGACAGAAGCAAAGCTCCATCAAGAAAACACTTTCGACAGCATCCCTCCCCTCCACACCATAGCCGGGCAGACCTGGCTGACTCTAGGAATCCAAACTGGGTATCAGAGTGGTCAGGATAAGTGAGTACTTTCTGTGGAGAAGGCTCAGTGAAACACAGAATGTAGTCTCTGGGAAAAGGAAAAAGCCTTGGCAAACCTCAGACTAGCTAGTTCAGGACTGAGCTGCTAGAATCCAGTCTGGAATGTCCTTGTGTTTCAGCCAGGTAAGCCAGGGAGGGTTGAAATGGTACTGTGTCCTGTGTTTCCTTCTCAACAGACAGTAATTATAGTCCACTTAAGAGTTCACAGCAGAATCCGTCAAATGAACCTGCTAAGGAAAAAGAATTTCTAAGGAGTGTGTTAATTGAAAAGGCATGCAGAATCATAGAATCCTGGAATGTCTAAATTTAGAGCAACTTGGAGACCATTTAGACCAGTTCTTAGCCATTTTGGATTTTGAACCTACTAGAGAAGCTATGGAAAGCTACAAGATTTTCTCCTAACAACAGCAACAAAAATAACGATGCACATAGAGCCTGCTGGCTAGCTGCCTGTTTTTGTAAATAAAGTTTTATTGGAACGTAGCCTTGCCCACTTGTTTGTGTATCATCTGTGGCTGTTTTTGCACTACAACAGTAGCGAGGGGTGTTTGCAACAGAGACTGTATAGCCTACAAAGCCTAAAATAGTTCCTATCTCGTCTTTTAAGAAAAAATTTGCTGACTCCTGTTTTAGGGGGTTACAAACCCTCCAAAATCTATTTTTAAACACCCGGAGGTCTATGGACCTCAGATTAATAACATCTAAATCTCCATCCTATTGCTTTATGTAAATATAGGCATAACTTAGATCCACACATCCGGTCCATTTTTCCGTGATCCTCTGCCCTATTGTAAATCCTTTAAGAGGAGCAGTACCGCTTGGCACTTAAAAACACATCCCCTGGAGTTAAATAGGTCTGTGTTTTAATCCAGACTTTTGCTCCTCATTGTGTGACCTTGCAGTTAAATAGCCTCACAGCCTCCTTCATCACTGAAAAATAAGTTAGTGGTAGCTGCCTCATAAGATTGTTCTGAGGCTTAAATATATATAAAACCTTAAGAGAGTACTGGACACATAGTAAGTGCTTAATAAATGATAGCAATGATGGTAGTGATGATGAAGGGGAAGAAGAAAAGGGAGGAAGAAAGTATAAGCAGATCCTCCTGGTGCCTCTGAGGCCCCTGCGAAGGCCAGTTTCCTCTGCATTTGCGTAGGACAAGTAGGAGAGTTGATGGTAAGGAGAGTTTGTCCATTGACTAAATGATGGTGAAACTCGGTAACAGCTCTAGGTTTCTTCAAAACCTTCATGAAACAGAACAGCAGGGGCTACCTGAACCCAGCTGTGGGCCACTTTCTTTTTTCCTTTTTTGGTAAGTAGACGCTTGGGGAAAAGGTGGTTTGCTCTAAAGTGGTCCTTGAAAAGAAACCAGGGCTAGGTCATTACCAGGAGTAGGGATGAAGTAAACTAGAAGCATTCTCTGCAGTGAACGGTGTCTTCTCCTCGGCAAGTGTGTGCGCTGAATGCAAAGAATTGCACGCTTGGACTGGATTCTGCTGAAGATTATTTACTTAAATCTCTGAAACGCTGTGAAAACTGGGAGTGAGTTAGTTCACATTCTTGACATGTTTGGCTAAGTATGCAGATTCGTTTCCCGTCCCTGGCCTTCATTTTAAAAAGCCCAACTCCTGGTAAGTTCTATGACATCCCGAACCTACCACTTTCTAGATGTGTCATCTTGGACCAGTTTCTTATGTCTCTGAGCCTCAGGAGCTTCATCTATAAAATGGGGATACTAATTTTACCTGCCCTGGGGTTATCCTGAGTGTTATGGAATATACTATGTAAAGTGCTTAGCACTGTGCTCTGCACATAGAAAATAACAAATGTGAGCTGTTATTATTACTATTATTGTTAGAGAAATATGACTTAGGAAAATCATTCCCTCTCATAACCATCACTGCACCTCTAGGTAGCTTTAAATCTCACTAGGAAGCCAGTTCATTATAAACTCAGTGGGGACTGTAAGTTTGGCCTTAGTTAGAGTCATTTTTCCTCAGAAATTCTTACTGACCCTTGAGTGAATAAATGAATAAATGCTTTATGGTTTATTGTAATGCTCCTTAACATACCCTGCACAGGATCCTGGTTTTCCTCCGCCAATCTAGTCTCCCCACTCTTGTGATACCAATCACATGTGTATTGTACTAACTGGTTCAATATCTACTTGCCATCCACAGAAGCAGGGGGCCGGGCACATAGGAGGTACTCAGGAAACATCTGTTGATCCAATGAATGAATGCATTCAACTAATGAACACTTCTTATTTTAATTGCATCAAGTACCAAAGTAAAACATTGCTGATACAGAATTATCCCATAGAAGAAAAATGTACCAACCTTATCCTCAGTAGAGGAGATAATTACAACAGTACCTACATTCTCCCTGTTTGGTCTCTATTCAGTCAATAGGTGATCTCAGAAAGTCCCTACTTTACGCTGCCTCCCACTATTTGGGAAGTCCTTTTTGGAGGCAAGGAGAATATGGGAGAGCTGCTCTACCATTTGAAACTGCCTAATAAACACCTGTACTTCACTTATCATTTTGCCTCTTGTTTAAAGATTTCTGCCTATGAAGCCAAAAATTTGAGCAAAGAAATGCACCAGACTAAAGAAGCCTGATGAGTCTTTTGTGTTTTTTATGAAAAGCTGGAGTCATATATATTGAAATTTGTTAAAAACTAGACAATTGAATTACCTGGAGAGGGAGGTTAACTGAATTTCAATTTAAATCATTATTAACTAGAAATCCTTTCTTGCATCAACTTCTGCATTTCTGTCTTTCCTGAATGCTTGGTTCACTTCTTTTTTCTTTTTTTTTTAAGTGCCTCTGGTATACATGGCATATTAAAGTTGAATGAATCTTGCAAAGCCTTGGAATCAGGATTTCTTTAGAATGTAGTAAGCTCTATTGGGACAGAGTTTTTTGTCTTTTTTCCTTCACTTTGGAATCCTCAGTACCCAGAACAGTGCCTGTCACATATCGAATGAATAATCCAAGAACATTCAGACCATCAGCAATTAGGAAGCTGTGTTATATAATTAAAAGATGTAGCAAAAGAAATGAAAAACTAACAGCTTATGAAGTCTGACAAGAGACAAAAAAATGAAAACGAAAAAGCTTTCAAGTCTTACTTATTAATATGTAAGTTCCATAAAGACAAGAATCATGTCTAACTTGTCTAAAATATATGCCCCAAACCTAGCACAGAGTAGGTCACATAGTAGACACTGAATAAATTTTTTTGAATGGTTAAATGATTGAAAAAAGGAAAGCTTAAGTGAAAATGAGCACTACATTCTAAAAAATCCAAGAGAAAGAATCCTAGAAATATAATACTTAAGTGGGCCCTCTCTGTAGCTGGTGTGTTTGTGATGCACACATGTGCCAGAGTGGGGAGGGGAGGACATTGATGCTTTTCCCTGTGTAAATAGTCAGCATAGCTCCTGTGGCAGTATGTTCTGCATTCTGGTTTATCACCTCCCAACAACATGTTTTCAGGGTTTCTTGGCTCACATTTTTATTTTCTTGGTATTCTTTTTATTAGAATTGATTTAAAGGTGACAAGAGTTAGATCTAGTATAGGACCCACTTCTACAAGACAAGTCACCAACTTCAAACTCACACAGTGTATTTTAACCATTCAAATAAACCATGTTTATTTACCCTTTGGAAAACAGTTAAACTATTTACTGCAAACCAAAAGATTGTCAAAAAATAAAGTGTCAATGATACAGAGGCCATTGTGGAGAAAACAAAAACTGGCACGTGTCACTTCATTGAGAAGAGTTTGTTATCTGGGGTGAACAGCACTCTGACAAATCAGCTCTATATTAAAGAGCTAAAAGAATGTGCCTATAACCAGGATATTTGTTCATTTAATAAACTATATTGATAGTAGCAATAATGAAAACCTTATAATTATTTCAATAGATGCTAAAAATTGTCATAAAATTAACATATATTACTGATAAAACCTATGGTAAACTCATAAAAGGAGGATGCTATCTTAGAGGGATAAAAACTATTTTAGGGCTTCCCTGGTGGCGCAGTGGTTGAGAGTCCGCCTGCCGATGCAGGGGACGCGGGTTCGTGACCCGGTCCGGAAAGATCCCACATGCCGCGGAGCGCCTGGGCCCGTGAGCCATGGCCGCTGAGCCTGCGCTCCCCAACGGGAGAGGCCACAGCAGTGAGAGGCCCGCGTACCGCAAAAAAAAAAAAAAACTTTTAAAACTATAACAGACATCACAATTAAGAACAAATTACTAGAATCATCTACATTAAATTGGGAAGACATCAAAGATCCTTGCATCGATGTTTTTGAAATTCCTAGGGAATGCATTAAGGCATGGAACATATTTAAGAGATGTGAACATTGGAAAAGAAAGGCAAAATGGTTACTAATTGTTGTCAATATGATTATATTCCTAGAAAACTCAGGTGAACTAACTTTTAGAATTAATAAGACACTTCTAGTCACTACTAGAGAGGCTGAATTATAAATACTCAAAGCTCAATAATTTTTCTGTATGCTATAATAATCGATGCAAATATATCTCTATATATTTTTATTAACAAACAACATAGAATACAAAGGAATATCTCCAGGAAGATATATACAGAATTTATACAAGCACACATTTAAAAATTTTTAATGATATTTTTAAAAATTTGAATAAGTAGAAATATATACCATGTCCCTGAAGGGGAATACTGAATATTATGAATTTTTCCATTTTCCTCTAATTAATCTATAGATTAAACATAATCACAATGGGATTTTGTTAATATGAAAAAATAATTCTAAAGTTCGTCTGGAAAAAACTGACAGGTGAATGTAACTGATAAGTTTATGAGCAAGCAGGTCATAAGCATTGAACTTAGCTATTAAGACATATTGTAAAATTAGATAAGTAAAACAATTCACTATTGATTCTAGAATTGACACAAATCAATGGAAATAATGGCTATAAAAGCACTTAGTGTGATAAAGGAAGCAGTACAAAACTAATGAGAAAGGAAGAATTATTTAACAAATGATTTAAGGAAAATTGACTATTTGGTTAAAAAAGAATAAAGAAAGAAAGAAAAAAGAAATCAAATGTGATACTATTCTTATACCATATATTACAATAATTTCTAGATGGATTAAAGAGGCAAATATAAACAAATATACATTTTCTCTTTAAAAAAGAAAGGAAAATTTAGGTAAATATTCAAAACCCCCAGAAAACAAAACTAAAAGTTTACAGACCAATTATAAAAAAACACTTGTAAATGGCTCATAGTAAAAGTATTAATATCCCTAATATAGAGAAAACTTATTAACAAATGTTAAAACTTTGGCTCAAATTTTTTAAGAATTAAAAAAATTTAAAATAGCTTTTAAAGTATTAAAAGCACTAAACTGAAAAGATATATGCAGCCCCATGTTCATTGCAGCATTATTCACAATCCAAGATATGGAAACAATCTAAGTGTCCATCAGTGAATGAATGGATAAAGAAATTGTTATATATATATATATATATATATATATATATATATATATTTGTCCATCTCCTATTGATGGACATTAACTTGCTTTAATTTTTTACTCTTGCAAACACTGTTATAATAAATGTCCTGCGCATGTCTCTTTGTACACTTGTGCAAGAGTTTTTATAAGGCATAATGTTAAAATGTATTAAAATTGTGAGTTCAAGGGAATCCGTTATATATTTTTTCTACTCTGTATGTTTTTAATAATTTGAAAATTAATAAAAAAGAAATATTGTGAAGAATACCTTAAAGCCAACTGATGAAATTTTCCCATAATTAAAATGGGTACATCCAGGTTGGGATGCGGTAAGAGACTGGGGAGCCTGCTTGGTAGCAGGTCCCCAAGGAGGTAGCAAGACCACTATGGCGCCAGAACCCAACGCATTTCAAGTCTACACATGTTCCCTGGAAGCAAAGAGCCATGAAGGGTGTAGACAAGGAGCTATCACAGGCAATTCTGGTGACCTTGATATTACTTGACAGTCCTCTAATTTCCTGGCACTGGTATGATTCTAGGAAGTAGGGAGACTCCCCCTCCAAATGACTGAGACTGAATTTCCCATCTAGCTGCTGGAAATCAGGGCAGGCTGTCATATTTTATTTGATTAAAGAGAAAAGAACTACAATGAGACACCACTTCCAAGCCATTAGATGGCTATTATCAAACAACACACAAACAAACTAAACTAAAAAAAACAAAAACAAACAAAAAAAACTCCAGAAAATAACAAGTGTTGGTGAGGATGTGGAGAAATTGAAACCTTTGTGTATTACTGGTGGGAATATAAAATGGTACAGCCACTGTGGGAAATGGCATGATGGCTCCCAAAACATTTAAAGAGAATTACCGTATGATCCAGCAATCTTACTTCTGGGTATATACCCAAAAGAAGTGAAAGCGGGGACTTGAATAGATATTTGTACACCCATATTCATAGCAGCATTACTCACAATTGCCAGACGGTGGAAGCAACCCAAGTTGCTTCCATCAACAGATGAACGCATCAACAAAATGTAGTATATACAGACAATGGAATATTACGTATCCTTAAAAAAGGAAGGAAATTCTGACACATGCTACAACATGGATGAACCTTGAAGACGTCATGCTAACTGAAATAAGCCAGTCACAGAAGGATAAATGCACAATTCCACTTATGTAGGTTTCCTAGAGTCAAATTCATAGAGACAGAAAGTAGTATGGTAGTTGTCAGGGGCTGGGGAGTTAGTGTCTAATAGGTACAGAGTATCGGTTAGGGAGGATGGGAAAATTCTGGAGATGGACGCTGATGATGCTTGCAGAATAACGTGAACTTACTTAATGCCACCGAACTGTACACTTTAAAATGGTAAATTTTACGTTGTGTATATTTTACCACAGTTTTAAAAAAGAGAAGAATAAATTGATATTTATTACATGTAAAAAAGAGGGTAGGAGGGTATTCACAAACCTACAAGAGAAGCATGAGGCCCCCTTTCTCTCCAGCAGAAAAACAGATTCAGGCTATTTCTTTACCCCTTAACACCCTATTTAACAGAAATGGCCAGAAAAAATGGGAAAAATACACACACACACACGAATATGCTCTGCCTGGTAAGTAATCAATATATATATATATGTGTATATATGTATGTGTTTATATATATATATATATATATATATATATAAAAATAGGTAAAAATCATGTTCAGCCTCATGAGTAAACAAAGGAATGTAGGTTAGAAACCACAGCAAAATCCAAGTTTTAACCTATCAAACTGACATCTTTAAAAAATTACTAACTTCTAAAAAGAGATCAAAATTGTTCGAAGTTAAAATTTTCACAACCTCTGCATAGTAAGTTGGCAATATATGTCACATTTTTTAAGTATGTTCTTTGACTCAATATTTATACTTTAGGAATCTAGCTTAAAGAAATAATCAAGGATGCAGACAATAATTTGTAATATGTTTATTTAAGCATTAGTTAGGATAGTGAAAAACTGGAAACAACCTACATAAACATTAATAGGAAATGGTTGAATAAATTCCAATAGATCAAAACAGTGGAATTTAATGCAGTCATTTGAAAATGTGCTCTCAAAGCATACTTTCCTGTCTGGAATAGTTCTATGATCTAATGTTAAGAGAGAAAACCCAAAATATGTAACGGTAGAACCACAATGTATTATGATCTTCATTCTACTAAAACATAAGGTGTGTGTAATGTGCGTTTATATATATAAATTATATATATCCACATATGAAGGCTATAGGAAAATACAAAAATCTTAACAAAGTTCTCAAGGTGGTGAGATTTTGAGTGACTTTTATACTTTTCCTGTATTTTTACAAGGAGCAGACAGGCTGCCTACTGACCTTGTTTTAAGGTACTTCAGAGGGCAGAACCAAGACCAGTAGCGTTAGAAAAGCAACTGAAGCTGATACGAGAAAGAAATTTCTAAGAAGCAGAACTTTCCCACGTGCAGCAGACCTCTGGGGGCTTCTCTCTGCCATCCTGAGCAACGTGATCACTAAGTAGAGTATTCTACCGTGGGGAGAAGTCACAGGAGCTGTGCTTCTCAGCTCTGGCTGAGCCATCACCAGCTGGGGGAAGGCAAGGGAGACGGGGCTTGAGGAGGTAGAATGCAGATTTCTGGGCCACACAACCCCCCACCTATCTGAATTGAAGCTCCAAGGCTGAGCTTTGGAAATCTGCATTTTCTTTAAATTTCTCCAGTGGTTTCAGAGGCGGCTAGATAATTTCTGCACTGGAGAATCCGCAGATTAGAAGATTTAAGGTTGCTTCCAGTGTGGGAACTCAAAGCAAGTCTGAGACTCAAAAGTCTGGAGATTGTCTGATTATTTACATTATAAAACCAAGGAGAGTAGTACAGATAAAAAGGGAAGTATGCTGGATGGGGCTGGGATGGAGAACGGAGTCACGTGAAGATCACCACTGCCCAGTGTTTAATAATTTCAGCACTTAACCTCCAGTCTAGGGGCCCCTCACGTTGTAACCCGAGTAAGAGAATGTTCTTCTTCTTAGAAAAATACATGCTGAAGTATTTAGTAGTAAAGGGGAATTTTTTGTCTACAACTAACTCTCACATGGTTCAGAAGAAAAAAAAAATTAGATAAGGTGATGAGAAAATGCAGATGTAGCTAAACTAGAAATTTAAGTAAAAGATAAATGGACATCTCTGTCCTATTTTTGAATCTTTTCAGTAAGCTTGAAATTTTATTAAAATAAACTGTTAACCCCCTGCCCCCCCCAAAAAAGATAATTAAAAGACAAAGCAAACACAATGGTAATCCCTAGGCCACTTCAATCTAAATCACTAGGCATGCTTTTGCATTCATTTGTTTATTCAACCAACATTGATCAAGGGCCTGATCTGTACTAGGCTCTGTATTCAAACCGCGGGATATATACCAGAGACCCAAACACTTCCCTGCCCTCACACTGGTCACGTTAGAGTTGGGTTAACATAAAATGCAGATTTGGAGGACCCAAGACTGAGTGCATTAGAATGTCTGGAGAAGGGCCCAGGGATCCATATTATATAAAATTTCCTGAGATGTTGCTTATGTACACTAATGCAGTGCTGCTTTCCAAAATATGGGCTTTGACCCATAGTGGTTTATAATAGCAATTTAGTGAGTCAAGATGTTTTTAAATTAAAAGAACAGAAAAAAGAAAAAGAGAAAAAAACAGAAAGAGAAAGTAAGAAGGCTGACACACAGTAAGAGGCACTATTATTTCATAAAACTTTCGCTTGCATGCCCTGGGTCACTAAGTAAACTGGAAAATGATATACAAAATATATCACTTCTCTTTTCCTCTCTAGCCCCTGAACCCAACAGTTCTCCCTTAATCCAAACCTGGGTGTGCTGAGATGCTGGGGCACATCCACCGCCTTGAGAAGCATCAGGCTGCTCTGGGCATTTGACTCACTGGCCATATTCCTGACGTAACGGCGCTTCCTTTTCCTTCTGCATAGAGCCCAGAGCCGCACTCTCCCACAGACGGCAATGTCTCCAGCATGTCACATCGCTTTCTTTGAAGGACCCAGCATAGCACAGCACACTGTCTGTCCTGGCACTCTGTGGCAGAATTAGAGCCACTGCAAGAAAGGAACTTCTGAGACCAAATGCTGCCACTTGCTGAGATGCTTTTTGGGGCAACGAGAACACAGGGCATAACACAACCAATTTTCCAGGCCAAAGTGCTGGGTATTCAATTCAGGCCCCTTGTGTCTGGTTGAAATCCTATGCAGCCCATACTTTCTGACCCAGATGAGAGAGAACGGTTGTCTTAAACCAAAATGAAATAGGATGGGGTTAGCAAACCCATATGAAATGCGCTGAGGAGCCCTCTCAGGGACCTGAGAGCCTGCTGAACTGACCAGACCAGGGATGCTCCTGCGGTTGACTTGTGAGCTGGCCACGTAAGTTTTGGTTGTCACTAAGAAGAGAAATCCGAAGGCTAGTTCAGCATAAATGGTCCCCTGGCTGCACTGAGGGCAGTCATAGGTGAGTCATCAGCAGTGTGGAGGCCTGAGAGATGCTGTTTTCATCTCCGTCTCATGGCGAGAGGAGTATCTCTTCAGGAACTGAAAAATGGAATTACTCAAACTAAAAACTGCTGACCTCACCAGGACGATTCCTTTCCTGACCCGAGTCTGGGAATTGCTGTTGGTAAACCCCCCAAAATGAATTTGCTCATCAGAAAAGGGCAGAATGAGATACTCTCAGATACACTTGGTGACACGTTCACGGCCTTAGAAGCCAACCCTTCCCCACCTCAAACCAAAGCACTGAAATTCCTGATTCTGTGCAGTTGTGGTAGAAATGCCCTCTATCAAAAGCAGCCTCCAGTACCACAAGCCAAAGATAAATAACAGAGGAAATCATGGAGACCATGACCTCTTGGTGACCCCCTGGAGCTAAATCTTTGCTAGACCTCAGAATATCAAAAAGGCCACCAGCCTGCCAGCCACAGTTTATGTGTGAGCAGCCTGGAAGCCATCTCCGCCTGCAGAAGACCGGCTCTCTAGAAGCGTGAGAAGAGAAATCTCAAAGGAATTTCTTGTTCTATTCCCCAAAGCAAGGGTCTGTTGTTTAGGTGAAGAACCCCCTTCTGAGAAATGAGCTCATTCCTGGGGCTCTGCAAGGGTCACCCTGAAAAGGTATTTGCCTGGGAGTTGGGACGGTGCCTATCTCCCATCCAGCGTGAGATATTAGTATTTGAAAAATGTGTTCTCTCACTAACTAGCAAAAAAGTGAACCTCAGGATCTCTCACAGGGGCCTTCTTCCCTGGTAGATTTCACTTATGGACGCAAATCAGCAAACATTACAGAGTGTTTGCTAGCTGCCAAGGATTGTGCAACCTTCTCCGAGGATGCTGAGAAGAATCGGACTCAAGTTGCTCTTGGAGGGAAGCACTGAGCAGACGGAAGCATGGGGTCCCCTCTCGAGACAGTGTCACAGCAAAGACACTCCTGGCTACCACTTTTGGTTTAGAAACCTCGGAGGCACAAGACAGCAACTGAGGCTAAAGGAAGCCAGTATCTAACAGCCAGGGAGTGGCCCCGAATTGCTCTTGGAGTGTCTGGCCTGAAGACTCAGCTAAATCTTCAGAATAAAAGGTGTGGAGAGAAGCTGGAAGACAAACCTGACCCTGAGTCTAGTAGGAAGGAGACCTTGACCACAGGAGGGATTCAAACAGATAGAATTTGCATCTCTTGGTTTTTAGAATCACCAGGCAGTACAAAGGTCAATTAATTGATAGAGATTATATACGTAGACATAGATGTCATTGGGTTTTTTGTTTTTTACCCCTCTCTCCTCTTGTCAAAGAGGTCATCTCTCTCCCATAACCTAAAATGGCCTCAAAGTTTAGAAGGCTTCTGGGTCCTCTTCTCAGAATATAAAGGATTTGGGTGAAATAAGTGGATTTCCAAGTATGCTTTAGTCATGGAAGTTGTTATTCAGACAAAATCTTCTATTGTCTTGTAAATAAATGAATCGCATACGGGAAGAGCAGCCTTCAGGTGGAAACAGGACTCCCCCTGGGTTCCTCTGAGAGTTCCTCAAAGTACAGTTTAAACCATGACTAAGAAGGACTTCTCAGATCCTTGCTGGCCGATTCTGGAACTTTGTGACCCTGTGGCAGATGCCCCTCAGAATTTGTGACTTCTGTCCTTGACCCACCGTGGGGCCGTCGTCCAAATGGCTTATCTAAACCTTGTGAACCCCAAGTGTCCTATTTCAGCAAATCCACCCTCTAGAAGTGAGCTCGCCCAGGCCTTGGTTTGATGATGGGTGAGAATGACCACTCAGAACTAGTTAATGTCACTGTCGCTTTGGTTTTCTGCCACCGCAACAGACAAGCAATAAAAAAATATGAAATTAAGGGAGAAAAAACTAATAAAACTCTTTCATGCACAGGACATTAGTTTAGTATACTAATTCTGTTCGCATGTAAAGAACCTGCTCTCAGGAATCCCATTGTAAATACTCCTTTGTTCAGAGAACTGTCAATTCACACCCACTCCTTGTGAATGCTAAACTAGAGTCTTGTGCGTGAAAACATTTTATTCAATCTCATGGTTATAAAATATTCTTTAAAGTTGCCAAAGAAATCTGATAGGTTTGATTCACCTGGATTTTGCTTTTTCCCCCAAAGAGGATATGCCTCCTTGTGTTTCACTGATCTTTTATTGTGGACTCCAACAATTTGCTGACTCCAGTGAACATTTGTCAATTGTCTCCCTAACACCTATTGCCTTTCTTTCCAAAGACTTCTTTTGGATACCTTCTCTTTTCCTATCCTCAGTCCATGTGGTCCAAGATGGGGCATCACCACTATGCCTGACTTAATCGGTGCTTCACGCTGTGTTGGCCACAGAAACTGGATCGAGGTAAAATAAATATGAAATAAACTCATTCCATCAGACTGAAGCTTGGGACCTTGCAAGAGTTTTCCACTGGACTTGGATTTGAGAAGATCTGACACCAGAGCTTCTGTAGCCATGCCACTGTAGAGGGCAGGTCTAGGAAGCTGCCAGGACTCCCACAGGAAGGTCAAGAATAAAGCCAACACACTAGAAGGTAGAGCCAAGGAATGGAGATGAACTGACACCTGAAGCCATCATTTGAGCCCGAATCCCTCCCTGGCCTTTTTAGTTATGTGAATCAATAAATTCCTATTTGGCTTAAACCAACCTGACTCAGGTTACGTCACTTGGAACATAACAAGTTCTAATTTATGCAATGACCATGGCGCTATTCCTAGAAAGGAAGAATTGTTGCTTTTTCTGATGTATATATGTTTAGTCCACCAACATTACTTATTACTAGTAGCACGGTAATTCCTACTTATTGAAGATTTTTTCCCCTAGGCACTATATCTACAGCTTTCCACGCACAGCTCACTGGTACTATTATTATCTCCATTTTACAGATAAGAACACTGAGATGACCAATGTGATAATAGCTTGAAAGTGGCATTGGGACTTCCCTGGCTGTCCAGCGGTTAAGACTCTGTGCTTCCACTGCAGGGGGCATGGGTTTGATCCCTGGTCGGGGAACTAAGATCCCACATGCTGCACAGCGTGGCCAAAAAATAAAATAAAATAAATAAAAAGTAAAATAGCTTGAAAGTGGCAGATATGGAATTTAAACCCCAATGTGCCTGACCCCATGGCCCATGACCACCTATTATGTGGTAGGCACTGTGTCAGCACTAAGGACAGAAGTGACATATGTTGTCCTTGTCCTTTAAGGAACTTTCAATGAAGTGAGAGAGATATACAACATGTGGGGGCTATAGGGCCAACCTCCTCCCCACCCCTTTTCATACTAGGGCCATATCTAGTCAGTGGCATTTGCTTTTTTCTCAGCCAGACACGGTACCACATCCCTGAAGCAGGGGAGGGCATTTGGAAGTGTATGGAAAGTTCTCCATTGTCACAATGGCTGGTTGGCAGGGGCACCACCGGCATTTAGTGGGCACAGGCTGGAAGGTGCAGACCTATTCTGCCCAACAAAGAATAGTTCCACCCGAACTGTCAATAGTCCCCTAGACGGTGAAGTCAGATATTGAAATAGTCCAACCTAGAACTGGTGGCAGGTAAAAAAGAGATCCAATTAGGGTTGCTTTAATAGAAAAATAAAGTTCAAAAGTCTGTGAAAAGCACATACTGAAACAAAGTGCAAATCTGCAGTGCGTCCTTTGACCACGGCCAACCATTCATAGACCCTCTTCTGCTTATGAGCAAACCGTACAGCAAAGTTTCTCCCTATGATGATAAGCACATAGAATTCCTTCCTTCCCAAGATATTTAAGATCCAGATTTCCCCGAGAAGAGCCAGCCCTGGCAGGCTCTCATCCTTTCCAAGTGTGGCCTCTGAACCCCTTACAAAGACATTGGTCCTGTCTGCCCTTCCCCGTCTCCGTTTCCAGATTCTGTTCCCCTCTTCCTCGTCACTCCTTCTCATGCCTCCCTTCACTCATTAGGCATCTTTTAAAAATGTACCCAAACCCAAAATGTGGAGGTCTGCCTACATTGTTCAAATGTCTACAATGTGTAGGTTACACGTTCTCCCTAGTTAGGGTTAGCGTACGTGTGGGTAGTGTTTTCCTTCAGGAACCCAACCACTTCTTGTGTTTTGCAGCATCGCTTCTGTGTGGCTTCTTGGGTTGGCAGCAATGTGTATCTTCAAACATCTGCCAAACTACCAGGGTCTTCACTCTGTGAGATTTTTAATTCATTAAACACAGAATTTATGACCTATCAGTTTGGCATTCTGAAAAGCAGACACTGAGATCCCATGAGACGTAGAAGGGAAAATGGCTGTGAAGGGCAAAGAGTACAAGGAGTAGAAGCAGGTGTGGAGAGCTTTCAGACGACGATGCTGGTCTGACACCTTGAAAGGAGAGAAGGAAGGAGGAAGACTGGGTAGTGCAACCTTGAGATTATCTCAGGCTGGCCCTGTGAGCACCAGGGCACCAGAGCAAAGACCGCCTGCCTGGTAGAGGAGGAAAGGGCTCAGGCAGAAACGGACCAACTCCCGTGTCCCCAATCTGTTCAGTTCAGCAACTGACCACCAGCCAACTACCTTCCTTGCAGCAGGTTCTCCGGAAGGCAGATCCGAGTGGTACCCCTCCTGGCAGCCACATATGGCATTGCGGGGATGTTAAAAGTGGAAGTCAGTTTGGCATAAGGTGTGTGGGGTGTGTAGTTAAAAGAAAGAAGATTGCCTTGAAAGTAGGGGTCTGAACTGTGACATGATAAAACCATCAAAACCAGAATAGGATCTTTCCGTCTGGAGGACCAGGTCTCACTCGCAACTTCTAGACTGTTGGCCTGGTTGAAAGAGGATAATTTCACCACTTTAAAAAGGAACAGAACTGGAATGCCAAGAGTGCAAAGTATTCTGGGACTGCTGGGCATCCAACATGCTGTGTTAATCATAAAGGGGAAAAGCCCTCTGTTCTGGCCAGCAATCAGGGGAGTTATTTCGGGAGCAGCCTCATCAGTGACCCAGACATTTCCATTTGAGTTCCAAAGCTCTGAAGAGCATAAGTCTTGAGAGTCCTTTCCACTGGCCCGTGTTTCTTTCTCCACAGGGCTTTTTTGCACAAATCTGCTACAAATTCAACGTTCACCTTCTCAAGGGAGACTGCAGAGAAGCAGATCTTTGTCATCAGAGACGGTGAGCTTTCCTGGGAAGTGACTTGTCTGCCCATTCAAGGGACCTCACGGCTCACAGTCACCTGTCTTAACCAGCCTCATAAAAAGAGCATTCGGAATGCTACACACACCAGATCTTACCAGCCCATCTTCTGTCAGTAAAATGCCCCATATCAGAAAGCCCAACAAATGACAATCATTTCTACAATTTTTATGATGTCTTCTATGTGAATTTCTCTAACCTGAGCCATTGGATGCCTGAGAGATGAGGGAAAAGGGATTCAAAGAAAAGCATTGCATGATGCAAACCCTAATGGGATGACAACCCAATTCTCTACTCAGGTAAACTCAGACCCCCCTCTTACTCAAAAGGGAAGATAAACCAGTTACAGTATCCAACATTAATTGTGCACTTCTGCATGATCCCATTTAATATTTAGACCAACCCTATCAAGAAGGTAGTATTTTTATAATCCTCTTTGGAGAAATGAGGAGATCTAGTCTCAGTGTGCTTAACTCTTTTGCCTGAACTAACCCAGGGAGCAAAAGGCTGAGCTGAGACTTGAACCCAGGCCATTCTGAGTCCAGAGCCTGGACCCTTAACCACACTTCCCTATCTCCCAGTCATTGTGATCAGGGCTGATTCAGACTTTGGGGGACCCTGAGCTTACATGTTTGGCGGGAAGCAGCCCTCTTTAAGAAAAAGAAAAATGTATATGAAAACAAAATTCAATACAGGGCCTTAGAAGGGGTCCATGCAGGTGAGGGAGGCCGAAGCTTAAGCTCCATCACCTTCCCAGTAAATCCGCTTTGACTGTGATAATGCCATGGTTGCCAACAATGTTACCGTGAAGAAGAATAATTATTCTTCAAATGCAAATATATGAAAATCTGGTTGGATTAGGATTTTAGGATTTACTTTGGAAAACAAAGCTGTTCTGAGTGCTTAGAGACCCCACCTGCTCCCTTCCCAACCACCATATAATTCCTCTGCATCTGAGTCATACCCCACCTGCTCAGGTTCTCTCCACGTTATCCTTGTATCTCTATTCATCTGCCTCACTTTCAATTTCTTAGTAATAATTATAACTAACATTACTAGAGGTGACAGGCACTGCTCTAAGCAATTTTCTCATTGCTTGTTAGAAACTTTTCAGATGAGGAAACCGAAACCCTGAGAAATTAAACAGTTTGTCTCTGAAAGCTGCGTTCTTAACCATTACGCCAGAGGGCTTCCAATAGTCTAGGTCAATCAGACGTTAATGCAGGCAGACTCCACAGAGGCCAAAATGAAGTACAATAATTACAATGTCTTGATAAAGTACCAAATATAAGGCTAGCTGCTCTGTAAGTCACAGACTTAATGCCTTGATCAGAATCCCCTTTAGGCACCTGTGAACAGTGCAAGATCAAAAATATATTTCAAGTCGAGTCAGCAGTTCTGAGACATACAAGACCGATTTAATTGATTAGAAAGACATTTTTTTCCCCTGGGTTGCAATTGCTGAAACCCAAAAAATAAGCTTGGCAGTGCCTGAATTTACATATTTATCATAAGTTTTATACTTCTTTTGTCATTATCAAATTACCCATACCAGAAAGTTGTGCTTCCCCTGAAAACGGGTCGCCAACCAGGAACCGTGCCTGAGGAAACTAGAGAGGTTGTGTCAGATTATCTGGTCAAACTGGCTTGGCAGTATTCCTGGGGCTGAAGCACCATGGAGAGTGCATATCTGAGTCACGTTCCTCGCACTTCAATGTTTGAAGGAAGCTCAAAATTTATGTAGTTCAAACCCCCTTCATTTACAGATGAAGGCAGTGAGACCCTGAAATACCAAAAGTCACAGAACTAATGAGCATCATTCATTCAGAAAACTAATTGAACTGATTATGGGGCTAGGATAGAGGACTTTCCACTGCCCCATGCTGCCCCATGGTTGAGACATACCATTGGGCACAGGATCAGTAATCCTGTGATCTTTTTTTAGAAAAATTTCTATCTATGACGTACACATACAAGGTTTTCATTGGTCTGGGCTCTGCCTGCCTATCACCATCATCTCCTGCACTTCCCCAGTATGAACACTTCTTCTTTATATTTCCCAGAAAGTACTCACTATGCGCTCTTGTCTCAGCTCAGGCTGCTGTAATGAAATACCGTAAGCTGGTGGCTTATAAACAAAGGAAATTTATTTTTCATAGTTCCAGAGGCTGGAAGTCTGAGATAAAGGTGCCAGCATGGTTGGGTTCTGATGAGAGCCCTCTTCCAGGTTGCAAACAGCTGACTTCTTGCTGTATCCTCACAAGGTGGAAAGAGGGGGCACTAATTCCATTCATGAGGGCTCCACCTTCATGGCCTAATTACCTCCCAATGGCCCCACCTCCAAATATCCTCCCCTTGGGAATTAGATTTCAACACATGAATTTTGGGAGGGGGACACAAACATTCAGTCCCTAACAACCCTCTCTGCTCTGAGCCTTTGTGTAGGCTGCTTTCTCCATCTGGATTGCCTTTCTTCCTATTCACCACCATAGGAATTCCTTCATTTATCAAAATTCACAGGTGTCACCTTCACAGTGAAACTTCCCATGAAGACTGCACATTCCCCACCCATTCATCCAGAAAGGATTAGTTTGATCACTTTTCTATTCTCTCAATGCACAGTTCTCAGGGCTTTTAGCACTTGCCACATTTTATTTTGGCTCTTGGTTTAATTTTATTCCCTCCATTTAACTCTGAACTGCTTAAAGTCAGAGACCCAATGTTGGTCATCTTTTTAATCACTTACTGCCTCGGCTCTAGTGGGTACTAAAAATACTGTAACAATATCAGTAACATTCAATCCCTACAGTAATCCTAAAGGGAGGGTGTGATAGGGGTGGATACTACCAGTGCACACCAAGGCTTCTGGTTCTCTTCTTAAATTTAGACATGGCCACATGACCTGCTTTGGCCAATGAAATTTAAGCAGAAGTGATATATGTCACCTCCACATAGAATTACCCAAGAACAGGTACTCTTTTCCCCTGCAATGGTGGGCCCTAGTCTTGTGTTGGACAGGCAATATCATAAGATGGGGAAGCTTCAGTCACCTTCTGCTGACCCACACTGGACATACAGTATGGGTGAGAAATAGATCTCTGTGGTTTTAAATCACTGATATTTTGTATTTGTTACTGCAGCATGACTTAGCCTTTTCTGACTAATACCAAGAGGGTCTAATATTATCCTCTTTTTATAAATGAGTTAAGGTCACCCAGGTGGTAGGTGGCAGAGTGAGGATTCGAACTCTACTAGGTATAATGTTAGAGCTTGTCTTCCAGACCACTAAGGAATAGAGAAGGAGAAAAGCAATCAATCTTCTTCCACACTGAGCATCCCAATTGTTGCTTCCTTTCCAGCTCCCAGCCATTGTCAGGAATTGGTAGAGCAGCTATTCCTTCAGGGAGTATCTAAGCAAGTTCTCCCCTACCTCCTTCCCATGTGCGGGAAACTAGGGGCACCCACAGTGCTCTTCAGCTTGAGAGATTTGTGCTTATCGGTAACAGAGCAACAGAGACTGCACTTTATTTCCCCCACTTCCGCATGACCTCTATGCCAAGGATCCCCAGGTCTCTGGCGAAGGGATGAGCCTGTCTTTTCCAACATCCAGACATCACAAGCCCCTAACACTCCAAGGTAGGAGTACCTCTACAGAATTTGATCAAATCGTTCCTATTATGATCTAATGGCCAAATCTTAGGCCTGGGATTTATTACTAACCATCACCTTAACTCACCTTGCAGCTTTGAGTTTATCACTTTCCCCATTATTTCAGTCTGTCCACTTGTAAAAGAGAAGAATGACCATTTGCCATCATCAAATAATAACTGTGCTTTGCATGGAAATGAGCAGTCCTGGTTAGCACACATATCAGGGTTACACAGTTAATATTAATTATCTCATGTATTTCTCACTATGGCCCTAGGAGAAAGGCATTATTATATCCTCTGTTTATAGCCATGGAAACTGAGGCTCAGAGAAATTAACTAATTTACTCAAAGGTATCAAAACAAATGAGTTATGAAGTCAGGGTGCAAACAGGACTTTAAAGACTGTTCTTTCTACAAGTCAAATTAGGTTTTATTTAATAGGATCCAGAATGCATAGTTTTAAACATTTATCTTCGGTGTCCGAAGTCCTCTGAAAATGTATGCCTAAAAGACTCTCTTACAGTAATTACCGTTAAAGTCACAGTCAGTCAATGATATTTATAAACTACCCTTTATGTCCTACTAAGAATAATGACAATAACATTTTACATTCCAGACTCCCTTTCAACTTCTCAAAGTACTATCCACATCAGCTGATGCATTTTATTCTCTCAGAAATACTATGATTCCTGAGAGATGAGGTCAAAGAATTTGCCTAGGCAATGGTAAAGTCTCCTGACTCTTCATCCAATGCAATTTCTTTTGGGAGGAGGAATGTGTGTTTATGCATGTGTGATTTAATTATTCTATTGGATTTTTTTAGGTAAAAGAATCAGTGTTAGTTGTAACAAACCAAACAGTACAGATCTGATTTTGAAATGAATCACCTTCCTCATTCTTCTTCCAATCCCACCTTTCCAAAGTTATCCATGGCAATGGATTGGTATATAATCTCCCACTTTCACTCCAGACGATGAAAATCCACTGTTTCTAAGATAATATCATAGACCGAGTCCTGTAGTAAAATGCACATCCTCCAGGAAGTCAGGAAGTGTGATTCTGATAATTTTTAGCACAGGAGTCCATCTGAGATTCCGTCATTGACCCTAGAGTCTATTGCTGCATCCCCTACTCATCTCATGCCTGAATCCCTCTTCCTAGCTCCAGGCCTCTCAGCCTAACCACTTACAAACAAGGCTCCCAGGATTAATTGGCACTTGTTGAGTTCGGTATGTTCCTGGTTTCTCACCCACTTGACATAATATGTGTTCATTCTTGTGCATAAAAATTATGAACCAGACCCACTCTGTCACCCTAGCCAGCTGCCCCTCAATTTCTGCTGAGGGTATTTTGTGGTGTCTAAAGATGACTTTACAAGAACTTTAAATTAGGAGTGAAGTCTTGGTACACACAGGGACATCTAAATAACTGATTCTGAAGTGCAAAATCCCTGAACGCAGCAGATCCACCCACTAATCCCTTCCTGCCACTCTCCTGACAGTGTAAGAGTGTCTCTTGGGCTCTGTCCTAAAATTGGTTTACAATCGTTTAACTTACTCTCACATCACATCAATTTTGACATTATAATGTGATTTACATTGATTTGAGGCTGCCATCAGAGTGAGCTCATAACTATGTCAAAACCTCTGTTGAGTAAATAAAGAACTGATTTTGAATGTGGAGAATGATGGAGGATGGAAAAATCACGGAAGGGGACCAGAAACAATGCAAGCTCAGTAGGGAAATTTTAGACATCAAACATTTTTTTTTTAACACAAAATACCAAAGGTCACTAGTCTCCCACATCAAATACACAGACAATTTTTTTTTTAAACAAATCCATTTCAGTCTGAGTCTTGAGACAAGTCTAAAATATGTGATTCTGCAAAGAAATTTCTAGGATAATTTTAAATTTGTTGTTTTTTAAAAACGAAGAAGGAACTGTTTGGGATGGCGGAGGAGGGAGTGAAGAAGAATAGCACCATCTTCCTCTCCATCCTCCTTCAGCACGGGGACTTCAACCTACCCAGAGACGTCGACATCTAAATAACTGATCCTGAAGTGCAAAGTCCCAGAATCATACTCATTTGCAGGCCTAAGATGCCACCAGAAGGGCAAAGCAGGCTCCAAAACGTGGCATTGTGCCTGCTTTGAAAGAGCTAGTAGCCCCCTCTGTACTCATTTAAGGCTGCCTGGAGCACCCATACTTCGCCCAAAAGCAACTCCTGCATCTATCTTGGCAACAGTTCAACAAGGGGATGAGGTTTGGCCAAAGGTGGGTGGAATCAGCCTGAACATGTTCCTTCGCCCGTATTATCCTGTCTGAAAAAGGCAGATGGAGACGGAAGGCTTTCAGGCTGAGTTCCCGCCGACCTTAACTGGAAGAACTTGCGCTCTTTCACATCTGCAGCTGTGTCCTCCTCAGGGAGTTGTCCAACTAAAAGTGATTTTAAACATCTGTCAGCTAAATCAGAGCTCCAGATTTAGCACTCAGGAACATTATGTGGATTTGTGATGCTCGCTGGAGAACGCTGGATACATAAACCAAGCTCACATGAGACAGCCGGGTGGCACTCTGGTTGGTAATTTCATCTATGACACATTTAATTTGCCTGCACATTTATGAACGTTATGTAAAGGGAAAGAGTGACCATTTCCCTGCAAAGAGCTTTCGGAATTACTGCAAGATCAATAGCCAGAAGGGAGAGTCTTTACACTGGAACACTGACTGTATTCTGATCCAGTCATTTGCCTAGAATTAAAAAAAAAAAAGTCCCAACGGGCTCGTTTTGTCTGAATTTCCTGAAACTCTTATTTTCTGCCCTTCCTGGTGCAGCTATAACTTTGCTCCCCTGTACCCATCCTGGAGGAAGAGAAATTCTGCACACAGTCATGATTCCTAGTTGCCATCGTTGAAGATGTCAAGCATGCGAGGACCATCCTCGCCCTCCACCGGATGGATGTTTCTGAAGAGATGTACTACTGTTCAGGAGAACTATGAAGCCAGGGCTTCACTCAAACACTCTCTCTTTGCTGAGGCAATACTCCTGGATGATTGGCTAGAAATCCTTAGTGCATTATGGGGCTTTGAAACCCATCCTGTCAGTTCCTGAGATCATGGTGCCCTTGAAGGGAGACAAGGGGAGACACAGCCTTGCAACTCACTATGGGTTCCCAACAGATGACTGATCACAGTGGACCACAACTTGTGAATTTGCTTTGCTTAGGTTAGTACAAAAGCTCACGGCCTCCAAAGTCCATTTCTCCATTAAGCCTTCCCTAGTTCCTCAGACAGAGTTACTCCCTTCACTGAGCTCCCAAGACAGCCTGTGGGTGCCTCACATCTGGTATGAATGTGTGATTTTGTTAGGCAGTGTCTTCAGATGCCATTGTGATCTCTAAGGAAGCAGAGATAGCGTTTAATTTGTCCTGTTTGTACTCCCAATATTAGGACAGGCCCAGAGACTGGGGCCAACTGATATTTTGTAGATAGTGAATAAATGCACGAGGGATGGGCACTAGTTTGAACAGCTTAAGAATATACCACCCAGAGGCAAGGAAAGGTGCTTCTGGTGTGGGGTTGATGGCATGAGGAGAACCCTTGCAAATGTACCCTAGATAATCCACACATGGAGAGCACCTGTATGCAGGGGACTGACTCAACACAGGTTTCTCTTGCTGTTGGAGAGAGGGTAGCCCTCTCAAAGGTACCAAAGTCCAGGCGAGGACAGCCAGGCGCTAGGACACAGGAAGAGCAGCGCCATCTGCATGGAGTTGTTTGAGGGGGCTGAGCAGGGAGGGGCTTCTGCCTCAAAATGTCTTCTTTCTGTAAGTAGAGTGTTTGAAATGTATTCCTGAGGGCATTTTGGTTCTTCCTTCTATTCATCCCACCTCCAGGATGACACACTTACCTTAGGAGGTCACTTAAGGTAATAGTTAAAACCAAAGACTGTAGCACCAGACAGATCAGGGTTCAAATCCTGGTCCATAATTCACCAAGGTGTACTATCCTGGGAAAATGACTAAACATCTCTGAGCTAACTCATTAGGTAGCTGAAGGGATTAAACGAGCCAGTGTGAGTAGAGTAGCTGGCCCATGGCAAATGCTCAATGTAGTCAATAATATCATTACTACACTTAGTTTGGACTCTTTCATTTGCAAATGATTAAGAATGAACCTGGGGCTTCCCTGGTGGCACAGTGGTTGAGAATCTGCCTGCCAATGCAGGGGACACGGGTTCGAACGCTGGTCTGGGAGGATCCCACATGCCGCGGAGCAACTAGGCCCGTGAGCCACAACTACTGAGCCTGCGCATCTGGAGCCTGTGCTCCACAACAAGAGAGGCCGCGACAGTGAGAGGCCCGCGCACCGCGATGAAGAGTAGACCCTGCTTGCCACAACTAGAGAAAGCCCTCGCACAGAAACGAAGACCCAACTCAGCAAAAATAAATTAATTAATTAATAAACTCCTACCCCCAACATCTTCTTAAAAAAAAAAAAAAAAAGAATGAATCTGGCTTAATAAAAAAAATAACAGGTGTGTCTCACAGAAACCAAGGGCGGGAATGTACCTGGGCCTCAGGATACCTCTTTCCTGGTCTGCACATTTGCTCTATTCTCCTCTCGGCTTCTTCTCTTCTCAGGTCCACGTCATTGGTGGAGAAAACCCACCTCTCAGCTCCTGAGCTGACATATTGCAGATTCAGGTCCCTAAAAAGAGACCTACACAGGTCTTTTTCCCTGGCCTTAATTTCACGTTTCTGGGGAAAGACTCTGACGGACTCACCTTGAATCTGACTCTAGCCCTGCTCACTCAGCCACGGCAGGGCTCAGGCGTCGGTCAGGCATAGGTCACAGCTATACGATGGCCTCCTCTACCTGGGGCCCACTTTATTGGTAGGGATGCTGGCAGAGAGGGAGGGCAGTCAGGTATGGGGGTTAGAAATCACCATGAGATGTACAGCTGCTATAAAAGGTACCTTCAAACTACTATGATGATGAAAATGGGGCATTTAGAAACGTGAAGAAATGTATGAAATGTCCTTCTGTGTGAAAAACCCACAAATATTGCATACATGTTGTAAGCATACCTAGATTCACTTATAAATGTAAAGATCTATAGGGAACGTAAAGAAATTGTCTTTATGTTGCAGTGATGATTTTTTTAATGCCCCTTAATTTAGTAACAAAACTTTGTTTAATGTGGAAAGCTCCTAACCCTTGAGCCAGTTGCCACCTAACACCTTAGCAAGGATTAGTTGACAACTGGCTTGAGAGCCAGGCCCCAGGGGACAGATCCAGGCCTGGGGAAGAGAAGGGAGGGAGCAGGGACGTGCCAAGGGCACTGGAGACAAGCTTCTTATTCCTCACGGTGTATGAATACTGCGACCAGACCCTCTCTTCCTGGAAAGGCAGATGCCTGGCTTAGAATTCTGAAGTCTCCATCGTATTTTCACAGGACATCAGTGAATTTCAGGCCCAAGACAGGGCAGCTACCAGAAAACTCCTTTGGTAAATAAAAAGGCATCAGAAACATTGTGAAACACACCACATGGTTTTCAGGGCAAGGCTGGTGCCAACTTCTAAAGACCCTACAGACCTCTAGAAACATTTCTATAGCAACAAATATGTCCACGCTCACCCCAGCAGCTTCTGGGCCCATCTGGCACTCTGTCCCCGGGTCCCACCCCTGGACCCAGTGAGGATAACCCTGGAGAAGTCTCTCCATTTCGGCTTTGGCACCCTGCTTCCTCAGCCTGAATGTCAGTGTGCTGCTGCCCCTAGCGTTTCCCCCAAGGACTGGGCAGGACAGATGGTCACTGTCATGTTAAAGCCAAAGACTCATGAAGCAACATTGAGAGCATTGTGAGAGCTTCACTCCTACCCCAGAGACAGACCCCTGAGACTCCTGCCTGGACAGTGCCCCAGGCTCTGAAATGCAGTGGACAAATCACATCCACAGCCCGAGCTGCAGAGTAGAAACATTGTTTTTGAAATTGCTCAAGTTGGCTGCCCTGAGACATTGCCCAAATGTTTCCTTAAACTCTGCTTTTATCTTCGGCAAAACTATATAAGGCCAGAGCTCCAGAGAAATTCACTGCCCCCTAAGGAGCAAGTATTCAAGGCCCAAATTAGAAGATCAAGCTAGAGACACTTCCTTTCTGTTTCCACAACTATTGTCTTTTTTTTAAATTTTTATTGGAGTATAATTGATTTATAATGCTGTGTTAGTTTCAGGTGTACAGCAAAGTGAATTAGTTATACATATACATATATCCACTCTTTTTTTAGATTCCTTTCCCATATAGGCCTTTACAGTGTATTGAGTAGAGGTCCCTGTGCTATACAGTATGTCCTTATTAGTTATCTATTTTATATATAGTAGTGTGTATATGTCAATCCCAGTCTCCCAATTTATCCCTCCCCCACTTATCCCCTGGTAACCTAAGTCCACACTATTGTCTTAACTGAAACCCTTAATATCACCAACTTCTGCAATTTCAGCAGTGTTTATCTGTAGCCTGAGGCCTCTGTGTTCTATGGAGTGTAGACCTGCAAAGTTATCTACGTAACACATTTATGAAAGAGGCATCCACTCACAAAGGTCATCAATTAATTGAGCACCTACTCTGTGCCCAGGAGTGCACTAGGAGCTGAGTATAAAATGGTGAATAAGACTCAGTCCGGCCCCAAGGTGTCTACAGTCCATTAAGGGAAAAAGATACCTACAGAAGCAATGACAGAACAAGATGATAAATGCTCGTGGGATTAAGGACAAAGGACTTAGTGCATCGACAGAAACTTAACAGGATCTTGAAGGGTCAGAGAAGGTTTCCGAGAGCAAAGACTAGATCTGAGGAGTCCTAAAGGAAATTAAGGATGTGGGCAGAGGAAGATGGGAAAAAAACTGTAGCCCTAGACCCTCCAGCCACAGCCTCTGACCCACCACATATCATGAAGCCCAGTGGGGAGCTGAGTTTGCCAAAGTAGCACAAGCCTATACACCTCCGTGGAGAGCTGGATGGTGTGAGGAGCTGGACACTCAGGAATGAAAACAAAAGCTTTCCTTCTTCCAGGAATTATTACCAAATCTGACTTTCTGATAGGCGGTTTAGAGAACTTTCTGCCAGAACAAACTGGTCAAGTCAATCTGAATAATTCATCGAATATGCAGAATACCTACTGTGTGCCAGGGAGCAGGGGGAGGGGGATAAATAACTCCTGCAAGACCAGAGAGAGAAGAGAGGGGAGGCGGGAAAGCATCCAGGGTGGAGGAAAGAAGTAAAGGAAGAGGTACTGGGCAGGCCAGGTGACCCAGCTGCTGCTTACGAGTAGAAACTCACTGGCTGATTTTTATCTGACGATTGTTGACTAGCAACCTCATCTCTGTCAAGATGAACAGGGAAAGGGCTTCCCTGGTGGCGCAGTGGTTGAGAGTCTGCCTGCCGATGCAGGGGACACGGGTTCGTGCCCCGGTCCGGGAAGATCCAACGTGCCACGGAGCGGCTGGGCCCGTGAGCCATGGCCGCTGAGCCTGTGCATCTGGAGCCTGTGCTCCGCAACGGGAGAGGCCACAACAGTGAGAGGCCCACGTACCGCAAAGAAAAAAAAAAAAAACCGTTTCAGATTTCTCATTGTACACATAAGGAAACTGAGGGACACACCAGTTGAGATGAATTGTCCAAAATTCCGCTGCTGCTCATTCTTTCATGTATAAATTCATGCAGATATTGCTGAGTGCCTACCTCATGCTGGGCATTGAGTATGATGCACTGGCAAGTGCAAGTACTAGAAGGCAGTTATCCGGACTTCCAGTCCAGTGCTCTCCTTTTATGACCTGGAATTTACGTTTTTCGTTCTGGGTAATCATGGAAGGGTGATCTCATCTCTAGATAGCAATCTATACCTTCTCTCTGACTATGGAAGCATTTTGATCAAAGGCAAAACATGGAGGAAATATTTCGACCTCAACAGATAAAATTATCATGAATTTTCGGTTACAGCTTTTAAAACAATCAAGGTTGGCAGAATGGAGCAAATCAACGTGCAGTTTGCTCTTTTAAGCTCTGAGATTACTGTCTGTTTTGTTACAGACTCTAACTAGTTAACAAACTTCATGCCTCTTTCACAAACTGTATTTTTAGGGTGATGATCTCAAGCCATTAAAGTTTGGGTTAATGAAGTTATCTGTGGATCACTCCCAGGGAACTTTAAATCAGAGGACACAGATGTGTGGTCTCAGCCAGAGGTTATATTTGGTTTGGCTGGCAGAGTGTTGGCCCACACAGCAGTTTTTAAATTTTTGAATTACTTCATAAGACTTAAAAATCAGGAGATTATTATATACAAGTTAAGATTCTAGCTTCTCCTACAAAATCAGAAGTTCTTGAAACACCAAGCCACAGTCTCACTCACTGACAGCATGAATTGACAAGGGCTGTCTACGGGGTAGCCTATTTAAACAGGAGAACACTGGCCACAGCCCCCCTCACCCCGATCTCCTCTATAACTGCCTGACTCACTCAGACACATGCCAGGCCCTGCTGGCCCTTGAGTTCATGACCTCTGCTCAGTATCAGGGGTCAAAATCTTTACAAAGCTCTGTGGAGGCTTCCAACCAATTTTCTCCAGGTGTTGAGTGCAAAATGATTTTGGTGATCAGTGGAGTTAGAGGAAAATATGCATTAATTCACTCAACAAACATTATTGTCTACTATGCTCCAGGTGTGTGCTAAGAATGAAGGAGTCTCAGATAAATAAGACTCAGTTCCTCCAGGAGCCCATGGACTAGGGAGGGAGAGAAACATGTACGTGATTAGTACAGTTTCTCCAAATGTTATGGTGAGTCACGGTAGCACAAAGGTGGGAGCGACCAATTTTAATCAGGGGAATTTACAGAATTTTAGTAGAGAACATAACTGCACTGAATGTTCAGGGTCCAACCAGGAAAACAGAAAACATTCTAAGTAAGGAAAATGGAGTTTCCTATTGTAAATTGCTAACCCAGGAATGGTGGTTTTAAAACACAGCCCCCAAGTTCTTTGACCTTTCTCCCATTGAGGGATGTGTCCCTGCCCCCCCCCCACCCCCCGCCGCCAACCCTGTTTGAATCTGGGTGAACTTGTGACTGTTTCAGTGAACAGAGTAGGAGGAGTGTGATGCTGTGTAACTTCAGAAGCTAGGACACAAAAGGGAGCTTCTGCCTGATGCTAGATGGAACACTCTCGTTGGGAGCCCTGAGCCATCGTGTAAGCGGACTGACTGCTCTGAGGTTGTCTTTAAACACAAATTTCTTATCTTACAGTTCTGGTAGTCAGAAGTCTTTAATGGGTGTCACTGGGCTGACATCAAGGTATCAGGAGGACTAGGTTGCTTTCTTGAGGCTGCAGGTGAGACTCTGTTGTCTTACCTTTTACAGCTTCCAGAGGCTGCCTGCACGCCTTGCCTAGTGGCCTCTTCATCCGCAAAGCCAGCAAGGGCAGGTGGAAACTTCTCACATCGCATCACTCTGACAGTGACAATCCTGCCTCCCTCTCCCACATTCAAAGGACCCTTGTAATTTACATCAGGCCCACCCAGGTACTTAGGGTAATCTTACTTTAAGGTCAGCAGTTAGGAAACTTCTTCTCCTTCTTGCCACGTCACATAACATACTCTCAGGCTCTGGGCATTGGGATACAGACATCTTTGTGTGGGTCAATGATGCTGCCTACCCCAAGAAATTCTTGTGATGCTTAGCTTTATAGATCAACTTGACTGGGCTAAGGGATGCCCAAATAACTGTGAAACAGTATTTCTGGGTGTATCTGTGAGAGTGTTTCTGGAAAGGGTTAGCATTTGAATCAGAGGACTGAGGAAAGAACTGCGCCCTCGTTGCCCTCAGATGGGCATCCTCCAGTCTGTTGAGGGTCTGAACAGAACAAAAAGGTGGAGGAAGGGCACATCCCCTGTCTTCGCTTAAGCTGAGACATCCAACTTCTCCGGCCCTTGGACATCAGTCCTCCTGGTTTTCGGGCTTTCAGCCTCAGATGGGGACTCACACTATTGCCTCTCCAGTTCTCAGGCCTTTGGACGTGGACTGAATTGTTCCGCCAGCTTTCCTGGGTCTCCAGCTTTCAGATGGCAGATCGTGGGACTTTCTGGCCTCCATAACGACGTAAGCCAATTCCTATAATAAATCTATCTATCTATCTTATTGAGTCTGTTTCTCTGCAGAACGCTGACGAGTACACTTACTATGTACCATTGTTTTCACATACTTCACTTAATCCTCACTACAACTCTATGAGGTAGGTGTTATTACTGCCCCACTTTTACAGATGAGAAGATTGAGGTTCAGCGACGATAGCTGGCCCAAGGTCACACAGTAAATGGCAGGCTGGGGACTCCATGCCAGGCCTGTCCAGCTCTGCTATTCATTTCTACAAACTCACCATGTTCTTCCTACCTCGAGGCCTTCGTATATGCTGTTGCCTCTGTTTAGCACCCACTTTTCCCTTCGTCACCAGGCTACCTTCTACTCATCCATCAAATTCCACTCACATGCCACTCAATCAGGGGAGCCTTCTCTGTTACCACAGAGGAGGCCAAGTAGTTCCGTTGGGTGTACCATAGCTATGCTTGATCACCTGTGTACATTTCAGTCTTTTCTTAGAATTAAATCCCCAGTCTTTATCAGGGCCTTGAATCAACCAGCCCCTGGCCCGCTCCAGCCTCATCTCTCCTTCCACTGTCTCCCTTTGCTCTCCTCACTCCGGCTGTATTCACCTTCCTTCACCTCCTTGAACTCATCAAGCTCTTCCCGAGCTCAGGACCTTTGCACACATCTTTCCTCTAGCCTGGCTTTCCGGCTCCTTTGCTCGGGTAGCTCCTCACCCTTCAGGTCCCAGCTTTACACAGGTCACTCAAAAGTGAGTTAGGGCCTGCATTACGCCCTCTAATGGCCCCCTGTATTTCTCCTTTGTGGTGCTCATCATGATTGTAATTACATGATTATTGGGGTTATTTCTGTGCTTAAAACCATCTCTGCCATGATACCAAACTCCATTGCTTCAGAGCATGTTTGGTAGCATCTCAATGAATACTAAATTAATTAAATAACAGTGTGTGAGCTTGTCCTGGCTGTGGATGTGAGGACATGGGAAACACTCAAATGACTTCTCTTTAGAGATACTGGAAAACTGGAAAGGGGCTTTGCCTCTAATGTTCAGAAGAAGTCCATGACTCTTCTTACCCCACTCTTTATGAGCACCGTTGGTCAAAATCAAAGACACTGGATGGACCACATTTCTTAAAGAAAGAGCCATGTAGGAAGAGGATAAATACACCTGTTCTTGGGTAGCTCCTCTTGCTTCTCAGCAGTCTTTCTTTCACGAGGCCAGCACTGATAAGCTCAGCCTGGAAGACAAGCACATTAGGGAAGGTGGTCTAGACTAGTGACTCTCAATCATCAGTGTGCACCACAATCACTCGGGCTTCATCCGGGTGTCATCCTGGAGATTTCCAATCAGTACTTTGCAGTGGGGTCAGGAAAATTACGTTTCCAGCAAGCTCCCACCAGGTGGCTGGGTGCCGGTCTGGCTAGTTTCTGGACCACATTTTGAGAAGCAGTGGTGAAGCATTCTCAGACTTCGGTTTCGTCACCTGAAGCCCAGGATCACTGCACTAGGAGAGAGCCTGGAGCGCTGTATTTTTACCAGGTCGCCGAAGTTTCAGAAGCGCTGGCGCTCAAACTTGGCTCTACATCGGGGAGGTTTTAAACACCGCTAACGCCAGGGGCTCAGCCCTGGAGATTCTGATTCAATTGATCCTGGAATCAGCCTGAGCATCAGAAGGTTTCAAAGTCCCCAAGTGATCTGAGTGCATATGAAAGCTTGAGAACTCTTGGCCGAGAGTAGTCCTTCTCAAACGTTAATGGCCTCAGAGTCACACAAAGGGCCTTTTAAACCACAGAATGCTGGCCCTGCCCTCCGTTCCTGATTCAGTAGGTCTGTGTTGGGGCCTAGGAATGTGCATTCCTAACAAGTTTGCAGGTGTTGATGATATTGCTGATCCAGGGACCACACTTTGATAACCACTGATCTAGGGAAGGAAGACAGAGTAAGTTGACTGGGCCTGTGTTTCCTAGACTTGAGTGGGCATAGAAATCAGCAAAGATCTTATTATAATCTACGCTCGGCTGTGGCAGGGTTGAGGGGTCAGGGTGGGGAGTGAGGAGTTGCAAGATTCTACATTTCTAACAAGATCCCAGGTGATGTAGTCCACAGCCAATAAGCAAGACCTGAACTGTTTGGGTCCTAGTCCTGGGAGAGCATGGAGCCCGAGCCTAGGCAGTTTTTCTGGCGATGCTTCCTTGGGCCATGCAATGGGCTTTGTGTCCACAGCCCCAGGTATTAAGAAAAAGATCCTTTGCACACCCTTGTTCCCTCCCCGTCTATTTCCCTCTGTGACTGCAGGAACAGGAGTCTGACTGAGAGTAGGATTCATGTGTTCCTATGTCCCTGCCCCCCGGCTTCCCAAAACCATTTTAATGTCACATTATTTGCAACAAAACAATACAAATGACAGTTATTTGGGTCAATTGCTTACCATTTTTGCCTAATTACCATGCAATCAAAAATTAGTCAAAACACATGTCAGATTAGCTTCTGTGAGCTTTATTTGATTACAACAATAACCTCCACTCTGTATGCTAACCTTCATGGCTGGTTACACATGTAAAATGGTTGTCTGCTCACAATTTCAAAACATCCGAGGGAACACTGGGCATTAGAGACATGGTAAATTATCCAATCTGTCGGTTTCCTGCAGTAAGGAATGGTTAAAGCTGTGATTGCTAGTTTAGGGGGCCTGTCTATATTCCTACCCTCTTTACTTCCAATGTCCTAAACACGAGAGGGGAGTGGGGGAAGAGGGGAAGGAACAGGAAGAGAAAAAATGGGATTTAGATAAACGTGATAAATCTGTTCTATTACCTACATTACACACTGGGTGTGTTTAAAAGAAAAAAAAAAAAAAAAAAAAGACCAATCCAGAGGAATTGCTGCAAATCACACAACCCTGATTACATGGCAGTATTCCTGGTGGGAAAGCCAGAGTAGTGAAGGATGGACTTTAGCATGTACTATGCATTTATTTATGGTACAGCACATCATCAAACACTTCACAGGCTCTAAGCTGGCAAACCAGAGGCCTTTGAAGAGAAATAATGAGCTGAGAGGTTCACGACATGCTATTAAAAAGTTTGTGACTGGATTCGGAAAATCAGATGGGTCTCCAAGGAAAGGGACAATTTCTGAGCCATTGCACTTAGAATATTTTTTGAGCTCCAGAGCAGATATTTATGAGAAGAGAGAGTTGTTTTTGTCTCCGATCCAGGTTTGGACTCTGATGTACAGCAGGGAAGCCGCTTCGCACTGCAGACCTGAAGTTCTGGAATATCCATGATGTCACCTTTTTCTACTGATCTGCTACCACTGCACAGAGGCACGCTATTAGCTCTGTGATGTTTTAGCTTAATTCTCCCACATGTGGGTTGCAATTGCAGCCAAAACAAAGTCGGCAGGGGATTTTACAGCCCCTGAATTGCTCAAGGTGCTGCTGGCTCGGTGAGATCAGGTCAGGATGCACGCATTATGAGCGAAAAAACAAAGAGAAAGAAGAGGCACCAGGACAGTGGGATTTCCGGTTGCCTGGTGTGTGATTTCCAAATCAAGCCTTTGGTCTTCCAGTCAATGATTTGATGTTCTGTGTTTTCACCTTTGAGATTTTCAGTGCTTCTCTGGCAGATGTGATGGGAGAAAGCACCCTGTCCTGAGCGGTGAACTGTGGATGGAATCCCTCTTACTGAATTAGAAAGGAGACATTTTAGGATACGAGCTCATGAAAGAGAAGAGTTTTGAAATGGAAAAAAAAAAAAAAGTACACACACACACACACATACAGTAACACATAACTAGGCCAGCACAGGATGCATTTGTGGTTAAGCCATCTTTCCCATTGCAGATGACACTTTAACACTTTGATTCCCAGAGTCCTCCTGCACACACCCAGCAGGAAAAGATGCCTCGGCAGCTGCCACCCTAAAGCCAGGCTGCGCCAGAGACGGAAGGAGGAAGGTCTGGCTGCACGTGATCACCAAAGCCTTCAACTTGAGATCAGTCTGTGACTCCTTCTCTTCTCCCCACCGGCAATGTCGTGACATAAATGCGTAACCCTCGCTCCCGGAAGATCTTCCGAATAGAACGAACGATGGGACAGAGCAACCACACCAGGAAAGACTACTTGTGATCATTAGGGGAAGAAAAGGGGGGAGTGGGGTGGGTAAACTGTTAGGCTAATCAAAAGCAAATAACTGTTGTTTTTTCTTCAGCTGTCTTCGCAAAAGTCACAAGGATGATGGTACATTTTCAAGCCTGCTCCAGCCAAACTCTGAAATATGCAAGTATTGGTTTCGTATGCGCAAAGCTGCTCTTTTTTTTTTCTTTTCTTTTTTCTTTCACTGTGGGAAAATGAACTTATTTTCAGTCACCCCTGACATCTGACCACTCGACTGATCACGAGGACACTGTGGTAAACCACAGCTCAACTTGAAATGATCTCTTTGAGGCGCGGTTCCTGTATTTTGGACGGCACCAGCCCTGGCTGCCCAGCTTCAGTTTGCCTCTATGCGGGTTCCATTTTCGCTTTCCTCCATCGACTCAAAGCAAGTGGTCTTATTCTAAAGTCTTTCAACTGGGCTCATCCTCAAAATAAGCTGAGTACAAAAAACGACACCAGTTTTCCCAGCCAAAGCCCTAAAAGTGGCCTATTTATACATTGTGTTCTTCTTTTTCAAAAGGGCAGGGGGCGGTGAAAACTTTAAACATCCTGGAAAAGAAACCAAAAAAAAAAAAAAAAAGCCAATTCTCCTGATTAATATCAAGATGATCCAGCAGGGTTTATACATATTCCTTCTGTTTGAATCATCTTGTTTTTTGTAGCTGTTTTACACCTCCAGGATCCTGCCATCTGCCCACTCTAAAGAAACGCAGCAAAGCATTCCAAAAACAATGGCTGGAAGGAAATCATTTTGAACAAACCCAAGAGATGGGCTTGTCTGCGCCCTTCTGCTTATTGCTACGCTCCCTGGAGGAGTGTGGGCTGGACCCGAGGCTCATGCTGCGTGGGTCTCGTCTCCTAATAGCCCCCCTCCATCCCCCCCACCCCGAGCCCTGTCATGCCATCGGGCTGACAAGAGATCTGGCTGCCCTCCTGGCTGAGGAAGGAGGGGGAGGAGGGGTGGGCGGCCCCCTGGGCAGCTCTGTCCTACTCGGATCTGGTGTGTGTCACTGGAATGACAACTTGAAGAAGGCTGGAAGCCTGTGGACCCTACAGCGGGCCCGGTCCCCCTCACTCTCTTGCTACCCGAGACAAGAGTTAACAGGCCCAAAGAACACGGAGAGCCCATCGGGACAGACGAAAGCAGTCTTTCGTTTTGCTCACAAAAGCCTGGGAAATCTAAAGCTTAGCAAAGGCTTTATCAGTCCTGGGGCTGAGCCCACGAGCAAGCTGAAGTTCAGCTGGCCAGGCCAACGCAGCTGCTGGCTATCCACGCCTCCCACGGGGACTTTTCCTCAGCCCGTGATTTAGACAGTGAAGGGACGGGTAAGGTGCATGCAGCTGCCGAGGGTGACTGGAGAAACGAAGTGCCTTGCAGTTCCCGAGCAGTTTAGGTGGAGCAGAGAGTGCAGAAAAGGTTTTCTTTCCAGCCGCAAGATGAGGTGTCAGTTAAAGGGCTGCTGGCCTTGCGGAGAGGTTATTACTTTAAAGGGATATTGGCAAATGCTTCTGGCTGAACATTTAGGCTTGGTTACTTGCCTTTCCCCCACAGTTCATAGAGGGATAAAGATATTACATGAATTGGATTTTTCTTGTGAATTAAAACATCGATGTCCTGACAAGTTAGTGCTGAGCAGGCAGAAAGGAGGGAGAGGACGAATGCTTTGCCTTCCGCGCAATGCAAAAAAATGTTCCCAAAACAGCATCATCCCACTCATTGTTCAAGGTCACCAGACTGTGCATGCTCAAAACGGGACTCAAGACTCCCAAATCCCAGTGTCTGATTAATTGTCCTTTGACTAAAACAATGAAAATAAAATGGGTTAGCAAAAGGTATTGCTCCAGGCCCAAAAGTTCAGAAAGCAAGCACACCCTCAAGGAAAGTAGGATTTTCTTTAATTAGGCTGACGTTGAATGCCTCCGTAATAATGCTGTAAATGTGAAATTGTCGTTGGCACGGTAGGTATATTGGTGATTTTTTATCATGCCAGTTAAAAGGTAGTGAGTATCACTGTGCTGGGTTCCTGGCACTGGGCAAGGCATTTCCCCCACATTATGTGATTTAACCCTCACAAGTACCTGGGGGGTATCATGGCCACTATTTTACTGATGGTGCTAAAACTGATTATAGTTCTTTGCTTGATGTGTAAGTGGTAGAACTGGGATTCAAGTCTAGGTTTCTAACTTCCGTGTTTCAGAACCACTTAACTGCCTTTTTAAAATAGCACCTTATTTTGTGTATTCATATCTGGGTCGACTACTGTAAAGTGTAAGTTCCTAGATGAGAAAAACTATGAGCTGAAGCAGAGCTTTCTTTGAATTACCTACTTGCCATATTTCGCCTAAATATGAAGGTAGTGGGGTTGGTCGTGAAATACTAGCATCCGTCGCTTTGAATTAAATAGTGCACATGTTCGTAAATAAACTCTCTGTGAGGAAGACAATATACACCCCGATATTTCAAATGCATCGAGATGCCCAGACATAAAATAGTTTGGGTCTGATAAGAGGAAAATATTGGTTTGAAAAGTTGGAAGGTTAAAGATGTTAGTCCACAGGTGACTCGGTGCTAAGTGCACATTGACAAAGCAGGAAGAGGGCAATTAATTTAGTTAGCATCTAAGTTGGAGGATGTGGATGCCAACCTCTCTTAAAGTAGAGGAAAAAGACATAATATCATCTTTTCTCTACATTTTTCTCTTTCTTTTTGAAAAAAGGAAAGCTATGGGGATAGGAAAAGCAAGTTAAAAGTGCTAGTAACACACAGATGTAGAGAACAAATGTATGGACACCAAGGGGGGGAGGAGGGGTGTGATGAATTGGGAGATTGGGATTGACATATATACACTAATATGTATAAAACAGGTAACTAATTAGAACCCGCTGTATAAAAAAATTTAAAAAGTAGAATTCAAATATTCCAAAAAAAAAAGTGCTAGTAATAATAAAGATGAAAAATGGATTGCACCTGCCCTCAGGGATCTCACGGTCCAGAAGCGGAAGCAGACACATTAACAAAACAGTATGAGAGATGAAAAATAGGAACAGGTACAAGGCACAGAAATAGGGTAGAGGGGACGTAATTACCTAGAGAGAGAAGGAAAAGGTGAGGAAAAGCTTCACAAAGGAGGAAAACTTGAGCTGGAATTTAAAGACTTTGACTAAGTGCATAATGGAGGGAAAAAGAAAACTCTGTACAAAGGCACAGAGCATGAAATGAGCTGACATTTGGGGGCCCAGAAGGAATCTGATATTGCTGGAGGAGAGAGCAGACAGGCTAAGTGTGGAGAGATGAACTGGCGAAGTAGTTAGGAGGCTGGGTCTAGAATGTGGTGTGGTGAGCCACTGATGGGTTTTCAAAAGCGGATTTGAGTTTCTAAAAAGTTACTCTTGCGGTGCTGTCAAGAATGAATGGGTTGGTCATCTGATCAACAAAATGAAAAGCCAGTTGTTTCAAAAAAGTAATTAAATAGACAAACTCCTGAATGATTGGTTTTTTTTTAAGAGGCAGAACTAAACAGTACTAGATATGAACAGGGACATTGAAGCAGAAAAAAGTAAATATTTAAAAATCATAAGGGAATCACGTGAACAACTTCAGAGCAATATATTTGAAACCTTAGATACACCATACAATTTTTAGACAGCATAAATTATGGAAATAAACTTGAGAAGAAATTGACACTGAATAAACCCATAACCAGTAAGGGGAAAAAATTAACTCCACAGTCAAAAGTACACCACAAAGACTACTAGCTCCAGAGGAGTACGTGGACAATTTTTTCCCAAAACTTCAAGGAAGAAATAATAACCCCTCACAAATAACCATTCTAGGGAATAGAAAATGAGAGAAAACTTGCCAACGTGTTTTATAAAGTCATTATAATCCTGATGTCAAAGCCAGAGAAGGACAAAATAAGAATCAATCTCACATATGGACAAAGAAGCAGAAATACTGAATAAATGTAAGCAAGAAATCCGAAATAAGTGTGTATATATAAATGTCATATAAAGTATATTTTACATGGCATGCAAGAATTGTTTAACATTAGAAAATCAATCATATAATTTATCACATTGACATATTACAATTCATAATGGGAAACATTCAGGGAAATTCGACACCTGTTCATAATTTTTAAAAAAATCTTTGCCAACTGGTATGAATCATAGCTCCATGACTTATTCGTTAATAAATTTTAATTCAGGTAAGAAAATCTAAGCTTTGTACAAAAAAGGAAATGAGTGACTGAGAAGAGGAAAGAGAATGGAGGCAAAGAGAACAATTATGAGGTCATCATGACAAATCCAGGTATGAGACACAGCCTTCAGAGGCTGGAGGAAAGTCCTGATGGTAGAGGCAGAGGGGAGAGCAGATTTCAGCCATAGTTAGGAGGAAGACCGATAGAAGCTGCTGACTGACTGGGCGTGGGAGGAGGGTCGTAATGACGAGACAGGCATTCATTATGACTCCTGGCTTTCTGCACTAGGTGGCTGTGTGGATGGTAATTCAATTACTCAAAATTGAAAATGCAGTTTGAAGATTTGTCTGAAATTAGCAAGTCCTCTTGCATGAGGGTAAAATAACTAAGAGAACTACTCAGCAGCCTGAAAAAGAGCTTTTGCCATCACTGGATTTCAATTAATAGCAGGACAGAGAGAGAGAGAAAAGCATTACCTGCTTTTGAAGCCCACGTTAGAGCTGGGCCTGGCAAAGTCGCCCTTGATAAACACTTACTGAATCAGGCCAAAGCTACCAGCAGTTTACAGACTGTATGAATGAGTAAGAAGCTGAGGCTGTGGGGTACCCAGCATCACAGCAGGCAAGAAAAAATGAAGTCTACCTTGGAAGTATATAGTTAATCTAGGGTTAAGAAGTACCTAATAATGGTAATATTAGTGATACAAATATTTTTAACATTGAAAACAGAGCAAAGAGGGAAAGATATTTTCATTTTTCTTAAACCCTGCTCTATCACATATTCCATTATGTTTTTATAAATAATTATTACATTTTTGAATTAAAAGTTAAGCTTTGTTCACAACAGATTTAATTTGTATAGAAAATCACAGAATGTAATACTTTGGTCCTCAAGGATTCCCATGTGCCTGAAGCACTGTGTCCACATGCCGGCAGCTACAAGAATTGCCTTTTTCTTCCCTCTTCATTTCTTCAATTTTCCCTCCCAACTTGTTAATATCTATGTATGTCCCACTCAGTATGCTGTGATTTGAATCATATCAAAATCTATAGAAATAAACCAAACTAAATCACCACTTTCCTATGTATATGCAAAGTGTCAGGAAAATCATTGGTTAAACATCCCACTGTTCATTCTTTTCCCAGGCTGGATGCAGTGGACCCAGTGGACAAGACTATAGCGCATGGAGGGCCACCTTGAAAGCAGTCACAACCTACAGAAGGCAGCATCAGGCAGCTGCCAACAAGTTTTGTTAAGAGTAAGATCAGGGCTTTCCTACGAGAATGACGATGACTTCACTGGGCTTTAAGGAAATTCATTCAGGTGTGGAGTTGGGTGGAAAGTGCCAGAAAAGTATGAGTGACCCATCTAGAGTTTGGTAATTATTTCATAACTGCCTGGTGCTTAAACCTTTGGGACACCAGATCACAGATTGTATTACCTAAGGACCAAACCCAGATCAGAGGGAGAATGTACTAGAACCCTTTGCCAGGAGCAATCTCCTGCTGAAACCATCCAAGTGGCAGGATCCACAGCAGGACAAAGGAACTTTTGAAAGGGACTTGAAAAAGAGTTCAGTTACTCTGTGGTTAACCCATCAAAGGCGTCTTCCTGTAACCCAGAGGACAGCAGGCCTCGACATGTGCCGGCCATTTGGAAAACAGAGTCATATGGAGTAGATCAAACATTTCAGGAGAGCCCCTTGCCTTGAAAACACGGACCCTTATGAAAATCATTAAGCAATTGGTTGGTATTTATTTGCTTACACTGTGCTTCAGCAAAGCAAGCAGGAAGATGAGGATAAGAACCACTGAGCCAGTTTCAGAGGCCCTAGTTCAGGAAAGAAGGATTCCCTTACACCCCTGATTTTAAAGAGCCTTTTACGAAGACATCCTACCACACGGCTGGCCTAGGGAGGCTGTCTTGGCTCCCTTCGACTGTGTATTAGGTTAACAACCACCTCAAGCTTCTTAGAAACCTAGAAATCCCCAGGCTGTTAGAGGAATTCCACAGGGCTAAGAAAACGCTTGCAATCTCAGCACTGGAAGCAGAAAACTATTTCCAAACATCGTCCTTTCTCACTCTGTGGCACTTTGTGTAACCCACTCCCAGCCTCAGAAAACCTGGGCGGCTCCACAGCACACCCGCAAATCTGTCCTTCTTAATGAGCCAAGCACTCTTCGTTCATGGCTTGGATCCGTGGACCCGGGAACGAACAAGGAGCAAGTCTGTATTTTCACTTCGGGAGTTACCAGGTTATTGTGCATTGAGTTCCTTCTCAACTAAAGTAATTCCATTGTCTGATGCCTGGAACTTTGCTTGCTTTGAAGTTTAAGGAAGTAGCCCCTCAAGATTCATCCGTCTCCTAGCCTCAACTTCCCTTTCACTCAGACGCAAAGTGCTTGTGAGTGGAGAAGGGCTCAGCAGCATGTCATCATTCTTACACTTTGGGCTTTCAAGTGATCTGTGCTCTGGGGGATGCTGAATGCATCGCCTCAGAGGCTCTGGGAAGTGGGGGAGGAGGCTGGCTCTTGGAAGCTGAACTCAACTTCTCCCAGAACATTACAGAGGTTGAAAAAATCTGTCCTCCAAATATTCAACACATATGTTCTGAAATTCATTAAGTTCCAAAATTAAAAAACAAGTTTAAAAGATCCAGCATTGGTTCTTGTACAAAGCAGATACTCAAGGAATGCTTGTTGACTGAGGAATTTGTTAGCTGATAAATATGAGAAATACAGTCTGTTTTGTACCACATGGCAGCTGAGGTTGCTAGGAAGACATTTGTCCCTGGTTTGTCATTATACAAGTTTTAGAAAATGAATTGCCTAAACCCTACCTGTGTTTGAAGAACAACTTCCCTGACAAAGCCTTCTCAATACTCTCTGCTTTGTCATTCTTGGAGGGGACAACTATCACTTGGCTTTGAGTTGTTAATTAACTTTCTGTTATCTTCCCAACTTCATGGTCCCCAAAGGGAAGATTCTGTCTTATTTTTCGTTTACGTAAATTTTGGAGGTAACCCCCTCAGGATCCAACAGGAGTTTCTGCACAAAGTACATACTCAACAACTGTTTGTTGACAGATCAATTTGTTCATTAATAGATATTAAAAATACAGTCTGGTCTGTACCATATGGCAGCTGAAGTTGCAGTACACAAAAAGCGTCATTCTCTGCTACTTTTTTATAGACCGTACTTAGAAGAAATATTTTTTAGAAGACCTTTTCTGTGGTCTCAAGTTAGATTTAGACACCAGTATTTAAGAGGGAATAATGTGTTTTATGCAGTAAAATAAGACAGCAAGTATACAAATATTGCAACACTGCAGTGACGTTTTCTGTTGACAGAGATGTTGATTAATTTCTAGTAGGCCCATGACAGCCATTTCTGAGGAGCCTTAGTTATGAGAGATGCTCGGTAGATGAGCTAATCAGGTTTTTTTAGAGTACAAGATCTAGTCTTGATGCTTTTTGTATTAAGAAAGAAAGGAAGGGAGGGGGAAGGGAAAGAGAGAGAGCAAGTGAGGAAAAAGGAAGGAAGGAAGGAAGGAAGAAACTCTGTTAAAATATCCACATACGTGATTTAACCACTTATTAGCTAATGACTCGTACACATAACAAGTATGTCAATATAAGAAAGTTGAAAGGAAAAAGAAATTCCAACCCTAGAAATATAATTTGGGGATCTTTCCCCCACTTTGCCCAATGCCATCGTACTTCCAGGCCTAAGGAAAGTTCATTCTGGGAGTCTACCTAAACTCTAGAACTTCTAAGTATCACTCTTCTTATCAGTGCTTCAGATCGGGATATTCTTCCAATAGAAGTCTGGGAAATGGGTCTTTACATTCACTTGCACGTCTTATCATTGGGACAATAGCCTCCCCACAGCAGGTACTGGCTCCTTTCGGTGGACTCTGAAGGCATCGTCTCATTTAATCACTCCATGGAGGCAGGAGCTGTCTCTTTTCTTTGAGGAGGGCTGATACACAAGAGGTGCCCAATACCTATTTGTCGACAAAATACATTCTCCTATCAGCCCTATGAAGTAGCAGCAGGAGGCCAGTTTGCTGGATGGGGAAATTCAAATGTGAAGGGAACAAGTCACTTGCCTGAGAGCTTCGCAGAGCCTGATTTGTACCACTGTCTCTCTTACTAGCCTCTGTGCTGAGCCCTCCTGCGAGAAGGCAACCATCTACCTTGGTACCCACCCTCATCAATGTATCTGGAGGGCTACTTTCAAGGGGATCCTTTCCTTTTGCTGGTAAGTTAAAAAAAAAATGAAAACCTCTTTTGATCCCTTGAAGATGATTAGCTATAAAGAAAGCTAAACCATCGAGGCCTACGTGATATTGTTTCCCTGGGAAATTTTTTTTTTCTAAATCGGGAAATGGTTACTTAGGCCCCCATAAAGCCAGCTCAGAGCTCTACTTCTCCTTCCTTTATCAAGACTTCATTGACTTGGAAAGTGGCTTCTGCTCCAAGGAGTGTGCCAACAGCTTTTACAGGCTGCCAAAACCCTCCACCTCTTTCTTAAAGGAGCCAGGGCCTTTCTTTTCTAGAACTTTATGCCACAATTAAGCAAAACCCAGCCACTTTCAAACAATGTTATACCACAGTTTCCTTAAAATATATTAGAAACCTTCCTATATCTTCTTAAGGTATTAAAGTATAACATATGTGTTCAGTAGCAATCACCACCTACTCTACTGAAAGTTCAAAAATTTCTGAAGAGGTGGACAAATATTGATCAAGAACCACCAAAAACTTACTATACCTGATTTCTTAATTAATATAAATGTGCTATATTTATACATACAGCAGCCCACAGTGATAACAAGAGCTCAAAAGGGCACATAACTCCCCAAACCAAAACCTGTGTTTTAGTGAAATGCATTACAAATAGGATTCCACCTGTGCAATACTTTTACAATATAAATTTAAAAATAGAGAAATTAGCTGTCTATTAACCCATCCTGGGCATTGAATCTACACATTGCCAAAAATTGTATCTCAATGAAAAAAACTTGAAGGAAGAAAAATAATAGAGAAATTGCTTTTTAATGTCAATGGAAGAATCTGAGTGGATGGGTGGATGGGATGGATTTGTATAAATTGACTTGATCATATTCTTTTTTTAAAATTGAAGTATAGTTGATTTACAATGTTATCTTAGTTTCTGGTGTACAGCAAAGTGATTCAGATATATATATATATATATAGATATAGTCTTTTTCATTATGGTTTATTACAGGATATTGAATATAGTTCCCTGTGCTATACAGTAAGAGCTTGTTTATCTATTTTGTATATAGTAGTGTGTATCTGCTAATCCCAAAGTCCTAATTTATCCCTCCCCCACTCCCTTTTCCTCCTTTTCCCCTTTCATAAACATAAGTTTGTTTTCTATATCTGTGAGTCAGTTTCTGCTTTGTAAATAAGTTCATTTGTATCATATTTTAGGTTCCACATATAACTGATATCATATGATATTTGTCTTTCTCTTTCTGACTTACTTCACTTAGTATGATCATCTTTAGGTCCATCTTGACCATATTCTTTTTGGTTTTTTTTTGCAGTACGCGGGCCTCTCACTGTTGTGGCCTCTCCCGTTGCGGAGCACAGGCTCCGGACGCGCAGGCTCAGCGGCCATGGCTCACGGGCCTAGCCGTTCCGCGGCATGTGGGATCTTCCCGGACCGGGGCACGAACCCGTGTCCCCTGCATCGGCAGGCAGACTCTCAACCACTGCGTCACCAGGGAAGCCCTTGACCATATTCTTAATCTTGCAATTGAGATGATAACATTATTCAGGAGGCCGCCATTCATTCGTCGTATTGAGATATGGTATACGAACCACACAGCACCACGTGTGGCGCGTGGGCTTGGTGTTTTGTTCTAGCCAACCATGCCAGTTATTGATACCACCAAGGCTACTCCAAGAGGAGAAAACATTATAATAAAATTGGTCAAGCCAGTCTGCTTTTAATACTACCCCTGGTATGACCGTGCTTACTGTTAGTGGAATTCATTTTAGATCTGTTAAGAATGAATTTATTTCCATATGAAATACAATAAAACACCAGTTTTCAAATATATCTTCTCCATGCCCGACTTAATGAAATCTCACCCATCCAGCAAGGCTCGTTTTGAATGCCACCTCCTCCATTGCATCTTTCCTGATCTCTCTTCCATGCAAATGTTTTCACTCTCTCGAACATCTTAAAAACTTTGGCTTTTACCCCTCTGAGGATACTTTCCCTGCTCTGCATGTCATGTTACTGTCTCTTTGCCTGATCCCCAATTAGATTTTGAGTCCCTTGAAAGCTGGGATCAGTCTTATCTTTACATTTTCTACAGGCTGAGCACAGGGCATTGGACTTAGAAGCTCAATAAAAATGTGTTGAGCTGCAGTGAATTGTGACCCACCCTGGCTAACAGGCTCCTGGCCAGCTTCAGCGTGCAGAACACAATGGCTTCTTGTATTCGCTGCTGCGCACACCCACATACATATACTAAACACCTGGAAACATGGCCACTTAGTTGCTTGGCAAACACTCTCCCTCCCAGGGTGTCTTCCCTTTTGAAGAGGCTGCTCTGACAGCTGGGCTGCTGCTGGTTAGAAGGGGCACTCCCTGGAATGGTCCAGCACTGCAGCAAATGGCCAAGTTCACTGTGCCAGGAACCAAGAAAAGAGAAGGGTCCAAGTAGGAGAGTCTCAATGCCAAGAATGTGCTCTCAGATTTATCACTAAGAGGGAAGCAGGGAGCATCGCAAGCGAGAAACCGATGTTGAATTTGCACCGAAGCCTCTTCCCTCTCCCGCCCCCTTTTCCTTCTCCATCCTCCCGTTTCCCTCTCCTGTACCCGGTCCTCCATTGTCGCTTGGTCTTGCTGAGCTTGGAATTCATCCCTAATACCGAGGAAGAGGCCTCCGCTCCAGTGAAGTGAGGGCCTTCTCCCACTTCCTCTGTGGGATGCTCTCCCAAGATGCTGTGGCAGCGATGCTGCTGCTCTTTATTAAATACAAATTACACTGAGAAGCTTCCAAGAACTTGAGTGGAAAGTTGATTTCCCCAAACCCTCCAGGCATTTCCCAGATCCTGAAAGGATTATTAGTCTTATTGATTGTCATTATTATATACAAAGCCTACATCATTTTTTTTAAGTTTCCTTAAAGGGACAACATAGAATAAGCATAAGCATGCAGCTTCCAGAATGCGTCCTTAGATTCTGACATAACCTGTCGGATTCTGGTCGCCATCAGGGCAGAAGGGAACAGGCTTCTCCCTGAAGTTCAGGCAGGGGTGGCAGATTTACCAAGATAAATACAGGACACCCAGGTCAGTTTGAATTTCAGATAAACAATGAACAACGTTTTAGTATAAGTATGTCCCAAATATTCCATGGGACATACTTATAATAAAACAATATTTGTTGTCTGAAATTCAAATTGAACTGATTATCCTGTATTTTATCAAGCAACCTTAAGCCCAGGGAGAGTCAGGACAGTAAAGGGATTTTCACCAACAAAAGCTTCTTTTAAAGCCCTGGCTGAATGGCTTTGGACGACATTTCAATTCAGGCCCTGCATTTTCCCTGGAGTGTGAGCTCAATGTCATAGAAAAACAATTGGGAAAATGAACATTCAGTGAACATTCCGCCCCTTCCTTGCCCTCAGCAGCCTGTGGCAAACTGCTCCCCCTCAACCAGCTGGGGAGGAAAAGAGCTCTCTCTTCTAAGATGGCTTTCCCCTCCCCTTTTACAGATTGGCTTGTTTCTTAGATTTGCTGGAGAGCTGCTTTCGCTAATTGCTTGCAGACTGCGATCCAATCAGGCTTGCCAACTGTGGAGGCAGTGTGGAGGGGCTGAGAGGTAAAGAGGAAAGAGTTTGGAGTCAAGTGGACTTGGTTTGGAATTCTGGCTCTGCCACGCCCTGCCTGGGACACATCGGGCAAATTGCTTAACCTCTCTGGGCCCCAGTCTCCACATCCGTAAAATGAAGGAACTCACAGTGTTGACGTGAGGGTGACATGAGATTGGAGCATGTACAGTGCCCGTCACCGTGCCTGACACATAGTAGGTGCTCCTTTAATATTAACTGTTGTTATTATTGTATCTCTTTGGCATGTCACACATGACAGGTGACACCTAGAATTGAGTCTACTCAAGCCTGGGACTTGGAAGTCTGGGAATGCAGATTCTAGAAGGCCGTTAAATCCTGTACATCTGGAAAGGATAACTCATTTGAAGGATGGCGCTATCGCTCTCCTTCAGCACCCTGCCCCATTCAGTCTGGTAGACTGAACCCCTCTGAAGCCAATGATCACATCACCAAATGGATATGAATTAGGTCACCACAAAAAGGCATTGGGGGTCAGGAAGTCTAGTTGAAGAAGTGGGAATAAGAGAGAGAGGGGAATAAGGAGAAGAGGGAGGGAGAGGGAGAAAAAGAGAGGGGGAGAGAGTGAGAAGGCGAGGCAGGGAGAGAGGGATCTCATAGCCCTCTTAGGAGCAATCAATGGAATTATCTCCATAACTATTAGAACAGTGCTGAGACGTAACCATAACCACAGTTTAACAAATGTTAGCTCTTATTACTTGAGATGTCTTAAAGAGTGGGTAGGACTTTCATAAATAGAAAAAGGGATTTGTAACTTAGAAGATAAATAAAGTTATTATGAGGCTGACCTTAACTGTGAGAGTGATAAATTTGGACTTGGTTTTATAGGCAAGGGAGCTGCAGAAGACTTTTGAGCAGGGGCTGAGACATTATTCCTAGTAGATGAATGCTGGTGAGAAAAGAGTACTCTCACCAAGATGTGTAAGATGGACTGGAGGGGAAAAAGGGTACAAGAGAAGGACTGGTGTAAGCAGGAGGTTGTTAGAAAAAAACAGATGAGAATAGGAGAATGAAGGGGCAGGGGAGGGGACACCCAGCAAAGGAGGGGACGGGGAGAGGGGAGAGAGAGAGAGGGAACTGCAGAGATCAAACATACAAGCTTGGCTACCAATTGGCTATCACTGGTCAGGAAGAAGAAAGAGCCAGTTTTCGGACTAAAAATGTATTGATTGTTGCCTTGAGCAGACCCTGTTTTTTGTCTATCCCACATTCCGCATCTCTCTTCCCCTCCTCCAATTTTGTTCAAATATTCACCCTTCTCTAAGTGGCCACTGCTTAAGAGAAGATGCACTTATCCTCAGCCCCAGGGGGTGGGTGTTGATTTGTCCAAGACATCCACGTGCCTCCATTTTCTTCCCAGTGATTGGATTAGGCATGAGCATATGGCGAAATTCTTGGCAAAAAGAAACAAAGGAGTGGAAACAGCCCAAATGTTCATCAATTAGGGAATGAATAAACAAATGTGGTATGTCCATACAGTGGAATACTATTATTCCGCAATAAAAAAGAATGAGATACTGATTCATGGAGGCCCAACATGGATGGGCCTCAAAACATTATGATAAGTGAAAGGAGCCAGATACAAAAAGCCACATATTGTGTGATTCCATTTGAGCAAAATGTTTAGAATCAGCAAATCGTAAAGGCAGAAAGTAGGTTAGTGCCCGTCAGGGGCTTTGGGGAGAGGGGGACAGAAGGTGATTGTTAATGGATACAGGCTTTCTTTGGGGGCAATGAAAGTGTTCTAAAATTGACTGTGGTGATGGCTGCACAGTTCTGTGGATGTACTAAAAAACACTGAGTTGTACGAATTATATGCTATGCAAAGGATATCTCAATAAAGCTGTTATTAATTTTTTTAAACAACCAAAAAGGAAGACTGCTAGGGAGACTTCTGGAACAGATTTCATTGCTCTAAAACACACACACACACACACACACACACACACACACACACACACACACAAAGTAAACTTGGCTTCTCTTTCTGGAGGCCAATGTATGTGAATATGATCATTAGGGATGTTATAATAGTTCCCTACCAGGAAAGGAGCCACAGAGCAGGTCAGTGCCAAAAGAAGCCCCTAGACTTCCCATTACTTAAGATAATAAATTTTCTTATATTTTAGACTAGTTGAGTTGGGATATTCCATCACTTGTAGCCACAGCATTTTAACTGATACAGTTCCATGAACAGGAAGGAGAAGGGCTGGTTTAACAGAGAGGCTGTGAATTTACATTAATTTGCAAGTGTAATCCAAGTGAAAGTTCCAAATGTAGTTCAAGATCTGGAAAAAGGGATAGATGGATGGATGGATGGAGGGATGAATGGATGGATTAGCTAGGAGTTCCATGCTCCGAGCTAAAGGCTAAATAAAGCCCCAGGGAGAGCACAGAAAGAGTGCAGAGAAGAGTCTGAGCTGTCTGGACAACCTCCACTGAGCAGGAGAAATGAGTGAAGGAGACAGAGAAAAAGTATATAGAAAGGACATGGGAAAGTTAGAAAATCCTGCAAACACTATCATGCAAACTAAGAACAGGCTTCAGGAAGAAGGGGATTAAAGTCTGGGTCAACTTCTACAAAGAAACCAAGGAGGAAATAGCAGGGGAAATATGGTTAGCTAGATAACAAAGAGACCATTTTAAGAAAAAAAAAATTTAAAAACAACAACAACAACAAAATGTAGTTTTAGTGGAGTGATGGCGACAAACGTCAGGTTTTAGAAGATGTGGGTGGGGACGACAGTGAGTGGACAGAGGAAGTAGGTGGCAGCAGTGTAGGTACATCCTTACAGAAGTTGGGTGGTTGTGGAAAGCCGCTGAGATGTAGGGGCTGTGTGTTATTACAGCATGACCTAGTCCTATCCTTGCTACGGACAGTGAAAAGGAAGAAAGCCAGGAAAATGGCAAAAGAAAATCATTAAGTTCAAGAAAGGATGGTTTTGGTTTTGGTTTTTCTTATTTTTAGGGCAAGTGAGACCCAAGCATATTAGTTAGGGAAACAGAAAGAGTCATTAGAAAGGAAGCACCTGCAGATGACAAAGCAACGTCCCAAATAGGGCAGAGAACATGGCAATGCTCAGGCCCAGAGGTGGGTCTCTGCCTTTCTTCTTCCAAGAGAGAAGTGAAAATCCAGACCCAGGATGAATACCTGGCAGTTTGGGCTGGAGAAGGAAATCGAGGGAGTCCACTCACATCAGCCCATGCACTTGACTTCTAAGATGGGCAAGAGGAGGTTGAAGTTTAGAATCCTCAGAGTGGAGCAATTTCAAGGAATGACGAGTGTCTATGACTGAAATAACCATGCATGCAACGATCGCCTTTGTGTGTCAACCTCCTGGCAGCTAGCCATGTAGGATGACTGGCAAGGACGGCTACAGAGCGCATGGCATTCTTCTGGTTTAAATTCAATAGGCATTTCTTGGACAGAATCATCACTATTTAAGAAGTAAAACAGTCATTCCCAGAAAGGGTTAAAATTGTTTTTTCCCAGTTCTAGCCTAGCTCCCAACCCCCACTGTTTCCCCAAGTCCTTTAAGGAAATTAGTTATTCCACTGACAGGCCAGTGCTGGTCCCTCACTGAACAGCACATGCTGTGCTCTCTCTGTGAGTGCACTCATGGTGAACTTTGAGCCACACATCTGCTGCAGAGAAGGAACTCTTATTCCCAAATGGCTGACATTAGCTGAAGATTCTGGGTTCATCTCCACCGTAGCATATTTTTATTAGATAGACTGCTGGAGAATCAGAGGAATAATTTTAGTCACTATGTCTATACCTCATTAGGATGCACCCCCAACTATTGTTCTTTTCATCACCTTAATGTCATTCTCAGACTGTTTCTGTAAAAGTGAATATTTGGATGAACACCGATGTCTATCTTCATTTACCCCCAAGCCATTGGCGTATCTGGGCTAAGGATGTATTTTCATAATGTCACCACTCCAAGCCTCTTTCTTTGATTTGAAGCAGTGGTTGGCAAACATTTTGTGTTAAGGCCCCGAGAGCAAATATTTTAGACTTTGTGAGACATATGATCTCTGTTGCAACAACTCAAGTCTGTCATTGTAACACAAAAGCAGCCAGAGGTAATACCTAAGTGAATGAGTGTGTTTGTGTTCCAATAAAACTTTATTTACAAAGACAGGCAATGGGCTGGATTTAGCCCATGGGCTATACTTTGCCAGTCCTAGATTATTAGCAAGAAGACTTCAGGTGAACTGATAGGTAAAAACCAGTATCTTTTCATGTGTTCATCTCCTAGAAGGAAAAAAAAATCCCTAAAACATTCTGTCGGACATTTTATTTCTTTTGCAGGCAGCAGTATGGCATTTCCCCCTTTCTAATATATGGCATCTTAAAGTTTTTAGATTCCCTTCCCACAAAAAATTGAGAATAGCAGTAGAATTTAATTCAGGGAAGAGAGGGTTAAGTGGTTAAAAATTGGAGGGTGAAAGCATCACTTATCTGCAAACACAACCTCCTCTTTAGAAACTGATTTACCCAGACACTGAGTTGATTATAAGAGATGCAGAGTAAAAACAAATTTGCTGACCTTCATTTCAGAGATCAAAGGTTAAATTCATACCCTGTAGGATGGTTCTGTTAAATCACTCCCAAGCTGCCTGGTGACATATTTTCAAAAAATTTTTCTCTCCAACTTTATCAAGTGTTCTTGTGTTCTGGAAACATGATTTGAAGTCCTAGCTGGAGCTGGGACCTTATGAATCTTAAATAGCTGAAATTCTTCTCCAACTGTCTCCAGAGATATATAGTTAGTTGGGGTAGACATTACTTGCAGGGGTTAATACCTCTGAGTCTAGTTTTACTTATCAAAGATTGATATTCTATTTATCTAGTATTATTTGTTGAAGATTAAAATTAACATTTTACACTGGATAACCAAGGGTTATATGAACCATGCACAGATAAAAAGCTAAAATTGTCCACTTTGATGTCCTTGACTTTGGGCTGAATAAACATGTCTTAAATTATAATGTCTGTCAATGACTGAGTGTTCCCAACTTCTTTGCCACTAAGCAGTGCCTCAGAGCAGAATTCCAACAGTTCAAAAATTAGGAAAACTTTCTCTGCACAAATTAGTTGAACTCCAAAACACTTTTTTTAAATAAAGCAAATTTTCTGTCTCTTCAACTGTAAAGTCATACAAAACCTTTCAACAGCAACGGTTTACAAAATTCACTTTATGACAAAGTTTTGTCAGTCCACAGTGGGATGAAAAAAAATAGGACACCAGTGTATTTTGTATAGCTAAGTGCATTTAAAGGACCTTCCTTTAGTCTATTTTTGTGTTAAATACTGAAATTTAATTAATTTTAAATAATTAGTTACTCAGTAAAATAATGTTATTAACCCTTTGTTGGTCCTCAGTTGTTTTAAACTACAATTGCTGTGTTCTGAGTTGTGGCCCTCCAAAATTCATACGTTGAAGCCCTAACCCTCAATTTAGAGAGATTATTTGGGAGGTCTTTGGGAGATAACTAGAGCTAAATGAGGTCATGATGGGATCAGTGGCTGTAGAAAAAGAGGAAGAGTGAGAAATTTCCCTCTCTCTGCCATGTGAAGATACAGCAAGAAAGTGGCCATCTGCAAACCAGGAAGAAGGCCCTCACCAGGAACCACACTGGCCAGTACATTGATCTTGAACCTCGCAACCTCCAGAACTGTGAGAAATAAATGTCTGTCGTCTAAGCCACGCAGTCTATGATATTTTGTTATGGCAGCTCCAGCCGACCAATACAACAATTCTACAGGGTAATAGTAGAGAACTAAGAAGATAGAGGATGTTAGTAAAACTGTAATTTCTAATACTTGCTGGCTCCATAGACAGTAACAAATTTGGATTTTCTTTCCTACTAAGTTCAGAGAGTATGTCATTGCTGGCTGATCTCTAAGAATCTGGATTGTAAAAACTAAGCTGGATAACTTTTTGTCTTTGGGGAGCATGTATGCTCACTCAGAGAGAGGCCTCATCTCTGATGTAGGAGGAGGCAGGTATCAGGATACCTGATTTGTTGGGTGGAGAAACTGAGAATTGATTTTTCCAGCTATGAGAGACATGAAAATTAAACCCAAATGTCCTCACAGATGGGATTCCACTCACACATCACACACTTCCTACCATAGCATGAAGCACACCAGTGACAGTTTAGTCACTGTAGTTTCCAGTCAGATACCCATCAGGTAACTTTGGAGATGTTCTGTATCCTCTTCAAGGCATGGCTTCTTAGTCTACAAGTGGAAATAATAATATATCCAATCTCATAGGGTGGTTAGGAATTAAAGAGAACGCATGTAACTCACTAGTTTAGTTACTGGCATAAAATGAGTGCTCAATAAATGTTTTGTGCTATTATTTGGGTTATATGTTAAAAAGAGACAAAATGGCTGATTTTATTCATGGAATTACTTTCCCAAATTTTGAAGCTATAATAGAAAATAAAGTTATCTAGATCTTTATCAACTAAAGTCAGTCAAATGGTTGGAAACCTTCCACCTGAGACTTTGCTATTATGTGCGTGTATGTGTGTGTAATCACAAAGGATGATAAGAAATTGCTAAACTATTTTATTGAGAGGCAGAGAAATATCAGATGGGATCTTGACCTCAAATTCTCTCCTGCTGAAAAGCTACCAACAATAAGGGCGTGATAAGGAGAGCTGACAAAGGAAGACTTATTACCCCCTGAGGATTTGGCCCCAATCTCCCAACATGTGGGCTCAGACCTACGTACCTGTGAGGATTTATTTTGCCTGGGATGGGGAGGCCTAAGAGACCCCACCTCTCCTCAAATATCTCCCCAATACAAGACAGCCCAGTGTTAACAGTTTTAGCCACACAGATCACCAAGTGAGAGAAGCAGTGTGGAATATAAGCAAAAGGGCCAGGACTCCCACGTAGAAGTCAAGCTTTTTTTTTTGTTTCCTTATCACACAAAAACTCCACCTAGTTCATCATGACTCTGCAAAACTCTTCCTTCTTGGAGTTGAGTGAGTAATGACTGGAAGCAAAGGAGGATCTTAATCTTCCTATAAAGTATACATTTTTCACTTTGGGAGTGGGGTTGAGGCAGCACCGACCTAGGTGAAAACTGTTGAAAGCAAACACTCTCTCCAGGAGCAAAAAAAAAAGAGTGGACACAGTCATATACATAAAATTCGCATGTAACCTGTTGGGGAGTAAACAGACCTGGAGCCCAGCTGTGAAATTCAGTTAAGAACCCTGGCCTTATTGTTATTTTAAACAACGATTCATTGAGCACTGAGTGTCAGGCACCATGTTAGACACTTTTATATCTTTACCTCTTGACTTTAGACCTCAAAACATTTCTTCTTTGTAAATACTACTGTCCCCATTTTACAGTTAGGGAACTGAAGCAAAGAAATGTTAAATGACCTGCCCAGTTCTAGGTTTTCATAGTAGCTCTGCCATGTACTACCTGCATGACCTTGGGTCAGACCAGTTGTTCTTACTCTTTTTTTTTTTTTTGCGGTACGCGGGCCTCTCACTGCTGTGGCCTCTCCCGTTGCAGAGCACAGGCTCCGGACGCGCAGGCTCAGCGGCCACAGCTCACAGGTCTCGCCGCTCCGTGGCATGTGGGATCCTCCCGGACTGGGGCACGAACCCGCATCCCCTGCATCGGCAGGCGGACTCTCAACCACTGCGCCACCAGGGAAGCCCAGTTGTTCTTACCCTTATCCTTAGTTTTCTACTCTATAAAACTGGGTTAAAGTAGTATTTATTGCTGATTATTGTGTGTACTAAATTGTATGTACTAACCTCAATTGTTGTGTGACTTAAATGAGATCATGCAGTGAAATATTTTGCACAGATTCTGGAACATGTTAAATGTACAATAAAACATCACATTAAAGAAAGAAAGGAAAAAAACCCTCACCTGATCATTGGAATGAACCCCACCAACCTGTACGTCAGCTAGAGAAAGCTGTACGATACCAACCAAAGCCTCTGGATGTAAGGAGCAAAAATCCACTCAAAGTAGCCCAAGGAAGAAGGAGGGTTATTTAATGAATATTTTACCCAACAAATAGAGTATCATACTCTGCCAAGACATGAGGGCAACTTATGGAAACTTATGGACTCTTAGGACAAGAAGTCCAGCCAGACCTCCTAGACTGGAGTTGGAATCTGGGTTCGAAAAATTGTCCCTCTGTTTCTCAAGATCTACACAGTCTTTCTCATATCTTCTCATACCTTCACTACCCTTTTTGTCTCTACTCCATTTTTCTCTCTTTCTCTACTCACCTTTTGTCTCTGCATGCTCATTTTGAACGTGGCCCAATGTCGCTATCTTAGCTCCGATCTCCATGTTCTCCCTATTCAAGTATTTACACCAGCTGGAATCCTCCTCTCGGTGATTGAAAATATCTAAAGAAAGGGATCTCGTTGGCCTAGCCAGCTATGGCTCCCCTTGGGGTCACCTCATCTTAATCAGGGAAGCCATAGGATGATGAGAATGGGGGCTCTCAAGTGTCCAAACCCAGCCCCACTCATCTCAAGTCATGGTGGGGTGCCATTTTGGAAAATGGGTTTATTGTATGTCCTGGTCTCCAGGAGGAATGAGGGATGAATCGATTTTGGTCTCTTGCAAAGTTAGTCCCACCATGGAAAAGAAAACTAAAAGTCATGTCTACTCAAAAGGTACATGTTCCTTTATTTTTTTTAAAAAAGGCAACATATAAATTCCTGGTTTCACATTGTGTCCAAGTCTTTAGGGAAACACGTCCAACAGTGGTTTGTTCTTGTTTCATACTTGTTTTATTTTATTTGGCAGCAAAATGAACATTGCGTTTCAAATAAAAGCCCAGTTCTATCCCTTATACATTTCATTAAGCATTAGATGCTGTTCCGGTCCTCTTTTTCCAATCATGCTCAAGCATGTTTTGTAGACTCCTTTTGTGGAAATATTTTGGTTGGAGGATTTGAGGAAGATAAAAGGCACTCATCAACTCATTCTTTATATTAATATATTAATAAAATTGCCTTTTCTCAATGCTATTTAGAAAAATAAACTGCTGGGAAACCTAAAACTGAACTATGCTTCTGGAGAGAACAGGAAGGAGAGAGAATAGAGGAGATTGTGGAGATGGGAGTCTGCGCATAGGCTCTGTGCCTCCCATACAAGCTGTGTGTCCTTAGGCAAGTCACATAACCTTTCTGGGCCTCAGCCTCCCCTCATTAGTCAGGTAGGGGTGAGTGCCTTGGGCCTGAACTCACAAGTTTGTTTGAGGACACAATGAGATAAGAATGATGTGTTCTCACAAAAGTACTTTTATGATTTGTGAATATGCTTCAAAAGATAGAAGATTCTAGGGCTTCCCTGGTGGCGCAGTGGTTGAGAGTCCGCCTGCTGATGCAGGGGACACGGGTTCGTGCCCCGGTCCGGGAAGATCCCACATGCCGTGGAGCGGCTAGGCCCGTGAGCCATGGCCGCTGAGCCTGCGCGTCCGGAGCCTGTGCTCCGCAATGGGAGAGGCCACAACAGTGAGAGGCCTGCGTACTGCAAAAAAAAAAAAAATATATATATATATATATAGAAGATTCTAGTTAAAAGAATAAAAATTTCCCGAGCCCAGAAAACTGAGCAGAGCTTCCTCCCTTGTCATGTGACTCCCTTCAGCAGTTTCTGGTTGCCTTACAGGCAGATGGATTCGGACCCTTTGTACTAAAATCTTCCCTGTTCAGTTCCCCACTGTCTTGTGGACAGATCCTGTCATATCCAGGTCCCTGACGGTTCTTGGATGAGTCCCTCCAAAGGTGCATGTTCACCTCTGATGGTCATTTAAAAACTCAACCAGTCAACATACATCAGCAGCTGTGTTCATCAGGCATTGTGCTAGGCTGTGATTTTAAACAATAATAATACAACAAGAATATATCAGGTGGTCTTCTAAGCGCTTACATCAATGATCTCATCTGATGGGCACCACGAACCCCAGAAGTATATACTATTATTATTTCCCTGTTTAATAAATTAAGAACCGAGGCAGAGAGAGGTTAAGTAACTTGTCAGAGTTAAACAGTCTGTTATCTGTGAATCCAAAAGATAACTAGAAGCTCCTCCCTGACTCCAAGAAGCTTATAATCCACTAGGAGTTTTGTATTTCACATCGCACTAACCATAACATAGAATGACACATCCCAGCCTAGTGCTGCGGGCAGAGGGAACTCAGATGTGGGCTTAATGACTTTTGCCTATTTCTACGAGGGGGGCTCCAAGAGAAGTTAACAGCTGACTTGAGCCTTAGGCATTGAGCCAAGCTGACCAGACCTCTCTTGTCACCAGTCACTCGGACCTACCCTCCCAGGATTTTAGATACGATTCCTGCCATAGCTTTCAGTAGCCCCATTAGCCTAGGTCTCAGTGGATTGAGGGGGGAAAAAAATCTCAGTTGAGTGGTCAAATACTTAATGCTTGATAATACCACAAACTATCCACCATCCAGCTTTTTACCCACCATGCACTTGCTCCAGGCAACTTATAAAGGCTGAGACCCTAGAGATCATCTAGTTCAACCATAGCAAATAGACTTCATTTCATGTGCCAACTCCAGTCCACTGAGGGTTGCTGCTGGAACACTGGGTGTAAAGGAATCCTGAGGCTGTCAGGGATCAAAGGAAAAAGTGCCTCAGTTGATTAGTGATGTCTGACACGGGCCCAGGAGCAGAGTATGAAGGCACGCATGCAACATGTATACCAAACTGAATCTAATCCAACATGTTTGTTTTATAGAGGAGGAAACAGGACTCAGAAAAGAGAGATGGAATGCCTCAGAATCACTTAGCAGGTTACTTACCTGGTTTCTAGGGCTCTTTCTGTAACACCTCAACTCCTGACAGTGATAACTGGTGCTCACAGGATCAGCACCAAACCCAGCAAGAAAATTATACTATGTTTAGTACAGTATTTGTGTTAAGTGTATTTCATTCTAATTCTTTGAAAGCTGATGATCCGTGTAATGTAACCCTATTCATCAGAATATCTGATTATTCAGAGCATTCCCTGACTTGGCTGAATAATCGCAAATAACCCTCCCCCAGGCAAGTAGCAATTTGTTCCAGACAAGAGGACAGAAGACAGGTCAAGGTCTTCCTCCGTTTTCTAAAGGGCCACTGACAAATGTTTATGTAGCGATACTGTTTGCCAGTCTGACCTGGGCTTGTCAGTAAAACCTGACAAAATAAAACACATTTGAAGGAATGATGGCCCTCTAAACAGTAAGCTCAGCTAAGTTAAAAGTTGGTGGCCAGATTTCATCATTTCTAAACATTCCTGAAGTATGAGCTAATCAAGGTGTGAGCCCCAAGGGAGAAGTGAGAATAAGGGAGAGAGGAAGAAAGGAGGGCATGCCCATCAGGTTAACTGCATTCCCAAAGGTTTGCTGGTAAAAACGAGGGGATCCCCTTGGTGGGGAGTGAGGTCGACCCCGTTAGAGCATGGAGTATTGGAAGCAATTGAGAAGCTAACGCCCCGTGGTGAAAATGGAGCCTGGACTTTGTAGTCAAATGGACTCCCAACTGAATCCCGACTCTACCGCTTACTAGTGCAGGATCCCAACATGGTGTGCTACCTCTCAGAGCCTCGGTTTCCTCATCGTGCATCTTCCAGGATGGTATAAAATTGATTGAAATAATTATGTCACACACGAGTGCTTAGAATTTAGTAGGAGCTTGATGAATGGCCAAGTAACTAATTAACATGCTGGCTTATGACATTTTGTACGGAAAACAATACTGCAATACTGGGCCAGGAATGAGGATCCCTGAGTGCTGGTCTCAGTTGTGCTACAAACAAGCATAGGGACCTTGGACCCTCTGCCTTGCATGCAGTAAGCACTAAATAAATCTTTGCAGAATACATGAATGAATGAATAAGAAAATCCAAGAAGGATTTTACATACGTGTTGGGCCCCAGGTTTTTCATCTATGTAAGAAGACTGGCTTCTCAGGTCCCTTTAAACAATAATGTCTTTCAACCTTTGCATTTCTCACAGATGCTCAAGTCCACTACGAGTTGGGTACTGTCCTGGCCGAGACTGAAGTCCCAGGGAAGATCATAGAATTCAGCACTTGACCTCAGCTGTCCCTGGGCTAAGTCCCCCCTGAAGATTTGATCCTGACCACCCAGAGATCCTGTAAGGCTCCCCTTCTTCCTGAAGTTGACTCCAAGCGAATGAAAGCAGATTTTCAAACAAGGGATAACCGAAGGCGAAAATGAGACCTAGGGATGCATTCCAGCCTCTGCTCATGCATATCAATTGCTGTCACCAGCACTATTCTCTTTCTGGGCTTTCGGCCCCCTCACCTGTGAATCAGGGACCGTCAGGTGGAGGGCTTAGGCTGCTTGGCCGCCATGAAAGTCAAGATGCTCCATCCACCCGTGGCTCTGATTTCCAACATTCATGTGGAGAGCCAGCTCTGTCAGTGGGAAGGGAGTGGCAGGCAAGGTTTGCTAAGCCATCAGGGCGCCAGCTTGGTTCAGGGACGGCTACACTTTCCCTGGCTTCCTGTTCCCTGGGGGAGATTCCCTTGAAGGGTGGGCTCAGACCCAAGAAGGGGACAAAGGCACTCAGGAGCAGGGAGACAATAACATTCACAAGATGAGAGTTCAAAAGGAAATAGCACAAGCTGGAAGTAATCGATGTGTCTTTAATGTTTCAAATATGCCTGCTTTTGTTTATTTTTTTAATCTCAACAAGTCACAGACACCGAATGGTAAATCAGATTTCTGAACCTCCCCCACTTTGGTACTCCAGCTTTAAAGAAGCTTTTACACAGCTTTAAAGATAAAAGTTCATGGAGGGGGGGGGGCTTCCCTGGTGGCACAGTGGTTGAGAGTCTGCCTGCTGATGCAGGGGACACGGGTTCGTGCCCCGGTCCGGGAAGATCCCACATGCCGCTGAGCGGCTGGGCCCGTGAGCCATGGCCACTGGGCCTGCGCATCCGGAGCCTGTGCTCCGCAATGGGAGAGGCCACAACAGTGAGAGGCACGCGTACCACACACACAAAAAAAAACCTTCATGGGGCTTCCCTGGTGGCACAGTGGTGGAGAATCCGCCTACCAATGCAGGGGACACAGGTTCGAGCCCTGGTCCAGGAAGATCCCACATGCCGCGGAGCAACTAAGCCCGTGCACCACAACTACTGAGCCTGCGCTCTAGAGTCCGTGAGCCACAACTACTGAGCTCACACGCCCAGAGCCCGCGCACCGCAACAAAGAGTAGCCCCCACTCACCGCAGCTAGAGAAAGCCCGCATGCAGCAACGAAGACCCAACACAGCCAAAAATAAAATAAATAAGTTTATAAAATAAATAAATAAAGCCATGAAAATGGTTGAAATAACCTAGGGAGCTAGTAGACAAATAAAAAAAAATTTTTTTTTAAAAAAAGATAAAACTTCAGAAGGCCCTAGTTCTTTGCCCGGGGGCAGGGAAAGCAGCCATCTGACTGCGAGAGGGAAGGGGCAAAGACTGGCTGCTCAAGCCTCCTTGAAAATGAGGCTGGAACCAGGACGTGGAATGAGGTAGGAACCAGATGAGCTTGCGGGAGCCGATCAAAGCAAGGAGTCGGGAGAACAGAGAACTCGAGGGGCTAGCTTGTTATTAATGTTGTACTGATAAAAAATCACTAGAGGTTTCTAAGTAAAGGATGGACAGTAGAAATATTCTGATGATGAAAGATGTTTCTAGTATCTTTTTTTGCTGCAAATTAAAACAAGTGGTACAAAGGGCACACTGACCTACTAGTAGATCAAATTCAGATTTCGAAATAGCAAGGTTGGGGGTAGGTTGTAATTTTCCTAACCTGTTTTACTCGAATCACAAGAATTTTTTAGTGCTATCAATGCCCCTCAGTTATGTATTCATTTACTCAATAATTTTAAAATATCTCCTGTGTGATCATTGCTCTGGGAGACACAAGAGAGGAAGAAATTGATAGTCTCATCAACGTAAGTATATAAAAATGTGCTAAAAATAAAAAGAGAAAAAGGGCACAATTAATTGTCCAAAGAGCTGTGTCGATACTGTACAATGTAAGCAATCTGTTGACGAAAACCCTGAGAGTTGGGGTGGTCTGGACAGGGCAGGTAGATGCAGGGGGCTTAGGGGTGCAAGGGAACATTCCAGCCCAGGGGAAGAGATGGGCAAAGATTCGGAGGGAGGCATGAGCAGAGTGTTTGAAGGATGCTGGGGTTGGGACACTGGCCTGACTGAGATGGAGATATTCAAAACTCTCCTGGAAACAAAGAAGAGTCCCTGCCAACCTTCGAGACGAGGGTTCACAACTTTAAATGGTGATTTAAGAAGACGTATCTGGCAGCAACGTTTGGAATGGTCAGAAGTAGGAGAATTGAGGAAGGAGAGGTCAATTGAGGGCCATGATTGTGTTGCAGAGTCAGAAAGACAGGACGGCTGGGTCAGGCATAATCTCGCATAACAGTGGGTTCCCACTGGCCCTTTCAAATATTCCAGGGCCCAGCCAGCTGTCCAAGCTGTCCAAAGAGCGAATTGGACACCCGCGTTCCAAATCCCCACGTGTGCCAGGAAATGAATACTTCTGGTGCCTAAGAGGAGCCTGGAGAATAGAACAAAACCCCAGGAAAGTGTGCTTCCCATCTACAGCCCACATCGCCAGCAGCCCGCCCACCACTGTGGAAAGGCGGGATTAATGAGCTGCAGATCATCCAAGGCCAGGCCTTATACGATTCAGTTTTCTTGGGAACATCTAAGGTGTTATGCTCCCGCTCTAATCCCATACGCCATCCTTAGCTTATATTTTGACAGGCACAGGGCTGGTTGCTTTAGCCAACATCCACTTGAGGATGGAGGAGGTGCTGACTTTAGTCCCTCCTGAGGGCTGGTTGTAAGTGGCCCGGGCACCCATTCCAGGTGGCATCCATTAGCCCTGGAGCCCAGATCTCTGGCACTATTCACAGTACAGGAAACCAGAAAATAGGGTACCTTTTTATTTTTTTCTCCCCCTTTTTAAAATTTGAAAGCAACAAGAGTTTTTCTCTAACATCCAACTGAATTAAATTTCTGAGTTTAAAAAAGTCATAAGAATTTTTATTTGATCTATAACTACTCTACTCCAAGAGCATCTTCTTAACTTGGGTTTCTCTTTATAGCTGAGGCCATCTATTTTATTTTCCTGGATGGCCTGTAATTTATTCTATTATTTATTACTATGTTCCTAGTATCCCCTACTCTGAACCAAAGGTTTCTTGGCTTTCTATATCAAATACCACTCATAGAGTGAGGATCACTTTCTACCAGTGGGAAGACACGATTTGGGGCGGGGGGGTTGTTATCTTTCTTTTTTATTGAAAATGTTGAAACATAAATCCAAATCTTTTTAATATTTTTACGCAACTGATGAAGAAGCGATTTCCGCCAACTCTATGAATCCACACCCTTCCAAAAGCCCTCTAATTAACTCAGTGCCACCACATCACTCCTGTTCCTGACTGTCCTGTATTGTTTGATGTACTTTTTGCCACTTCACCCTTATTTTCTGGGCACTGGTAACGGTGGGTGTTATCTCCCAAATGTCACATCTTAAGAGCACAGCCCAGCAGGGGCTTGGAAGTGTTCTAAATGTCTTGTTTAATCATCACCCCAAATGGATGTTTGAACATAAATCTGTTTTTCCTCAGGACAGATCTTGCTCTCTCTCACCCATCCCCCTAACTGGAAAACATTCCCAACTGGAACACACTCTCATCTTAGTTACTGTAGCCTCCAGGCCTCCTGGGTCACTAGAACGCAAGAGTCCATCTCTGTTACCCTAACTCATGCTTGGGCAGCAGCCCACATAACACATCTTTCTCTGCCTGCTTCCCTCCAGCAGTGGGTACCGAGCAGCTCAGGATTCTGATGTTGGATTTATTTCCAGGTAGAGAAATTGTGTTCTAGAAGAAGTATGATGGGCACCTGCGTTTTTATGGCTGCTGTCGCTTGGCTGTTGGTTTCTTGCTTTGGTTTCCCGTCTTCCTGACTTTCTTTTGGAAAACCATCGTTCTACACATTTCCAGAATTTATGGTTCTGGAGGGATCCAACCCACTCCCATGCTCCAGAGGACAGTATACAACAAAGGCCCGGCCACTTCATTCCCTCAGTTTCAGTAACTGACTCAGGAGGTGGGTGTATTACCCAAGCCAAGCCGAGTGTCATTCTCAGGACTTTGGCTGGCACTCTTAGGAAAGAGACACTGTCTTTGTGCTGGATTTGAAAGCTGACAGAATGTGAGTATGAGGCCTCCCTGGGCCCTCCTGTCATCTGGAGTACTGAGCCAAGAGAGGACAGCAGAGATGAGAGGCAGAGAGACCCAGATGTCTGATGACATTATTTGAGCCCCTAGACCTAGCTGTGCCTGAAGCTGACGCTGCTGAACTTGGCAATGATGTTAGCCGAGCGAACTCCCTTGCTCGCTTAAGGCCGTTTGAGCAAAGCTACTCTCCTGGAAGAGCCTTTCCCATCTGAGGCCTTGGTACTTTGAGCCTACTGTTAATGGAATTCTTCCTGGTCATAACAGTGTGCTGAAGTCCAGGAATGGATTGATTCATCCCTGTTTATCCAGCAATTAAGACACAAGATAGAAATATGTAGCTTTCGTGAACACTACAACCATTTCCGACTCATCTTAAGCAAGATCCTTAATCTCTTCCTTACCAAACATAACAAAGGAATGATCAAATAGCAAAATGTACAGAGGGCTTGCCTGTGTGAGGACGGACATAATGAAGGGTCTAAGTGTGAAGAGCAGCCACACAGGACACATTACCTGCCAGCCAAGTGAAGCCTCTCTCTCCAGAATGGGTCAATCAGGGCCAGGGAAAAGGACTTCCCAAGGCAACGTTATTTCTGTTGCATAGACCTAAAGACTAGTCTATCAGTTAACAGGAGCCAAACAAAAATCGTGAGCTTTGAAATTAGGCAGACTTGTATTTAACTCTCAAGGCTTGTAACTTACTCGTTGTGTTACCTATCTCATAGGTTGTTGACGATATTCAATTAAATTATGAATCTTAGTACCTTCTCTGGTCACTAGCACAGAGTCGGCAATCAATAATTGGTAGCCATCATTAGTATAATTATTAGTAATAGCAATTGTAATAATAATAATAATAGAGGCAGTAGGAGTTTTCTCACTTCTATTTAAATTTCTATTTAAATTTCATGTGTGTGGTATAACTGGAATTTTAGGCCTATAAAACAAAATTAAGAATAATTACCATGGATAAGTTTTGGTGTTCTCTTAGACCAGCATACAAGGATGAGGGGAGCAAAGAGATGGAAGAAGAATGCTCTGGGTCAATTGTGTGGAGGCCAATATAAAGTACCCTGACTAAGTCAAATTTCTCAAACACTTTTATAGGATTTTTTTATGCTAATCTCTGCTTAGTCTCAATTCAGACAAAATGTCACATTTAAAATAATGCTAGCAGATCTCTTTAACAGTTGAATTTTATATAATCTTTATTAAAAGATAAAAGCTAATATATTCTACTCATTTGTTCAGCCTCTACAAATGGCATCTAAAATGACAAATGAACTTTCTAAAAGAAGGATTTTGGAAATGTAGTCTAGACTACCCCATTTTTAAAATATGGCATAATGGAAAGAAAACTAAAGCTAAAACTGAAAAGAAAACTGAAAAACAAATTCTGCCACAATGAAGAAACAGAAAAACAAAGTAGTGACAATGAATGTAAAAATAATATACACATGTTTATAATGATGGTTCATTCAGACCTTGATAACTGGGTTTTAAGTGGTTTTAGAGGGTCGGCTCTCCTTTAAAGCCAACCTGGATTCTTTGTGGGTAAAGGAAAGAGAAAAAGAGGCTCCCCACTCCAGCTGGGAGTTGAGGTGGGTAGCTCTTCTGTTTTGTTGTGTTTAGGACTCTTTACCAGGACTGCCACATCAGGATGTTCTACACTAACCAGCTTAAGCTAGCCAAAGTGATGGGTTCAGGATGAGTATGTGAAAAAAAACTCTGGCTAATGATAGGTTCAGAATTTTATTGAACATCTTGGGACACTTTTTTCCACAGGACCTGAAAATTAGAGGATGTATCTACACTACTACTGCCAACTGCTACTACTCCTGCACATGAAACATGGGACGAAAGCAACTAGCAGGAGGCAGAGCCCAGAAATGGAGAGAAACTGAGTCCTGAGAATCCCCTGTGAGCCCTGAATCAAGCTGCGCCCTGCCTTCCTCCTTGAACCTTCCAGGTTAGGTCAGCCAATAAATTGCCTTTTTGTTCAAGCCAGTTTAGGCTAGGATTTTGTTACGTGCCAGCTAAAGTGACCTAATGCTATAAAGATCTGGTATCAAAAACAAACAAACAAAATCAAGAAATATCTAAGTTTAAATGAGGCATCAGCAAATCAGGAAAACTTCTAGGATCGTAGCTGAGAGATTGAGGCCCAGAACAAAAGCCTGTTGAACCTAGAGATTTCTACAGGTTGATTCACAAACTCAGGATGCACCTTCAGATAAAAATAATTAAACATCTAAAACATCTGATTTCTGCTGTGTGGCCACATCTGTTCAACTGGGGAGTTTCTAGAGAGAAACTAGGAAAGGTATCAAACTCCAAGCTGGTGGCTCTGGCAGGAAAATGGATCAGGGACTGGGAGGTCTCTTCAGCCAACTGGCTGAGGAGTCAGCCGTTTTACAACATCTGCCCTGATCGGGAAAAGCGATGGGGTAGCTTGCTAAATGTTGAACAAGGAAGCTTGCAACAACTGCATTATTTAGGGCTTCTGTGACTTCAAGTAAGAGGCTTTCCCAAACTTGGGAAGGTGCCTTTAGGTCCAAAAATAAAGGGGTGTGACTCTGCTAGCACACAAGCAGAAAGAACTCAGACAAATGAGGAATTGTAGTTTTATGAAACAGGGACTGTACAAAGCAGATGCATTAGGAATTTGGAACCAGCATAAGACAGTACATTGTTTGTTCAATTCCTGGTAGAAATCCTGCCCCCCAAATTATTTTTAATCATATATGGCAAATTCTTTGCCAAAAAAGAGCTTTGATGCAATGCTAGCATAAAAATCACAGCAAGCACAGTTCAGAAGAATCTTGGAACTCAGAAGCTTCACTACCAAACCACAGTTAGTCCGGTGCCTGTTCCTGGCAGCATGGAGTGCAGGGTGATGGCAGACGGAGAGCTGGGCGGGCAGCAGGGGCAAAAGACAAACTTTTTCTTTACGTTAAGAACTTTGACTTAGGGCTCTAACATTCTTCTGATTCATGCATTTTGGAGTATCTGGTGCCATTTAATTCTGCTTCTACTGGGTAAACATTAGAAACAGTTTAAAAACCAAGACAGGATTAACTCAGAATTAACACATTCAAACACCAAGGTTTAAGTCCCTTGGGCAAGACATTTGCTAACTACAGAAGGCTAGCGCTCCATCTAGGAAGCCAAAGGAATCAGTCCGCACCTTAGCTCCTTCCCAGGCCATAAGATGGCTCACCTGGGTACCATGGGCTCAACTATGCTTACAGCAGAAAAACATTTCCAGTACATTCAATCCTCATTTTTTATGGCAAACAGGAGAAGTGGTCTGGCTCTGTGATAAAAAGCACAGTACCCCAAATGAAATGGATAGTTTAGTAAAAGGCAAAAGGTCAGCTCTCGAATAGTGCATTTAATAAGTATATGCTGAGTGAATGAATAAAAGCACAAGGTAATGAATAAATGAATGACCGAACTACTAGATTGGTTGGTTGTGTCGTTTGAAGTGAAACCTGAAAGAGAACCACCTGGAGAATTTTTGGAAGTGGAGTAGCAATACAGTTGGTCAACAGGACAGATATTTATGGTTCATCCACCTGCACAAGATGAAGTGGGAAATGCTGAGGGGGAGGAAGGTAAAGAGATGTATCAACATGATTTCCGCCCATATTGCTCGCCATCCACTTGAGAAAATAAATATGCTAAGGAAACGAGAACTGACATTGTAAATTGATTTTCTTTGTGAAATAAGGGGGTGCAGAGAAAAAAATCCTACGAGCATTCATACAGGTACTGGGGTTGAAAATTAGAGAAGACTTCACATAGAGAGAGCCTCAGTGTAGTAGAACTTGAATCTGTGGATAGAAGGAGCAAGGCTTACCTGGCAGGGAACGTAGAGTGTGACTGCAATCGTGTGACATATTTGGGACCCGCCTGACATCTAAACATCTCTAATCTGTCTACATCTCTTGCTCTCTCTACTCCTGGTTCTTACAATTATCTCTTGTCTGGATTGTAGCCTGCAGTTGGGTTTCCAGTCCCTTTATCTTGCACTCTTCTGATCCACTGTCCTCAAGGGAGCAAGAATAATCTTTTTAAAGATAAATCTTATCAGTTTTCTCACCTGTTTAAAAGGGTTTAAAGTGGTTCCTCACTGACCTGAGATCAAAGTCCCAACTCACTAGGCTTTCAAGTCCAGCAGGATCTGTTTTCTGCCCCCAATCCTGACCTTCCAGCCCTACGCCACTCTGCCCTCCAGCTACACTGAACTTCTTTCAATTCCCAAGTGTGCTATGGTCTCACCTCTGGGCTTCAGACATGGTATTTCTCACCAAGAAAACTTTTCCCCTGGCTCTCACCTGGCTGACTGCTATTTACAGGTCAGATTTCAGCCTAGATAGCAATTCCTCTGTAGAGTCCCTTGGCCTCAGCATCCAGGTTCTATGTCTCTCCTATGTTCTCTGATAGCCCCCCCGTGCTTTCTATCATAGAGCTTGTTGCACTGCGTGATCATGTTTATTGTTCCATTTTGCTACTAGCCTATGAGCTGCATGAGAAGGAGGACCAGTCTTCTCTGTGTTGCCACTCTGTTATCCACACATAGTACAATGTTTGGCACTTGTTAGATATTCGATAAAGTTTTGCTCAGTGGATGGATGGATGGATGGATGGATGGATGAATCAATTTTATACAAGCAAGTTAGGAGGGGATTGAGGATTGTGGTAGGCCTCGAAGGATAAGCCAAGGCTTCTGAATTTTACCTTGAAAGCAACGAATTATTAAACAATTCTGAATACAAAGTGTGACAAAACAAGAGACGATGAAATTGATATTCACAAGAAAAAAATAGGTACAACTGATTCTATAGGAAGGGAAGGTTGGGGAATGAAGGGAAAGAAGTCAATGGTTTCATTTCAGAAAACGAAAGGTTTAAAAGAAGGAGGCATGAAATCAAGTGCATAGTCTAGAAATGCTTCTTAGAGGAGTTATTAATATTTGAGGATTTTCAGATTGAGCTCAACTGAAAGTTCGTCCTTAGAACCAAACATAGGCCATCCTCCCTCTCTGCCACGTCATGAACACCAGCACATGCCTCACCCAGACACAGTCACACCCAGAAAAAGGGAAATGTGAAGTCTTGAAGGCAGTTTGTAAATAACCCCTTCCACGCGGGGTGAGCCAACTTCTCTGGGGACAGAGAATGACAAAGATTCACAGTTGAGTAGAGGACATGGACACACTTAAGCCCGTCTCCTCTCGGACTGGAATGCCAGCAAACACGTAAGCTGGTCCTCAACATACCCAACCCACAAGGCTCAGCTGGTCCTTCTCCACAAGATGAAAAAAGAAGAAAAAAATTAAAATGTTACCATTGTTCTATTATTATGTGCGTGGTATGTGCCATGTAGGCAGAGGAGGGACAGAAAGACCAGCCAGTCTGCAAATACTGGAAAGGTCAAAACAGCCCAACCAGCTACCATGAATTGTCTTAGAATACATGGCCTAGGTGATCCCCTAGCCTCACTCTGTGTTCAGTCAAATGTTATTTGGATTATAATATTAAACTAGGACTAACATGACCCACACTGTTAAGATTACTAAAAGAGTGGAAAATTGCACAACGGGATATTTTTTTTTTTTGTCTTCTAGCCCGAGGGTCATAATTTGTAGGGATCACTGTGCTGGCTTGGATACTGAGTATTTACTAAGCGTTGACAGCTTCTTCAGTTCTGTGCAAGATGGAAAAGAAGTCCCAGTCCCTCCTCAGGGAGTGATAATATAAGTTAGGCAGGCAAAGAATTCAACATAATATAGATAAGGTGTGGTTATAAAGTAATGACAGGGAATCTTTTAAACAAAAATACCAGAACTTACTGTTCAAGAGAGCTGTTCTGCAAATCCGTCACCTTGGGGTTTGGTACAATTAGTTCAGAGATGTGTCTATTGCTCAAACATTTCTGGAAGGCTTCTTCAGACATTGCGATGTAGGGTGGTGTAGTTAAGGAAGCATAAACTTTGAATTCTGACCATCACCAGCTGCACGAGCATAGTCAAGTTTCCTAACCTATCAACTCCTTAGATTTTTTACTCTTGTAAAATGGAAATAAGCTATTACACTACAGTTTTAGGAGGATCAATGATATAATGCTAAAAAGCGCCAGTCTTAGCATGCTGACCACCAAAGGCAGCCATTCCTTGCGTCATCTAAGTTCAGTTTTAGATTGATAGGATAAAATCAGTCTTGTTAGGTAATCATGGAGTTTTTCTGACTAACAGCAGAATTACTCAGCTTGATTACTCCTTCAGACATCCAACTTAGTTCCCATATTAGTTTCCTAGGGCTGCTGTCACCCAGTGCTACACACTGGGTGGCTTAAACAACAGAAATCCTCTCACAGTTCTGGAGGCTAAGTCCAAAATCAAGGTTTCAGAAGCAAGGCCATGCCCTTTCTCTAAAGGCTCTAGGGGAGGATCCTTCTTTGCCTCTTCCTAGCTCTGATGGTCCCTAATAATCCTTGACATCCCTTGGCTTGTAGACATAGCTCTCCAATCTCTGCCTTCATCATCACATGGCATCCTCCCTGTGCATCTCTGTCTCTGTGTCTCTTCTACTCTCCTTATAATGACTCCCGTTTGATACGGTTTAGGGCCCACCCTAATTTACTATGACCTCTTCTTAATTTAACTATACTGCAAATACCCTATTTACACATAAGATCACGTTCTGAGGTTCCAGGTGGATGTGAATTTTGAGGGTTCACTATTCAACCCATAACAGACCCCAAAATCAAACTCTTAAAAAAAAAAAAAGAGTTTTACATTCTTGAGGACCTTCAAAATAGTCCAACGCAGGTTTTACAAAAACTAGCAAAAAAGAAGAGTTCCAGACATGTTTCAGAAAGTGGAAGCTGGCCCCTTTATTGAAAAATATGACGTGGCCACCATCGTGATTAATTTAAAGCCATCATATCTGACTCTGTGTATACATTCTCACAATTTAAGCTTTAATTAGACCACTGTTTTGTCCCAACATGAGTGTGGAACAGAGAGTGTACTCACGCATGCTTCTGCCTACCAATTGACACTCATTTCAAAGGGACTAGAGCTATTCACTCAAAAAGAATAAAATAATAATAACAAAAGGGGTGTCTTCTAAATTTCATCTGGCCAGAAACGGATTCAAGCTGAGTTACTCCCTTTTCACTTCCAGTCTCCAAGCTTTGTGTTACACCATTTGCACTTGTAGAAATATCACACACTTCTTTAGATAGGCAGCATTTATACGTGTTTTGATAGAAACAGAACGTCAAGGATGTTCTCCAGTCTCAGATGAAATCCCTTAATTTAAAGAAGGCAGATTTTAGATGGAGGCAGATGCCTAATGAAAACCGAGATTACTGCAGGGCTCTGATTTTCAAAATGATGGGAAATTTCCTTTCAGCCAACATGGCAAGATCAGCTCTTAAAAAAGAAAAATAAGGATGTAGAAACTTGAAGGTAGGCTCCATGAGGAATGAATACCCAAAGATGGTAAAGGCCTGAGACTCTTCTGAAAGAGAAACCCAGGAGTAAATCAGCACCCGAGTAAATAGGAAGTGGTCCCTTGAGGAAGTGTTACATAATTCCACTATAGACAGATGGAAAGCACACTGGGATTCGAGGGAGTTTCAGTCACTTAGTGTGCTGTTAACCTGTGGTCTACACCAAGTTCTGACATCAAAGGACTGAGCTGTATCTGGCTGAGCAGACACGATGACCCCATTCTGGAGTCTCCAAGTCTGCTGAGGCAGCTGAGCCATAAACAGAAGGCATAGAGCTCAAAAAAAGGGAAGTCCTAATCTGGCTCTGAGTTCTGGAAGGGTTATAACTATCGCTCAGATCAGCACAGGGATTCCTGAGTTCCCTGTGCCAAAATCTAGGGAACACAAGGCGATTTGTCAGAGGCTCTAGTGAAGCAAACAGGTATTCTAGAAGCAGCAATGGGGACTGTGGGACACTGTCAGGCCAATCGAGTCCCAGCATGAAGAGAGTCTCCATCCAAGGACTGACAGAGTGTCATACTGGGAAATGCCCTGCTCAACTTTTAAGCCCTGTGATTTTAGCTATGGAAGACAGAAATGCCTTATCAATTCTTCTTTTCTTTTAATAAAGCATTCCTTTGATACTGACCACTGTTATTTATGAGCTGAAGAGGTGAAATCAGCCTCCTGAGCAGGTAAGGGAACAATTGTCTCAGGTTGCAGGTGGGACCCAAGACAAGTGTTTCAGCCTCAAAAATTCCCTAATTCCCTTCTGTCTTAGTGACCTTTGACACCAGGCTTACACTTGAAAAACTTATCTAAAGGGGACTTAATCTGGGGAGCAAGGAGAACATGTGCAAACTCAGATGCCTGCAAGAGGCATGGCAGCCTAGGGATCTAGAGTTGAAAGCCTGCGAAGGCCGAGCAGGCAACCTCGATAAGTGAAGCAGAACTAGTTTAGTTCACAGTGAACACAAGAGAGACATCCTGTCAAATGAAAGCCATGGCTCCCCTGCTCTAGCCTGTTGGTGTCCTGTTTAGTTCGTAATGAAACCCAATATCCAAAAAATTTAGATGTAATATGCCAATTTTTAACAGCTATATTGCAATATAATTGACAAATAATAAATTGCACATATTTAAAATATACAACTTGATAAGCACGTCAAATGAATGGAAGATGTGGTAAGTATATATAATGGAATATTACTCAGCCATAAAAAAGAATGAAAAACTGCCATTTGCGGCAATGTGGATGGACCCAGAGAGTATTATGCTAAGTGAAATAAGTCAGACAGAGAGAGACAAATACTGTATGTTATCACTTATATGTGGAATCTAAAAAATAAAACAAATGAATGTCTGTAACAAAACAGAAACAGGCTCACATAGCTATAGAGGGTTGGAGGTAACTAGTTGTTACCAGTGAGGGGAGGAGGGAGGGGCAAGATAGGGAGTAAGAGATATAAACTACTCTGTATAAAATAAATAAGCAACAAGGATATATTATACAGCACAGGGAAATATAGCCATTATTTTGTAATAACTTTAAATGGAGTATAATCTGTAAAAATATTGAATCACTATGTTGTACACCTGAAACTGACATATTATAAATCAACTATACTTCACTAAAAAAATAAAATAAAAATAAAATATACAACTTTATAAGCATATATGTATATGCTAAATATTTAACCTTTTAGAAAACTACCAAACTGTTTCCAGAATGACTGTTACCACTTTACATTCCTACCAGCAGTGTATGAGAGTTCCATTGCTCTGCATGCTTGCTAACACTTGGTATGGCCAGTCTTTTTAATTTTAGCCATTTTTTTAAAAAAATTTTAGCCATTTTAATAGCTGTGAAGTGATATCTCATTGTGGTTTTAATTTGCATTCCCCTAACGACCACTTCAGTTGAATACCTTTTTATGTGTTTTTTTGCTGTCCATATACCTTCTTTGGTGAAGCGTCTATTTAATCTTCTGCCCATTTATATTGGGTTTTTATTTTTGTATTATTGAGTTTCGAGAGTTCTTTATGTAATCTCTATACATGTCCTTTATCAGATATGTGATTTTCAAATATTTTCTCCCAATCCATGACTCATCTTTCATTCTCCTAACAGTGTCTTCCAAAAACACAAGTTTTTAATTTTGCCAGAAAAAGAACTTATGTTTTTTTTCCATGGGTCATGATTTTGGTGTTCTATCTAGGAAATTTTTGGCTAGCCCAAGGTCATAATGATGTTCTCCTGTATTTTCTTTCTTCCCATTTTAAAAGGCTGGATGAAAGTTCTCTGCAGACCAAACAAAGCACATTTGTGGGTTCCATGTAGCCTGTGGGTCACCTGTTTATAACCTCGTACTTATAGCGTGATCCCTCAGATCCCCAATTTTATATCATGCAAGGCTAACAAATCCCTTGCTGAACTTTTTCACAACACATCATCTCTCACAAGAAATTGTGATAAGTCTCACTCAGGGTTGTCTTTTCCTTACACAGAAGATCAATGCCTTCTTTTTAAAAAAATATTGGATGTCTGAATGCTTTTATAGAGTAATGAGAAAAACAGTAAATGATGGCTTAGCTCTGAATTTGAACTAGCTTGGACACTGGTCAGATGAAAATGACCTTCACTAGCACAATGTATTAACAGTCTACCACATCAGCCAACCATTGCTGACCTTTAACTAATGAGAAAATCGTGGAGAGAAGGGGGTTAAAAGAAAAGGGGCAGAGGAAAACCAGACTTTTCCGCTTAAATTTTGCTTTCAAGTAATCAGGGTCAGTGCCAGTTGGGGCCCTTTATTCTTCAATGCTATCTCAGAACTCAAAAAGATGATTTCAAAAGCACTTGACTAATTAAATGCTCTTTCTTTAACACAGGCTCTCCCGCGTAGTGTTTTTAATATGTTGGAGAAGATAAAATTCTGGCCCTGGGCAGATGCTAGAAACTTTTTTGTATAGTTAACAGAGAAAGAGTGTTCTTAGCCCCTCTGGCATTGTTCTGGAAATCCACACATGATGCAGGAAATTAGTTGTCTCACATCCAAATACTGTTCACGAGAACAGTTTTTTAAAATGTAATCAGATACCACGAAAATTCAGGGTGCAGTTCAGAATGTGTGATGTGTCCTGAGAGTGCTGGGGCTTAAGAATGTCTCTGGGTGGATGGGCAGACCACAGGCGAGGGACAGCGGGAAGTTAGCAGAGACTTCTATTGGGAAAAAGCTTTGTTGGACCCTCTGAAACCACTACAGCATTAAATGTCAGAAACTCAAAAGGAGCAAAGACAACTATTGAGCCCCAGTGCTCTGTACATGCATAAAATTTCTATTACAGCTGAGATGCCGATTTGGACCAATGACTGTAAAACTTGCAAAACTTACATAGGTGACTCTGCTACTCTGTTGACTGTTTCAGTAATGGTTCAAAAACAGTCCTGAACTCCTGTCAAAAGCATTTTCAGAGAAGTGAAAGTTTTCCATTGCCCTTACAAGAGAATATTGCCTCTGAACCCCTTTCATCTCCTCTTCCAGGGCATATGTGGTATTCTCAAAGCACTAGGACAGTTAATCCTTCCTCTGAAGCCATTCCATGCTGTTGTGCTTATTTTACAAAAAAAGAAGAAGAAAATTCAGAGGACCAGCAAGAGGTTAAATGCCTCGAAACTTCCAGTGTATCAACAGTTCAGGCCCGAGTACCCCGTGGAACCTCACATCCTTAAATTTGCACCAGCGATCAAGTACCTCGTATTTCAAGGACCTTTATATTTCTTTGTATTTTTTTTTCAGTCTTTAGTACTACTGGTCCTTGATCAGTTCATCATGGCCCAAAATGAAGCTACTGCTTCTTTCTTTTAATCCAAGGTAGGGAAGGTTTAAAATCTGAATAAACATGAACTGAGGAATAACTTTCCTAGCAAACTCCATTACGGCAGAACTTGAAGAAATTATGAGATCTGTTATCTTAAGGGTTTCCTTCATATCCTCACAGAAAGAATTATCAAAAAGCAGGAATTTTGGACATTGTTTTTCTGAAGTATGTGGAGGGATGATAGTTTGGCTAGGAAAAAATTTAACTTCATTTTATTTAGTAGAAAACACATTGCCCACTATGGAGAAAGGCAGCCGTTTCAGGTTAGTTTACTTTATATCAGTTCCGGGTGACTTTGTCTGGTAAGGAAAGCACAAGCTTTGGAATTTATAGCAAGTTTGCCACTTGCTGTCTGTGTGGCCTTGAGCAATTATTCTGCCCTCTCTGAAATTCAGCATCGTCACATACAAAGGGCGCTACTGACACGCAGCCCAAACGGTTGCTGTGAGGATTCAATGAGCTTCAAGAGCGGAGCAGGTACCCAGGCTGCTGTCATGGCTGTTATGCATCTGTTGTCAAAACACTGTAGATTCTATCACAGCATTAACCACCATATTTTATAATTATTTATTTCACCTCTGATTTCTCCTAATACCCTGTTAGGGAAAGGACCATGTCTTATCGGCTCACCTTTGCATTACCCACCTGACACAGGCCCAGTGCAGAAGAAGCATTCGTTAAATATTTTTCGAAGAAGGAAAGAAAGAAGGAAGGGAAGAATAGGTTGATTAGAATAGTGATTAAAGGATTAAAAGTATAGACTTTGGAGTCAAACAGGATTTCAAATCAAAACACTGCAACTCACCAGCTGGCTGACTATGGGCATGTTATTCAACTTTCGTCTATGGAAAAAAGATAATAATATCTACCTCAAAGGGTTATGATAAGGATTACGAGATTAATTTTGCAGAGGGTTTAGCATAGTTCTCAGCCCGTGGTAAGCGCTCAATGATCACTATTCTCATTATTATTGTATAGTTTAATGGAACTCATCTTAAACCTGATTGACGCTTTGTGAATGCTTGGGTAACAGTTGCCTTGGTCCTTGCTGAATGAAACGAGCATGGAAATCATGAAGGAAATACCTTCTGCTGTCACTAGAAATAAGTTGTAAGTAATCAGTGCTCTCCTGGTGCTGCACACAGGAGAGGACGGGCTGCCACTGTCATCAGCAAGCCTGACCCTGTTGGGAGCGTGGAATTTTAACCGATTCAGACAGGCATTTGAACAGCACTTATCTGTGTGTTCAGGGCACAGGGCTAAGGGTTCTGAAGCTTTCAGAGATAAATCGCATTCTGCCCTCCAGGAGCTGGCAACTCATAAATCATTATAAAGAGAGGCAGACGGTGATCAAGTGTTCCAGCAAAAGTGCAGATCATGGTCTGGACCCAAGGAGTGGGGAGGGGTGATCTCTTAATTGGGAAAATGGACTCTGGGTTCAAATTGCTGTCTCGCTATTTTCTGGCTGGGAGAAACTTCACTTCCTCATATGCAAAGTGAGAGTACTTGGAGTATCCACTTCATAGGATGGTGGTTAACATTAGATGAGATAATGCTTGTGGCTGGACATAACACCTGGTCAGTGCTCAATAAATGTTAGCCATTATTGTTGCAGCTGTTTTTATTACCCAGCTACTATTATTTTAACTTGATAACAGTAATATTGCTATAGGTATTAATAGGGTAATAACACTACTAGCATACTAAAACTAGCATATTATTATATCTCTATAAAAATATAATGTTATAATATTAATCAGTATAATAATATTACTACAAACTATGTATATAATATATATATTATATATATAATAGTATAACAACATAAACTATAAAGAGCTAACAATATAATAATACTATTTGTAATGCAGTAAGTGCTTCATGGAGAATCTGGCGTTCGAGCTCCATCTTGAAAAATGGATACATTTAAGCAATATTTGGCTATTTCATTATGTCTAAGGAATGAAAGGTGTTTTTACCAGATGCCTTTCCAATTGTGTAATCAATTCTAGGTTTTCTATTCTGCAGTGTGAAGGACCACTTGCAGAAGGCTCCTTTACTGAAGGGTTAATGAGGATGAGGCCTGGAACTAAAAATTGTCAGGGGTGAAGGACAGAAAGGAACGCACGTTCAGCACAAATTCCCCAGGTCACCCCTTTCCCGTATTTTCCTATTTTGCCTCACCCACCCTGACATCCCGCAAGAGAGCAAGGGCAGGGCTGATCAGAGCACTCCACACACTACAAAATATTCGCTTCACAATTACTATATTATTAGTATTTATGTTGAAAACAAATTCCCCTTTGGGACTCCCGCTCAGCTCTATTGGCACCTGGTGGATCCTTTAATATTTAAGTTCCTCCATCTTCAAAGATCCACATCAGAGTCTTTCCTGAGGCTGCGGACTGTAGGTTCTTGCACCTGGGAATTTCCCTTGTGGCCAGAAAACCCGAAGTGGGGAATGTTTCATGCATAAAAGAAATGTTAAAGGGAGACGATAAGGCAAAGTGGAAGGGGGTGAGTCTTGAGGTCTAAAAACCACACATAGAGAGATTTAAATTAGTCTGCCTCCACGCCTTTCCCCCATCCCCATTACAGGTTTATAAAACGTGCGTGCGCGCGCATGCGCACATATACACACATGCACATGCAAGCATTAGGAAGGGCGGAGTAAATCAGAGCTAAAATTTGCATGGACTTCTCAGAAAATGTTTCATGAAATTTGTTTGTAAAATAAATCTAACGCAGCCATTCTCAAACTTCAGTGAGCACAAGAGCCACCTGGAGAGCTGCTGAAAATTTATACTTCCACCCCCGGAGAGCCCGATTCAGGAGGTCCAGAACGGAGCTCTGGAATCTTTATGTTTAACAAGCATCCCATGTCATTCCAGTGCAAATGGTCCTTGAACCACTCCGAAGAATGCCAGTCTAAGGTTTATGTTTTTCTCTCTTTATATTTTTTTTCTTTCCTTCTGTTCATTGGGGGGATAACTTTTAACTCTTTTCCCCAATTTTCCCACTAAGCCTGAGTCCCATCATTTGCACAGCTGGGTTTTTTTTTTCCAGTTTTGGAAACTGCTTAGTCTCTGAAAGGTAAAGTCCCTTTTCATTGAGTCAGGCTGGGGCAAGTGTAGTGGAGACTGCTTTATTCTGGATCTCAGCTAGAACAATGACAGAGAATACCAGAAAGATTTTTTCTTCAGGAGTTTCTCCACCAAGAGCAGTTTAAACTGAGGGAAGTCAGCTGAACTGGGTCTCCTGTGAGCTGCCCCTTCCCTGTGAACTTACAAGCGACATGTTTAACTTCGGGACAGAGCACATGGCCACAGAAACACAGCTGTGTGGGCCGGCGTGGCGGGGGTGGGATCCAGGGCTTTGACTTGCGACACATGAGCAGCTGTGGAAAAGTGAGGGACGAACCTGAGGGACCCAGGCACCCAGTCACGAGGCAGATAACGTAGCAGCCTGCCCTCATCCTGCTGTCCTCGGGTTTGCCCTTTCTTGGCTTTCGGGGGAACGGCCCAGGTTCCTGTTCTGAAGGAGGGAAACTTGACAATGTGAATTACAGTGTCCTTTCTGTCTACATCTGAGGTTGAATAAGCTCTGCTCCTGGATGAGGTGAAGGAAGAATAAAGGTAGGTTTCTGGGTACCCAGACTAGACTATGGCCCCTCGGGGGGAGCCCTGCCATGGAGCGCAGGCACTGGGAGGGGGGAAGAGGGTGATGAGAGATTCTGAATTTAGTGGCAGCAGTAAATATCCTCATAAGAAATTTGATGACCAAGAAACATTCTTATCTGGGAAAGTTGTCACAAGGCTGTTAGAACAGCGGTTAACACCCTTGCTCTACCACTAAGTGGCTATCAGCCCTGCTGTTTTAACATCTATGGATTTCAGTTTCTTCTGTGAAATAAAGGTATTGGAACTGATGATGTCTTTGACCCCTTCCAGCTCTAACATCCAAAGAATGATAGTATATCCAAGATATGCCTTAGAAATTTCTTAGGATTCGCTACAATGATCATTAGCAGTTGAAAAGTTGGTTATCTATTACTGTGTAACAAACTACTCCAAAATGTTGTGGCTAAAAGCAACCTTTTCATTTTGCTCCCAATTTTGTGCGTCAAGAATTTAGGAAGAGCTCAGCCTGGTGGTTCATCTCTGATTCCAGTTGGGGCTGGAGGATCCATTTCTGAGATTCTGAGATTCTCACCCACCTAATAGATGCCTCGGTGCTCTGCTCGCTCACTCTCTCTCTTTCTCTCTCCCTCCCTCCCTCCATCTCTCTCTGTCTCTCTCTCACTCCTTACTTGGCAACTCACCCTCCAGACACTCGTGTGCCTCCTGCTTCCCACAGCCTAGCAGCCTCAGGGCAGCCAGACTTTCCACACGGGGCCTTGGTGTTCCAACAGACCAAGTCTGTAGGTGCTGGTCCTCTTAAATGCAAAGCCCAGAGCTGGCACAGCATCACCTCCACGTATTTTATTGGTCAAAACATCATAAGCCAGTGCAGATTCAAGTGGAGATCTAGAACCCTCTGCTCCATGGGAGGAGAATCAGAAAATGTCAAGCTATCTTCAATCTGCCACAGTCAGCATGTAAACAAAAAAATCAATTTCCAACATGATTAAATCTACCCAATGGCAATGACTCCAAAAATAAAAATAAAAAAAGTTTGTTCTTTCACAAAGCTGCAAAGATTCAGCTTTCTTAAAACTAGAGGGCTGTTTTGGATATCCAATGATCGTTCTTCATACTCAGAAAAGAAGCTGAGTGCTGAGGAAGCTCAGGTTCATGAAGACACTGTTTCCAGACCAAAAGCTATATAAAACTAGAAACTGATATCTGTGAAAAAAAAATTTTAAGTTTTAAAAACAAGCAAAAAAAGACTCATTTTAGTGTAATTGACTTTTAGCTTTGATACTGCTGAGTTCTTGGCTGCTTCAGAAAGAACAGCAGGGGAAGGGCTAAGAAGTATCCAGAAACTCAATCTACAAAGCATCGTTACTGAGGACCACTCCATGGGGCCTGGGGAGAAGCTCATTTCTCAGTGCTCTGCTTATGGTATTCAGTGTGACACAGATGCCACCCTTGCAGTCTGCACACAAATGGGTCTTTGTTGCTCTGGGTGCAGCAAATTCTTTACCATGAATAATCTACTACAACAAATGCTCCCTTTAGTTCCTTCTCAGTCTTAAGAGTATCTGAGCTCCCAAGAGAAAAGCAATCAGTGCTCAATAGAAACTAAATGCTCTCTTTAAGCATTGCTATGGGAAAGAAATGCAGTGGCACCATTTGTCCTATAAGTATGGCACAAGGAATGAATGGATGAATTTTGGACATAGACACAAAATGCTACAGCAATAATGAGGCAGCATGCTGGAATCCTGAGGCATCTGGGCTCTGGAGTCACCTAGGCTGGGAACTGCATCACTTTCCAGCCAGGACACCTTGGACCAATAACTAAGCTTAGCTGCAACTCAGTGTCTTCAGAAGTAAGGAAAAGACCACAATAGAAAGGTCTGCCTGGCAGGGCTGCTTGCTGAGGGTTAAATAAGACTATGCCTGCAGAGCATTCAGCATGAAGTGAACACTTGATATGTGTTTATACTGTTATTGTTACTATTATTACCACATCATGGACTCACACACACTCATACTGCTCTTCAGGTGTGCAGAGGAGATGTAGTTTCTTAATTTTTTCATTTCTGATCTAATATTCCTCAGGAGTTCCCCCACTGCACTGGGTAGTTGGAAGATTTTAAACATGTCAGTGAATGATGTCTCAATCTCTTCCAGTTTGAATTCTTTTTGGGTGACGCCGTCTTGTTTAGGTCATCAGGGATGCCGTCCCTTCCCAGTGCTTCTCACCAAAAATAGAGTCAATCTAAATGGGAGGTGAGGGACCCACAACCCTGCTTTGGCTCCTGCTTGTCTCTGCAGTGGGGTGTGCCTTGTCTGCAAAGCATTGGCACCTAGTAAACATTCAATGTCTATTATTATCATTGTTGCTGCTGCTGACCAGGACCCACTGACCAGAAAAGCTAGGTCTACTGCTTGACACCACTATGAAGGAGTTTACTGAGTAGGGACTAGGGAAGGAAGACACGGTGCTGACATGCAATATCAGACCCAGACAGACAGGCGCTGGAAAGAACTCAGGGAAGGAGCCCTATTTGGCAGGAAGTAAGAGGTAGGTACCTTATAAAGGGTCACCAACATTGACAAGAAACAGCATTCATTGATTTATTCCACAAACTTAATAGCTGTCATTTATTTAACACTACGACGTGGAGCACTTTATGAACATTGTCTCTCCTTTCTCCCAACTACCTCAACAGATGGCAAAATGTCGACTCAGAGAGGTTCACGGGCTCAAAGTTACCCAGTGATTAAGTGGCAGAAGCTTGACTTAATTCCAAGATTGGACCATCTCCTGCACAAGCTCAATGCTGTGGACATAGAGATTGGAAGCTGTAGTCCCTTCCCCTGAGTCATTCTTCATTAAAAGAGGAGCAGGTCGCTAACAACATGTTGTCACCAAAGCCAACATATAGAACCAGCTCTTGCAGCATTTTGAAGGGGCCAGAAAAAATTATCCATTCGCCCTTAAACACACTAAGCTGAGAATTAATGCATGAACTGCGGAGATAAAGGGATTAAGGTCATTGCTTAACAAGTAATTCACTCCAAAATTCAGCAGATTAAAGCAATAATCATCTACTCTTGCTCAGAGGTCTACAGGTCAGCTGGGTATTGGCTCATCTCGGCTGGGCTCAGCTAAGTGGCTCTAGATCCAGCTGCACTTGGCTCTGGACTGCAGGTTACCTATGCATTCATCCAGGCCTCAGGTAGAGGGGTAGCAGCTCCCTGGGGAAATCTCTTCACATAGAGATGGGAGCAATGATGCTTCTTAAGGCACAAGTGCAGAACTGGAACATGGTCCCTGTCACCCACACTCCATTGGCCAAAGTAAGTCAACAGCAGTGGAAAAGTTCACTCTGCCTTTTGTGGGAAGGACTACAAAGCCACACAGTGAAGGGTGTGGACAAGAATCAAGGCCAATAATTCTGTCTACCAAAGACATTTTCTGACTTTAATGGGGAGTGGCTAACATAGAGGGGGTGGAGTGGGCAGAGAGGATCTATAAAATCCCACTAACTTTTAAAAGATTTGCCAGAAAAATTTGCCTATGAATAAAACACATTTCCTCACTTCTCCAAGGGAGATAATGAAAGACAAACCCTCCCACCGTCCCACTTTCCTTTTCCTTAAAATGTATACAAAATTGTAGGATGCCAGAATATTAGGCAAGCCTGGCTAAAAAGAGAGATCCCTCCAGTCTCAAGTTTCAACCATCTATAAACGTAGCATTTGGTAAACGGCTGTGGAAAACGTGTTCTTCTACATTGGGGTCTCGGAGTCCCCGTTTGATGTTTTATCTACACCCCTATAACCTGCGAACACCCAGACACCAGCCTAACTGCTTGACAAATAGGAACAAGCATGCTAATGAAACAAAAAAGGAAAGACCCTAGAAACATAAATCTGAAAGGACTGGGGCCAGGTTTTATTGCAGAAGTCAGGGTCAGCCTCTGGTGGTATCCCATTACTGGATATCGCTGTATGTACATTTCCTTGTGTTGGCTCTGCAGTTCTAATGATGGGGTTGTTTTTGAACTAGGGAGCTACAGTTCCAATAGAAAACTGGATTGCTCTGTCTTTTCAATAGAGATCTCCCCCAGCATCACTTTCTGTTTTTCTGTCTTATTCAGATAAGCACCACAATACCGATTATTTCAGTTCCCAGGGAGCAAGGACACTAGGAAAACAATTTCTGGGGGTCCATACAGTGTCTGGGTACCCCCCTGCTCCCCATCTCTTACAGACTGTAGGAAAATCCAACATCCAGGTGTCTTTTTGCCCCGAACTAGAGGGCCTACAGGGTTGTGCAGCCCTGAATTCCAATCATCAAGGAGTTACAGATTTCCTACAGTGGGCCTGGCACTGATACCAGGCAAGGGAAGGTAGCAAAGAAAGACAAAGGTAGTTACAGAAAGCAGTTACAATCTGTTTATTAGGTTCTGAGCTGCTGTGACTTTAGTTGCACTACATCTGGGGAACTGGGGGCTAAGAGTTTGGGGCTTTGCTTATAAAAACACAGACCCAAATCAGATAACTCATTTAGAAGCAATTAGAATGCATTTTATCCTATTCTTTTGCCAAAGAGCACCTTATCTGAGCTTTTTCTTTTTCCTTCTAAGTCTCAAAAATCTCTCTTCCTGGGTCAGAAAAAAGAAGCAGCACAGACCAAGCAGATTGGAAAAGGGAGTGGCAAGGGCACTGGGTGCCCACATTGTGCAGAAGGGAACTTGGATCCAACACACACCAGGTGTCAGGGGTGGATAGACTCACTCAAGTGTGCCCGACCAACCTCACATTCTGGTGAGGATGATTTCTTTTTTCCAGGACATATGGATTGTATTAGGAGGCAGTTAAGTTAAGAGAGAGAGAAAAAAAAAAGAAAGAAAGAAAACAAAGTTAAGGTACAATATTTTTTATTATATTGAGGCCAAGTTCCATTTTCTGTGTGTGCTATTAATACGCTGTCCCTAGTTATTTAAAAAATAAATATTTTTTAAGATAAATAAATAAGCACTGTTGTCTAATACACTGGTTCTCAAACTCTTGGGTGTATAAGAATCCCCTTGGGAGTTGTGAAAAATCCACATTTCAATAGAGTAGGTCCAGAGAATAGCCCAGCAATCTCCATTTATAATCCTCTCTCCAAAAGATGTGGTTCATGATGAACAGGACTCAAAAATGCTGATCTAACTTCCTCTCTGGTTTTCTTTGGTTTACCCCTATGTCACTTGGATCATGGCCTATTTCTGTCTGTACCAGTGAATGACAGTACATTGCCTGTTCCTGCTTTTCAGAAACCATTTGCCTAACCCTGGTGACATTTATTCCCAGTTTGGTTCAAGATGAGCAAGATATCACCTGAGTTGTTAGACAGGTAGACATGAGCCATTTTATCCCAAGATTCAGAGTAAAACATTGGAGACCTCCAGATCAGTGATCCTCAACCAGGAGTGACAATGTCTGGAGATATGTTTGGTTATCCCAAGCTCAGGAGGAGGGGGTAGTTAGGAAGGGTGCTACTGCATTTGGTGGGTAGAGACAGAGATGCTGCTAAACTTCCTGAAATGCACAGGACAGCCATCGACAACGAAGTGACCCCACACAAAATGGTAACCATGCCGAGACGGAGAAACTCTGCTTTAGACCCAGCGATTCTTCAAAGGGAATGTGGAGAGTTTACACCCCTTCTCCATGTGCTCAAAAGGTATATTGAGCCCACACGGTAGAGGATCTTGAATGCCATTCTTAGGCATTTAAACACTGTTTTATATTTAGTAAGCTTAGAAGAATAAAGAAAATCACCTGTGCCTGCAAAACAATTAGCCCAAAGGAGATTAAGTCATAAGTCAAAGAAAAATAAATGGCTCCCCATAGACATATGCATGTTGAATTTTGACACAAAGGAAACCACAACATAGTAGATCAGTGATTCTAAGTGATTGATTTTAGCAGATATTTTTAAACTTGTTCAGATGTGGCTAGAGACATGGGTAAAACCACACAGTCCGTGCCCTCAAATAAACTATTTTCTATGAGTGGAGATCATGTTGACACCAAGAGCCATGATGTAGAGAGAAATGGACTCAAAATGGAGCATATGAAACCGCAGTAAATAGAACAGGGAATCTTGAATCTCCCGATGGGCAGGGGGTAGGTGAGCATAAGAAGAAGAATTGGGGAAGCAGGTATGATAGTTTTTAGTTTGGTCTTAAAAATAAGTCTGAGTTTGACCAGACATAGAAACAAGGTTATTCAAGCAATGATTCAGAGCCAACAAAGTACTGGGTGTTAGTGGGGGTGGTGATCTCAGAAGAGTGAAGATGAAGGTCCCATTGATATGTGAGGGAGAGAAGTGAGGTTGGCCCACTTTGGGAAAGTTTTGACTGCTTGGCTAATATATAGGGCTTTATTCTGGATGTAATAAGGGGCCACCCGAGTCCTAGATCCTAGGAGGCTCTAATCCTTAATCTAATCTTTTTTTTTTTTTGGCCATGCCACGCATTGTGGGATCTTAGTTCCTCAACCAGAGATGGAACCCGAGCCCTCGGCAGTGAGAGTGCAGAGCCCCACCACTACTGAACTGCCAGGGAATTCCCCCTAATCCAATCCTTTGGGCTCTAAACAGTTCTTGGGCAGAGTTAATAGGCATATGACTCCAGGGAGGTCTAGCCCCACGCCTTCACCTCCTGCTCAGTATCCGTTTTATAGCTGCAGACTCGGCTTTCTGGGGGGCCTGTTGAATATTGAGCTGGGTGACAGGTAAGAGCATTGGGCTGTTTGCAGGTCATAGCAGGAGTATGGGGAGAAGAATTTCTAGCTTATACAAAAACACCACCATCCTAAGCATCATGGAGCCAGATTTCCGACTCTTATTAACCCCAGGAGCTCACAGGCCACCTTTCCCTCTTAACAAAGCCAGCACTTTGCTATCAGGTTGGGGATGGTTAGAGATAAGTTCACTGGGCCATGTAATTGGGCTGAGGCAGTCTCTTTAACTCCATGTCAGTAGAGACTCTGATGTTTGGTTGCTTCCTTCAACAGGGCGCCTTCATCTAAGCTATTCTCAATTTTAAGTTGGCAAAGTAATTATTCAAGTAAAAGTATAAATACAAAAGGCAGATTGTATACAAATATGAAAAGAATAAAGAGAAGACAGCACAGCAAGTGGCAGGCATCCCCCTGGATAAGGAGAGTCTGAGGACCAGACCAACAGAGGAGACCTCTGATGAAGGTTGAACAGCTGGGGCGCTAATTCCATGTATCTGGAGCCACATTTCAAATTGTGTTCCATGAGACGCACTTGAGTTCCTTGAGACCATAGCAAGTGTTTCATGAAAACAACTCCATAGTCAAGTAAGCTTGGGAAATTCCAAATAATACCTTATGCCTTCCACAGTCTCCAAGGAAGTTTCAAAATTCTCCTGCAGAGCAGCACACTAAATGTTGTAAGTACTAAAGGAAAAAAAAAAATGTGTTCTGCTTTGATCAACCCAGATTTTCCAAACGAATTTATTTACTTGGAGATATTTTTATTTCTTTCTTTTATAATAGCACACCTACCAACATTTCATGGGCACTGAGCTATTCAACAAGCACTTACCATGTACTGGGGATGGTTCTAAACACTTTACAAAATATTAGTTCATGTCATCCTTGAATCATACCTAAGAGGCAGATAGGATGGGTTTATTTTGCAGTTGAGATACACAGTGAGGGAGCAGGGGGAGCAGGGAAGGAAATTTGCCTGTGTCATCCAGGCAACAAGGCTCCACAGTGTGAGTTTTCAAACCAACACATGGAACATGACTGCAACACTATGAGAGTAGATATTAATTACAGGAAAAAGAACTGTAAAAAATACAAATACATGGAGGCTAAACAATACGCTACTAAATAACCAAGAGATCACTGATGAAACCAAAGAGGAAATCAAAAAATACCTAGAAACTAATGACAATGAAAACATGACAACCCAAAACCTATGGGATGCAGCAAAAGCAGTTCTAAGAGGGAAGTTTATAGCTATACAAGCCTACTTCAAGAAACAAGAAAAATCTCAAATAAACAACCTAACCTTATACCTAAAGCAATTAGAAAAAGAAGAACAAAAATCTCCAAAGTTAGCAGAAGGAAAGAAATCATAAAGATCAGATCAGAAATAAATGAAAAAGAAATGAAGAAAACAATAGCAAAAATCCATACAACTAAAAGCTGGTTCTTTGAGAAGATAAACAAAATTGATAAACTACTAGCCAGACTCATCAAGCAAAAAAGGGAGAAGGCTCAAATCAACAGAAATAGAAATGAAAAAGGAGAAGTAACAACTGACACAGCAGAAATACAAAGGATCATGAGAGATTACTACAAGCCACTATATGCCAATAAAATGAACAACCTGGAAGAAATGGACAAATTCTTAGACAAGCACAACCTTCTGAGACTGAACCAGGAAAAATAGAAAATACAAAGAGACCAATCACAAGCACTGAAATTGAAATTGTGATTAAAAATCTTCCAACAAACAAAAGCCCAGGACCAGATGGCTTCACAGGGTAATTCTATCAAACATTTAGAGAAGAGTTAACACTTATCCTTCTGAAACTCTTCCAAAATATAGCAGAGGGAGGAACACTCCCCAACTCATTCTATGAGGCCACCATCACCCTGATACCAAAACCAGACAAAGATGTCACAAAGAGAGAAAACTACAGGCCAATATCACTGATGAATATAGATGTAAAAATCTTCAACAAAATACTAGCAAACAGAATCCAACAGCACATTAAAAGGATCATACACCATGATCAAGTGGGGTTTATCCCAGAAAGGCAAGGATTCTTCAATATACACAAATCAATGAATGCGATCCACCATATTAACAAATTGAAGGAGAAAAACCATATGATCATCTCAATAGATTCAGAAAAAGCTTTCAACAAAATTGAACACGCATTTATGATAAAAACCCTCCAGAAAGTAGGCATAGAGGGAACTTACCTCAACATGATAAAGGCCATATATGACAAACCCACAGCCAACATCATTCTCAATGGTGAAAAAATGAAACCATTTCCTCTAAGATCAGGAACAAGACAAGCTTGTCCACTCTCACCACTATTATTCAACATAGTTTTGGAAGTTTTAGCCACAGCAATCAGAGAAGAAAAAGAAATAAAAGGAATCCAAATCGGAAAAGAAGAAGTAAAGCTGTCACTGTTTGCAGATGACATGATCCCATACATAGAGTATCCTAAAGATGCTACCAGAAAACTACTAGAGCTAATCAGTGAATTTGGTAAAGTCGCAGGATACAAAATTAATGCACAGAAATCTCTTGCATTCCTATACACTAATGATGAAAACTCTGAAAGAGAAATTAAGGAAACACTCCCATTTACCATTGCAACAAAAATAATAAAATACTTAGGAATAAATCTACCTAAGACAAAAGACCTGTATGCAGAAAACTATAAGACACTGATGAAACAAGTTAAAGATTATACAAACAGATGGAGAGATATACCATGTTCTTGGGTTGCAGAATCAACATTGTGAAAATGATTATACTACCCAAAGCAATCTACAGATTCAATGCAATCCCTATCAAACTACCAATGGCATTTTTCACAGAACTAGAACAAAAAATTTCACAATTTGTATGGAAACACAAAAGACCCCGAACAGCCAAAACAATCTTGAGAAAGAAAAGCAGAGCTGGAGGAATCAGGCTCCTGGACTTCAGACTATCCTACAAAGCTACAGTAATCAAGATAGTATGGTACTGGCACAAAAACAGAAATATAGATCAATGGAACAGTATAGAAAGCCCAGAGATAAACCCACACACCTATGGTCACCTTATCTTTGATAAAGGAGGCAAGAATATACAATGGAGAAAAGACAGACTCTTCAATAAGTGGTGCTGGAAAAACTGGACAGCTACATGTAAAAGAATGATATTAGAACACTTCCTAGCACCATACACAAAAATAAACTCAAATGGATTAAAGACCTAAATGGAAGGCCAGACACTATAAAACTCTTAGAGGAAAACATAGGAAGAACACTCTTTGACATAAATAACAGAAAGATCTTTTTTGACCCACCTCCCAGAGTAATGGAAATAAAGACAAAAATAAACAAATAGGACCTAATGAAACTTAAAAGCTTTTGCACAGCAAAGGAAACCATAAGATGATAAGACAACCCCCAGAATGGGAGAAAATATTTGCAAACGAAGCAACTGACAAAGGATTTATCTCCAAAATATACAAGCAGCTCATGCAACTCAATATCAAAAAAGCAAAGAACCCAATCGAAAAATGGGCAGAAGACCTAAATAGACATTTCTCCAAAGAAGATATACAGATTGCCAAGAAACACATGAAAGGATGCTCAACATCACTAATCATTAGAGAAATGCAAGTCAAAACAACAATGAGGTATCACCTCACGCCGGTCAGAACCGCCATCATCAAAAAATCTACAAACAATAAATGCTGGAGAGGGTGTGGAGAAAAGGGAACCCTCTTGCACTGTTGGTGGGAATGTAAACTGATACAACCACTGTGGAGAACAGTATGGAGGTTCCTTAAAAAACTACAAATAGAACTACCATATGACCCAGCAATCCCACTACTGGGCATATACCCTGAGAAAACCATAATTCAAAAAGACACATGCACCCCAATGTTCACTGCAGCACTATTTACAACAGCCAGGATTTGGAAGCAACTCAGGTGTTCATCGACAGATGAATGGATAAAGAAGATGTGGCACATATATACAATGGGATATTACTCAGCCATAAAAAGAAACAAAATTGAGTTATTTGTAGTGAAGTGGATGGACCTAGAGTCTGTCATACAGAGTGAAGTAAGTCAGAAAGAGAAAAACAAATACCGTATGCTAACACATATATAGGGAATCTAAAAAAAAAAAATCGTTCTGATGAACCTAGGGGCAGGACAGGAATAAAGATGCAGATGTAGAGAATGGACTTGAGGACACGGTGAGGGGGAAGGGTAAGCTGGGATGAAGTGAGAGAGTGGCACGGACATATATACACTACCAAAGGTAAAATAGATAGCTAGTGGGAAGCAGCCGCGTAGCACAGGGAGATCAGCCTGGTGCTTTGTGACCACCTAGAGGGGTGGGATAGGGAGGGTGGGAGGAAGACAAAAGAGGGAGGGGATATGGGGATATATGTATACATATAGCTGATTCACTTTGTCATACAGCAGAAACTATCACAACATTGTAAAGCAGTTATACATCCATAAAAATGTTAAAAAAAAAAAAGAATCCTATGCCTAACCCATTCAAATCACAAAATGTTTATAGCATACAAGGGAAACAGAAAAACCTTGTAATATATGGAAAGTAGAAAACCTCAATATTCTAGCAAGAAGAGGTCCCATTTTACTACGCGTGGGTTCACACAACATTTGGAACAGGAGCAAGAGGGAAAACAGTTAATCCACCCTTGAAATTCCACTTCCTTTGAAAAATCTTCCCTAATCTCTGTAATCCACACAGACCTCCCCTTTATGTGCCTGAGTCTCTAATGGCTCTGCCTATGTTTGTCTTGTCTGCTTGGGTCAGTCGGGCTGTAGGCAGCAGGAGACATGGCTCAAGTCTCAGTCAGGTCACCAAGATCAGAGCAGATGTTGAGTGAAAAGCCCAGGGGGAGGGAGAGAGAAAGAGAGAGAAAGAGAAAATGAGGCACTTCCCCTCTATGTCAGAGCAGAGGATGGATGGAAAACCCAGGGAGATAAATGCATCTTGAGGAGTTTAGTATCTAAAATGGAAGCAGGAAAGGTCCAGAGCAGGTCAGAGAAGTTGAAGAAAGAGTCCCACAGAACGGGAACCTCAAACTTAGGGCCGATCCCAGGGCAGAGGCCCTTATCCCTCTGCCTTTGTATGAAATCATTCCTGATATCATTTGTTCATCCCTGGCCCACAGAAGAAGACAGACATCGGCATCGTTACGGTACTTTGCATGTGGGGAGTGCGGGGTGCCGTGTTAAAGGCGCAGGCAGTCAGTATTTTAAATATGCCCATCGCGCTTGATTGGGACACCTGTAAAGGTGCAAAGAATAAACAGAGTGAAGTAAGTCGGAAAGAGAAAAACAAATACCATATGCTAACACATATATATGTAATCTTTAAAAAAAAAAAAGGGTCGTGAAGAACCTAGGGGCAAGATGGGAATAAAGACACAGACCTACTAAAGAATGGACTTGAGGACACGGGGAGAGGGAAGGATAAGCTGGGACGAAGTGAGAGAGTGGCATGGACATATATACGCTACCAAACGTAAAATAGCTAGCTAGTGGGAAGCAGCTGCATAGCACAGGGAGATCAGCTAGAGGGGTGGGAGGGAGGGAGACGCAAGAGGGAGGGGATACGGGGATATATGTATATGTATAACTGATTCACTTTGTTATAAAGCAGAAGCTAACACACCATTGTAAAGCAATTATACTCCAATAAAGATGTTAAAAAAAAGAAAAATAGCAGGCTCCTACCATATCCCTAAGTTTCCAGGTCCTAAAAACATAAGTGTGAAACTACAAAAACTTTATAAAAGAATAAACAGAAAAACATCTCTTACACCCTAAGAACAACACAGATGCCATAAACGTCTATCCCCCAGGACTTCGCTGCACTGCATGCCTGGTCAAGAGATGAACAATTTAAAATCAGTCATTCATTGTTTCGATGCCAAAACGTTTGCTCCAGTCAGTCACTATGAAATTGTCATTCAGTCAACAAATATTTACTGACTGCCTGCTATGCACCAAGCACAGTGCAAGGCTCTGTGAATGTGGGGGAATAAAACCAAGAATCAGTCCCTGACATCAGGAAGCTTCCCATCCAGCCTGATGGAAATTTCCTTCCTTCCTTCCTTCCTTCCATATACTTCCATTGTCTTGGAAGAGTAATGTTCATAGTTTCAGGTTAAATCTCATCACAAGTTTTCTCTATAGCAAAATTATTACTACAACCCCTTAGAGACCCAAATTGTACTTTTCTTTGTTGGTCAACCTAAAATACATAGTAAGGATGTTATTGACATGTTATACTCATGTTATTGACACTTCAAAATCACAAGTGAAAAATGTAAATAATTATAAAGTGAAGGACCTAAGAAAACAGTAGTCAAATGTTAACCTCCCTTAAAAGCTTTTAAAGTCATATATGAAGTGTTTTAAAAAATGTATGTTATTTTATCTCTCTCTATCCACACACATTCATCTAGATAGATACATGCATACATACATATAGGTGGTTTTCTTTGTGTCCTTGGAATGTACATCACTACCCTGAAAGCTGAGAATATTAGAACTAAGAAAACTTGGGAGATGATGAAACTGAATTTCAGATAATCACTTAGTCATCGTCAAACACTCAGTTTAAGAACTAGAACTCATGTCTGTTGACTACCAGCAAAGAAAAGTTTCTATCGACATCATTTTAGGGGGTTATTCAAATCTAAAAGCAAGACTCTGGCACCAGGAAAAGGTACAGTTTTGCTTTCATAGAGCAACTAAGAAGAGACTCCAAAAGTGTGATCATTTTAACTAGCAAAATAAAGGTCAAATGAACAATGAAGTCTAAATTATTCTACTTATATTGTTCAGCTGGTGACTGTTGTAATAATTGTCTCTTTTGTGTACTTCCTAGAATTTGGAGTTGGCTTTCTAAAAAGCTAACTAATTCATTTTTAAATAAATCCAAAAAGGAATACAAATTAGTGTTGAGACTTTAATTATGTGAGACTTCAGCCACTGGTTGTATTGTGTGGACCTTTTACATAGTGCGACCTTGTAGCTCTGGTGCCTTTTAGGGTTTGGTCCAGAGGGAAAAGCCATGTAAGCACAATCTCTGCTTGACAGTCACCTTTGATATAATACTCTGCTTGTAAAGTCTGATTTTAAAAAATAGATATTGTAGTAGAATACATCTGACCTCAGAAATGTCATATTAACAGCTTAGTAAAAAAAAAAAGTCCCTAATGCTGCCATGGTGAGAAGGGATGTTTTCAAAGATGCCATGGATGAATAATTTATCGAAAAGAAAAAGTGAAATCCACAGAATGTCAAGCAAATTGAAGTGCATTTTAAAAGACTTTAAGATAAAGAAACAGCAGAGGATTTATTTTTAAGTAAAGAAAAAGGCCTGTGACCAAGAGGCACACCCAATATTTCAGGGCCAGTATTGCAAGGGTGCATGTTTGTTTTTATGCAAATTTAATACCAAACGTACATCTTATTGTCCATGTGAAAGGACTGGCCAAGATTTTACAAACTTAACCCTGTGTCCTAAGAGTGAGAAGGTGAGAAACAGATCAGAAAAAAAAGTGAGATATTAGTCATAATTATTCAAGTTCCCTTACAACAAGAAAGTTATCTCAGGCCTGTGTGTTTTAGACTGAATAAGCTAGGTTGTGCTGTGATAACAAACACTTCCCTAAATCTCAGTGGTTTAGCCCAGAAAGGCTTACTTCTCAGTCCCACAAGGCCTCTGCCTGCCTGTACAAGAGTCCTCCAAGGCAGCCTAAGACTCAATCTGCTTGCATCCCATAGCTATGAAACTGGGAACACATAGTTTTAAGGTCACCATGGCAAAGGAAGAGAAAGCTCAAGGAAGCACATCAGCTTTTTAAAAATTATTTAAATTTTTTTATTTTAATGTTTTTATAGAAGTATAGTTGATTTACAATGAATGTTTCAGGTGTACAGCAAAGTGATTCTATAATATATATATATATATTCTTTTTCAGATTCTTTTCCATTATAGATTATTACAAGATATTGAATGTAGTTCCCTGTGCTATACTATTTTATGTGTAGTAGTGTGTATACGTTTATCCCAAATTCCTAATTTATCTCCTCCACGCTTTCTCCTTTGGTAACCATAAATTTGTTTTCTATGTCTGTGAGTCTATTTCTGTTTTGTAAATAAGTTCATTTGTATCAGCTTTCAAATGTTTCAGCCTATGGGCCATCTACCTGCAGGGGAGATGAGATGTGGGGAGCATGTGTATCTACAATGAGGAGTAAACGTCTGTTTCACCCTCTCACCCTCATCTGCCTCCATCAGAATGTAGGCTGGGGGAAGTTGAAGGCTAACCCCCCCTCATTCTCCTCAGGCGGTTTTCTCCAGCCCCCTCTTAACTTGTTATATAAACTCTGATCAGTGCTAAGAACTGATTAGTTCATACCCACAACAAACTCCTCCGGAGTCCCTTTACCTTCCTGGGATGCTCAAGTCCTCTTTCGTTTTGAAGAGCCTTCATAGCAGACTTCAGTGCTTCTCAGCCTGTAAAAGGATCAGGCTCCGACGTGCTGGCCTGCTGCCAGCTCTTGCGGTGCCTACACATTTCCCAGCTCCGGGGACAACGTGGTTACGCAGCTATGAGACTTGAGTGCACAATGTTGTAAAAAGAGTTTTGTTCTTTTTCAAGCAGTTTGTGATGTGGCATTACTTTCTGTTGCAGGACGTGGTTTTGCTTACGTGAATTTGATAATTCTCCCTAGAAAAAATACCTGAACTGTGCAATTCTGCTTTCACACCTAAGAGCATCCGTAAAGCGAGGTTGCTAGAGCCACTGCCACCCTTGGAAAAATGGGCATGGGAATATTCTGGGCTTCAGATCTTGTTCGTTTTTGTTTAAACTGCTCAAAAAATTTTTTTTTTTTTTTTTTTTTTTTTTTTTTTTACCATGGAGAAATCTCCATATAATATTTTCCAACAGAGGTAGCCAAGAACATATCCTAAGTGGGAAGCATTACATTTGTTACCATTTAGCACTGATAACACTTAAACATGCATGTGACTGCCGTACCCAGCAGTGTAAATTCATGCGTATGGCACTAGATGGGGTGTCTTGGGTTCCCTTCCAGCTCCCAAGCACTGTCATCACGCTGTGACCTTGACTGAGTCACTCATCATTTTTCCTCTGGGTTTTCATAATGAGGCGAGAGATGAACAGACATGACATGTGTAAAATACATGTTCTTTGAGGAAAGGGAGGGTGTTACGTGAATTTAATAGTGAGGTGTGACTGCTTGGCTATGCATTTATACATCATATCATTTATGGAAGATGTTAACTCCATCCTGATGGTTTAAAAATACAGGATTAGCAGAGTTTACTGTGACTCTTCTGCTGAAATACATGATCTAACATAACTGCTTCCATTGCCTGCAGCCCCCAGAACCCCTTATTTAAGTTCCTAGTATCTGCTCGTTTATTAAAAAGTGATGGCTTTTTTTCAAGTCTGCTTAAACCCTCTGCCTTTGTGTTTGCCAACCAAGCTGGTGAATGTTCTCATTTCATTTTAACAGCTGATCTAATTTGATTTATTTACTTTGGGATTCCTCAAACTGTGACTTTCCTTATCTTCTCTGGTCTTCACTTATAATCTCTGGACTTGTTACATTAGAAATTCACAGTTCAGCAATACTTCCCAGGAAAGAAGAGCTTGGAGACTTGTTTCCTGGAAATATTAACAGACCCTTGGTGAGAAAAGACTTCCACTAAAACTGATTAGTAAAATTGAGACCAGGCGATATTTTTGGCTACGTTTTTCAATGCACCTTTTTTATTTCCAAGGATGTTGATTAAATTTTTATTGGTTTTGGAGCCCAATGATGCAGACTTAATACTGTATTTTTTTAAATGACCTCTCATTGCTAGCTTAAGCCTGACATTTCTTTTTTCTCTAACTTATTACATAACAGGTCTCAAAATATCTAGGATAGCACTAACATCAACATATTTGATTGAGTCATAGGGCTTAGTCAAAGAATGTGACCAATGAGTAAAGAAAACAACTCTCAATTTACATTGAGTCCTTATGTGACAAAATAAGAGCGAAAAGTAAGTTGGAACCCCATCATGGGAAATACCGAGGACCAGGGTGAGGAGTGTGGAATATGTTATGTGGAAGGAGATCCTTTAGAAGCTTTGAGGCAGAGAGAGCATATTGTCTAATCTGTGTTTTAACAAAATAAACTTGCCAGTATTAAGAATGGATTGAAAGAATAATATAAAAGAGGAAAGAAGACCATTAAGGGAGTAATATTTTAAATGAGATCAAAGCTAGTCCAGTGACAGTGAGAATGAAGAGAAAGGGATAGAATGAGAGATATTTCAAAGGTAAAATGATCATATATCTTAGTGACCAATGGAGTGGAGATGATAGGGACTTAAAAGGTGAAACTGATAGAGACAAATGATTAATTAATGAATGTGAGTGATATTAATGGCAAACCAGGACTTCTAGATCCCTTCCTTCTCTAATACATTTCTGATGGCACGTCCAGTCTGAATTTATGAGCTCTTTGACAAACTCTGTCTCTATTATTTACTATACAACCTTGGCCTCATTGACTATATTGCTGATCAGCTGATGCTGAAGGAAAGGCAGAGCAACAGGAGATTTTAAAAGCCTAGTTCTTCCCTTATTTCCATAGTCTCAAGACTGAACAAGGAGAGGGCACCCATCCACAAAGAACATGGAGTCATTGAAAACACTCTGCCTTTTCTCCACAGCCTCTGAGCATTGGTACCCTGGTGGGAGACCTGGAGGGCTTCAGGGCCACAGAGAGAGACTTCTCAAGGCAGATGTATGGTTGCAACAGAGACTTCCAGAATGCTGAGCTTTACAGATAAACTTAGATACATTATTGATTGCTATTTGAATCCATATATCACTAGACTAGCTTGATGTGACATTCATAAATAATAAGAACTTTATAGTACACCCTCAACTAGTATCTGAGCAACTTCAGGGATGTAGGATTCAAAGCTAGTCTGTCCAAATCCAAGTCTGTGTTCTTGCCACTCTACTAGGCAGCCTTTCCACACTGAACCTGCTAACGGTATCATTTCCGAGGGCACTCACTTGCTGGAGTCCCAATTAAAAAATAACAAAAACGTTCACTGTTGATAAAGTTACTTCTCAGAAATGAGTTTCTGGTGTGGCAAAAGCAATACTTATTCTACATCATGGGAAGTTAAAATCACACACACAAGACTATATTACAAAGCTACAGTAATCAAGACAGTATGATACTGGCACAAAAACAGAAATATAGATTAATGGAACAGTATAGAAAGCCCAGAGATAAACCCATGCATATATGGTCACCTTATTTTTGATAAAGGAGGCAAGATTATACAAGGGAGAAAATACAGTCTCTTCAATAAGTGGTGCTGGGAAAACTGGACAGCTACATGTAAAAGAATGAAATTAGAACACTCCCTAACACCATACACAAAAATAAACTCAAAATGGATTAGAGACCTAAATGTAAGGCCAGACAAAACTCTTGGAGGAAAACATAGGCAGAACACTCTATGACATAAATCACAGCAAGATCCTTTTTGACCCATCTCCTAGAGAAATGGAAATAAAAACAAAAATAAACAAATGGGACTAATGAAACTTAAAAGCCTTTGCACAGCAAAGGAAACCATAAACAAGACGAAAAGACAACCCTCAGAATGGGAGAAAATATTTGCAAATGAAGCAACTGACAAAGGATTTATCTCCAAAATTTACAAGCAGCTCATGCAGCTCAATATCAAAAAAACAAACAACCCAATGGAAAAATGGGCAGAAGACCTAAATAAACATTTCTCCAAAGAAGATATACAGATTGCCAAGAAACACACGAAAGGATGCTCAACATCACTAATCATTAGAGAAATGAAAGTCAGAACAACAATGAGGTATCACCTCACGCCAGTCAGAATGGCCATCATCAAAAAATCTACAAACAATAAATGCTGGAGAGGGTGTGGAGAAAAGGGAATCCTCTTGCACTGTTGGTGGGAATGTAAACTGATACAACCACTGTGGAGAACAGTATGGAGGTTCCTTAAAAAACTAAAAATAGAACTACCATATGACCCAGCAATCCCACTACTGGGCATATACCCTGAGAAAACCATAATTCAAAAAGAGTCATGTACCACAATGTTTGTTGTAGCTCTATGTACAATAGCCAGGACATGGAAGCAACCTAGGTGTTCATTGACAGACGAATGGATAAAGAAGATGTGGCATATATATACAATGGAATATCACTCAGCCATAAAAAGAAACAAAACTGAGTTATTTGTAGTGAAGTGGATGGACCTAGAGTCTGTCATACAGAGTGAAGTAAGTCAGAAAGAGAAAAACAAATACCGTATGCTAACACATATATAGGGAATCTAAAAAAAAAAAAATCGATCTGATGAACCTAGGGGCAGGACAGGAATAAAGATGCAGATGTAGAGAATGGACTTGAGCACACGGGGAGGGCGAAGGGTAAGCTGGGATGAAGTGAGAGAGTGGCACGGACATATATACACTACCAAAGGTAAAATAGCTAGCTAGTGGGAAGCAGCCGCGTAGCACAGGGAGATCAGCCTGGTGCTTTGTGACCACCTAGAGGGGTGGGACAGGGAGGGTGGGAGGGAGACAAAAGAGGGAGGAGATATGAGGATATATGTATATGTATAGCTGATTCACTTTGTTATAAAGCAGAAACTAACACACCATTGTAAAGCAATTATACTCCAATAAAGATGTTAAAAAAAAATTACACACACACACACAGAGAGAGACAGAAATAGATAGAAAAAGAGAGAGATGTACCCCCACTATACACTACTTATATATGGTTCTGAGTTCTGTAAATTAAGTGTGATGTTACATCTTACGGAAAAAATCCGAATGAACTTTTTGGCCAACCCAATAGATTCCCCAGAGACTTTCAGTATTTTTTTTTAAAAGAATACTGAAATGGGTCCTTTTATAAAATGAAAAATTTTTATGTGGCTACTACATTATTTACTGTGAATTATTTCAGATATGAAAATAGCTTAGTTCTAAAGTTTTATCCCCGTGCATTCTGTATCCAAAAGAAAAAAAGTGTGATCAGTGTGTGCTTCCAGAAAAGAATAAACAGCCCAAATGTTAAATACGTGATCTGAAACCAAATGCTGATTCAAACTTTAAGCTATCCCAAACATGAAAGATGCGTGCTGGCTTAGACCTGGGACCACGGCTGAGGTACATCCAGTGGCCTTGGGGGGATTTTTGTTTTCTAAATTCTTCATCCAGATGAACAACCTCCCAAATGACAATTCTGAGTTCTGATGTGGTTGAATGTATCTGAGGGCAGCCACCCTTGAGGCTCATGAAAGAGGCAGTTAGTCTATGACCAGCTCTGACTAATATGTATGGAGAGAACCCCAGAAAAGAAACATACTTCAAGTTGTTTGCCCAGTAATGGATATTTGACTTACCCCCCCACCCTTCCCTAATGCCAGCATAAGTGGTATTTGAAGAGCAAAGCAAATTCCGTTTTGATTCCAAACTTCGGTCTGATGCACTTGGACTAACGTTCCAAATTTAGGGAGCAGCTTCACCATAGAGACTTTCTCAAACATCTCTGGAGTTGGCCATTATGCCACTAAGGCAGCAGGTATTTCAATCTGCCCAGAAAACAGAAAGGCTGCTGTGGCCAGCTAAGAAGAGAGAAGAGTTATACTTGTATACACTGGAAACCAACAGCTGGAACCAATAGCTGAAAAGAACGGTGGCTTCCTTTAGCCCTTTGCTCCATACCCAATCAGAAAAGCATGCTCTCTAAACTTGACAAGGTTCTTATTGCACATCAAAAGCCTGAAATTTTTATATACCACTGACCCAGTAGTTCCCTTTCAATGAATGTATCCTAAGGAAATAATCAGAGGTACCTCAAGGTTTAGCTAGAAGGATGTTCACTGCAGCATTATTTCATTAGTGAAAAATTGAAAATGACCTAGAAATACAAGTGGTGTAGTGGTTTCCTACTGCTGTTATAATGGATTACAATAGACTCAGGGGGTGAAAACAACACAAATTTATTGTCTCACAATTCAGTAGGTGCAGTGGGCTTGGCTGGTTCTCTGCTTCGAGTCTCATTGAGCTAAAAATCAAGGTGTCAGCAGGGCTGCATTCTCTTATGGAGGTTGTAGGGGAGAATAGGCCCCTGTTTTCTTGCAATAGTAGGATTGAATCCCCATTTTCTTGCTGGCTCTCAGCTGAGAGCCATTCCCAACTTCTAGAGACCAGCCACATGGCCCCCATCCTCCATCTTCAAAGGCAGTAACAGTGGGACCAGTCCTTCTCATATCACATCACTATGACCTGTGCTTCTCCCTCCCTCTTGCTCTGAGAAAGGCCCCTGTGATTACATTCGGCTCACCCGATAATCCAAGATAATCCCTCTACCTGAAAGTTGGGAACCTTAATTCCATCTGTAAAATTCGTTTTGTCATGTAATTTAACATAGTCACAGATTCCAGAGATAAGGTCATGTTGATCTTCAGGGGCCTACCAAAACAGGTATCAGTTGAGTAATGCATGGAACGTGCACGGACTTAAACAGAGTATCAATAAAAGTAATGGTGTTGAAAAATATCTAATGGCATGGAAAAATGCTAAGTGAAATATTGAAAAACATTAAAAAAAAACAGGCTGCCCAACAGTATGGATGGTTTCATTCATTTTTATAGAGTAAAAATAATCTATAGTTTGATATGTCTATGTATCTGTTCCTATCTCTACAACTATTCAATATTTATATATCTATCTAGGTGGAAAGGTCTAGGCAAAAATGTTGAGTGGTTTTTGAGGTTGACGATTACTGGTGAATTTTTTAAGGTTAACATATATTTTTAAACTTACCTAAAATGCTTAAGTATATCCTCTACCCACCACCGCCCCCCATACACATACAACTTAAAAATTAAACCTTTCTCTTACAAGCTGAATGCAGTATATAGCCCTTTGGCCAGCTGACTGACCCACCCAAAATGCGAGAAAATGTTTCTCCTAGATCCAGTGATATTCCCATTCTCATGGGACTCAACTCAGTTCCCGTATGACAACCCCAATCTCACACAGCCGGCCCTAACTCTGAGACATCCAATATCTTTATCCCAGTGGCCCAGTAGCCATTAAACCAAGTTATAAGAGAAGAACCTCACTGACTTTCTACAGCTGCAATAATATATTATTGTTCAATGTCATCTCTGAGAAATTTTCTGACATGGTGTAGCCTGAGACTTCCATATGTCAATGTTGGGTTTGGTTTAAATTTCAGATAGCTAAAAATAAGTCTTTCTCCTCCTTTTGGTTTTTAAAGTGTAAGCAGATCTAGCTTTTGATGTACAAAGCTTATAAACGAAACAATTTGCTGTCCCCACCCAAAGACAGCTAATGCAATTCCAGAAAGAAGAGTCTATCTTTAACAGTTTACTCTACGTTCTAACTGTGGTTTCCGTAAGAACACACTGTATACAAACTTTGTTCCTAAGGTTATTTCTGTTGGTGCCAAATTGACTTCAATTCACAAAAATCATGTGGTGCATTCCCATGAAACTTGGATGTTTTTGTTCTAAAGAAAAACAGAGGGTTTTTTCCCCTTCGGCAACTATTCCTGTTTATGGAAGATCCACTTCCACCCTGGGGATCATACTTAGAATCAGTCAGCAAGTGTGGGCTTAATTCTTAGAAGACCTAGCAAAGACCTTTGACCTCAACTCAAACTCGACTGCAGACTATGTCCAATAAGTAGCAGACTGGTGGAGCATCTTATAACATTATGATAAAAAAGTATGTTCTTTCCTACCAAAATCCTAGGGTTCCAAGATCCTTGGGTCCAAATCTTGTCTCGTCTTCACTACCTGCTGTACCATGGGCCAGTTATTTAACCTCAGTGTGCCCCAATTTGTAAAATGAATATAATAATATTACCTACTTCTTAGAACTGTTGTGAGGTTTAAGTGAATTAAACATATAAAGCATTTGGAACACTGTCTGATATGTGATAGTAATAGCACTTGTAAGAGAACCGTGTAAAGGAGGCAGCAGTACAATTTAGGATATTATCAGTCAAAGAAAGAGGGAAAGAGAGAGGGAGGGAGGGAGGGAGGAAGAAAGAGGATAAGAGAAGAGAAAAAGAAAAGGAAAGGAAAGAAAAGAAAAGGAAAAAGAAAAGAAAGCATCCTTAAGAGAGTCATGACCATTTATAAAGCGTGCAAGAAGTTAAAGTTCTGCTAACTAGCCAGGCCCCCTTCTGCCTCAGGGCCTTTGAGTTGGCTTTTCCCCTCAACCAGGGGTTTCCTCATTGAAATAGTGGCACAGTCCACTCCCTTACTTCCTCCAGGACTTTGCAGGAATAATAACTTCTCAGGGAAGCCCACCCTGATCACCCAATTTAAAATTATGCCTCCACCCCCAGCCTGGCACTGCTCATCCCTCTGGTCTGTTTTCTTCTACTGATGTTTAACATTCTATATAATTTATCTATTGTGTTTACTCTTAAGTTCCAGAGGGCAGAGATTTTTGCCTGCTTCTTGCTGCTGTATCTTCAGCACCTACCATAGGACCTGACTCATAGTTGATGCTCTATAAATATCTGTTCAATGCCTAGAAGGCTACCTACCTTCAAGAGAGGAAGCTTCTTCTAAAAAGGAGGGGTGGGGCTTCCCCGGTGGCACAGTGGTTAAGAATCTGACTGCAAATGCAGGGGACACGGGTTCGAGCCCTGGGCTGGGAAGATCCCACATGCCACGGAGCAACTAAGCCCGTGCGCCACAACTACTGAGCCTGCACTCTAGAGCCTGCGAGCCACAACTACTGAGCCCGTGTGCCACAACTACTAAAGCCTGCACACGTAGTGCCCATGCTCCGCAACAAGAGAAGCCACCGCAATGAGAAGCCCGTGCACTGCAACGAAGACTAGCCCCCGCTCACCGCAACTAGAGAAAGCCTGCGCGCAGCAACAAAGACCCAACACAGCCAAAAATAAATAAATAAATTTTTAAAAATAAATAAATAAATAAAAAGGAGGGGTGGATATCACAAACTTCAACTCAGAGCTCTCAAGCAATCTGCTGAAAATCTCAGTGGGAGTCCTACACTGTCTCTCCCCTGATAAGGTCCCCAGTGGAAGTTCTAAAGGGACCGAGTGAGGCAGAACCGTGAGTTGGATGTTGGGAGACCACGCTCCAGTCCCACTGCTGCCCCTAACCATCAAGTCACTCCAGCTTCCCTTGAGGGGAAAATAAGCAATTGGATCAGCATTTAGTTAACGGCCGTATGCTCAGACTTACTTCAGTCGCCCTTATCAAAGCCTGACTGGAGTCAGCAAAGCAAGTTACATTTTCCATTTTACTTGTGGCTACAGCATCCTGGTGACGTACATAGAGAGACTGCTCCAAGCATCCCAAGATGTTAATTATTGTTTTGTGTAAGATCTCTCAAGAAAACCATAACAGAACTTTCTCAGTGTAGTCCAGTGACTGACAAATTTAGCAGTAAAATATCTTTTTGCATTTCTCTTCATTTAAAAACTATTGGATAAAATTTTCTGTGAGGAAAGAAAAATGACCTATTTGCCTCTCCCTCACAGAAGTAAAATACTGGCTTAAAAGCAATAGAGGCAGAAAGGGGCCTGATGACACTTAGCATATAAAAATTACCCTCATCTTTGAGCAGAGAGTGAAGGTCACATTGCCTCCAGTTTTCATCTGCTAAGGCAATATTAGCATTTCCACTTCCTGTCTGGGTTTTCTGGGCTGTTCTGGGAAATGGAAGGCCCACAGGAGATTTAGATTTTATCTTCCCTCCTCATCTGCCCCTTGAGATATAGATAAGATTTGGCTTGAATCTCTAGTGCAGAAGCCCTTCCGAAGACTTCTGTGAATTCACGGGCTGGGCATGCTCTTGGTTACTGATTCTGTTTCTTGGGGTTCAGTCTAAGCTGCTATAATAAAAAGGCTCAAAACAGCAGTGGCTTAAACGAAGTAGAAGTATATCCTCTCTCAAGTAATGGTCCAGGGGTTGCCAGAATAAGGAAGGTAAAGCCACTCTGCCATTTTCAATGCATGTGCTTGAGTTCAAGGTGACTAGTCCAGTTCCTGCCACCACATCGGCATCCCAGGCAGCAGGAAGAGGGAAATGACATGCTCATGACTTACAAAGTCATGATGTAGAAGTGGTACATATAATGTCTGCTCGCATCTCATTACCTAGAACTTATTGCATTGCACAACTGGCTGCAGAAGAGGCTTGGAATTGCATTTGTTACCTAGGCTGTCATAGGTCTAACTGCAAAAAGGACATTCTATGAGTCAAGTGAGGAGAGAATGGATGATGGAGGACAGCCAGCAGTCTCTGCCCCGGTCCCCATCTCCAACCACTCCAACATCCACTCACACCCTTCTTCCCACAAATAGCTTGGGACTTGCCCCATCCCTGAGGAATTCAGCCTAATGTCCCATCTGGTTGCTGTTTCTAGCTCCAAGTCTGGGCTCTATCCAATAGGAGCAATTTTTCCATGGTCAAGATGTAGCTCCTCGGGTTCCGCTGAAGTTCTATCTGCCTCTTTCATACACACACACACTCACCCTATGCACCGTGGTAGAGTAGAAACTAACAGACTGCAATTTAAAACTCCCATTAGGAAAAGGGAAAATGGAAAAACACAGCAGCCACTTGTCCACAGCAATGACCAAAGTTCCCCTCCCCTGACCGAATAAATGTCCTTGATTTGATCCTGCTTCTGCCCACTAAGTTCTTCCTTCTCTGTTATTCTGAAACGAGTGTCGAAGAGCAGACCTTCCTTGGGAGCTGTACAGCTTTTGTAATTCACTTCCTGCTTGGGACGTATTTGGGGGATTAGGGCTGTCCTGAGGAATGGAAGAATTACATGCTTTTGGCTGTTTGGTTCCAGTTGATTCCATGCATATGTAACTATGGCCAAAGAGCTCATCCAGAGTTGTGGGGTTTTTTTAACTGATCTTATACTCATCTTTGTGCTCCACCCCTGTCTCTCTCTCTCTCTCTCTCTCTCTGTGTCTCTAATTTTAGCTCCCTTGAAATCATCTGAAACAATATGTTTCAGTGGGATAGAAAACCCTTCATCAGATTTTGGCTTCTGAATCGTCTCCCACTATCTGGATGAGAAGTCTTCCTGGGATGTGATTGGGAAGTCTGGGGGCTATTATATTATCACCTGCCAAAGCTGCCCGTTTAGAACATGAGTCACTTTTTGTAATTAGCCTGAGGTCATCAATCTAGAAGTAGCGAAAGGTTGGTCGAACACATCAACATTCTGAGTTTTCCCAACCAGTTTCACTAAAATTTCTGGATCTATCACCAACCATTTTATCTTCCAAGGTTTCACTGTAGACAATTTTCCCAAATATTCTGCCATGGCATAACGCGAGTCACCAGATTCCTAGTTTGCAATGTTTTTCTTTGCCTCCTGCTATCTGATCACTAGCCACTTATTTTTGGCTTTGTTATGGCAGCGCCCCTTCTGATAGCACATTCTGTATTGGGTAGGATATAGCATAAGCTGCTGTCACAACAAAACCCAAAGCGCAGTGGCTTCAACAAGACAGATTTATCACATTTCAACAATTTTAAAATAAAATTCTTTTCACTTTTAAGCAATTCTGAAGTGGGAATGTGTCTTATAATCAATAGCATCTTCACATTGTGTCGTAGCGTAATTGGCTATGTGTGTTTTTCTTCTTGAGTAATAGGACTTCTGCAACTGATGATGTCTCAGATTGGATTTCTCTCTCATAGAACAGTCCAGACATTGACAATCCAGGACGAGCAGAGCAGTGCTATCATCCTTAACGTGGGACTCCCCTATTTGGGTCTGAGGTGGGTGTTCCAACTCTTCCAACACTTACTAGCCAACAAAAATGAGGAAAGAGTCAGGGAAGTGCATGTTCATTCCTTTTAAAGGCACAACCTAGAAATAATACATATTATTTCTACCCCACCCACTAGCCATCCATTAATCACATGTTCATACATAACTTTTAACAAAGGCTTAGAAATGTAGTCTCTACCTGGACAACAATGCTCCCAGCTAAAGTTTAGCAGGTTTTTTTAATGATAGGAAAGAGAAAGAATGGATATTAAGAATGAACTAACAGCCTTTACTGTACCTCTGCTTCCAAATTCCTGTTTTCCACAGCTAATGCGTTATCTCCCAACTCATTATTTTATCAAACTCAATCAGTTCATTGATCCCCCAAATGCCTTCACTCAGTCAATTTGCATCTGGGAGGTTGACTTTATGAAGCCATGGCTTTGGGGAGGCAAGATTTCCATCACGGCAGCAAGAGCAACTTCAAATTGGATAGTAGACATCTCTCTTCTTATCTTCCTGCCACCCAACAACCGCAGGGCTGGAGCCTTTTCCAATCTCATGGTCTTCTCTCTCCTCACCCTCTCTGCTCCCTCCTCCATCACCACTCTCTCATTCTTCAGCCTGTGTCCAGGGTAGAGCAGGTCCGCTCTCTCTTCCCTTTCCTTCAGCCCTTTGAACCTATGCCCTCAAAGTCTCACTTTCATCAGTTAACAGCACCAAGAATTTTTCCTAAATAAAGATAGATACCCTCCCTAAAAGGAATTCTGATGGAGTCACCTGTAAAGACAATAGCATTACCATAATGCTTCAAAAGACTATTGGGGACCCAGGGAAGGATATCAAAGTCAAGGTCAGATGCCTAAAATTCTACCAGATGGCACCTGACACAAATCTAACATAGAGAAAGTGGGATTCAGCAAATCCATAGAGCTGAGCTTTGTCTTAACACTTTGTGAGTCATTTTGAGAACAAGTCCACGAAATGATACTTATTTTCTGCCTAGTTAGCCCTCTAACGATATAATCTTCTATATTTGTCTACCAATTTCCTCACTAAGGTCTTTAGCAATATCACCACCATCCACACACTGACGAAGGTATCTGCTCAGTTGTAAAATCCATACAGCTCTTCCTTAGATACCAGTAATGAGGTATTGATGAGCCCCAGTTTCAGAAGGCAACCATTTATCTTTCCCCTTGTGTTTCTAGTGCCTATGCCAGCTATTTACATTCTCTTTCCTGGTACCTGGGTGTCTGCTATTCGTAGTCTCTCTTTCCCCATTTTATCTGAACTGAAAACATGTCTGTCGGTGCTGGCATTAATATGCCCAAGATTCATCCAGCATGGGGCCTGATATGATCAGTGATTTCCATCCGGCTTTCCCAGCATCTGTAGCTCACTACCAGGCTTGGGAATTCCAAGTAGGACAGAACTCAGATCCTGCAAGCATCCTGGCACAGACACGGTGGGTTCTAGCATGCCTCCAACAATGATGTGTAACTCTGGGCATCCGAGGGGTGGTGAGAGTCTGGTGGCCTCATGCCACTCATTGTCTGCCTCCAGGTTTGGGTCAGTTCCTGTAAGTTTGGGTCCATTCGTGTAATGGCTGAATCACTCTGGTAACAGCCCCTTTTAATAAGAAGTAGACTTTTTACGTTTTTCTTTCATGGAATTATATGTGAATGCCTCATATGGTCAAGAGAAAGCAGCTCTGCACGCCTATATTTAAATGCTGCAAATAATTCCCGCTCACTCTAACTCTATCCAGATGTGGATACTCCGTGCCCATGTAAATGAGATGGCTTGCTTTCTTTTTGGTCTTGTCGAGAATCTGCATTCTGACTCACACAGGAAAACAAAAAAAATGGAAAGAATGTGCGGCAACTACACACAAGACATGCTATTTTAATAGTACAAGCTCTGTTGAAGGGAAAATCAGTGCTTTTGTGCTGCAAACAACAGCATTTGCATTTCAAGGGGCTAGACACTACAGCTCAGTAAGGACCATGCCAACAAAGGCCTTTCGTCCTGGGTGTCAGCTCTTCCCATAGTTGGATTTCTGCTTTGGGTTCTAAGTATTCTTGACCAGGAGCCACATCTGTTCTGTGCCCCCAGCCTGGCTGCGGTGACTTTCTCAAAGGGAACAATTATTTCGAGATAATGGGCCCTCTGTAGTGCCTACAGCATTTTCCATGCTATGCCTCTCTCTCTCGAGCAGTGAACTGCAGTCAGGCAAATGTGGGCACCCAAAACTCGGAACACAAAAAGCAATTCACATGGCCCACCATGTTTTGTGCTCCACAGAGTGTCTCATTTAAAACACAACCCACTAAAGACCCATTTCACTAAATTGGGCTCTTACAGAATGGAAAAAATAAAGAAGAGAAGGGAAAAAGGCAGCCCATCTCCTTTTGCCGTTCTTGAGTCATTTACTAATGGATCTTTGGAAAAGCTTGTTCTGTGACTGACAGAGTCAAACTAATCTTCAATCCACCTTCACCCCAAACTCATCCTCCCTTCGAGACAGCAGAGGGTAGAAGACCCACAGATGGTGGCGGTGCCCAGAGGCACCGGAAGTAATGACCCCGCCTTTTCACGGGATGCCTTCAGAGCTGCTCTGCAAGGTTCGCTGCAGCTCTGCTAGAAACCCACCCTCTCGCCACCATCGCAGACACTGCTCCAGTCGGTCTATGACGTTTGACATGTGTGTTCATTTACCCTGAACTAAATGTGAGGCTGAGAAATGGAATTCAGAAAAAATAGAATCAATCACCACTGAGACTCACGTGTCATTAACCATAAATTCCTCAGAACAATAAAAGCCCATTATGCTGGCCCAGCTCTTCCAGTTTACAGCGTGCTTTCTTGGGCAACCTCACGCATGATCCTCGCAGGCATTCTGTGAGGCAGGCAGGGCAAGCTTACTACTCGGGTTTTCCAGGTGAAAAAAAATGAAACAGATCTCAGAACTCACAAGAAGAAGAGAGGAACTCAGCGCAGGGCTTCTGGTTTCCAGCCTCCAATTATTGTCACCACATTTTAACCAGACCGCCCCAGAGTCATTATCTCTACCTTCCAATTGTCTAACTTGTTAGTCTCCCAAAGGTGGAAATTTTGGGCCTGGCACTTATCTGGGAACAGGGTGACCAGCTGCCCCAGTTTGCCTGGACTCTCAGTGCTAAAACCAGGACTGTCCTGAGTGAACCAGGAGAGTTGGTCACGACAGCAGGCAGGACTTCCAGCCCAAGTAGGGCCCGTGATAGCCATGCTCCCCTCCAATCAGCAGACTCCATTCTCAGGCCATGTGTGCTATTTCCAGAGGACACCTCTAGCAAATGCTTCCAGAAAGATGAAGAAATTCAAAGGGCCTGGTCCTTTGATGGGACACGCAGGAATCCTTCAGCAGCCCTGTCCTATGAAAGCGCCAGTTCCAGACTATTCACAGAACAGTGTCTCTGCCCCTCAGAGTGTGTCTGGCACAAATAACTCTGAGCCCATCTTTCCCAGGCTGTCAGAGAACAGCCCTCCCACCTGGCTGGACCAAAGCCCTGGGACACCGTGTGACCACTGGGGTGGGGCGGGGGGCGGGGTGGTGGTTGAGTAGGAAGGAAAAAAATAAGAGACTTGCTTGTGACTTTTTCCCCCAATGACCCTGAGCTTTTGAGGATTGTTCGTTTTGGTGACTGAGTTACTCTACCAAAGAGAGGACTGATGCTAACAGTTCTATATAATTTCTGTGCACTAGATGCCCTTCTGCTCAAAACAGAACAGGGCCTGTATTCTCTACACGTTTGATACTAAAGCAAGCCTGATGTCTGGCCAAATGCGGCAATAGGTATCAAAATCCTTAAAAATGTTCATAGCCTTGGGCCTAGAGATTTCACTTCGAGGAATTTTAGCTTAAGGAAACAATCGGGGACATATAAATTAATATGAATACTCTTAAGATCATCAGAGCAGGGAGATCATCTTGCCATGCTATGTTTACTGCTGGGGGTTCAGGAAGGTCTGGTATGTTTGGAGCACTGGTAGAGCTGGCTGCAAGAGAACCGGAGCTGTGCTCCCTGCTGGGGATCAGAAAGAGCCGGGCTTGTCTGGGGACACTGGTCGAGTGGTACAGGAGTTCAGGTTGAGGGTGGTGAGAGAGGCTGAAAAGCATCCTGGGAAGCAGCTCAGCCAGAGGGAAGAAACCAGGCAGGTCAAGGTTAGCCTAGGAATAAAGGCTTGCACCTTCAAGGGGTATAGAGATGCTGAGGCAGAATGAAGGTTATTATCTAACATCCATCCCCATCCAGTCCTTAGAGTCATATCTGAGGCCCAGGAAGAGGGAGGGTAGAAGGGAAAACAGAAAGTAATTTCACTAAACTCTGAGACACTCTGGGGCCCAAGGAACACTGCCTCGGGAACTTTTGCGGAGAAGGCAAGTCACGTAGATGAGAGAGTTGCTCTTCCTATTCAACCGCAAGACCCTGCACAGCTTTGCTACCATGAGCACTGTGGCAGCCATTGGCCCTTCTACATGGCTTGAGGAGAACTGCAGCCTCTCCCGCTGCAATGGCCAATCCATATGGGATTGACATATATACACCAATATGTATAAAACAGATAACTAATAAGAACCTGCTGTATAAAAAATAATAATAAAATAAAATTCAAAAATAAATTGTTGTAATCCATATGGGTATATGTACTATACATATATATACACACACATATATAATACACACAGAAACACATATATATGTCCCAGACCTTACCAGACAAATAAAAGTAATCACATATATATGTCCCAGGCCTTACCAGACAAATAAAAGTAATCCTCACCAACACCATCATCAATTTATCTCCCTAACTCTCCTATTAGAGTCTGATTTCCTTGGGGAAAGGGCACTTTTTCTGCCTTGTTCACCTTGATACCTTAGAACCTAGAAGAATATCTGGCTTATAGTATGCATTCAATAATATTTATCAGATAAATGGATGGCTGTCACAACCCAGATCCTTACCAGGATAACACCTAGAAATTAGACCCTCTTAAAATATTCCCCCATAATTTTAGCAAGTTTCCAAAATAGTGTCTCATGTATCCCACCATCAGCATCCTCCCAGCATTCAGCATGCTGGTCTACTTGTCAATGCCCTCTGACCATGAAACATCATTGTCACCATTGCTCACAGTCAAAACCCCATCATCTGTGCCCAGGATTCACTTCCAATCCTCAGAGTGCCAAACTACTGCCGGGTTTGAGCCAGAGCTTGAAAAAGTGTCCTCCTCTCCAATTGTGGACCACACTTTGTCACTAGGGCCCAAAGCAGCTCTGGTTGGCCCAGAAATTGACAGTCTCTCTTGAATGGTTCTGTGATTTGGGACCCTCAGCCCTCTAACCATAAACGTTCAAATCCAGTAAAAGGTGGGCAGGGATAAGACGCTATATTATTCATACCAGCTTTTTTGCTCTCTCCATCAATCCAAACTCTCCCTTCCTCACCATAATAAAACAAAATTCCCCTTGCATTATAATGTGCAAACAGACTCCAAGGGAAGGGAGAGGTGGGGTGGGGGTCACATTTTTAGCACTTACCGCACCTGGTCCTCAGTTCAGCCAGTCCAGCAAGACTCAAGGTGAGATGGAGAGTTAGAGTTAGAGATGGTGGAGTTCCAGGGGACCATAAACAACAATCTTCTTTCCTGCTGACTTCTGAACCGGGTTGGAGACAACCTAGGAGAGGAAGGCAGATGAAGACTCAACTCTCATCCTTCTTGCTGCAAGTCTGAGCAAAAACTAATTCTCATTATGGTGGTTTACATCTGCTGGTAAACAAATTTCTTAATCCTGAACTCCTAACCAGCATAATTTAACCACCCAGCCTCCCCATGGACCTCCTGCAGACCTACTCCTATGCTTGCTGCATGATTGAGAGCAAGCGGGACCCCACGTCCCTGGCAGAAGCACACTCTTGCATACATACGGAGCTATATGAAAGGTAAAGACCTTAAGTCAACTGTTATTATTCCCAGGTCATGAAATTATGGATAATTTTTAGTTTCCTCCATGAATGCATTCACGTGTACGTGTGTGTGTATGATTTTTCACATTTTCTATATGTATGCAATTTATTTGAAATCAAATTGGAAAAGAAAAGTAATTATTCAAGGTTATATTTCAAACAAAATGAAGGAAAGAAAAAGAAAGAAAATCTCACTTCCAGACAGTAGCTGAGATGGCCATGAGATTTTCTTTTTCTTTCCTTCATTTTATTTGAGATATAACCTTGAATAACGAACTCAGCTACTGTCTGGAAGAAATATGCACTTTGACACCTGATGACATTGCACCTGGGTTGGTGGCCCACTTATATCATGGAAATGAACTTTAAGCCTCGGGTGCAGAGAAGAAAGATTGCTCAGAAAATGGCAGGCTAAAGACAGAAATCCAACAATAATATGTTCACTGGAGCTCTCTAAAGACTTGCAGAGGGCCCACTGACCTCCTCTAACCAGTTATTGAAGATTCCAAGAAAAAAAATTCGCCAGACTGTAAATCCCTAGAGAGATGCTTCCTGGGTATGAGGATGTGGGGTTGCTGGTGGGGCAGGGCAGGAGGAACCTGAAACAGTGCCTCAGAATCACAGCAGCTCAGAGCTGGGAGAATCCATGGGGAAGGGAGAGAATCTGGTGTTCAGCCAACGAATTCCACTGTTGAAGAAAGAGCGAATGGAATGCCCAGTGATTTGATGAGGATGGCACGATGCTTTAGTAGCATCAGGGCATCTTCCACTTTTCTTCCCCTTTGCTTCAGTGACAAATGATAAATGTCATGTGGCCAATGAGTAGAAGAATCAAATTGTAAGAAAGCTGTCTGGCCTTAAGAACACCCCTCTTCATAAAAACAACCAGGTGGTCCATGCAGGTTGCAGGACCCACACAAGAGAGCCAAGGAGTGAAGAGTTACAGCCTTTTCCCAAAGTATCATCAGTGGGGCTCTACCTCCACAGGATAATAATAGGTCTGATATGGGAAAAGAGGGGTGGGGAGTGGCTTTGAGAAATATTGGGTTAAACAACATTTTAAATGAGTCCTGACTGCTAACAGCTTTGTGAATTTGTCTCAAATACCTTCGACCATAGAAACTTTACTCATCTTGTAGGAATAATGTTGCACAGATGTAATTCGGATAATGCTAGGATAGAGGGTCACTGCCTTAGGCAAAATCCATAATTTATTTGGAGCAACCATGCCTAGGGTGTCCATGGCTGTGGCCTTCAGTCCTGTACCCTGAGTTTTTCCTGAGATAGTTAGAAACCCTACTCAGGAATGCTCCTGAACAGTAATCTGCTATTTGAGAACCACATGTCTGTTTATTTTTATTTTGCTAATTTTCTTGCTCCATCATCTGTGATTCAAAAATTATTTTTTGCACTGTAAAAGATATAATGAAATATCTCCCTTAAAACTCCAGCATTATTTTGATCACAGTCTTCTGTTTTGATGAACTATGGCACTGTGCCAAAGAAAGCCAAAAAGAAAATCAGAGGATTTTCCTGCCTGACAGAGGATCCTCAGCAGGAGAAGAATCAAACCACCTCACCATGAACAATATCTGTTCAATCACTTCTAAACGACAGCACGGCAAGAAAGTATGAGCTATTGATTTTTTGGTTTTGGTTGTTTTTATATTTTTTAAAAAAGTTTTCTTTGTCAGATTGGAGTTTGAAAAGGCATCTGTCACTGGGATGAAGCATGGTACCTTTGGATATCACTTTGTTTGAAGTAGGCAGCAAACTAAACACTATATAGATATACGATCTTGTACGTGGACCTTGCTAGGAATAGGCTATTTTCTTAGCAGTTCCCAAATATATAATAAAGAAGTAAACCAAAATTTGATCTAAATTATTATTAGAATCTGCAGAGCCAATAACTAAATCTAGATGCCAAAAAGAGTCAAGGTCAAAGAAATAATACATGTGTAGGTCACAGACAAACTTGGTCAAGAGAGTGTCACTGAACCACTGAATGACAAAATACTTTGTTTCAAACTTATCTCTACGTATGGTAATATTCACGATGAATGTGACTAAAAATGTATGTAGAGCAGCCTTACCAAAGTTCTTAAGTCATCCAAACGGTCAGAAGTGTGCCACTTCTAGCAAAGGCAATTGAAAATTTAGAATATACAACCTTTGATATGAGATTCTTTTCCCCCTGCAAGAAAATACCCCAATCCCCACCCCCAAACGAAATGGCCAACTCGTGGTCCTACAGAGAGAGAACCCAAGGCCAATGGCTCCAGTGGCCACAAAGAGGAGGGATAGCTGATTGTTTGTGTGCAGGTATGTGTGTAAAACACACTTTAAACTCTACACTTCTACAGTAGGGAGAACAACTAACAGACTGCTTTAATATATGTCTCTACCTCCAAAAGCTTCTTTTTAATTTTTGTTTTGTGTTCCTTAACTAACATGTCCTGCCATTCTCATGGTCATCCATAAGAGAAGATTGGTCCTCATGGTCTGCAAACCCTCTGTTTCATAAACAGCAGCCTGTCTTAGCAAGTGCTTCCTCAAGAATGCATAATCAAAGAAATCTTTATCTTTGAAAGTAGAAATTTCGATAGAACAATAATTAATTCATTCTTTAATTTTTTTCTCCCCTGCTGTGAAAATTAACCTGCATCTGCTTTTTAGAAAGGGCTCTGATTTTGCCTGGGGCTGGGCCAGGGTCTGCACTGCATGGAGGGCTGGAGGTGGTGGCTCTTTAGAAACTATAGGCTGGAATAGGAGTGATAACGGAGTGATAGTGATAGTGATAACGGAGGAGAGCTGGAAGAGGAAACAAAGCAAGGTGGGGGCACTCGGAGAAAGGGAGCGTTAAGTCTAACTCTGTTCCCCCATTCTTCTATATCCCCTTCCCCATTGAGGCTACAGTTCTCAGGTTCTAGGTGTTTCCTGAATTTCAAGCTCTGGCCCCTTCATATAGTCACAGAAAAAAAATTGTTTTCATTTACTATAAAGTGACAATACTACTTCACAGCAGATATTTCATACAAGGTAAGGGGCATCTGTAGGACTTTGAGAGTCAGACACACAAAGGAAAATAGAAGGACAAAGAGAGAGTTAGCAGTGTGAGAAATCATGCCCACAACTCTGGGAAAACCTTCTATATTAAAAAAAAAAAAAATCGGGGGTAAAGAAGACATACAGATGGCCAACAGGCACATGAAAAAACACTCCACATCGCTAATTATGAGAGAAATGCAAATCAAAACTACAGTGAGGTATCACCTCCCACCAATCAGAATGGCCATCATCAAGAAGTCTATAAATAATAAAGGCTGGAGAGAGTGTGGAGAAAAGGGAACCCTCCTATACTGTTGGTGGGAATGTAAATTGGTGCAGCCACTATGGAGAACAGTATGGAGGTTCCTTAAAAAACTAAATACAGAGCTGCTATGTGATCCAGCAATACCACTCCTGGGCATATATCCAGAAAAGATGAAAATTCTAATTCCAGAAGATACATGCACCCCAGTGTTCATAGCAGCACTATACACAATAGCCAAGACATGGAAGCAACCTAAGCGTCCATCAACAAAGGAATGGAGAAACAAGATGTGGAGTGTGTGTGTGTGTGTGTGTGTGTGTGTGTGTGTACACACATATACACAAAATCGACTGTTACTCGGCCATATAAAAGAATGAAATAATGCCATTTGCAGCAACATGGATGGACCTAGAGATTGTCGTACTAAGTGAAGTTAAGTCAGACAGAGAAAGACAAATACTATATACTATCACTTATATGTCGAATCTAAAACAATAATATAAATCAGCTTATTTACAAAACAGAAAAAGACTCACAGACATAGAAAAAAAACTTATATTTATCAAAGGGGAAAAGGGAGGGGGAGGGACATGCTACTCTATGTATAATAAACAACAAGGATTTACTGTAGAGCACAGGGAACCATACCTAATATCTTATAATAACTTATAATGGAAAAGAATCTGAAGCTGTATACCTGAAAATAACACAATATTGTTAATCAACTATAGTTAAATTTTAAAAAAATGTTTTAAAAGCATAATTTCCTCATAGGCAATGTTGCCTGTGAACAAAGGCAGTTTTACTTTTTCTAAAAAAAAACTAAAAGGAGGGGGAGGGGGTAAAGGAAGGGAACGAACCTCCAGAACAAAGATGGGCAGAGGCGTGTTGGGGATCCAGTTGGGATGGGTTGAGGAAGAGGAGCTACGCACAGGTCCCTGAGACCTCAGGCTGGGGCTCTGAGGCTTCAGAGAGCAGACCAGGCTTTGGCCTTGATGACGCAGGGCCTAGGAGCAAGGCTGGTGAAATGGGACCCAGCCGTGGACCATTCTGTGGGGAAACTGGTGGACTCACCTAGGGGTGACTCATGGGGATGGCTGAGATGGTCACCTGTCATGGGAGGAACATGAAAAGGGCCAAGGTTTAGCAACTAAACATGAGTATGAAGTGACTAAAATGAGGGCATGGGAGAGAGAGCAGAAAAAGCAAGGAACAGGCCTGATGGGGAACAAACAATGCATTTACGGAGAAGGGGCCCAAGTGTTATATGGGCACCCTGGACCTTTGAAGCCAGTTAATCATTCCTGAAATTCCTGATCCTGGTGGCCCTCTCCAGAGGAAGATAAGACCTATCCTCATCTGTAAGAGTAATAATCTCCTTTGCTGGTCATTTTATTTGCTGTGATACCGTGCCCTAAGCCTTTGCCCTCCATTAAATTGCAGCATTAAAATTATGTAAGATTTTAGGGTGCTTCCGTTCATACAAGGACAAGTCAAAAGCCACGGTTGCTGTATTTACATAACACAGATACATTTCAAAAGAAAATATAAGCCATACTCCTGCATTTTGCAAAAGCAATCCCATTGAAACATAAAGATGTTTACACAGTCTTTATCACGCTGAAGATGTTTTCATTTTGTTTGGTCCATGTCCCAAACTGTATTTTGTTTTAGACTTCTGCTCATTTTCTTTTGTTTGTGAAGGGCTATGTCAGGCCGAGTCTCCATTTCCTCAAACACTCTGGCTCCAAATGAATTATTGATTAGAGAAAAAGTAATGCTATCATCTAGATGCCTTGCTTTCTTCCATGGCTACAGCTGTGTGCTCACCACCAGCTCTCCCTAACCTTTGTCTGAAAAGCAAATATCAAGTTAAAAGAAGGAGGGAACATAACGTGGAATGGTGGGCTTGGAAGGGAAATGGTGAAGGTATAGAGCTGATGGCATCCTATCAAGGCGGTGATGCAAGAGGAATTGGCCGTGGCAGTCAGAAAGATCCTCTAGCAACAGAGGCTTCCATGGGTGATGGTTGGTAAAGGACTGATAGCATCAGAGGTTTGGGTTGGTGGAAGTCCAGAAGGGCTAGAAGAGGAATCAAAAGCACAGCCCTTGATTGTAAACTTGACTGTGGCTCTGAGCCTAAATAGAAAATCATGCTAAGAGTTTGGGAGAGTCTGTGTGAGATATAGTAGGAAAAAAAGTAATACATGTTTACAAGCTAGATAAACTTGATTAAGACTGAGATGCTCTTAGACTGAGTCACACACCAGGGCAAAGATGGCTAGAATTGACCATGGGAAGAAACAGAAGTAGCCAGGAAGAAACCTGAGGCTGAGGATTTTTTTCCTTGTGTAGAGCAAGCATACCCTAGGAAACAGACATTTTGCAATAAAAGGGCAGTCCGGAGATGAAATATTCACAAATCCTGAAACTATTCCAACCCTAAGGGGCCCTCATCAGCATGGTACTTCCTACCTAAGAGGATCAGGCAGCAGTTTTCCATATGAGATGGGGCATAGGGAAGGGAAGAGAAAGACAGCAGCCACTGGGGATCTGTGCGAGGTGTCATCTGAGTCATTTTGATCCTTGAAGCAAAGTGGCTGCATTTCCCAATGATAAAGGAGAGAACAGTTTGGATGCTTCCTTTCCAAAGATCAGGGGAAGCATTTCTCCCCAGTGAGGATTCAGGCCAACACAAGTGACATATCAAGTATCAGTGATGTCGAAGACTCAAATCCCAGCAATGATCTCCAGGATCCTACAGCCAAAGACGTCTGTGGTCCAGAACCATCAGAAAAAGCAGTATAAGAAGCTGTGAAGCTTCTAAAGTCCACTGTGGTGTGGAAAGAGGGCCAGGTAGGAAGGCCAAGTTAGGAAGATGAAGGTGGGAGGTGGACTCCAATGTGGTCCTGTAGAATAATCCTAGACAGAATTAGCTTCATATCTTTCTAAGACCTCTTCAGCTTCCAAAACACTTCTGTAGGCATTATCCCACTTAATTTCTGGAATCAGAGGGCCATCTTCAAATTTAGGCTCCACCAGTTCTTAGCCATGGTCATCTTAGGCCAGTCACCTCTATGAGCTAAAATATCCTTATCAGTTAAACGGGGATAATAAAACTATTGACTTCCAAGCATTAATGTAAGGATTAAGTGAGATGATATATGCCAAGCCTTTCACATGGTGCCTGAAAAAAATAGTAAGCACTCAACATGTTTGACCTACTTTTTAAAATTATCCACAAACCTCACGCTAACCCTGTGAGGTGCCCAGGACAGGTATTACCATCCTCATGTTACAGGTGAGGAAACCAAAGCTCAGAAAATGACTTGCCTAACACTGCAATTGTGTAGCCCCTCAAAGAAAAAGAATAGGAAGCTTTCTGCACAATCAAAAATAAGAGCACTGGAGACAGTGGCATCCTGGCATTGTGTATCCATGGGCTTGCTTCCCATGGCATCTGGGGATGGGTCAGAGGAGCAAATGAGTTTCAGATTTTTAAACCAAAGGAAAATTTGACAGAAAATCTTCCAGCATTTTCTTTGCATCTCAGACGCAGGACCATTCTGATTCCCATTCAGAAAGGTTTAAGTTTTAAGATCAGGAGGATCTCAGGAGACAGTCCGGTCCAAAACGGGAGGGAAGGATGGTGCCCATGGGAGGAAGATGTGCCACCATGGAAGCCTGGATGCCCTTGATCACACACGTGGTGCTGGTGAAGACCTCCTCTCATGAGCCAGCAGGGCCAAGTGCATGTGGCTGAGCTTTGAAGTTCATACCGAAAAACACTGACTTTCTGGAATCCCCATGGACTGACTCATTGTGGAGAGAGCTGAGGACTTACTCCTCAAAGCAACCAAAACTTTAAAAAATATATTTCTATCACCCTTGTAACGAAAATCTGTTAATGGATCACAGCTATCTGGGCTTTCTAAGCAGGGTACATTGAGTATAGCTCAACATCTCCTTGACAACTCAAGGACATCACCGTGAATATCCATTATTATCCCAGCTTGTATACAGTCATCCTTTTGGGATATTTTGAAGCATAGTATAAAGGCGTTTCCACCAAACTAAATAGTTCCAGATTATTGGGATTTCTCGGTGCATCTCTGTGCTTCTTTTAATATTATTTTTGCCTTGTCTCTTACCATGAGCACTTTTTCCTTTGCCTGCCTTTATCTGTCTCCTGTTTTCTCCAAACCCCTTTAACTTGCCTTTTCTCATCTACTAAAGACAGCCATGCTCTGTAAAATAGGTTGTAAAATAAGTACAAATAACACTTTTAAAGGGTAAATTTTATGATATGTGAATTATATCTCAATAAAGCTATTTTTAAAGTGAACTGCAGACTATAAAATCTTACGAAAGGTGAGATATCACATCACTCTTTATATTGATAATAAACTATTTCACTCTTTTATTTAAAAATAAAAAAGCACAAATAGGCTCTGAGTGAGGACTCAGAATTTTTTCCACAAGTAATAAGCCTGAGAGTTAAGGTACGGTTCTTGAAACATCTATTTTTGTTTATTTGACTTTCTGGCATAGTTCTTAATCCTATAAATAAAGTTAATTTTAGTGAGATGTAGTATGACTCTAGATTTTTCTTATCAAAGCCTCCTCCCTTTTCTTTTGTTCATTCATTTGGCATTTTTAGTAGGATGGCCTACTATGTGCTAGGCCCTAGAAATGAAGAGGAATCTCTAAGTGACTTAGATCTTCCTTGCATGGATTTTAGGTGTAAACCTCTAGGAAGTATGAGCTTTGATGCTTCTTTGATTTGCATTCCCATAATATCTCTATGACTCCTAAATCCAATCATACCCCAAGGAGGCATCATAACCAACCCACTGGGAGGCCAGCCCACTGCTGGAAAGCTGGTCCAGAGTGGGGATCCTTGATCAGAGGAGAATGCTGAGAAGTGAACGAGAGCTACTTTCACTTGTTGCATTCTCTAGTATTTTTCCATGGAGCACCTAGAACTGTGTCACTCAAAGTATTTCTCAGACCAGCAGCATCAGCATTACCTGGTAGCTTGTAAGAAATACAGAATCTTAGACTATACCCAAGACCTATTAAATTAGAATCAGCCTTTTAAAAAGATGCTCAAGTGATTCATTTAAAGTGCCGAAACACCTGGCGCTTTACCCACTGCAGTAACCACATCTTTCAGAGCCCTGGATGAACAATGCCAAACATGAGAGGCCACCACTTGACACAGGGGCACATCCCATTGGCCAGCAGGCAAAGATGCTCTCGATGATGCCAAGCAGATGTTCAGCATATTTGTTGAGCAGTCAGAGTCCACTGCTGTTCTCTTCACCATGCCTGTCAGGTTCAATAACTCTTCTCCAATGACTCATCTCTTCATACACATGTGTTGTAATTTTCTTTAAAGACCAGCTTGTCAGCAGCATTCAAAGCTGGGTGCTTTTCCTTTGTTGCAAAACTTCATCCATATTCCTGGAAACACCCCCCAGCTCAAATTCAACTATAGTCTTCCTGACACCACTTCACTCATCCACTCATTCACTTGAAAAGTACTTACTGAGCAGACTATGTGTCAGGCACTGCCAGCATCTTCTGCATTTTCCATTCAGTGACCACCATGTAAACCACTTGGTTTCCACATTTTACATAAGACTGGAAATATATTTTTAAAGTGTGAAATATGGCTTCTATCCTTAATTAACTAGTACTATAATTGAGTAGGAAAGATGTATAATTTTGAAATTTATGGAGAACAAATTTTCAAAAACACAAAAGGATGCTATGTGCCGTACTGGAACCAGCACTGAATGTGCCTCAGTCAGGAGACCTGCAACCAGGTTCTGGTTCTTCCATTAACCTACTCCAGATTCTCTGACAAGCTTTTTTGCCCCTCTAATCTTCAGTTTTCTCAAATACTGAAAAAAGGTGTTGGACCATCCGATCTAAAAAAATTCCTCCTTGTCTCCAATACCCAAATGCCCAAGGATGGACTCTAAACTACATACATAAACTCAGAGTGAATTCAAGGTAAGAAAGCATGGGATCAATGGGAGACTGTACGTTATCATTATTAAGAGTTCTGGCTTTGATATCAGACAAATCTAAGTTCAAATCCTTGATGTGGTATAAGCTTAGCACACTTGAGGCCTTTGACAAGTCACTCAATCTTTTTGATCTTCAGTTTTCTCATTTGTAAAATGAGGATAATCACAGGATTATCGTGAGGATTAAATGGATTAATTCATGTAAAGCCCTCAGCACAGTGCCTGATGTAAAGGATGTGCTAATAGATGGTAATGATAGTGTTGATGGTGATGATCGTTGTATTTTCAGGGTCTTTTGAAGCACATGTCCCTTCCAGTAAGGATAAACTTCAACACTAGGTTGGGGGAACTGACAGGATATGGGATAAACTACAAGGAAACCGACCAGCTGGCAGCAGAGAAGCTAAAGGAAAGAACGATAAGAGGTAGGGAAGATGGGAATGCAGGTAAGCTGATGGACAACTTTGTTGACCAGAATGGATGGGGAAGGGAGGACTCGGTTTGATAGAAAGAGCTGGATGTGATGGAACGGTGCTTGAGTACAGTGGCTCTGGCACCTCTGTGCAGTCAAGGAGTTAAGAGACTGAAGGAAGGGAGACCAGCCAGGTGCCTACTGGGTAGTGACTCTTGGGTAAAAGGCTGAGAGCTGGAAAATAGGGCAATAAGTCAAGAAGGAGAAGCAATCCTCTAGAGGTAGCCAAGTGTCTCTTCAAAGATCCTCCCCAAGAAATTCCTCTTTGTCTTACACACACACATGTTTAGCGTTTCTTCCCACCCCAATTGAAACTAGAGGAAACACAGGACCGTGCCCATGTGTGTGAAGGTATGCGAGAAGTTGAGATCACATCCTGTCTGAGTTCTGAGTCAGAGAATCCCATAAGAGGATACCGAGGGTTGCTAAGCAGGCCATGCCACCTTCAGCCTGGCTGTAGTCAGAGATCTGGTTGAATAAGAATAGGGCCCAAGCCCTCCAGGCATGGCAGAGCCTCTGCAGCACCATGTGGTTACTATTACTGAGACTAAACAGTGAGCTGAGTGCTTGTATAGGCTGTGTCCATCCTCAGTCTCCTTCAGAGTCTGTACCCCAGGGCTGTCCAGGAAGAACAGAGAATGCCCAACAGAGCCATGGGAGGCAACTACTGTTCCCGAGAGACACCCCAGAGGTGGAATTAGGAAATAACTTGGCCTAATTACAGACCAAATTGACCAGAAATTTGCCCCTGGGGCTATCACTTGTTATCCCTTAGCATGCTTCGTTTGGACTTGGTGCATACTGGGATATATGCTCTTCTCCACAGCTTCCTGGATGGCAAACACTGCCCTGGCTGTGTCAAGAAACTGTCATGGCATAAACAGAGATGTGCCTGGAGAGGTGGGACAACAGAGGGAGGACAATTAACATTCCCCCCTGACACATGACCCACACTTCACACTGGGGTCAAGCCTGACTTCATCTCCCACAGCCCAGTTATCTTCTGCCAGAAAAAAAAAAAAAAAGATGTGATGGGAGATGGGAGCCAGCTCTCAAAGGAGCACATATGGCTATGTCCCCAAGACCATAACCAGGTGGAGAATTTACTGTAAAGAACAGAATGGTTCCTTTGAAGTCATCACAGGAAGAGCCTCCTCAATCCCTTTCTTTCTTGGCCTTAACTCACATATTCAGCGGCAATTACTGAGCGCTGGCTGTATCAGCCATAGTCCTAGATGCTTTTATGGATTCCACAAAGTCCCTGATCATCTACGCAGTAGGTGCTGCATAGGGGGAAAGAGAAGACTTCCCCGAGGCAATGGCATTTGAGTGGGATCATGGGTGATGAGCAGTGTGTCCCATCCAGAAGAGGAGTCCAAGGCGGGGGCGGGGGGGGGGGAACTGCCATTTGAAAGGCCTAATCGGTGATAGCCTGTTGCTTTGGTGGCAGGGGAGGGAGGTGCCCTCTGCTGCTCGTACAACCCAGCAACTATGGTGTTCTAGTGAGTGGAGCTCCATCCTTCCAAATCTCAGCTCAGTCTCCCCTTCTCCCATCCTAATGTTCCTGAAGGTACCTCCCACAGTCGAAAGCAGCTGGTTATCCTTGAAGTGAGGATCTCTTTGTTCTTAAATGGCTTTCCTTCTCTGTTCTGTTTTGGTCCGACCCCTCCCTAGATCACAGCCCTAACACTAGCACTAATAGCACTAAAACTTCAGCACTAACAGCAGCAGGAACTGAGACCTTATTTTCCAGATGGAAACTTGGGATCAATGGTCCAACTCAGTAATACGCACAATGGTGTGGTCAGAGCCTAAGGGTCCACAGTGATGCCCACGAAGCTGCCTCAGGAAGCATGATAAAGTCCGCAGGGCCGTTTTTCTTCCAGAGCAGCTCTATTCCTATCCATCTTTTGAATTGTGCCTCCATGTAGGAATCTTCAAAAGGAGGAAGGGGCTGATGTATCCCCTCCTCTACTGCATATGGGTTGAGTGCACAGTGCCTAGTGGTAGCACATTCTGTCCTTGGAACTATAGATCCAAAAATGGGTAAGACTCAGATCTTGCCCTCAAAATGCACTTAAACAAAAAGACAAACAATAAACTTTTACAGTCTTCCGGTAAGGCAGCTACATAAAAACAAGAGTACTTAGAACACAGACCATAAGCCAGACTATGTAAATTCTAAGATGTGTGATCATGGACAAATTACCGAACTCTCCGTGCCTCTGTTTTCCCGTCTATAAAATAGGCCCAATAATTGTACTTCCCTTGTTGGGCAGTTATATGAATTTATTAAGTGAATATATCTAAGGCACTAGAATGTCTTAGGAAAGAGCGTGACATGTATAAGCATCATGTAATGTTTTAAAAAGAACAATAATGAGGTGAGTGCCCTCATATGCCAAGTGCTGAAGAGGGAGGGGGGCATGCTCAGAAGAAGGAATAATTGATTCCGTCCGGGGAGTCAGTTAAGACTAAAAAAAGGTGATATTGGTTCTTGCTCTTGAAGTTTGCCGGGCAGAAGAGCAATGGAAGGGTTCTCTGGGTTTAGGAAACAACACTGGCAAAGTTCTTACAAGGCATGTTTTCTGATTTGAGATTGATTCCCAGTAAAAGTCTTAGAAAGCTATCAACATTGAATGAGGCTGGGCAGAACATTTCACAAACTATCTTGCAGCAAAGTGTACAGAATTACCAGACAGTGGGACAGTGATAGGCTGGTAAATGTTTAACCTACTGGGAAGTGAGGGAGGCCTGATTTGTAGCATTTGCTCATTTCTGTAATATAAATACTCCCAACATAGTTGATTTCAAGCTATCAGTGTTGTCAACAGACTCATAAAATTCCTGAAGATTTAACACTCGGCTTTCAGGAGCCAGTACAAGCAGGCTCCAGCACACCACGGCATCAGAAGCACTCTGAGAAATACAGGGCTTGGGTTCCCCTTACTTGGTGCCACAGAAAAGTGGAGAGGACAGCTCTGACATTCTGCTCAGAGCACAGCTACGGCAAAAGTCGCTTGAGGTGGCCAAGCCCTCCTACTCACTAACCTTCGTGACTACTGAATCTGGCATGAGTTTTATTTGCCAGAAACAGAATCTACCTGGCTCATTTAATCAGGAGGAAGATACTTTGAATTTTATTTTTTTAAAGGCTCACAGAAGACCTGGGGTGTTAGAAAAGCCGATCAAGGTTAGGCATCCAATAGCATTGCCCAAGACCAGGATGAGAAAATCCAAGCACTGAAAGGCAGGAACTCCGCTCAATCCCTGTTGTAGGACCCTTCCACCAGCCCCGAAGCCACTTCTGCATCAGGAATTGCATGTTAAGACCCCCTAGGAAGCTGTCGCTTCTGCTGCTGCTTCCACAGAATGCCAGACACCACTGCAGCAAAAAGGAAAGAACCGCACTCAGACCAAGTCCATTTGTTCTGTGTTCCCTCCCCTCCAAACGAATGACTCTACTGGGAGCTTGGGATCGGCAGGACGTGGGTCCCACTCCGCATGCTAGCAGCACTGGAGTCTGGGTATGAATTCTGCAGCTACTGGGGTAAGAAGATTCCTAACAGGAGCATTTCCCCAAGTCAGAGAGACAGCACAAATTTGGAGGGCAAACGTCCTCCTTGAATTCCACTGAGATTATTTTCAAGTTCTTTTCTGTCTTGTACAGAAAGGTTTCCCCTGAAGCCATGCTACCCTTAACTTCTTTCTACAAAGAAAAAGGTCACCTGCTAGGGGAGAAATGTTACACATTATGACTACGTTCTTTCAGACAATAGAGAATTAGGTGCATCCCACTGTGTGTTTCTACATAATCACACACAAAAAAAATATCACAAATTCTAGCACTGTGTAAATATAGCCACACTTTGGAATCAGACAGACCTGGTTACCTAGCCTCTCTAGGCCTCAGTTTTGTCATCTGTTGAATGAGGATGATGATAATAATACCCTACCCCTTTGGTTGTGGTGAGGATTCAGTGAAATCTGCTATGTTAAGAAACCCATATCACAGTGGAGCTCAAAACCTGGTAAAACTTTTTGTAAAGGGCATTATGGCCTAGTGGAAAGGGTGTGAATATTGGTGTCAGACAGACCAAGTGATGGATATGACTTAAGCCCCCATTTTCTTGTCTGTAAAATAAAGACAATAATAACTCCTGTCTTACAGGGCTGTTGTGAAGATTAAAAATAATGTGCCATGTCTAGCACAAGACGTAGCTTGTAATAACTGCTCAATTAATGATAGCCATTATCAATATTATTACTATTATTTATGTCATTATATGACACAGCCTAAGTGAGAACATCAGCTATTCCCAACGTGACTGGCCTCTCAGAAACTAGTGGGTATCTTGACTGAGAATTTAAGAAATGGCGAAGAGTTCTATATATTTTTTTTAATCATCATTTGTGTCATGCACTCTGGTTTATAAAGCATATTCACTATTTCATCTGCACCCCATGCCAGTCTTATGAGTCAAGCAGAACAACCCTATGAGATAAGTATTATTACACTACTTTGCCTCAATGTCAGACGAGTCTGCCTCAGAGAGGTTAAGTCACTTGTCTAAGTCACACAGAAAATTTGTGATAAAGCCAAGGCCAAAATGGAGGTCTTCTGGGTTTCTGTGGAGTGTTCTTTCCACCACTTTATGCTGGAAACAAACTTCATCGGTTTGCTCTTCCATTTATTCAACAAACTTTTATTTATTATCTTTTGTATATCAGTCGCTATGCTAAATAGGTTCTGTTGATCCAAAGATGAATAAAAGAAAGTACTTCCCCTCTAAGACAATTTAAGAAAATACCCCCCACAAACACCCAGGGAATTTAACAGAAAATACTTCTACCAATTATATGACTCTCAATGTTTTTAAAAATTGTATTTGCAAATAAGATGATCAAATTTTAAATGGGACAACTGCTCTCACTTGAGCTATAGCATATAAAATTAATATAATAACATTAAAAAGTAATATTAAAATCATTAAAGTGAGTTTTTTCAAAGAATTACTTTTCAACTGCTAAAATTTGTTTCATTTGTTTTAAGTTGACTTTATTGCTAATAAGACCAGCCAATGTGCCAAAAGGAATCTAAATAAGATGCCAATACATACTGTTCACAACACAGATTCAGAATTAAAAACTCTTGGCCTTTTTTGGGTCCAGGTCTCCTTAGACAGTTTTCCCTCCAGCTTTGCTTTGACCCCAGCCACTGTGAGAAGAGGATATAAAACACTGTGGGTTCCAGAATGTTCTGTGCCCGGAAGATCTCCATTCAGAATTTTTGGCCAAATGTCCCATTAATTCCCCTTTGACTAAGGCACTTTGGGGTCAGATGAACTTGGGGTCTATGAAGATTACAGAAAAGGGACTGGGTCCAGAGTTCACACCAAGGCTACATATTTTTGAAATTTGGGGTGAAGCCAGACTCTGCTGTAGGGATTTAGGAGGGAGTTAGCTCAGGGAAACCTTTCCCTAATGAAAGAATTTTGCAGTTAATATTGTTGTTCTTCTTTTTTTTTTTTTTTAACCAATAATAATAGTGCCTGCCACTTAATGAGGGACAAGTATGGGTGAGCACTTTACATATACTGTTTCTTTTTTAAATTTTATTTATTATTATTAGTTATTTTTTATTGTAGTATAGCTGATCTACAATATTGTGCTAGTTTCAGGTGTACAGCAAAGTGATTCAGTTATATATATATATACATTCCTTTTTCCAGTTCTTTTCCATTATAGGTTATTACAAGATATCGAACATAGTTCCCCATGCCATACGGCAATCCTTGTTGTCTATACACATACTCTTTCTAATCCTTATAAATAATAATGTTGCAAGGTATTATAATTTCTATTTTACAGATGAAAAAATTGAGGCTCAGGAGGGAAGTAATTTTTCCAAGATCACATAATAAGAGGCAGAAGATGACATTTAAAACCAACATCTATATTATTCCACTTTTCTCTGTGTCTCTGCTACCTCATCTGACATCTTCCCCACAAAACAGCAAGACTAGTCCTCAAATATATATGGCTATACAGGAAATGTCAACTGCTGGTCTAAACATATTTACTAAACATCACCTAAACGCCCAGCTCTATATTAGGCGCTCAGGAGTTGTGAAGAATTCTTGTTTTGGCATATTTCTTGACTTAGGAAAAATCTGCCTCTGTATCCTTTTCCCGCATTTTCCTATGATCTATTTTTCTAGCCACTAGACATAATACAAAAAAATTAGAATCTTCTATGGCTTGGGAGAGCTAAATGAAAGACTTTGCTCAGTCAAAAATCATAATGATATCAATAGTCCATTTGAATCTCATGGATCTCAAACAACATAATTTGTGTCACAGTGACAATTTTTAAAAAGTGTCTCATTGAGAAAATTAAACCACTGCATTTGTATTATATTTTTAAACAATTACCAAACCTTCCCCTACTTTATTTAACATTGCAAAGTTTGCTGTTGAACTTCCTGTGAAAAATACCCTGAGACACTTTGCCAGAACTGGCTGTAGATTCGTACTATCATGAGCAGGGCAGCTGAATTGCGCTGTTTGGTGACCCTTAAGAAGAGGGAGAGGGAGAGCGGGGGACAATATGGGGGTAGGGGCAAGGAACAGTATTTCGAAAAAGCACATTCAATATTATAATACAATGTTCTATTTAGAAAATAAAATACATTGCTGTCACAATACAAACTTTGAAAGTAAAGCTTCACAATAACTTCTTTGCTAGCAGTGCATGAGCGTGAAAAAGTTGGCCTAAGAAATGCTACTCCATATATATATATGATTAGGAACTCATCAGCTTACCCCTCAGTCTTAATTCCAGAGCCAAGTTCTCAAATCCATGCAAAGACTTGTTCCATTTGCAAAACTCTAAGTTGTCATTTCAGTGACTGGATTTCAGACACTTGTTTGGTTTTGTTGGTTTCATTTTTATCTTCCTCACTTAAAGGAGAAATAAACCAAAGCTTTCTTCTCCCTAAATGGCTTGAGAGGGAGAAAAATATGAATAAATTATGTTCTAATGGATTACTGAAGATTCCTACACATCCACCTGGATTCCACCCAACTTTTGAAGCAAAAAGCATAGGGCATTCCCACTTCATAAAGCAAGAATGTCTGGTTACTCTACTTCTGATTTCATGTAATTGAAAATAGGTCCTAGCCACCAACTACTCTGGATCAGGGTTCATGTGCTTTCCTCCCTGCCACTCTAGCTCCATCACTGAGGAAGAGTTTCAAATCGCCAACTCACCATCTTGTAAAGATTCCTATTCACCAGCTCTGTTAGAGTAGAGCCTCAGGGAACTTAGCATACTTCCTAGTTTACAACTAGTTTGTTCGACTGCTGGCAAAAATCAATAAAGTACTAAAAGGAAGGAAGGAAGGGCAACAAGGACATGTTTGACAAGGTGTGTAAATCCACTTTTCTGATGGCAAAGGACAATGAACAGGATTCATAGCAGCAAAAGGATAGTGACCAAAAGTTAAGACAGGACATATCAAGGTAGCTGAAGAGCATGAGATCCAGGCCTTTTATTTAGGAGGAGAAACAATATTTGAAATTTTCACCAGTATTAATTTGTTAGATAAGCAATTTCAATATATCATAATACTTATGATTCCCTTTGGCAGTGTCCTGATAATATTTTAATATATCAAGACCTCTAAGGGGTGCTGGTTAGGGTCGTTAAGGTGGAAGGTGAGGGTATAATGGAACCAAACTTGTATAGATCACTCAGGGTCCAAACAGGAAGCAGAAAGCAATTCCTCATGCCACAAGGAAAATGGCTTCTGGGAGATGGATGGCCCAATGATACCTGTGTAATTTTAAGCATGGCTCTTTTTTTATGTGTTTTATATATTATGAATCCATCTAAGACTTAATTTGAAAAAAATATCTCCACTGCTGAAAAGGAATAAAGTTAAAAAATACTAGATGAGGGCTTCCCTGGTGGTGCAGTGGTTGACAGTCCGCCTGCCGACGCAGGGGACACAGGTTCGTGCCCCTGTCTGGGAAGATCCCACATGCCGCGGAACAGCTGGGCCCGTGAGCCATGGCCGCTGAGCCTGCGCGTCCGGAGCCTGTGCTCCGCAGCGGGAGGGGCCTCAACAGTGAGAAGCCCGCGTACAGCAAAAAAAAAAAAATACTAGATGAACACCATTACAACAGAACAATTTTCTTCTTGAGAACAATTTTTAAAACTGGATAGAACATTAAAACAAAACGTTCCATTAAAAGTATTAAAGAACAGGGAGGCCTTCAAGATGGCGGAGGAGTAAGATGTGGAGATCACCTTCCTCCCCACAAAAACATCAGAAATACATCTACATGTGGAACAACTCCTACAGAACACCTACTGAACGCTGGCAGAAGACCTCAGACCTCCCAAAAGGCAAGAAACCCCCCACGTACCTGGGTACGGAAAAAGAGAAAAGAATAAACACAGACAAAAGGATAGGGACGAGACCTGCACCAGCGGAAGGGAGGCGTGAAGGAGGAAAGGTTCCCACACACTGGAAGCCCCTTCGCGGGCGGAGACTGCGGGTGGCGGAGAGGGAAAGCTTAGGAGCCGCGGAGGAGAGCACAGCAACAGGGTACGGAGAGCAAAGCCGAGAGATTCCCGCACAGAGGATCAGGGCCGACCGGCACTCATCAGCCCCAGAGGCTTGTCTGCTCACCTGCCGGGGCGGGCGGGGGCTGGGAGCTGAGGCTCGGGCTTCGGTCGGAGCTTCGGGAGAGGACTGGGGTTGGCGGCGTGAACACAGCCTGCAGGGGGTTAGTGCGCCACGGCTGGCTGGGAGGGAGTCCAGGGAAAAGTCTGGAGCTGCCGAAGAGATAAGAGACTTTTTCTTGCCTCTTTGTTTCCTGGTGCGCGAGGAGAGGGGATTAAGGGCGACGCTTAAAGGAGCTCCAGAGACGGGCGCGAGCCGCGGCTATCAGCAAGGACCCCAGAGACGGGCATGAGACGCTAAGGCGGCTGCTGCCGTCGCCTGTGCAGCCCGCCACTGCCAAGGTCCCGGGATCCAGGGACAACTTCCCCGGGAGAACGCACGGCGCGCCTCAGGCTGGTGCAACGTCACGCCGGCCTCTGCCGCCGTAGGCCCGCCCCGCCCTCCGTGCCCCTCCCTCCCCCCGGGCTGAGTGAGCCAGAGCCCCCGAATCAGCGGCTCCTTTAAGCCCGTCCTGTCTGAGCGAAGAACAGACGCCCTCAGGCGACCTACCCGTAGAGGCAGGTCCAAATCCAAAGCTGAGCCCTGGGAGCTGTGCGAACAAAGAAGAGAAAGGGAAATTTCTCCCAGCAGCCTCAGGAGCAGCGGATTAAGTCTCTGCAATCAACTTGATGTATCCTGCATCTCTGGAATACCTGAATAGACAACCAATCATCCCAAAATTGAGGCAGTGGACTATGGGATCAACTGTAGACTTGGGGTTTGCTGTATGCAATTGACTGGTTTCTGGGTTTATGTTTAGCTTAGTTTAGTAATTAGAGTTTATTATCACTGGTAGATTTGTTTATTGATTTGGTTGCTCTCTTCCTTTTTAAAAATTTTTTTTATACATAGATTTTTTTTTTCCTTTTTCTCTTTTTGTGAGTGTGTATGTGTATGCTTCTTTGTGTGATTTTGTCTGTATAGCTTTGCTTTCACCATGTGTCCTAGGGTTCTGTCTGTCCATTTTTTGTTTTTTTACTATAGTTTTTAGCACTTATTATAATTGGTGGATTTGTTTTTTGGTTTGGTTGCTCTCTTCTTTCGTTTTTCTTTTTATTACTTTTTTTATTTTTAATAATTTTTTTATTTAATAACTTTATTTCTTTTTATTTTTTTTCTCTTTCTTTCTATCTTCTTTCCTTCTTCTTTCTTTCCTTCTTTTTCTTTCTTTCTTTCTTTTTATCTCCCTTTTCTTCTCAGCCATGTGGCTGACAGGGTCTTGGTGCTCCAGCAGGATGTCAGGCCTGTGCCTGAGGTGGGAGAGCCAAGTTCAGGACATTGGTCCACCAGAAACCTCCTGGATCCACATAATATCAAACAGTGAAAGCTCTCCCAGAGATCTCCATCTCAACGCTAAGACCCAGCTCCACTCAACAACCAGCAAGCTACACTGCTGAACACCCTATGTCAAACAATTACAAGACAGGAACACAACCCCACCCATTAGCAGAGAGGCTGCCTAAAATCATAATAAGGTCACAGACACACGAAAACACACCACCAGATGCAGTCCTGCCTACCAGAAAGACAAGATCCAGCCTCATCCACCAGAACACAGGCACTAGTCCCCTCAACCAGGAAGCCTACACAACACACTGAACCAACCTTAGCCACTGGGGGCAGACAGCAAAAACAACGGGAACTACAAACCTGCAGCCTGCAAAAAGGAGACCCCAAACACAGTAAGTTAAGCAAAATGGGAAAACAGAGAAATATGCAGCAGGTGAAGGAGCAAGGTAAAAACTCACCAGACCAAACAAATGAAGAGGAAATAGGCAGTCTAGCTGAAAAAGAGTTCAGAGTAATGATAGTAAAGATGATCCAAAATCTTGGAAATAGAATGGAGAAAATATAAGAAACATTTAACAAGCACCTAGAAGAACTAAAAAGCAAACAAACAATGATGAACAACACAATAAATGAAATTAAAAATTCTCTAGAAGGAATCAGTAGCAGAATAACTGAGGCAGAAGAATGGATAAGTGACTTGGAAGATAAAATAGTGGAAATAACTACTGCAGAGCAGAATAAAGAAAAAAGAATGAAAAGAATTGAGGACAGTCTCAGAGACATCTGGGACAACATTAAATGCAACAACATTCGAATTGTAGTGATCCCAGAAGAAGAAGAGAAAAAGAAAGGGACTGAGAAAATATTTGAAGAGATTATAGTTGAAAACTTCCCTAATATGGGAAAGGAAATATTCAATCAAGTCCAGGAAGCACAGAGAGTCCCAACAGGATAAATCCACGGAGAAACACACTGAGACACATATTAATCAAACTATCAAAAATTAAATACAATGAAAAAATATTAAAAGCAGCAAGGGAAAAGCAGCAAATAAAATACAAGGGAATCCCCTTAAGGTTAACAGCTGATCTTTCAGCAGAAACTCTGCAAGCCAGAAGGGAGTGGCAGGACATATTTAAAGTGATGAAAGGGAAAAACCTACAACCAAGATTACTCTACCCAGCAAGGATCTCATTCGAATTTGATGGAGAAATTAAAAGCTTTACAGACAAACAAAAGCTAAGAGAATTGAGCACCACCAAACCAGCTCTAGAACAAATGCTAAAGGAACTTCTCTAGGCAGGAAACACAAGAGAAGGAAAAGATCTACAATAACAAACCCAAAACAATTAAGAAAATGGGAATAGGAACATACATATCGATAATTACCTTAAATGTAAATGGATTAAATGCTCCCACCAAAAGACACAGACTGGCTGAATGGATACAAACACGAGACCCATATATATGCTGTCTACAAGAAACCCACTTCAGACCTAGGGACACATACAGACTGAAAGTGAGGGGATGGAAAAGGATATTCCATTCAAATGGAAATCAAAAGAAAGCTGGAGTAGCAATTCTCATATCAGACAAAATAGACTTTAAAATAAAGACTATTACAAGAGACAAAGAAGGACACTACATAATGATCAAGGGATCAATCCAAGAAGAAGATAGAGCAATTGTAAATATTTATGCACCCAACATAGGAGCACCTCAACACATAAGGCAAATGCTAACAGCCATAAAAGGGGAAATCGAAAAACAAACAAACAAAACAACTAATACTAAACTTTCTTTGGGTTATTTGTATGGAAATATGTTAATATAAATGTTTCAGACATTACATGAAATTTCTAAAAATCTTATAAGTATAATAAGTCATAATTCTAATTATTACTTTAAAATGTATATCTCAGAAATAACTAAATTTCCTTGTCAATTGCATTATTATGAACTTTCATCAAATCTTTAACCATGGTCATTTTTAAGTCTTTTGTCATTTACAGAAAGTTCTGGGTGTACTCTGATGCTTTTGCAAATATGTTCCTATAAAAGGGTTTCGTCTTCAAGGAATTCATGGAAAAGACTCTGACAAGTACAGGTTTCTGGTAACTGACTATACTGCTGAACTGAATGAATAGGCGTTTTCAGAACTCTAATGGAGAACTGATGAATTCATAAAAGTGCTAACAAAAGATCAAGATGAAAAAAAATTACATGGGACTGAGTGAAATGAAGAGGATGATTATAATTTTTGTGACTTTCTGTTTGAATAAAAAAAAGGGGGGGAAATCAACAGTAACACAATCATAGTAGGGGACTTTAACACCCCACTTTCACCAATGGACAGATCATCCAAAATGAAAATAAATAAGGAAACACAAGCTTTAAATCATACATTAGTCAAGACGGACTTAACTGATATTTATAGGACATTCTATCCAAAAACAACAAAATACACTTTCTTCTCAAGTGCTCGTGGAACATTCTCCAGGGTAGATCATATCTGGGGTCACAAATCAAGTCTTGGTAAATTTAAGAAAATTGAAATTTTATCACGTATCTTTTCCGACCACAATGCTATGAGACTAGATATCAATTACAGGGAAAAAATCTGTGAAAAATACAAACACATGGAGGCTAAACAATACTTAATAACCAAGAGATCACTGAAGAAATCAAAGAAGAAATCAAAAAATACCTAGAAACAAATGACAGTGAAAGCACCACGACCCAAAACCTATGGGATACAGCAAAAGCAGTTCCAAGAGGGAAGTTTATAGCAATACAATCCTACCTCAAGAAACATGAAACATCTCAGATAAACAACATAACATTACAGCTAAAGCAATTGGAGAAAGAAGAAGAAAAACCCCAAAGTTAGCAGAAGGAAAGAAATCATAAATATCAGATCAGAAATAAATGAAAAAAAAATGAAGGAAAAGATAACAAAGATCAATAAAACTAAAAGCTGGCTCTTTGAGAAGATAAACAAAATTGACAAACCATTAGCCAGACTCATCAAGAAAAAAAAAGGGATAAGACTCAAATCAATAGAATTAGAAATGAAAAAAGAAGTAACAACTGACACTGCAGAAATACAAAGGATCATGAGAGATCACTGCAAGCAACTATATGCCACTAAAAGGGACAACCTGGAAGAAATGGACAAATTCTTAGGAAAGCACAACCTTCCAAGACTGAACCAGGAAGAAATAGAAAATATATAGAGACCAATCACAAGCACTGAAATTGAAATTGTGATTAAAAATCTTCCAACAGGGCTTCCCTGGTGGCACAGTGGTTGAGAGTCCACCTGCCGCTGCAGGGGGCGCAGGTTCGTGCCCCAGTCTGGGAGGATCCCATGTGCCGTGGAGCGGCTGGGCCCGTGAGCCATGGCCACTGGGCCTGCACATCCAGAGCCTGTGCTCCGTGGAGGGAGAGGACACAGCAGTGAGAGGCCCGCATACCTCAAAAAAAAAAACAAAAAATCTTCCAACCAACAAAAGCTCAGGACCAGATGGCTTCACAGGCAAATTCTATCAAACATTCAATCCAAGAACATGGTATATTTCTCCATCTGTTTGTATCATCTTTAATTTCTTTAATCAGCGTCTCATAGTTTTCTGCGTACAGGTCTTTTATCTCCTTAGGTAGGTTTATTCCTAAGTATTTTATTCTTTTTGTTGCAATGGTAAATGGGAATGTTTCCTTAATTTCTCCTTCAGATTTTTCATCATTAGTGATAGGAATGCAAGAGATTTCTGTGTATTAATTTTGTATCCTGCTACTTTACCAAATTCATTGATTAGCTCTAGTAGTTTTCTGAGTCTAGAGTCTTTAGGATACTCTATGTATAGTATCATGTCATCTGCAAACAGTGACAACTTTACTTCTTCTTTTCTGATTTGGATTCCCTTTATTTTTATTTTTTCTCTGATTGCTGTGGCTAAAACTTCCAAAACTGTGTTGAATAATAGTGGTGAGAGCGGACAGCCTTGTCTTGTTCCTGATCTTAGAGGAAATGGTTTCATTTTTTCACCATTGAGAATGATGTTGGCTGTGGGTTTGTCATATATGGCCTTCATCATGTTGAGGTAAGTTCCCTCTATGCCTGCTTTCTGGAGGGTTTTTATCATAAATGCGTGTTCAATTTTGTTGAAAGCTTTTTCTGAATCTATTGAGATGATCATATGGTTTTTCTCCTTCAATTTGTTCATATGGTGTATCACATTGATTGATTTGTGTATACTGAAGAATCCTTGCCTTTCTGGGATAAACCCCACTTGATCATGGTATATGATCCTTTTAATGTGCTGTTGGATTCTGTTTGCTAGTATTTTGTTGAGGATTTTTGCATCTATGTTCATCAGTGATATTAGCCTACAGTTTTCTCTCTTTGTGACATCTTTGTCTGGTTTTGGTATCAGGGTGATGGTGGCCTCGTAGAATGAGTTGGGAGTGTTCCTCCCTTTGCTATATTTTGGAAGATTTTGAGAAGGATAGGGGTTAGTTCTTCTCTAAAAGAATCAACATTGTGAAAATGACTATACTACTGAAAGCAATCTACAGATTCAATGCAATCTCTATCAAACTACCAATGGCATTTTTCACAGAACTAGAACAAAAAATTCTGCAATATGTATGGAAACACAAAAGAACCTGAATAGCCAAAGCAATATGAGAAAGAAAAATGGAGCTGGAGGAATCAGGCTCCGAGACTTCAGACTATAATACAAAGCTACAGTAATCAAGAGAGTATGGTACTGGCACAAAAACAGAAATATAGATCAATGAAACAGGATAGAAAGCCCAGAGATAAACCCACACACATACAGTCACCTTATTTTTGATAAAGGAGGCAAGAATATACAATGGAGAAAAAGTCTCTTCAATAAGTGGTGCTGGGAAAACTGGACAGCTACATGTAAAAGAATGAAATTAGAACACTCCCTAACACCATACAAAAAAATAAACTCAAAATGGATCAAAGACCTAAATGTAAGACCAGACACTATAAAACTCTTAGAGGAAAACATAGGAAGAACACTCTATGACATAAATCACAGCACGATCCTTTTAGACCCATCTCCTAGAGAAATGGAAATACAAGCAAAAATAAACAAATGGGACCTAATGAAACTTAAAAGCTTTTGCACTGCAAAGGAAACTGTAAACAAGATGAAAAGACAACCCACAGAATGGGAGAAAATATTTCCAAATGAAGCAACTGACAAAGGATTAATCTCCAAAATTTACAAGCAGCTCATGCAGCTCAATATCAAAAAAACAAACAACCCAATGGAAAAATGGGCAGAAGACCTAAATAGACATTTCTCCAAAGAAGACATACAGATTGCCAACAAACACATGAAAGGATGCTCAACGTCACTAATCATTAGAGAAATGCAAGTCAAAACTACAATGAGGTATCACCTTACGCCAGTCAGAATGGCCATCATCAAAAAATCTACAAACAATAAATGCTGGAGAGGGTGTGGAGAAAAGGGAACCCTCTTGCACTGTTGGTGGGAATGTAAATTGATACAGCCACTGTGGAGAACAGTATGGAGGTTCCTTAAAAAACTAAAAATAGAACTACCATTTTACGCAGCAATCCCACTACTGGGCATATACCCTGAGAAAACCATAATTCAAAAAGAGTCATGTACTACAATGTTCATTGCAGCTCTATTTACAATAGCCAGGACATGGAAGTAACCTAAGTGTCCATAGACAGAAGCATGGATAAAGAAGATGTGGCACATATATACAATGGACTATTACTCAGCCATAAAAAAGAAACAAAATTGAGTTATTTATGGTGAGGTGGATGGACCTAGAGACTGTCATACAGAGTGAAGTAAGTCAGAAAGTGAAAAATAAATACCGTATGCTACCACATATATATGGAATCTAAAAAAGGAAGAAAAAATGGTTCTGAAGAACCTAGGGCAGGACAGGAATAAAGACGCAGACGTAGAGAATGGACTTGAGGACACGGAGAGGGGGAACGGGTAAGCTGGGACGAAGTGAGAGAGCGGCATGGACTTACATATACTAACAAATGTAAAATAGCTAGTGGGAAGCAGCCGCATAGCACAAGGAGATCAGCTCCGTGCTTTGTGACCACCTAGAGTCGTGGGATAGGGAGGGTGGGAGGGAGACGCAAGACGGAGGAGATATGGGGATATATGTATATGTATAGCTGATTCACTTTGTTATAAAGCAGAAACTAACACACCATTGTAAAGCAATTATACTCCAATAAAGATGTTAAAAAAAAAAAGAGAAGTATTAAAGAACAAACAAAAAAAGTAACAAATTCCTAGGACAACAGCTGGGATAAGGCAGAATCCAAAGAGATAAGCCCAACATTCAAAGTTGCTTAATCCTAAGGCATTTGCCAAATGTAAAGTAAAAGCTGTAAATCCATCCTGGAGTTGTGGTGGATTTGTGGGTGAGATAGTTAGAAGTCAAAGTGCAGAGACTTCCTTGCACACTGTCAGTGGGAATGTAAATTCATGCAGCCGCTATGGAAAACCGTATAGGGGTTTCTCAAAAAATTAAAACTAGAACTGCCATATGATCCAGTAATTCCTCTGCTGGATATACATCCGAAGTAAATGAAATCACTATCTCGTTGAGATACTTGCCCTCCCATGTTCACTGAGGCATTATTCACGATAGCCACAATATGGAAACAACTTATGATATCATTCTGAACATAGAAAACCTAAAAGAAACTGCATTTAAATTGTAAGAATTAATAATAGAATACAAAATCAATATGCAAAAATCATTTGTATTATTACAGTCCACCAATAAAAACTAGAACATAAAATTTCTGAAAGATACCATTTATAACAGCATCAAAAACATCAATTTCCTAAGAATAAATCTGGTAAAAATGCGTGAGACTACTATGGGGAAAACTAGGAATCTTTACTGAGAGAGTCATTAAAGAAGAGATGGTCCATGTTCATGAATGGGAGAACTTATTAAAAAACGTCAGTTCCCACATTGCTCTAAAAGTCATTGTTATTCCAATAAAAATCTCAACAAGCTATTTTTATGGTTTTAACTAGCTGATTCTAAAATTTATATGGAAATGCAAAGGAAAAAGAAGAGCAAAAACACTCTTAAAGAAGAAAAACAAGGTGAGAGAATTAGCTCTACCGGTTACGAAGCCATAATTTAAAGACAGTGTAGTAACCTCATATACTATAGTAACTAAGAGAGGGTAGTATTGGCCCAAGGATACATAAATAAAACTACAAAACAGTAGAATTCAGAAATAGACACATGCATATATAGATCTAATGTATGAGAGGTGGCACTGAAGACTAGTGGGAAAAGGATGGTCTTTCAATAAATTGTAATGGGACAATTGGGTATTTGTGGAGAAAATTGCCAATGGACCCCTAACTCACACTGTATGTAAATGTCAACTCCAGGAGGATTATAGAGCTGAATGTGCAAGACAAAACTGTAAAGCTTTCAGAAGAAAATAAAAACGATCTTTGCGACCTTGGGGTAGAGAACGATTTCTTCGACAAGATGTGAAAAGCAGTACCCATATTGGGTATTAAACAAGTAATTACATAAATATATACAAAGTGTGTGTGTGTGTGCATACACACACACACACACACACACACTTAGAACAGTGTTTGGCACTTGGTAAGCACTCAGTAAAAGTAGCCGCCGTAATAATAACTTTCATTATTGTTATTATTAGGCTGTGATTCTTTCCTCCTATGATATCAGATACAAAAATCCCAAGAAAGTGTATCAGAAATTACACAGTGATTACCAGTTAATTCAGCATCTTGTGAGCTTCTGATGACCATGAATATCTTGGTTAAGTCAGGTGTCCCCGACCCCCCGCCACACATTTTCTAAAATGGCAGGTGCCCACTTTGCCCACAACTGAACCATTTAAACTGCCACATCTCAAAGGCAGGCAGGCAACCCAAAGATAACATTCAAGCACCTTTCCCCACCATAGTTTATCTTATTCTAAATTATATAAAAAGGCTCTGGGAAGCAACCTAATCAAGAACAATTTAAATTTTGCAAATGGACAAAGAATTTCCAGTGTAATCCTCTAGATCTCATTATAATAACCATGGATGGGGACACAGTTACAGCCCAGACTGTACACACACTTTCAAAATATCCTCATCTGGGAGTTAGACTAGATGACCACCAACATCCCTTCTGATCCTAGAGTGTTAGAATTCCATTGGCTAATAATACATTTAAAATGTAGGAAGTCAAATTGAAAACCATCAGCAAAGATCCAGTTACAGTGTTTACTCAAAACTTTGTAGTGAGTGTCAAGGCTGGAACTCTCTATTTCATGAGCCACTTTCTTTGCCTTGATCTGAGGGCTTTCCTCTGATTAATTTTCTTCTTAACACTGGCTTGGACCCACTTTCCTGAGGGGGTTTGATTCTTAATTTCCAATTTGCTCTAATAAGCCGCTCTCCTGCCTCTCCAAACTCGTTGAACCAAATCTGTGCCTCCTCTTCTACAGAAATTACATTGCTGTTTGGTTTTTGAGTCCCCAGTTTTTTCAGATTGCAATTACAAGCTACCCTGGACCTTCTCCATTTTAATTCCAGCCTCCGTTTAAAGAAAGAAAGAAGGGTGATATTTAATCCTTCCAATGAACATATTGCAAGAGCAATCACTTCATGGCTTCAGTCTGTGTGGGGCTAGGGGAATACTAAGGGGCCACATTACATCATACGGTGGCTAAAAAGGAACACTGGGAGCCGTGTCACTAGGGACAGTCCCTGCAAAACCAGAATGTCTAGTCACTTTGACCTACAGCAAAAAGTATCGAATAACTAGGACAAGTGCTAGTGCAAACAGCTGATCAAGTCATTAAACCCTAACGCGGCCACTGGGTACTCGGGGCCACGTTCAAACCAGCCAATTAAAGAAGCGATCTGGGACAAGAGAGGAGTTGAGCTCTTTCCTTTTCCTTTTTAGTTTTTCTTTTTCTTTTTCTTTTTTCTCAGAAGAACCTGAGAACACGGGTGATGAAAGGGACAGCAATCTGGCCAATTGGGGGAATTCCCGACTTAGAAACTCAGCAGAATCTTTTCTCCCTAGGTAAGGTGAAACCACTCCTTTGCCTCTTGAGCCACTGCTGCAGGAAACCAGACGCATGGCAACCTCCGGGGGGAGGGCCTCCTTCCTGCCAGTGTGTTTATGGTTTGCATAAAGAACATGATAGCACTTTAATGGGCAAAAGAAAATCCCTGGTCAGCAACCAGGCGGCCTCCTGGCCTTCTATCAGAACAGTTGTGCCACAGAGCAGCTGACAAGTAAGAGCTCACCCAGCTGGTCCGGTGAAATTATCAGGTAGATCAAGATGGCGATCAAGAAAAATAATAGAAGAGTCACTGACTTTTCATTCATTATATTAATTATAAAATTATATTAAAAATGTCATTTTATAATATATGTTTATATAAACAAATGGTCTTCAACATCTTTTTAAATAACATATATTTTTCAATGTTTAGTTTCTATTTTGCTTGAGGTATTTTGTACATATGTGCCTTGTGATTGCTGCTGCTTTAAAAGATACAGTACTCTTTAGGGGGATGAATCTGTTTTGTTTTGTTTTTTAATGAAATAAACCTATATTCCTGATAAAAAGAAAAAAAAGGAAAAGAATACAATAGCTATTATTTTTGCTGCTTTGACTCTGCAGCCGTTCCTATATTAAGTACCATATTAGCTTATACAATAGTCCCAGTAACCCTAGAAAGAGTTTCTATGAGTATCCCCATCTTTCAGATAAAGAAACCGAGGCTTCGAGGTATTAGAAAATTAGCCCAAGATCACAGAACTAGAAATCTGCTGTGTCTGATCAACAACACACCCACTATACGTCCCTCCTCTGCAGCATCTCTGCCCAGACTTTATTCCTTTAACTTCCTTCAGAGCGACTGCATTAAGATGCCCTTGCTTATAAGGCACAAGAGTCAAGATCTAATAACATATTCTATATTTATTTGAATAAATGCATGTAATTTTCAAAAGTTAACATATCATCTCATTGGGCCCCCACTACATCTTATTGGGTAGGTAAGACAGGATTTGTTTATTTGTTTTTAAATTCCCTTTGAAATTCTTTTCAGTGACTAAACTTTCCCAATAATTAAATGTTTAGAAGTTTCTTGCAAGACAATTGTCAAGATAGAGTAAGTCGACAAATTTACCCATTAGTGGAAGGATAACAGACCTGCCATTTGTTTGGAGCAGTCTTAACATAAGCTGGGAGAGGAAAATGCATTATAAAACCACAGGGAAGAGCCAGCACCACCCCAAGTAGCTCAGAGACTCTGGGGCACAGGGAAAATTTCTGGGTGTTTCCTCTGCCTTGTCTCTACAGGCTTTTGAAAGCTAGGACAAAATAAAATAAGTACTTCCGAAAGATAGAGCCATTTGGGAAGTTGACATTTTCCCTAAATTCCAACTCTCCTACTATTTACTCCAATTTCTAAGTAATGGCATAAAAATGCAGTCTCTGTAGGCACCCAGAGGAGTGACCATATCCCTGCTCCTCTACTCACTAGCTATAAGACCTGTAGCAAGTTACTTCACCAGTCTGAGCCTCAGTGTTTTCATCTGAAGAATGGGGATATTTGCTGAGAAAATTAAATAAGATTAATGCATAGTAAGTGCTTGGCATAATTCTTATGAAGCACTGAAGGACATAATCCTCATTTCTATCACTGATTAACAAATTAATATTTGTTATAAATTTGTGAATAAGACATATCTGGTACAAACTTATTCATCACCTTTCCATCAAAGCTGGCCCTTTGGTAGCCCCTATCTCTGAAAGCTACCATGCCCTACCTCCCAACTACCCACTATGTCAGGTTCTAGGAGAGTCATGCCTTACCCTCTCCCATCATGCAATTCATCACTCAGTCCTTTTGGTTTGATCTCAGTGTTATTGGCCAAATCCATCCCCTCTCCCTTTCCATGCTTTTACAGTGTCTCATCAGGAAGATTGCTGTAGTCTCCAAAGTGATTTTGCTAATTCTGGTATTGCACACTCTGTTCCATATTCTGAGCCAAAGTAACCCTCTAAAACACACATCTGATCATATTACTCCCTGCTAAGAGTCTTCAGTAACCCCACATAATCTTCAGGATACAGTGGAAACTCTTTAGCATATATAGAAAGCTCCACATGGTATGAGCTCTGGTGAAACTCTACTGGCTTGTTTGGTTTGTTGTTCCCCTCAAAACTTCATTTCAAAATGTATAGAATTCCTTAAACACATGTTGTTAAAAGCACTTTATATACATATGTGTATATATACACACACATATATGTGTATATATGTATATATTCCTTTAAAACTCACAAGAGCTCTTTGAAGCTGCGGCTCTTAGTATTCCCTTCTGACTTAGAAGGAACCTGTGTGCCAGCTCAGATAACTAACTTGCCCAAGTCACACAGCTTGACGTGGCATAGTCAGAATTTGCACCAGGCACAGAGTCTGTGATCTCAGTCCCTCTACCATCCATCTTCCCCGAGTGCTCTCTGCCAGCAGGGCCTCTCCTTGACAAGCCCCTTCTCACATTCACACCTCAACTCAGGAAACACCTCTTCTGTGATGCCGCTCCTGGATTCCACCTTAGAACAGACCACTTGGAGTGTTGTGATTCTTCTGTGTCTTGTATAGCTGTCCATCCCAGTACGTGTCATTCCTTAGAATGCTTCTGTATGTATAGGCCTCTCTCCCCTACTAGATTATAAATCCTAAAAAGTGGGAAGATTGTTTATTATTTGTACCCTCAGTGGCTAGCACAGTGTCAAGCACATCTTAGGTATTTAATAAATGTTTGGGGGATAAGTGGTGGAATGAATGAATCAATGGAATGAACGAATGAAAAGTCAGTAAAACAGTGGGCATTATAAAAAGTTTCTGTTTCTGCCTTTTAAGAAAAATATAAAATGGGAAAAGGTTCAATCGGTATACTAAGTTTGGAAGGTGAGGGGGAAAGAATAGGGGTGGAAAGGACGTGGTCTTTAGGCTCATGGAGGACATGGATATGGTGAGGGAGCACACATTCACGGAGGAATAGAACACTAAAAGCCAGAGCAGCAGCCCTGAAGCTTAAAAGTCTCACTAGGACAATCACATTGAGCACTGCTTTCACAGGGAATGAATGTATGAATCCAAGAGCTGATTCAAGCTGAACAATGCAAATAGGCTTTTTAAAGGTTGAAAGCAATGCACAGATGACTGATACAAATCCCATATACGTTTCCATTTCACTCGACTGATAATTAAGGAGCACCTACTCAGAGGCTTGAGATTGAAACACAAACATGAAAAATACAGCTCCTAAAACACAACCGAACAAAATCTATGGGATGCAGCCCAAGCAGTTCTTGGAAGTTCATAGCGATACAGGCCTTCCTCAAAACACAAGAAAAATCTCATGGGGATACATGTATATGTATAGCTGATTCACTTTATTATAAAGCAGAAACTAACACGCCATTGTAAAGCAATTATACTCCAAAAAAGATGTTAAAAAAAAAAAAGAGAAAAATCTCAAACAAACAACCTAAACTACCCCCTAAAAGACTTAGAAAAAGAACAAACAAAGCCTAAAGTCAGCAGAAGGAAGGAAATAATAAATATCAGAGAGGAAATGCATAAAATAGGGATGAAAAATATAGCTCCTGCCCTGAAGAAGCGTATAGTCTAGTGGGAAGACAGATGTAGCAATCACTTATATGGTGCTTCTCAAACGATCAATGGTAAGGAATAGCTCTTTTTATTATTTTATTTCCAATGTGTTACAGATTGATACTTTTGAAAAGTACAAAAAAAATAAACTACTAGAAAATAAAATTTTTTAAAGATATGTAAAATACAGGCCCCAAATTTTTAGAATTGAATCAATAATCTTAAATTACTGTCAAATTGCCGAACTGTTTCTAAACAATTACCATCAATTTCTGTACTTAGCTCATGATGGAGTGGTAACAGTTTGCACACCAACAGTGGTCCACAGGCCACAGTTTGAGTTCAGTGACATGTAGTACAAGTTAGCTGCTTTAAAGAGCCTCCTATGGGAGAATAGGATGAGAAGTTTTTAAGGCAACTTCAATTATTTGGGAACCAAACCCTCTCAACATATGTTCCCCAAACTTTACCCCTCAGACTAAAAGATTCTTTTCTCTTCCTCTGCAGGACCTATTTTCTTAAAAAGGTAGCCTACATTTGCTGCCTCATCACCACGCCAGAGTTGTTTCATAGCGCAGAACAGAAAAGATCACTGCACTTTTTCATACTTTTCTTATAGCATTTATATCCTGCAATGTGAGATAGCTTTTTATCTCTCCTTTCCCATTATATTTTAAGCTCTCAAGGACAAGAAAGAACTTGATCATACGTACCTTAATATCCCTGCAGCCTCTACTAAGAGCCTTCAACATGCTAAGTACTCAATGACTACTTGGCAAGTAAGTGCAAGAAATGAAATAATGAATAAGCAAGTAAACTAGCTACTGCTCGATGCCTCCAAAAGCATATTACTGAGATGTCCTAGGTTTTAAATTTTTATTTGATGCCAAAGGTTAATGATTCCCTTTAGACTAAAGCTGCTGGAATCATTTAATTTTTCTATACTTGATCCACATGTGAAATTCCAACCAACATCAAATGAAAGTTTGATTAAACAGACCAGGAACAGCATGTGTGATAGATGTGAATTCCCCCTAGGGCAGGATGTAGGTCTGGAAACCAGAAGACTTGACACTACAGAGCTGAAAGTTCTTGAAAAGAGCCTATATCCTATGCCTAAAGAAAAACAATGTATACTTCATGTCCCAGAAAAGAAACCGGTCAAGTTCAGAGACATGGAAATACCTGGATCAAGTCTCCAGGTTTTGAGCCTTCCTTCTTTCCTCCATATTTCCCACTCCTTAATTTTTTTCCCTCTTAATTTTTGTATTCATTCCCACCATAAGAAAAAAAAAATGGAGAATTTAGTGGTGCTGCAAAAATAGTCCTAACCGAAGGAGACAAAAGGACAAATCGATTTCAGCTTCCAGAATTATTCTAGCTTCTCAGAAGCTCTTGCTGCCCTTGAAGCTGCTTTCCTGGAGCAGTGAAGATTCCTGGGATTCTGCAAACAGCTAGAGTTATCTGGTGAGTGATCAGAAGACTCCTGGGAGGAGGCCCAGCTGGGATTTCTTCCAAACCGTGTCTGCACCACCTGTAACTCTTCAATACATATGCTTGCCAGAAGATTGTCCCAAGTCTAGGGGGATGGGGAGAGTTGCCATTCCAGAAAGAACCACCAGCCAGCTTTGGCAGAGAAGGGCGTCCTTGTGCATTGGGAAGGAGTCAGGGCTTCCAGCTAAGGGCGCCTCGCCAGCCCTGGTATGCAGTTCTGGGATCTGTGCCCACCGAGCCTGCCCCAACTTGCCCAGGAAAGAGAAGCCAGGGAGAGATGGGAAAGGTGTTCTCTCTCCCCACCTCCCTCCAGTTCCAGCCAGCTCCAGCCTCCTTTGAAGTCTTGGGCCAAAAGACATGGCCAGTACTGATGCTGAGGCTTTTTTCAGTGAGCCTCTGGTATTCGAGTCCCCCCCACCCTCTCCTTCTCTCTCTCTCTCTCTCTCTCTCTCTCTCTCTCTCAATTTCTCTCTGGAAGGCAAACCACATAAATCAAAAAGCGCGGGCTTTGGAAGCAGATAAACCTTGATTCAAATCCTGGCTGGGCCATGCACTGGGTTTATAAGCCCAAAAATGTTATTCAATTTCTCTGAAACTTGGAGTTCTTATTTCTGAAATAGCAGTAATATAACCCAGAGTTTCTCAATCTCAGCACTCCTTACATTTCAGACTGGATACGTTTTTGTGGGGTTGGGACAGCAGGGTAGGGGTGGGGTCTGTGCTGTGCATTATAGAATGTTTAACAGCACCCCTGACCTACCTATTAGATACTAGTAGCACTCTCCCCCGCCCAGCTGTGACAACCCAAAACGATTCCAGACTTTGGCTAATGTCCCCTGAAGGGCTAAATTGCCCAGTTGAGAACCACTAGCCTCATCTAATCCTTAGGATTGTTGTTTTATACATATTATTGCAAATACAGAGTACGGTACCTATGAATGAATGAAAAGCACCCCAGAATTATTCATTCCCACAACAGATGCCATCGCTGCCCCTCCTTAGCATCCACCTCAACTCACTGATGGCCGCTTCCCATGATCACCTGGACCCTCTGGCCTTAGGAGTATGGTTAGTCCATGAACAGGGCAAACTGGAAGTTGATGTCCTTGCAAGCAGCCCTTACCCACTGAGAGGCTAGGAGTTGGTGAAATAAACACTCCAGCCTCCTAGCCCTTTAGTTGAGACAGTTGTGTTCTACACTGTCTCCCCGAATTCCCCAGTGGGCTTAGACTCCACTTCCCAGGGGGGCAGCTGGCTATATAACCTCTTCCCTGTCTTCACTTTCCTAAGTGAAGGTATGTCCTAAGGTCACTTCCCAGATTCTTTGTACAACTTCTGTCTTGCTTGTGTTTCTATCTTTCAGTCACCTATTATATAAAAACTGTGACTTTTATTTCTATAAATGTCCTCTGCTTGCTGATTCATCAGACTTCTCATGAGCACCTACCCAGGTCACAGTGTTTCAAAAAAATTTTTAAGTACTGCAAATAAGCTACTGTCCTACTCTGGGGGCTGCTGAAAATAACAATCAACACATCCCAGACAGTCTCCAGGCAGGTAAAACAATGAGCCTAGGCTTCTCACTTCTCACTTGGCCTAAGCCCCATCTACCCCCCATGTTGCTGCCACACAGTTTCTTCTCAAATGCACATCATATAGTGTCTGCCACGAGCCCAGCAGCCTCCACTGCTGTAAACTCAGGACCTGAAACCACGCGGCACATAGTCAGTACCTGGTAATATCTGCTGAATTACTGAGTGAATGTCATCCTCATGCTTAAAATCTTTGGATGCTTCCCTACGTTATCAGTAAAGGATAAAGATCAAACTCCTTCAAATGGTACACGAGGCAGGGCCTTTGTGACTCGGCCTCTGCTTCCCTCTCCAACTTCATCCCTCACCACTTATTCACTCAGCCTTACCCCTAAATACACACATGCACTGTGCAATTGCCATCCCATACTATTTGTGGTTCTTACAGAGGTATGTTCTTTTTAGGGCTGTGCTCTTTGCACGTGTTGCCCTCAGTTTGGGATGCCTTTTTCAGGTCTTTTCCCTGTTGACACTATTACACTATTGTACTTTGGGGTTTGCTTATTAATCTGACCCACTAGAGAGAATGCTTTGAGATAAGGGGCCATTTCTTTAATTTGGAGGTATCCCCAGTGCCTGACACATTTTACATGCTGAGAAGATAAACGCTTGTGCATTAATCAAAGGATTTGATTGTTCTCAGTAGTAGTAATTTTAAAAAGCTTTAGTATGTGAATTAATTAGGATTCTCCAGAGAAACAGAACCAATAGGATATATATAGATATATAGAAAGAGATTTATTCTGAGGGATTGGCTCACATGATTACAGAGGCTGAGAAGTCCCACCATCTGCTGTCTGCAAGCTGGAGGCCCAGGATAGCTGGTGGTGTAATTCCAGTCCAAAACCAAAGGCCTGAGAACCAGAAGAGCCAATGGTATACATCCTAGTCTGAGTTCAAAGGCTTGAGAACTGAGAGTGCTAATGCCCAAGGGCAGGAGAAGATGGATATCCTAATTCAAACAGAGAGAAAATTCTTCCTTCCTCCACCTTTTGGTTCTGTTAAGGCCTTCAAAGGATTGGGTGATACCCACTCACGTTGATGGGAGAGATCTTCTTTACCCAGTCTACTGATTCACATGTGTTTCTCCTTCCCAAACATCCTCACAGACACATTCAGAAATAATGTTTTACCACCATCTAAGCATCCCTTAGCCCACTTGAATTGACACGTAAAATTAACCATCACAGTATGTAATCTTCATTCCCCTATATCAGCAACTAATTTTTACATAGAATATTTGGTAATCCCAGGGATTCCCTGGCTGCGAACCAGAAAGACAAACCACAGGTACATGAACCACAATTATCTAAGCCTCTTACTATTATGGTTTAGTTGTACTAATTGTGGGAAGAAACTACTGCCTTGGCCAAGGAATAATGTGACCTGCCACCCAAGCCCATAGAGAAGGCTCAATGTATGAATACAAACTCCTCCCACAGGTGGGAGGTTGTCACAAGAACCCAGAAAAGCTGTTTGGAAGTTGTGTTCTTCATTGAACTGAGCTCTTGCAACCTAGAAGAACATCTTCAAGATGGGATGTTTACAAATTCCACACCAGCTCTTAAATCTTAGAGCTTGCGGTTGGGACTAGCGAGCTGGTTTCATGGAAACAGAAGGTAGAAAACAAGGGCAGAAGAAGAATGTACTTGTTCTGCTCTAAAGGCCTAATTAATTCTACATCCAAATCCTCTTCAGAGAGAAGAATCTAGCTGGGACAAAGTGACCCCTCCTCACTTCCCTATCCCAATCTTCCACACTCACCTTTCTTAAACAAAGCTGGTTGAAAAGCCTCAGGGTTGTTTTCCATTCTGAAACAACCCTGAGACTTGAATAAAATCTAATCATATGAGGAAAAAAATCATAATGGCAATGAAGAACATAATGAAAGGGGAGTTTTCATAATATTGATTCAATCGTGCAACCAGCAAGCACAGAGTGTCTACTTACGTAAGCATCTCATACATCACGAGGGGCTTCTTTGTTCCTGAAAATGATAATATTTATAAGGGGCACATGCCCACCAAGGCAAAGTGCGGGAGTCAAATGCTGAACACGATCTCTGAAAAGTAATAGACATTCACGTGACACGGAATCTCCTGAATCCTGTCAGTGGGATGATTTAGGTTTCTCCTGCTGAGCTAAGAATCAACCAAAATTTATTTTCAACAAAGTAGGAGACATAGGTCTTCTACCTGGACCGCCTGCCACTTTTCTTTATTTCCAACTTCCTAACCTTTGAATATCCTATTGACACCCTGTTTATTTCACAAAAAGAGACCTTCTACCACTACCTAATGCCCCCAGTTCTCCAAGCCCTTCACTCATTGGACTGTGTGTAACCCCTTACGGAAACCTGAATGAAATATGAATGCTGTCTTTTTCTTCCTCTGTTTCCACTCGACAATACATGATAACATATGCCATCCCAACTGGACTTCAGCAGTGTGATCTAAATAGCACAGGGGAGTCACCTTAACTCAACAGACAGTTATTTATGATGATATTCCAGGAGCTGGTCCATTCAAGACCATGAAAATTCCATGTGGAAATAAATGCAGAGACTGGAACTTCCTCAGAAAAAAATCAGAGAACCACCAAATGCCCAAGCTGGAAGACATCCACAGATACCACAAAACCAGCTAACTCCCCTGATGGTTGAAGATATCAATACTTCCCTAAAAGTCAGGGAAGATACTTGAGATGTTCAAGTCCCAATAATAGGGCAGATGAGCCACGCCAGGACTCAAGTTTCCTGACACTCACACCATGCTCCACAGTACCTGTCATCAAGTCTTCCCAGTACTAAATCCCTCAGTCTCCTGAACAAGCTGGCTTGGCATTGGTGGCCCCAGACATTGCCAACATGTTTTAACCAACAGATAAGACGATCTCCGGGAAGAGTTCGATGTCCTTTTCCTTGCAAGTACTAAAGCATCCCTTGTTACTTTCCTACAATAAATCCATGTGGGCTTTATCAGGATACTCAAAAAGTTTTTATCCAGGACCTTACGGATACTGAATGAATTAATTAGGGACAGAGTAGAGATTAGATCCTGCTTCTCCTGACTCTCTGTATAGCATAGATTCCACTCTTTTGAAGTTTCCCATACCCCAGTGTTCTGGCAGAGAGATCTCAAAGAGGAAGTGATGCACTTCCACATTCAAGATTCAAATCCATCATTCTGAAGCCAATATGCTATATATTACCTCTCCTACATGCCTAACATTAGCCAAGACAATTTCCTTCAGCTGGAACCTTCCTGGAACCAACTTTTCCTGCTAAAGACAAACATTAATCTAGCTAAAGTAACTGCTACTGCTGTTATAAAAATACATTATTACTTGTAGGGCTCCACAGAATAAGAGGTCATTCTTTTTTTATGTGCTGTAGTAACAAGAATGTGTAAATGTCATTTTTATTTTGACAGTATTTCAGAGGAAGGCATTTAATGCCACATTCTATCTAAATAGGTTTTTATGAAACCAAAGACCAGTGCCTTTCCCTATTGGATTCTCTTGATGGACAAAAGGCTCCAAAATCGTTTTAAAAAATAATGCAACCATGACCCTCAAGGAAAAAATTCAAATTCTGACAGAAAACTATAGGGTAAGGAACTTGGCAAAACTGCATGAACAACACTAGTGACGTAAGCTTGGTTTTACTTTACTTAACTCATGTTTCTGACACTCTCCTTCTCAAACAAACTCCATCCCTGACTAATAATCTCAAATTCTATGTGGTTTTCTTACTCTCGTGTATGTCAGGCCTCGTAGGTGATGAACAGTCCAGCCTTTACACAGTTCAGCAGGTGAATTTAGACAAATGATACACCCAGAAAGACGGTCCCTTCACCAAAAAGAGGAAAAGAGAAAATGAAGAAATGCTGTACTTATCTTGTGCCGCTAAAGAGAGTATCAACTAGCACGGCCTGTTTAGAAAGTGCATTGGTGAAACCAAGTCAGAGCTGAAAGAGTTTCAATCCCTTTGACAGTCAATCCTGGAAATAACTCCTAGAAAAATAATATGAGTAAAATGTCCATTGCAATGTTAACCAGAATGGGGAATGGGCAGGAGGGGGTAATTTTTATGCGTGAGAAAATGAAGATGTCCATTGCTGTGTTGACTAAAACAAGAGAAGGGTTGTAAGAGAAAAACTGGGGAAAAAACCCTTCATGTCTCAACAATAGAGATATAATTGTAATAAAACATAGTGTCCATTTGATTAAATATACAGCCTTTATAAACAATAATTATGAAACCTGTGTAGAAACCTAGAAAAATATTTTGAATGAAATATTAGAGAATACAAAATAGTATCATCTTAGTTTGGGCTGCTATAACAAAATACTGCAGACTGGATAGCTTTTTTTTTTTTTTTTTTTTGCGGTACGCGGGCCTCTCACTGTTGTGGCCTCTCCCGTTGCGCAGCACAGGCTCCGGACGCGCAGGCCCAGCGGACATGGCTCACGGGCCCAGCCACTCCGCGGCACGTGGGATCCTCACGGATCGGGGCACGAACCCGCGTCCCCTGCATCGGCAGGCGGACTCTCAACCACTGCGCCACCAGGGAAGCCCTGGGTAGCTTTTAACAAGAGAAATTTATTTCTTACAGTTCTGGGGTCTGGGAAGCCCAAGATCCAGGCGCCAGATCCAGGCCGCGTTCTGGTGAGGGCCTCTTTTTCATTCACTGGTGGCACCTTCTCATTGTGTCCTCACATGGTGGAAGAGCTTAGGGCTCTCTCTGGAGCCTCTGTTATAAGGTCATTCATGGGGACTCCACCCTTATGGCTTAAGCACCTCACCAAGGCCTACCTCCTAATACCATAACATCAGGCATTAGGATTTCAAACGTATGAATTTTGAGGAGACACAAACACACAGACCATGCAAGTATGGATATTTCAATTACAGTAATTTGAAAAGAACACCATTGCCCTGCTTAAAAGCCTTCACTGACTCCCTACTGCCATCAAGTTTTAGCACAGCCTCCTAAAAATGGCCATCAGGTCCTATTTTGTTTGGTCACCCCACTCCCTAACTGTCTCTGACTATTTAGAGACCTTAGAAATTGCCCAAACGTGTCACCCTTCAGCAGTCAGCTGAGGCATCACTTCTCTGAGAGTTTTCCATGACCTTCTTTACAACAAGACTCCCCTTCTCAGCATTTTCACACTGCACTGCAATTGCCTGTGCACTTTTCAGTTGCCCCAAGAGGACGGAGAGCTTCTTTTGAACTGAGATCTTGTCTACTTTACTCATAGCTCTATCCTCACCTAGTGCCTGGCATACAGAGGGGCTCAACGGATGTGCACCGGATGAATGGATAAATAAAAGAATGATCAGTGAGCGAATCAGCGAAGAAATCAATCAATAAATAGCGTTGCTACTGGCCACACTGCTGTCTTATTTGCATGAGTAATGGAATACGTGCACATGCTCATGCAGTGCAGTGAACAGCAATAAGAAGGAAAGATGAAACATGAAAGACTGTGGCATTGGGGCAGGCTAGCCTCTTTTCTCCAAAATTGTCTTTAATATGGTGGGAGGTTTCAGGAGGTAACAGCTTTACTGAGATAAAATTCACATACCATACAACTTGCTCATTTAAAGTATAATAAACAATAGTTTTTAATATATTAACAGAGTTGTGAAAACATCACCACAGTTAACTTTAGAACATTTTCATTACCACGAAAAGGGACTATAAACTTTTTGACTATCACCTCCCCCACCTATCCCCCCTTACTCCCCAGCCCCAGGCAACCACTCATCTACTTTCTATCTCTATAGATTTATCTATTCTGGGCCTTTCATGTAAATGAACTCATATAATATGTGGCCTTTCGTGTCTGGCTTCTTTCACTTAGCATAATGTTTTCAAGTTTCATCCATGTGGTATCATGTATCAGTACCTCATTCATTTTTATGCCTAAATAATATTTCATTGTATGGATATACCATAATTTGTTCATCATGCATCAGTTAATGGATATTTGGGTTGTTTCCACATTTTGACTATTATGAAAAATGCTGCTATGAACATTTGTATACAAGGTTTTCAGTGGACATAATAGTTTTATTTCTCTCGAACATATACCAAGGAGCAGAAGGGCTGGGTCCTGTGTTAATTCTATGTTTAAATTTTGAGGAACCACAAGGATGTTTTCCATATTGGTTGTACCATTTTACATTCACCCCAACAGTGTTTGAAGGTTCTGATTTCTCCATGTCCTTGCTAACATTTATTATTTTGTGGGCTTTTTGATTATAGCCATCCTAGTGGGTACAGAATGGCATTGTAGCTTTGATTTGTATTTCTCTGAAAACTAATAACATCGAGCATCTTTTAATGTGCTTATTGGCCATTTGTATATTTGATCCTATGTTAAAAAATGTTTAGAATGAAAAAAATTTCTTTCTAATAAAAATGAAGTGCACTGAAGATTTCTCTTAGCCTGTGGTAATAAACACCAAAAGAGAAAAGCACAAAAAAGATTCCATGACTCACAAGAAAGAAAGATATCACAAGACTGCCTTTGGGGATGAGTGAGGACTTCAGTCCCAGGGTCAGATGGCAAGGCTTGAGTCCTGATTCTGGGCAAGTTACCCAGCCTCTCTGAGTCCTGGTTTCCACAGCTATGAAATGGAATGCTAATAATACCTACATCATAGGGCTGGTGTGATAATTAAACAAGTGTACATAGACCCTAGCACACAGTAAACACTCAATAAATGCTTGGTGTAAGAAACAAGGTTCATTAAAATGAACCAGTTTTTTTTTAACTCTAGGATTTCTAGAAGGCTTTATTATGCAAATATGCATTAAGACTCTCAAAGAAGAATTTTGTTTCCCAAATGTAATTGACCATGGAACCCCTTTTTCATAGGTCATGTGGCAGGGCAGGTGGTCCAGTAACTCACTTGAGGGAACACGAATCCATCCTCTCTCATTTTACCCACCGGGAAGCTGAGGCCCTCAAAGGAGCTGGCCCAGGACACTCGGCTACTTGATCACAAATCCAAATGGAGAAGCCGAGTCCCCTGCTCCTCCCATTCTTTAGTGAGACTCTTTCCATGAACCCATCACCTTGAGAGTGAGGAAAGAAAAAGTCCGATGTCTGCCCACCCCACACTCCACCTATAAGTTTCATCAAGCTCGGTCCTCACCCTCTCAGACCCATCATTACCTTTTCGTGGGCTGGAGCAAGAATACAACGGAGAGCCCCATATCACATGTCTAAGTACATAACAGGCATAAGTAAGCACAACAAACTGCTGAAGAAACTATGTTCTAACCCCCTGCCTTAGCAAATAGACCTTCATAATGACCTGGAAGGCCAAGTTCAAATTTCGAACTCCTCAGAGCTCCTCAGTGAACATGAGGAGAAGGAGGCCCCTAGCCCAAGGCCATACTCCATCTTTTCCACCCCCAGCTCTGTCCCACACTGTGAGACATGTATACAGACCCCTAGAACCATATGTCCAAGCTTCACCCAGAGCCCCCTGCCTTAGCTGCCTCTTGACACCCCTCAGAACTCGGGGGGTATACCAACAGCATGGCGGACCCTCAGGATGTCAAACCCAGAGGAGAAGCCTGGGTGCGGAAGTGGGTTTGGGGCTGTTTGGGCAGGAATTTGGGGTTCCGGCACCTGAAGTATGGAGGGGCATGGGCTCTGAGTGGAATGGAGTTCCTCAGCCCTGCAGAATCTCTGCCCTGTGTGGAGAGGTGGATGCGAAGAGGCCAGTGCAGGTGGAGCCCAGGTGAGGGCAGTCTGCTCGCTCCACCCTACTGAATGTCACCAGGATTGTTTCAGAGAAGATGCCTGAAAAGAAACCCCTGAGAACATGAGCGTGCCTCTCCCCTCCCTGAAACATGGGCTTTTTAACTGAAATAGCCCTCCAGCCCCATCGAGGATGGCCATCCCACAGATTCCTGAGCAGTGGCACCAGGAATTCTCCACGTGACACACCGAGGCAACAGGAAGGACACAGCAAGGTGACCTGGGGAGCCTTTTCTCAGCCCTCCCCTTAGCGGGGAGGTAGATTTGGTAGATTAGAGAAGATCAGTAAAAACTGGAAGGAGACTCAAGGCTCACATTATCTCTGGATGGTTTGCTCCATGTAAATAATAAGAACTTTATGGTAGCAAGCAGATTGTACATTATCATTAGCATGATGTCAGCCTGCTTTATGGCTCCTCAGCTAGTTGAAAACATATTTTTAGTTCTAATATCAAAACCTGTCAGAGTTTGTTTTGCTAAAACTAACAGAATGATACAGATCAGATCAATTATTATGAAACATTCAATTAAGAAAGTACCATATGTGGCACTATGAAAAAAGACTGTGACTGCACATGTGGCTGGAAAGGAGTGATGGCACCAACACCACCCTGCCCTTCAGTCCTTGTCACTGTGGCCATATCAGAAAGGAAAACACCTTCCTCCTTCTCCATGCCAGGCTCACGCTCCCTTCTGTCCCCCAAAACCTCCTGCTCTCTTCCATCACCCCAAACCAGGGCACCTGGCAACCAGTTTAGTTGTGTTGTCTGCAGAGGATTTGGTGAACAGGGCTTTTGGTATTCCAGAGCACTGAGAATTTTAAACAGAAGACAAGGAAACATTTAGACAATTAAATATAACGACCCAAGTTTACCTGGATGCCCTAACTCTTGCCTGCTGCGTAAGCGGTCAGGGGTTAGGGAACCAGCTCTGGGATCCAACATGCTGGATTTAGGTCCCTTTACTACTTCATGTGTTGATGAGGAATTTACTTAATCCCTCTAAGCCTCCGTTCTCTTATCTAAAGATAGGGATCATAACATCAGCTCCCTCTTGTATCTGTTGAGCAAACTAAATGAGATAATGCATGTTAAAGTACTTAGCATGGTGCCTGGCAAACAGTAAAAACTCAATCCATATTAGTTATTATCTTTAGTTTTCTGTCATTGACAGGCAACAGGTGTGGTGGAAAGGCTCACAGTTTAAGGCAGGAAATCTGGACCTGCCACGAGCTCTAAGACTTTGGGGTAGTCAGCTCACCTCTCTGGACCTCCATTTCCTCATCAACAAATGGGGAATAATTGTACCCATCTGGCAGAGTTGTTTCAGGCTTCAGTGGAATACTGCACGGGGAAAGTGTTTGCAAACTATTATGTGATATGCAAGCATAATTAAATGTAATCATCTCCAAGCCAGCCCTGAGCCTCTGGAAGCACTGGGCAGATGCCATCTATGTGAGTTTGTTCAGAAAATGGACTGTCCAGGCAGTTGAGTAATACCTAAAAGCATCCTAAGAGTCTAACGATGCAAAGCAAAAATGAGGCACAGAAACGTGGAAGCCTGAACTCAGAAGGGTCCGAGATACACAGCAGAGTCCGGTTCAGAGAGGAATTGCCTGACTTACTGTACTTAATAGCTTAGCATCTTTCAAATAGATTAGGTGTAATTTTTTTAAAAGTCCCCAAATTGACATGCAATAGCATGGCTTCCTGTCAAGTCTACAATGGTTCTGTCCTTGAAATCCTAACCCAAGAGATAAACCAGTGCGGGGCTGCTGAGACGCACCACGATGGCAGCCATTCCTGGGCTGGCCAGACCTGGCCTCAGAGTTTTGCTGATTGAGGCAGCCAGTGATCTGACCACTTGGCTCAGACTGTGGAATTTTTCAGGCTTCTGGCCCGCAGCTCTTGGCTAACGACTATGCTGTCTGCGGGCCCTTCCAGCCTGGTCGTTCTCCAAGGCAAAGTGAGCTGATTATTTACACGCAACTCTTCCTTCTTAGCCTCTGGGGCCCCGGGTGTGTTCTGCCTTTTTTTAGCCTGGGTCTCTTACTTTAGGAAAGCCTCGGGGACATACAACACAGGACAATGGAAAGGGGGAAGGCGTTTTGAAGAAAATGAAAGGCAGTCGGAGGCAGCCTTTGCGGCCTGACCCCGCTCTCCCTCCGCAGGTGACGGAAGAGGAAGGGCGGCGTCAAGGTTGCGCCAGAGCGGTTCTGAGGCCGTCGCAGTTTGGGGAAGCGGCAGCTGGCAGGGCTCAGGGGAGCCGCTGCAGGAGGTGGCCTCGGCCGCCAGGGGAGACTCAGCGTCAGCAGGCACGGGGCCGGCAGGGTCCTGCTCCTTTGGTGTCCTGAAGGGACTGTAGGCAGTGTCACCTGGGGCAGGAGACGCGACCCCCGCGGATGGAGACCAGGCCCTGCAGGGGTGGCGCTGGGAGTCCAGCCTCGCCACCATGCTCTCGTCTCCACCTCGCTTTCCTTTTAGCTGTGGCTGAAGATACAAAACCGCGATTCAAACGAAAAACCCCTCACCTCACATGCGTAATTTCAACATTTTTATTCAACGTGGGGGGATGGGGGGACCGTAGCTTAGCAAGCACATCCCTTGAGCCTCCTTCTGCCCTCACTGCTCCCTCCTCTGGGCCCTTTCCTCCCCGCCTGCACCCTGGAAGCTGCTTCCTTCCTTTCTCCTTTCTGGCCTCTTGCTGTGCTCTCTGCTTTCCTGTCTCAGACCCTTTCCCTCGAAATCTCTCCTCTCTGTTCCCCGCTCCCTGCTCCCCCCTCTGGCTCCCCTCTCTCCCCTCTGCTCCCCCTTCCCTGCTCCCCCTTCTCTGTTCCCCCCTCCCTGCTCCCCCCTCTCTGTTCCCCCTCCCTGCTCCCCCCTCTCTGCTCCCCCATCCCTGCTCCCCTCTCTGGCTCCCCTCTGCCCCCTCTGCTCGCCCTTCCCTGGTCCCCCCTCACCCCCCTGTTCCCCCCTCTCTGCTCCCCCCTCCTTGCTCCCCCCTCTGGCTCCCCTCTGCCTCCTGTTCTCTACTCCCCTCCCTGCTCCCCTCTCTGGCTCCCCTCTGCCCCCTCTGCTCCCCCTCGTCCCCCTGCTCCCCCCTCTGTTCCCCCTCCCTCTCTGCTCCATCCTCTCTGCCCCCCACCTTTGCTCACCCCTCTGCCCGCCATGCCCTCTTCTCTGCTCTCCCTCCTCTCTCAGTCCCCCCCATTCTCTCTCCTGCTCTTCTAGTCTATATTTCCTGTCCCCAGCCCATCTCTTCGAAATACCCTGATGGGGACTTTCTGATTTCTCTGTTTCTAGCTTCTAGGACTTTAAACATAGTGTAATCTTACACGTAGCTGTCAAAAGGCCTTGATGCTGGTGGAGAAAGTATAAGGGAGGGGATGTGGTGGTTCGAGTTTAAATAAGGAAAATAAGTGTAATGATAAAATAATTTTATTTAAATTTTCTAAGAATACAGATTTCTTCTCATATTTCTCCGTAGTCTCTATAGAGCCTAGCATTGTGCCTAACACACAAAAAAATACTAAGTAAATATTGGTGGAATAAGCCAATGAATGAATTGAATGAACAAATACTGAAACGAAATGTGGTTTTATTTCGTTTGAGCACATGCAGCCACAGTGTCAAATGAACCAGAGAGCAGACATGCCCCTCTTTAGAGAATCTTGAAAATCCTCTAGTGAAAGGACATATTCACTAACAATTAGCAGAAGCATTATTAAAATGTCAATGCTGCTGCTAAGGTTTGCCCTCTTCCATGGGCTAACATTTCCCTTGTTTACATTACTAATTTTCTTGGCAAACCCTCTTTTATAAATACAGGTAGAATCCCACTCCACAAGTTATGTACACAAAGCCGCGGACTCTGCACATGTCCCATGGTGACACTGGATTACTTTCCCCATCCTCTCCCACCCTCCCTGCAAGTCTGTCACATACCCTCTCTGCTCAGCTAGGTTGGTCTGGTCCTCGCAGCCCTCTGATCACCTTCACATACTCTCCTCTGCTCTTGTCTGCCCTGCCCTCTCTCCATCACTGAAACGGTCTTTATTGAGCACCTACTATGGGCAAAGCCTCATACAGGGAAACACATCCAGGAGAAGACACAGCCCCCAAAACAAGTGGCTTTCCAGCTCCCTCACATTCCACCTCCTCCAGACCCCTTTTCTCATCATTTTCCAGAGCATACATTGTCTATACCGGGACTTTTGGCATTTAAGCTTTCCAATCTCATTTTCTGTCTGCTCCATGTAGATGGCTCTTGATTTCTTAATAAGATTCACCGTAGTAGTACTGAAAAGCCTTTCTTCCTGTTCCCCACAACACATCTGGCCTTCTGCTGGGCATATACTTGAGAATGACTTGTTGAGCTGAATGAAGTTGGTCACAACAGATTTTCTGTCACAGACAATCCTATGCAGCAATTTTTTTCCTCTGATTCCGGTTTACACAGAGTCATTCTGCCAAAGGAAACCTCGACTGGATGCTCTTTGCACCGCGGTCCAGGAGGGAAAGAACTGACATCCAACTGACCCACTAACATTGCTTTATTCCCCCGCCACTGGGGAGAAACCCACCTCCCTTTCATGCTCTCCCTCCTCCCCCAGACGGCTCAAAGAACCTAATCATCATCTTCTGAATCCTCTGTCACCCTCCACCCCCTCAGCAAATGCACATACCACCTCAAATACTGAACCACAACTCAGATTTTTAAAGTTCAAGAGTTAAGAAGAACTAGCAATTGACTCATTTCTCCTTGATTCAAAGAGCTGCGGGTTCTCTAGGGCCGCCCTGACACCCCTTATGTGGGCCTGTTCCTGAAGCCAGGGCAGTCCAAGGGGATTCCTACTTGCCTAACCAAACTGAACAGAGGACCATAAATTACACGGCCTTGATGTGTGACCTTGAGCCAATAAGTCATTTTACTGCTCTGGGCTCAGGATCCTGCAGCTACAAAGTGAGGGACTGCTTCTGCACAGGTTCTCCATGGACCCCTGAGCACGCACATTCCCTGACTCGAATTTCTTTCTCCCTCCTGGGCTCCCTCCCCAGCACAACTTGCTCAGAAAACAACACCAGCCCCAATAAGTCCTCTGCCACCCGCTCAGCTCTTCTATTGCCAGGATAAAAGGTGGAAGGGGGCTTCCCTTCCCTGGTGGCGCAGTGGCTGGGGTTCCGCCTGCCGATGCAGGGGACGCGCGTTCGTGCCCCGGTCCGGGAGGATCCCTCATGCCGCGGAGCGGCTGGGCCCGTGAGCCGTGGCCGCCGGGCCTGCGCATCCGGAGCCTGTGCTCCGCAGCGGGAGAGGCCACAGCAGTGAGAGGCCCGCGTACCGCAAAAAAAAAAGGTGGAAGGATGCTACCTTTTTATTAAGTTCCAGGCTGAGAAAAGCTCGTGAAACCTGCTAGCTCACGCAAGATGGAAAGACACTCCCAGTAAAAGGGCAAACAAGCCCCAGGGGCTCTCCGCTGTCCTGTGAAGATAAAACTACTCCAAACACTTTGGATGTTTGATTTCTGCAGCTCCTACGGATCCTCAAGCCATATATCATCTCAGAGCAGAGCAGTAATAGATAATGAGGGGCCTCTAAAAGGCAATGCCGGTTTTGGTGGATTCCTCCTTTGGATGACACGCAGCGATGGCACACAAGTTCCCATTGGCCTTTCCTTGGAGAATTCACTTTCAGAGGAGGAGAAAATGCTGTTTTAAGCACAACTGCCTTCTAAGGAGAGTGGCTCTTAATAAATAGGAAACGCTTTGGGTCCAAGGAGTACCTTGATGGGTTTGAATATGAAAAATGGGCTGGGAAAAAAGTGTGGGAAGAGAGCCTGGGGCAGAGCTGAATTGCTCTGCATAACTAATAAGAAAAATTGGAAATTGTGAGGAGAGCCCAGGAAGGAGGGGATGAGAAAAAGAGAGAGGTCATCAGAATGGGTAAATCTGGAGTTCTCTGTGGGTGGAGCGGCCAGTCAAAAAAATCCCAAGGTGTCCAGAACTTGGATGTCTTATTTCCAGTATGTAGTTGTAACCTGTTGCGATTAAAAAAAACAAAAAACCATCTTCCTCTCATGTCAGCTGTAAAATCTCCTCTACAAATTTCCTTGTGTGAACAGGGTTTTTTGTTTATTTGTTTGTGTTGGTAGAACCCAGGGATGAGATTCAAGTTCAGGTGTGAGTCAAATGTGGAACAGAATAACAGAAAGACCAGAGCCACAAAATAAGAAAGAAGGAGTTAGAAGCCAGGGGTAAATAGAAGAAAATAACCCCCAAAGAATCTGGAGAAATCACTGGACATTCACAGTGTATTGGATTGGCGATTCAAGCTCATCTTTTCTAGATATCGATGGGAAGGAAGAGTCCACGCATGTGATTGGGGGCAGGCGAGGGAGGATGCATGCGCACACAGGACTGGAGAAGAATGAAAAGACTGAGAGGGAACGTTTGACCAGGTCTGGGCTCAGACCCAGGAAGCCCGGCTAACAATGACCTGCACCCCCTCCCCCCCCACCCCGGAATCTGAGGGCTCTTCCCTGAAGAAGCTGAGCAGGTAGAGTCTTGGCTGCTGGTTGGGAAATGAAAAGTCTTCATCAGGAGAAGAGGCAGCTGCTAGCTGCAAGGGGCTGTGGATGTGCACGTCCAGTGCTCTCTAAGGTGAGGGAAACTGACCAGGTGAGTTTGAACAGATGAGGGATGAATTTCTCTTGATGGTTCAATGCTTTTACGTAGAATATTTGGAAACGTCTAAAAATCATGGCACCTCAAGGTGGAAGACAGCTTTCCCTTATAAAAACAGCCCCTGGGAAAGCTATTAGAGTATGTGAATATACATTAGGAAAAACTGCACCAAGAAAGGGAGAGAGCAGGGTTGGATGGTGGGAAAGAACCAATTTCCTGGCAACGAAAATATAATCCTATAGAAAAATGCATGCTAGCCATGGAAATAGACCCTTCGATAGATTGTAATCTGGGAAGAAAAGCGAACGAGGAGGAGTCCAGCACAACCTCAGACATACCCTTCTGGCCTCTTTAGCTTCCACCTTTCCATGTTTTGTGAATTCAGTTTCATTCATTTTTTCCATGTATATTTACTGAACACCCCATACAAGTCAGGCATTTTTCTCGATGCTAAGGATACAGAGATGAAACAGACAAAGCCCTGCTCCTATAGACTTAAGTCAGACAATAAACAAGGGAAAGTACAGGAATGAATGAGATCGTTTTAGTTACCGCTAGCCTATGAGTAAACTAAAGCGCAGAACCGTGATGGAGAATGACGTGGTGTAGGGACTTCTTTAGAGAGAGGCCTTTCTGAGGAAAGCTCATTTGAGCTAAAATATGGGCAATGAGAAGGAGCCAGCCTTGAGAAGATGCTGGAGAAAGGCATCCTGAGCAGTGGGAAGGGAGTGCAAAGGGCCTGGGGAGAGCAGAAGGGCCTGAAGCCGGAGGAGCATGTCTGGAGATGGGGGGAGATGGGCAGGCAGGAAGCCCAGGGGCAGGTCCTGCGGGCCCTTGAAAGCCACGATGAGGAAAGTCAAAGTGGGCAGCCATCTGGTACAGTGTTGTGGAGAGGAGCCTCTTTCCTGAGCTGGGAGGCCATTTCTCCAAGGAGAGAAACATGGAGTGAGCAGGCTCAGCCCACAGGGAGACAGCTCCAGGAGTGGCGCTTACAGCGAAGAGCCACCAGATGGCTCCGTGAGAAGACTGCCCAGCGCCTTCTCCTGCCGTTGCTGACGCCTTTCCTGTCTAAGGTAGAGAAGCACTTTTTCCCACCAAGCAAAAGCTTCCTTAACAAACAGTCACTTTGCCTTTTTTTTTTTTTTTTTAAACAAAAGGAACGAAGAGTAACCAGTACAATAGCGTGGTCCGGGTGATTTTGCATCTTTGCATCCTACTGGCTGAAAGAGGCAACTCCTACTGCCCAGGGCTCTCCTCAATGATTCATTCCCCAGCTCCCACTTTTTCAAAGCACTGTGCCCACCCCAGCTGGTTAGGTCGCTTTCCATTCCAGAGAGACAACCCTAGAAAAAAAAGGAATGCCGGTAGCCCAGGCTGCAGGCCAAACTCCAACTCTTCAAGAAGCAGATTTGCCCAGGAAGTAATGGTTCTAGGACTTAAGGACCTTGGGTCATGGCGTGTAAGAGAATGTGGGGCTGGAGGGGACAGAGGAGCAGAATGAAAAGAAGGACAGGCAGGATATTTGCTATTTTCACCAAGATTTCCTTGCAATGGTATGCTCTTTTAAATAAAGGCAAGAGTTGCTCCAGACCTCCTAACAAGCACCAGCCCTAGAAACAGAGTTGTTCTATGTGAGTGAAGAGGCGTCAGTGACCAGCATGCAGGTGGCACCAGGAAGCAGAGGTCTGCAGGACTTATCAGTGAGTCAGCTGAATCCAGCAAGGAGCCGCGGGGCTCAGGAGCCTCTCAGGGGCTCTGAGGGATTGAAAGGGAATAAATAGTCAGCCTCTGGCTCTAATCTAAAGTTGACATGGGAATTCTTACTCAATGAAATTCTTTTTTTTTTCTCCTTCTGTTGGGACTAGCCTGTCCCTCCCTTGAATTCCAGTGGTCCCTGATACATATAGTAGTGTTTGACCTATGTCCCTCAATAGATGGGGAGCTCCCTAAGTCCGGCCCACGCGTCATCCACATTTGTGTCCCCTAGCACCTCCCACAGAGACTGGGAGATAGATAGATATAGATATTGATATAGATATAGATAGAAAGAGAGAGAATTTGTTTGACAATATTGTTCTCACCTCTGCTCTCCACCTCTGCCTGACACAGGTACACACACACACACACACACACACACACACACACACACACTTACAGGATATATGTGTCATGATCTAGCAACTCATTTTCACAACTCCCACTGCAGCAAATTCAAGGTAAAGAAGTGATCCTGGGACATGAAGCTGTATGATGACTTTTCTATCTGCCTGACCAAAAAAATAAAAGCCAGGAAGGGCTCTTGATGAACTGCTTTCAGCAGAGAGGAAGAGAAGTCTGCTGTGCTAGCCCATCATGTTTTCATGAACCGTCACGAGTGCCTTTTCTCCAGCAACATCTGGAAGGACACTCCTCTAAGTACAGCTCGCAAACTGTCACTGTTGAAGAAATGTTCTTCCTGCCCCTGCTTTGCTGGCAGTACAGGGTGTTTTGGGCAAGATTGGCACCCAGAAGAACCTTGCGTGGTGACTTTAAGAACCACAGCTGGCTAAATCTTCCTGTGGCATTGCTCTGATCACATATTCCCCCAAGACACATGGCTTCCAATTGCCGACACATTCAGTCAGAATTCACTGGCCTGGAAGTCAGACCATCTCAGCTTAAACCTCCTCTTCCCCGGGAAAACTCCCCTGGATTCCCTCACACCCAGTAGCACCCACCATCACATTTCCATAGCACTCTGAACTTCCAGCCTTTCCACACCCTGATAACTGCTTAACTGAATTTGAATTATATATTAATTTAACGTCACCAGAGCAAGACTTCTGAGCCTGGTGTGTATAGACACCAGGTCTTTTTGTTCAAGCACTCAAAGTAGTGGCTGGCACCAGGTAAGTCCTCATGAATATTTATGACTCATTCAGCAACTGGCTGACTTGATACTCTGGTCCCAACTTACCTTCTTGGCTTCATCTCCTGATTCCTCCAGACCCACACTTATGTCCCCTCTAAATCCAGTATTCCCTGACATCTCTCTTTAATTTCCTATCTCTGTGACTTTGTTCATGCAATTCCTTCCTCTTGGATAATGGATATTATTTCCATCCCATTTAAAAACAATCAGAATCAGAGAAGACAGAATATCAGAATATTTTTTACTGAGATATAATTTCACATAGTATAAAATTCACCAGTGATTTTTACTATATTCACAACCACCACCACTAATTCCAGAATATTTCCATCACACCAAAAAGAAACCTGGTACCCTTTAGTCATCACTCCCCATTCTCCTCCTTCCCCAGCTTCTGTCAATCTCTAATCCACTTTTTTTTTTTTTTTTGCAGTACACGGGCCTCTCACTGTTGTGGCCTCTCCCATTGCGGAGCACAGGATCCGGACGTGCAGGCTCAGCGGCCATGGCTCACGGGCCCAGCCACTCCGTGGCATGTGGGATCCTCCCGGACCGGGGCATGAACCCGTGTCCCCCTCATCAGCAGGCGGACCCTCAACCACTGCACCACCAGGGAAGCCCTAATCCACTTTTTGTCTCAATGGATTTACCCATTCTAGATATTTCATTTAAATGAAATCATACAATATGTGGCCTTTTGTGTCCAACTTCTTTCGCTTAACATAATATTTTCAGGTTTATGCATATTGTAGCGTGGATCAGTACTTCACTCCTCTTTATGGCCGAATAATACATGTTCCATTGTGTAACTACACTACATTTTATCTATTCACCCATCAGCTGATGAACATTTGGGTTGTTTACACTTTGGGGCTGTTATGAATAATGCTGCTATGAATACTTGTGTAAAAGCTTGTGAACATATGTTTTCAATTATCTTGAGTTTATATCTAGGAGTGGAATTGTTGGGTCATATGGTAACTCTATGTTTAACTTTGTAAGGAACTGTCAAACTGTTTTTCCAAAATGGCCGTACCATTTCATACATTCACCTGCAATGTATGAAGACTGCAATTTCTCTGCATCCTTGCCAACACATTATTATCTGTTGTTGTTGATGATGATGATGATGATTGCCCAAACCAGTGGATATGAAGTAGTATCTCACTGGGCTTTTGATTTGCATTTCCCTGGTGACTAACGATGTTGAGTATTTTTTCATGTGCTTATTGGCTATTTGTTTATTTTATTTGGAGAAATGTTTATTCAAGTCCTTTGCCATTGCTAATTGGGTTATTTGTGTTTTCACTGTTGAGTTGTAAGAATTCTTTATATGTTCTGGATACAAGATCCTTATCAGATCTTTGCAATATGATTTGCAAATATTTTCTACCATTCTGTGGGTTGTCTTTTCACTTCCTTGGTAGTGTCTTTGAAGCACAAAAGTTGAATTTTAATAAGGTCCAATTTATTCTTTGGTTTCTTGTGCTTTATAGTACCTAAGAAATCATTCTAATCCAAGATTACAAAGATATGCATTTTAGGAAGTGTTTTTTTCTTTTAAGAGTTTTATACTTTTAGCTGTTATATTTAGGTCTTTGATCAAATTTGAGTTACCTTTTGTAGATATATGGTGTGAGGTAGAGGGTCCAGACTAATTCTTTCACTTGTGGATATCCAGTTACCTCAGGACCATTTTTTTAAAAGATTATTCGTTCCCTTCTGAATTATCTTGGAAAGGAGAAAGGAGAAACATTTTTAAAATAATCCTGATCTAAGAGTCTGCCATGGTAAAGACAACTACCACCACAGTCTGAGGTATGGTAGTCAGGAACGCAGAGATTGACTGGGTTATTTTAGGCAGAACCTGCTATGTAAAAATTCCATAAGCACCCTCTCATTCCACCTCTTTCTATATATACCAGTGGTTCTTAACCTTGTTTAGGATAAATAATCCAATGAAATTGTGGACTGTTGCATACACATAACATTCTGCTTTAAATATTAAGGAGCTCAGCCCACAAAGCCCATCCACAGACCCCAAGCAAGGAATCCCTGCTCTACTCACTTTCCCACAAATTCATCTACTGCTGAGGCTCTAGCCCACACCCCGCAATGCAGCTGACTCACTGTTTTTGTTTATTTGCCTGTGTGTATCCCTACCCTCTCCTCTGAACCACACATTTCCACCTAACTCCTAGATGTGCGCACCACGTCCCTGGGCATCTCAAATTCAGCACACTCAACCCGTCATCTTCCTTCCCCCAGCCCAGCTCATACCCCAACTTCCCCTTTTCTGGTCACAGAACCATTCTTCCCATCACCCAGCCTCAAATCTCGAAGTCACCTTCATTTCTTGTTCCCCTCAGCACCCCTCCTCCACCATCCAATCCGTGTCCGGGTTTGCATAATTGTTCCTTCATCCTGACCACCTATCATCCCCTGCCTGGTTGATGCAGTAAATGCCTCTGGCCTTGCTTGCTTCTTTCTTTTTTTTTTCTTCCAGTTTTGTTGAGATATAATTGACACACAGCGCTGTGCTGAGTTCAAGGTGTGCAGCATAATGATTTGACTCACGTACATCATGAAATGATTATCACAGTAAGTTTAGTGAACATCCATCATCTCATATAGATACAAAATTAAAGAAATAGAAAAAAAACGTTTTTCTTGTGACAAGAACTCAGGATTTACCCTAACAACTCTCATAGATGACGTATAGCCGTGGTATTTATATTAATCATGCTATACATGCTTACTTATAATTATTTTTGTTCAAAAATATGCTTCAATCCATGGTAGTCCTTTGTCGCTCCAGTCAACAATGATTGGCTAAGGGGTACAAGAGCTTAAATAAGTCACATGTAAGAATGACTCTCAGTCTTCAAGGTGGGGCTAGAATTAATAAACAGATTTTTACTCAGGTAAAAATAAAGACATAGGGACATAGAGATAGAATCCCTGCCCTCAGGGAGCTTACAATTCTAATTACTAAGATCAGGACCCACTCTACCCACAGCAGTTTGTTCACTGGCCTGGAGGCCTGTGAGTTCTTGAGGAAGTGCCTATGTTAGGGTTCTTTAGCCTCTGAGTTTAGGGGAGGCCCATTTCTCCAACATACTATTCCCCTCCCAGATGGCAATGACATGGAGGCCTATGGAAGTGGCTTTGGAGTTTGATCACTTCTACCACTGTCTGGAATCTCATAATCCTCAAACTTCCCTTTGACATGAACTAAACATGGTTCAGTTCTGCTTTCTCTCTGTCTCAAAAGTACTTCGGGATGGGGAAAGGGAGTGATTATAAATAATTGTAATGTGTTCTTTTGCAACAAGAGCGTAGCGATACAAACTATTTCAGCTATTGCAACCTGCATTGGACCACAAGTACTATTTTAATTTAATACTTGCATTTATGCAGCATTTTTGGATTTACAGTATTCTTTCACATACATCCTACGAGGTAAGAATTATTGCTGTCAGTTTGTAGATGAAGAAACTAAACCCCTGAGAGTTTGTGTGATTTATCCAAGATCACACAGCTAATGAGGTGCTTTGTCCTGGAACTTCGGGGAGGCTCTTTAAAAAGGAATAGACAGTGGAGGTGGGGAAGAGACACCTTTTGCCTTTCTCTCTTCTTCCTACTTCTTGCCTGGAATTCAGACATTACAGCTATAATTCACGGAGCCATATTGTAACTTTGAACTTGGAAGCCAGGCAAAATGAATGGCAAGGCAGAAAAACAGAAGCAGCCTTGGCCACTGACGTCTTCTTACAACATCAGACCAGCCCCAAACAGCCTTCTATTGGCTGTTTTTTTTTCTTTTAATGTGTTTAAGATACTATAGTTGGGTCTCTGTTTCTAGTAGGTATAAGCTTGCTTAGGTGCCAGACAGCATTATCTATAATTGCGCAAAGCTGTTAACAATCACCAGTAGGGACGTGGTTTAGCAAATGATGTTACATCGTTATAATTGTGCCTGGGAGCCATTCTCTCCCCATTCCTAAGAGGAACCCCTACTATCCTTTCCCACGTAAGCCATTAAAATGACAATTATACAGAATATATGTGCAAATTCCTAAGATGTACCTAAATAGCATATACCCTATGATTGAAATCATGCAAAATATCTGTATATGAAAAGACTAAAATCTAATATATGACATAAATATATGAAATAAATTTTCTAATATATGAAAATAGAAATTTAAGTGGACAGAATCATGGTTGATTTTTTAATCCTATTTTCAAAATTGTCTTTAATATTGTTGCCTTATCCTTTGAATTAGAGCATTAAAGAATTTTTTTTAAGTACTACGTTCTCCAAATCATCACCTTTGTTATTTAGTTACTACTAAACATATTTTTTTTTGCCCAGGAGACATAAGAAAATATAGCTATTAAGTATATGAGGCTGTCTATCCCTATGATGATACGCATTTTAGTAATAGGAAGAATTATAATTCATGTTCACATTCTTAAAACAAAACTAGAGAAGCAAGGGCATCTCCTTGAATTTGGTAAATTCCTAAGGTTACCTGAAGAGGGCCCCAGGGTGAGCGAGCATATTCTTTAGGCCTGTGGTGGGATCACATTACACAGGACTGACCTCGCCAGGCCACAGTTCTATTTCTTCAATCAAGAGCATGTGGGAAATGAGACTCGTTTCTAATGTCTGTCCTTTAATCTCAATTTTTTACTTCCCTTTAGTATAAACACTCATTGGGGATAATCCAGGGTTCTCTAGACACGCTCTCTTGGTTCGATGGTGTTTCCGATTTCCTCAGAGAACATTATACTTGACACTTACTTCCTTTCTGAATTCTTTGTTCTATGTCATGCAGCTTCTCATGGGATTTATTCTCGCCCTGTTCCATATAAAGCTGCAGGTGGTATAGGGCAATCCATTTTGTTGGATGATATGCCAAGCTTACCTGAGCATTTGAGTCAGAGAAAGGTGAGGAGGTAAGGAGGGGTGGAGGGAAGTGGGCATACACTTGTTGACCACATCGAGTGTGCTACACACCATCTTTTTCCTGAGACTTTACTTACATTCTCAGGTTGACTCCTTCACAGGACACATCATGGAATTATTATCTCTAATGTACAAATGAGAAAGTTGAGGCTTTTAAAATTAACCAACTAGTCAAGTGCACACGGTTAGGAAATGGCTGCAAAAACAGGTGAGTTCAGCTGTTTCACCCCAAAGTCAGTGGTCTTTCCATTATGCTTGCAATGGACCCATCAGCCAGCCAAGTGCACTAGAAACTTTCAGTATATTTTCTAGTTTAGATTACTGACTATTTACGTAAGGAAACACACTGTATTTAGGTAAAAGGAAGAAAACTGCTTAGCCATAGGAGGCAGCACGACACAGGGACTCACAGACTATCTCTGATGCCCAGTTGTCAGGTTTGAATACAGACCTTGCCACTGCGTGAACTTGGGCAAGTTTCTTAACCTCTTTGTGCCTTGGGCTCTTTATCTGTAAAATGGGAATAAGAATATCACTACTTATAAAGTTGTTATGAGAATCGAAAGAGAAGGTAGTTAGAACATACATAAAAAACTACCTTCTGTGGAAGGCTAGCTCTGAGGGATACCGGAGGAGGGAGGCAAAAGCAACAAGAGGAACAGGTAGATTCTAGTCCAAAAGTTTGAGGAGTGTGGCAGCTGTGCCGCTCTTGGATATTTACAATGTCGGGTCATTAATCCAAATCCTACATTACAGAACTAGGATTTACTTTGCATGGCTACTCTTTCTCCAAGTGTACGTGAATGCAGTACCCCATGACACCTAACCCTGGAACAAGTCTTCTCACTTTGGGGAAGGCTGCTTTAGGAGAGCAGGTATCTGGCACTCAGCAACTTCTCCCCTCCCACAAACCCAGTGCGACAATCAAGGGGACTTGAGAATGCTCTGATCCTGCTACATCTTTTTGCTTGGTGTTTTAAAGACTCAAGTGGATTGCTCCATTGGTAATTTGCCTGTCGTTCCCACGATTACATTTTGAACTAGATGAGTAATATTTAGAAGTAGAAGGCTTTCCACTTCTAGTTCCTCTCCTTGTATGTGATGTAGGCAGTTAATTAACCTGTCTGGGTTGAGTCTTGCTTTCTACCAGGTGCAGAACCATTCATCAAATGAATAATTGCTACATCTTTTCAAATATAGCCAATTGCATTTTGCTAGAAATGTCTTGTCCAACCTCCTCTCCCACCCCGCCCCCCAAAATCCCAAGAATAATTAACAAATTCAACAATAAAACATAGTTACTTACAATTAGAAAACAAAAGACTGAGTATGTCATTCTGCCTGCATGGGTGTCCCACCAGCCTTTGAACCTCTGTTATATAGTAGCCTACGAGGGTTTAGCTGAAAACCAGAAGACTGGATACTAAAGTTGCATGTGACATAGGTACATAGGAAAAATGGCTACATCTCTAAAAGGACATATTTTCTACTTACCTAGAAGAAGGTGCCCCGGAGAAAATAATAAAGTGATTTAATCATGAACAATTGGACCAGGCCTGACTCTGCAGTGGCAGATTTCATGAAACAGTTAAAAAAAAAAAAAATTAAAGTTCATTAATTAAGGTTACCAACATTTGGTTTTGTCAAATAAAAATTAAAATAAAGAAATGTTATTATCTACCAGCACCACATTTCAGTAAAGAGACATTTTACTAATATAGAAATAAGAGGTACTTAATTTTAGAATAAAAGACAGTTCTTAAAATTGAATACATTTAGTGATGTGAAAACCTCACTACTTTGCCTTACTTTTCTCACTTCCTCATGCCTCAGTGAACTCTATCCCATACTGACACCAGCCCAGGGAATAGTATTTGGGAATGACTGCTCTAGTGAAGAGTCTTCTTCTGGCTCATTCATGCGACCTGGGGCAAATCACTCTGCTTCCCTGAGGGTCAGTGATCATCCATGAAATGGAAATAATGTGTGTTTGCCTGACCTACCTCACAGGACTGTGGTCAAAGACACAGTAACAATACGCAAAATGGCTTTAGAAAAGGTGAAGAACTATACAAATGTTCCGGGTTGTTATTCTTTCTCAACTTAAGTTATACACTTATTCCCAAACTCCTGGGATTAGACGATTTCACTATAAAATTATTCATTTCAGAGACACAGCAAATGCCAGACGCTAACACATTTTCTCCACTAAGAATATAAAACATGAATTGATAGTTTACTGTGAATACTAGGAACACCATTCAAATATCGTCCAGTATTAAGGGATATTTGTTTAGGTCCATCCTTAGACTCTGGGCAGATTCCATCTAAACCAAGTCACATGAATGGGAGTTGCCACCATTTTAAAGATTTCAACAGAAGTTTCACAGACTCAAGATTCAACACTTCACAGACAACATATTTTATTCATCTCTGTATCCACAGAACTGGGAACAATGCCGGGAACATAATGGGGGCTCAGTGAATGCTGAATAAATGAATAAACCTAGGATCTGGGCCCTGAGAAAGCATTTTTCAGTTTATTGCCCTAGTGTCCTCACCAATAAACTGGGAAGAAAACTACTAGCCTGACTCCTGGGGTGGTTTCAAATATTTTGTATTAAAAACAACTAAAAAAAAGTATATGGGTGATGGGAATGTAAAATGGTACAGCCACTTTGGACAAACAGTTTGGCAGGTCCTTAAAAAGTTAAATAGTAGAATTACCATATGACCCAATAGTGCCACTCCTAGATATATACCCGAGAGAACTGAAAACATACATTCAAACAATAAGTTGTAAACAAATGTTCATATCAGCGTTATTCATAGCAACCAAAAAGTGTAAATGTCCATCAGATGGTGAATGGATAAACAAAATGTGGTATATCCAAATAATGGAATATCATTTGGCAATGAAAAAAAATGAAGTACTGTTACATGCTACAACCTTGGAAACATTATGCTAAGTGAAAAAAGCCAGACACAACAGACCCCATATTGTATGATTTCATTATATGAAATGTCCAGGACAGACAAATCCATAGAGACAAAAAATAGATTAGTGGTTGACAGGGGATGAGGGGGTGGGGATGAAAACTGCTAGTGGGTATGGCGTTTCTTTTTGGGGTGATGGAAATGTTCTGGAATTAGATACTGGTGATAATTATACAACATAACGAATATACTGAAAACCACTGAAGTGCACATTTTTTAAAAATAGTTGTGACTTTTTTTTTGAATTTAATTTTATTTATTGTTTTATACAGCAGGTTCTTATTAATTATCCATTTTATACACATCAGTGTATACATGTCAATCCCAATCTCCCAATTCATCACACCACCAACTCATGACTTTTATGTTATGTGAATTATATCTTGATGTAAAAATATATAAATATAACAGGCTGTAAGAAACAGGAATGTTAGGAGTGATGAGGGGAATTATATTTTCTCGAATCAGCCTTAAAGAAATTAGTTCCCAGTTATGCTTTCTCTGCTTTAAAAAGGGTCCTCATCTGCCAGAACTATTTATTTAAACTTGTGTCAGTAAATTTATTCCTTTCACAGCACCTGGTAGATAATACGCACTCAACACATGGTGGATGAATGAACGTACATGAGAACCCCACATTCAGTTTCCTAATAGACAAGATTTTTTTTTAAATACGTTACCTTAGGACATAGCAGGAAAGTCTGGCAGACTTTGCTCCCCAAATCAGAAAGAATCAGTATACTAGCCCAACTCAAAACTGAATAAGCACCAGGATCTTTGACCAGAGGGATCTTGAAGCTAAAGAAGTTCAAGAGGGTTTTACTCAATGAATGATTTGAAGCAGGAATACCAAACTTTGAGATGCCGTCAGTTATATCAAGTAAAATCTTAAAATCTAAAAGTTTTCAAAATAAAATTAACTGGACTTCCTTACATGGTTAAAGTTGATGTATTCTCTATATTTAGGCAAAGAAGAGAATAGCACGGAGCAGGCTAATTATAGCCAGGAATAGAAACTCCAAAAAGATTTGGCATAACAATAATGAAAAGACTCAATCAGCTGAGACTTGTTCAGTCCTCGTGAATAGTTCCAATGGCCCAGTGAATTGTGTTTCTAATGGATACCTGAGCTGGGACTGCTCGGTTCCAGCACTTCACAACCCATATAAACTGAATCCTTCATTTACAGAGGAGGAAAAGAAGATCCAGGGACACAAAGGGACCAGTCTGAGACCATCCTGCTGGTTAGGGTCCGAGATGAGCTTAGAACCCAAACTTCTTGATTTCTGGTTTTGTCTTTTCCCACTGCTGAAATTCTATACATTGTGTTGTTCTCAAACCACATGGGACACGCTGAGAAAATTTTGGAATTTTAATGCGGCGAAGGTGACCATAATGGGTTTCCTCCAGAATCACAAATTTTATAAATACCGTAAGTGAAGGTTTGGCCCAGGTTCAAAAGAAAAAAGTATTTCCTACTTGCCCATAGGCTCCTCACCCTGGCCTAGATGCTTGGAACTATTTGAAAAGTTGCCATTCTTCCCATAAATTTAGCTATCCCCTTCAGGTGGGCAAATCCATCCTTGGGCACACAACTTCAGTGAATGCCACTCATTCTTCGAGTTGGTGAAGGGGTGGGAAAAAGCCAACTTTGACTTCAGGCTTTGCCAAGAACAAGTCATATAATTTATAGCAGAACTAAGGAAGGTATAATCTGCAAATTGGCTGTGTATTTACTTTTCTAAGACATAAGTGAAGTGTTCTTGGGAGGTAACACCACATGGCAAAGTGTAAGCCCTTTTGGAGGCAGGGGGATAAAGAAACAAGTTCATGAGAAGAAACTGCAGAAGCCAACATGGAGGGCAGTGGTTGGTTTTGCCTGCCCATCCCCCAATTCACCTTCTTTTGATAAAAGTGCCCTAGTTGCTCTTTGAAGAATACCCACCCCTCTCGGTCCATAAAATTTGGACAGAACTAAAATTTGCGCCCCCCTCAACCCCCATCAACTCAAAGGGTGGTCGTGTGGCTGAGACTTGAGCAGTCAGAATATTCTATCCCCCACCAGTTGTGATGGGATCAAGGATGGCCATGTGAAAAACCCAAGCCAATGAAACTCTACTGCTGAACTTCAGCGATGTTTTGGGAAAGAAGGCTCTCTTGTCACTTAAATCACCAACTGTGAGATGCCACCAGAGGCTACCACACGGATTACCTCACGGTAGGTGAAGGCAACACAGAGCAGAGCACAGCCAAGTGACGGTGATCAAGAGCAAGACGGGCAAGAAGGAGACCCAGTGGAAACCTGTATCCCGCCTACCTGGAGCGAGAGATACCTCTGGGCTTTAATCACATCGCCTTTTTGCTTACCCCCTCTTAAGTTCGGTTTCTGCCATTTGCAATGGAGACGGACAATACCATGCAGTAGTGATATCGCAAAGTGCAGAAACCAAAGTGTGGGTCCTGGTTCAGCCACTTTCCAGTTATGAGACCTTAAGCAAGCTGCATAATCTCTCTGCGTTGCAGTTTTCTCGTCAACAAAATGGGGGCAATAATATGGGCTGCTGGAAGCAATGAGTCAATAGCCTTTGCAAAGCACTTGTTAGAGTTACTGCTGTGTTGTTCATGTCCAACAAATGTGAGCTATAACTTTTAATGAACAAACTATAATGAAAACAACCCAATGCCTGCTACCACAAGTTTAAACTTACTACAATATTATTTCATTTTCACTAAGCTTCACTAGCACACGAGGGAAACTTGGCCTTTAAGTAGTTTATCAAAAGGAGGCACAGAAATGGACCTAAATATCATTTTTATCCTATTTTCTCATGTTTCTAAAGAATTTGAAATAACATGGAAAAAATGCTTGTGGTAGCATACTAAGAGAATAAAGACTGCTATAATATAGCCCATGTTCTTTTTGGCGACTATATTCAAAAGAAAAAAGCAAAACAAAATCTTTAAACCTGTGCATCAAAAATCCTGGGAGAAGTTGCAATAAAACAAGAAAATGAGATTAATATTACAATTAATACCTGATATTTAGATTCTTTGTCTTCTATTTTTCTCTGTTTTCCAAGTATGTCAGTGAGCGTTGACTGTACTTCTGCTTTGAAGTTTTCACTGGCTGTGTGTTCCACAACCACATCATTAGGCTTTTAGAATGTTGGTTTAAGAAATGGAGAATCGCAGACTATTAGATGTGAAAGAAACAACAGGGACCATTTTATGCAACTCTCTCATCTTACAGAATGGAAAAACTTGTCCAAGATCAAATAGCTAGACACTGGCAACACTGAAATTACTGCCTAACATTCCTACTAATTCAGAAAACTCCTTGAGGGAGATACTGTTGATTGGACCACATCACCTAGGTTAATTCTACTAATCTTTCATGGCCCCATTTAAATATTACTTCCTCCAAAAACCTTTCCCTGGGCATCAACTAGAAGGAATTCTCCCAACTTTTAATTCCCAGAGCACCTGGTTTTTACTTTTATTATGGCAATTATTATTCTACAAGTGTGTATGTCTTTTTTATTAGTCAATAAGTTCTTTGAAGGAGGATTTGTGTCTTTTTTCCTATCTGTACCTTGAGCATGTGACACCATGCTTTGGCACACAGTAACCACTTGATAAATGGCTACTGAAAAACAGGCTATTGTATTGCTTTAGGACCTATTGAACCCAACTGGCTTAGTTTGGGAATAGGACTGAATTGCATAGACCAAGTCATCATCATAGGATCCTTCCTGGGTATTAGGAAGATGGTAGTCCTAGCCGCATTGCATTATGACTAGTTTTGGCCATAAGACAGTAAGCAGAAGTGACGTGTGTCACTTCCGTGCTCCAACAGTGAAAAGCCCTTGTGAGATCCTTCAGTTATACGTCCCCTTATCTCAGCATCCCAAAAGCCACATGCTAAGAAGAAGGGGCCATAAAAGGAAGCAGTCATCACATGGAGGAGAGCTACACTTCAGAGTCACTGGACTTGGATCAGGCTTTGTAAGAGTGAGAAAGATGTCTTTGTTACAGGTCACCAAGATGTGAGGGTTACTTTGTTGTTGCAATATAGTCTAGCTGGATAATAGCCAGACTAAAACACAGATATTGTGGCAGGGATTGCTGGTGGTAACTCATTATTTCTATATTTCTTACTAACTGAATCTTGGGTAATATGCCTAAGCTGAAAAATTACGTTACATTACATTACATCACATTACATCACATGATATTACGTTATATTATATATCAGCTCAGGGCGGCCAATGGGATATAAGTAAAAGTCATTAATAAGATTTTCAAGAAGTCCTCCCTTATTTCCTGATAAGAACTCATACGTAATGACTGGAGCTTCAGCAGCCTTCTTAAATCATGAGGAGCCCTTAACAGTAGAAGTCACAAACTAAGGGTGGTGGGGCAGAAAGACAGAATGAACCTGGTTTTCTGATGGCACTGTGGAGTTGCTGTACTAAGCAAAGACTGCCCTACCTCTGTGCTTTTGTTTAAGAGAATCACATGCTTATATGTTTAAGCACTGTAGCTAGATCTTTGTTACTAGCAAACAAAAGTAATTCTTAATTGGTGCAGCCCTTATGTCACGTATTCCAAAATAACATCCTTGTACTGAACAGTATGCAAGAAGGTAGCAAAGAAGCACTGTTTAACACCTAACCCAAGTTAGGGAAGAATGGCATTCTATTCCATTTTGCTTTGATCTTCTGAGGAACAGAAAAAAAAAATGACCTCTCGTTAAATCTTTTATTTTTTTTAATTTATTTTTGGCTGCGTTGGGTCTTCGTCGCTGCGCACGGGCTTTCTCTAGTTGCGATGAGCGGGGGTTACTCTTTGTTGTGGTGAGTGGGCTTCTCATTGCAGTGGTTTCTCTTGTTGCAGAGCACGGGCTCTAGGCGCGTAGGCCTCAGTAGTTGTGGCACGCGGGCTCAGTAGTTGTGGCTTGAAGGCTCTGGAGTGCAGGCTCAGTAGTTGTGGTGCATGGGCTTAGTTGCTCTGCAGCATGTGGGATCTTCCCAGACCAGGGCTCAAACCGTGTGCCCTGCATTGGCAGGTGGATTCTAAACCACTGTGCCACCAGGGAAGTGCTAAATCTTATATCTTTTTTTAAAATGCTTTTTTCACATTAGCAAATTCTGAAGGAAGCATAATCAAAATTATACTTTCCCAACATAATCATAAGTATCTTAACTGTGAAAATATGTGAAGGATGAGGTTTAGTCAATTTTTTAAATGAAAAAATATTTCAGACGTAAAAATGACTTGATATTTCACATTAATAAGAAAATTTTTAAATGGGAGGCATTCTTCTGGGGGAAGCTGAATTTTGAGAGACTAGAAGAATTTAAGCGTTGGAGATTTTAAAAGCTCGTTCAGTGAAGCTTTTTTTGTGTGTGTGTGTGTGGTACGTGCGCCTCTCACTGTTGTGGCCTCTCCTGTTGTGGAGCACAGGCTCCGGACGCGCAGGCTCAGCGGCCATGGCTCACAGGCCCAGCCGCTCCACGGCATGTGGGATCTTCCCGGACCGGGACACGAACCCATGTACCCTGCATCGGCAGGTGGACTCTCAACAACTGCGCCACCAGGGAAGCCCAGGGAAGCATTTTTTGTTCTTCTTATCGCTAGTGATTCTCTCAGGGACTCATTCACATTTAATAAAGTTTCATTATGTATGTGTCTGCTGTTACTTTAAAAAGAACTGACATAAAAATTACAACTGACTCCAAAGCAAAGACTTAATATTCAGAATCACCAAGAACTTCTTTTCTGCATTTCTTTCTGGACCAAAATGTTAGCTCACTTCATCTCAGCTACACATGCCTCTCAAAATCTGGATTTTTATAAAACAAAACAAAAACAGTTTTTTTAAATTATGCAACCGCTATCCCCATCAAGTTTGCTTATTCAAATTGACACTAAAACCCATAAAATCTGTCCCTCTGGTAATGGGTACAAACTGCATCTTTCTAAGTTCTGTGACTCTGCTTTTTATAAGATTAGGAGACGTTCCTCACCCTTCCTGACCAATGGGGAATCTGAAATGGCCAGTATTTCCAACATCAGGCATTTCAGGCCACCTGAACTAGTGACAACTATAAACACAGGGCAAGGAACATGTGCCCAGAAGAAAAGATTTCATTATCTGCCTTTAAATATAGCAGAGCAGAGTATTCCTTTCCAGTATGAAATTTCTCAGGAAGTCTTTCACCCACCAGTTTTCCTAGAAAACATTGTAATGCATGTGCCCTTTTACACCCTATCTTCGCAGTTGTCCAGAGCTGGGCTTTCAGGATAGAATGGGAGTATGACCAAGCAGCAGTTATTTTAAATCTTCTTTTACTGAATATGACAAAACATCTTTTCAGTTGGAACTGCATTGGTTCTTAAATAATCCTTATTTCAATACAAAGCTTTTTAGACGACAAAGGCTATGAGTGCCAGCATTCATCTAAAAATTGGAAAGCCTTGGGTGGCCTTAATAGTTTTTACACCCAACACTGGATTGCATAGAAGGGTTAAAAGTTAAGAATAAAAACAGAAAGGCCTGAATTCCACTGACTACAGCTGCTACCAGCTGTGTGAACTTGGGCAAGTTACTAAATCTCTCTTAGCCTCCGTTTCTTCACATGTAACATGGAGGAGATAGTTCCTACCTTACGTGGTTACTGTGAGGGTTGAACAAGACGATGCAAATAAAACATTGAACACAATGACCAGCACATAGTAAGCACTCAATAAACATTAGCTATTGCTAAAGTATTCCTCTTTCTCTTTAGCTGACAACTCTGGGAAGAATCACTGAAGGACAAATCCAGAAATTCTTGGAATTAGTGCCAGACACAGATACTAACTGGGGCCTCTGTGGGTTTTGGCCATTCTGAGCAGCAGCACTTGGTCCAAGTGGGTAAGCCAGGCACACAGCCGGCAGATCTGGGCTCTAAGATCCACCCGCAGGAATTTTAAACTACATTTGGCAAACCGATGCCTATTCTGCGTCTACATCTACCATGCCGCCCAGAGTGACTAAATCCTTTACAATAAACTGTTCCAGATTGCAACCTTTTTTCCCCTACCAGGCATGCATAAAAATGAATCCATATGTGTATACGAAGTAGCAGTTCCAAAAATAATGGTGACTTAAAATACTGTGAGACTATGGGAGAGAAGAAATTTTCCTGAAGTAGGATGGTTAGGGAAGCCTTCACTAAGGAAATGAGATTTGATCTGGGTTTTGAAGGATGAATAGGAGTTAGATATGTGGATTAGAGAGAGAGGAGGCCTCGAGTAGAGTAGAGCACGACAAAGCTTACAGAGGCAGCAATGAGAAAGTGGGGACAGTGGGCAATGAACAGAGCTGAGAGGCTGTGTAGGGAATTGTGGGGATGGGACAGGAGGCCAGCTTGTGATGATATAAAGAGCTGAGGACCACTGAATAAGAAAGGGACCTGATAGGGTCATATTTATCTTTGTGTCCACAGAACAGTGCCTGGCACAGAGCAGTGCTCAGTAAATACCTGTGAGTGAATCAGTGGATTCGGGTTCAAAAGCTTTTGCATTAAAATTTTTCCCTTGGACAACATCCTAAAATTATGTTAAGCACTTCACACAGTATCTCGTGAAAAACTGATATTCAGAAAACAAGATTTTACGGCTGGTATCATGCTGGTATTCTACGTGAAAGCTTTCACAAGGGCTGGTGTAGAGCCTTGTGCCTCAAAAAACATCTACGTCAGGGTGGCCTGGGCATAGGGTCCAGGGAACCGCATTCTAATTTGCCCAACAAGTCATTCTGATGCTTGCTGGAGTTTAAGAATCACTAGCATAGGGGAAAGGGAAGCTTCTAGATCGCCTACCTTCACTGCTTTTGACCCACTGCAGCAGAAGGCAACCTAAGATAAGTGGTTAAATGTGAGAACCCTGGAGCTGGACTGGCTCGGTTCAAATCCCAGCTCTTACTAGCTACCTGTGCTTGGGCAAGTCATTTCACTTCCAAGGCATTAAATCTCTCCAATATTCCCCTATCTAAAATACAGGAATAATAATAGTACCACTTCATGGGGTTCCTATGAGGATTATGGGCGTTACCATAACTTAGAACAGAGTTTTTCCACTTTGTCTCTGTGACAGTTGGGTAGGATAATTCTTCGTTGTGGACCTGTCCTGTGCATGTAGGACATTTGGCAGCATCCTGGGCCTCTACCCCGTCAATGCTGATGCATCCTCCTCCCACTGGTGACAATTAAAAATGTCCCCAGATATTGCCAAATGTGCTCTGGAGGGCAAAATCACCCTGGGTTGAGAACCACCGACATAGAACAGTGCTGTCTCCTGAGCATTTGCCAGAAGTGATGTTGATATTTGATGGGACGTCCATTGGCTCCATAATTCTCCCAACAACCCAGAAAGTTAGGTACTATCTCCAGCTTTATAAGGGGTCAGAGGGGTAAATACATGCCTAAGTCACTCAGCCAGTGAATTGTGGGGAGGAGCTCCAATCAAGGTCAGTCCCCAGCTCTTTCTGAGCTGCTAGTTAATCAGGGCTTCACAAGGCGGCTGATGGGGCAACTGCCCCTGTCACAGTTTTCTCTAATGCCAGAAAGAAATCGCAGTCACTGGCACCCTGTATCCGAGCATCACAGGAATGCACCTCTCTCCTACCCTGAATCCTGAAAGTCTGCCATCTGTGGATTTCATCCATGTCAGTCAAGGGGTAAACTCCAGTTCACAGGAACTAACACCTCCCACTCACCTCGCTGTCTGGGTTAGGGCCCTGTTCCATCTGTTACAGGCGGTCACTCCCCACTGCCCGCCCCCCCAGTCCTCTTTGCCTCCTGTGAATGTTCCCTCCTGGGACTGGATGCTTCCACACTTCTGTTTCCGTTACGTAAACACAGGAATGGCATGCAGAGGTGCACTCTATGGGGACGGTTTCTCAAATGAATGAACGGCCTCCTTGTCCATCAACTCTGAGATACATCAGCGTTGGCCTCTGCCTCACTCTGATGTTCCATGAGCTCACGGAAGGTACTACAGGCTTCCAGGGGTTCATCCTACTGGCTTTTCTGAACCTGACCAGCACGTGGAAGATTCAGGTGAAGTGCCTGAGTCCTTTAAGCAGGCGTTTCGGCTGAGCTTGTTTAAAGAATGCCCGGCCAATATTGTGCTGAAAAAATCAGGGAGCACCCAGAACAAATAGTTTTAACTCTCAAGGATACCTTCCCCTTCTAGTTAACTACGTTTCAATCTATTTCATCATTTACGATTGAAGAGCTCTGGCATTGGTGTCAGATGGATGTGGGTTGGAATCCCTGCCCCACCACTCACTAGCTATGTGATTTTGGAGCAACATGTCTCACTCCTCTGAGCCTCAATTCCCTCATCTGTAAAATGGGAATCTGAATAACTACATCACAGCGTTGTTGTGAGGTTGAAGTGCATGGAAATAACCTAAAATGTTTGAGACAGTGTCTGGTATACAGCGAGCACTATTATTGGTCATAATGTTTGTATTGTCTTCCACAATCAGAAAGAATTATTTCATTGTAATAGGATGTCAAAATAGAAATGTGCCCAAGGCAAATTTCAAAGGGAGGTACTAGATAAAATGCACACGATGAGTTCAAAAGAGTGTTGCTACTCACTACCTGCACCACTAAGTTCATTGCTATTATGAGAACACTAGAGACGTGCTTCACAGGATGCAGAGATAATCTGCAAATGACAGTTGGACTGTGCTGACACTGGGTAGTGGGGAGAAAAAAGGCAGAAGGAGAAGATTACAGACCCAGATTTCACACGGAGCCCAGGCAGCCGGCGAGAGAAAGGTGTGAGGTGTGATTTGTGACCTAGTGCTTCCTGCCACAAAGCTGAGAACCCATTTTCAACAAGCTCTGTGGGCACGGCACCCACAGTCTCCCCTTCTTACCCCCAAACTGGACTCTCAGATGCTGTCGCCTGGAGCTGCAACAGGTAACTTGGTCAATTCTTCCTCTTAGAGCCGGTCTCCTAAAACCTCGGTATTAGAGGTCATGTAGAGTGCAGCCCCTCAGGAGCTGTGAAATAGAAACTTTCAAAAGATAAGCTCATGTTGAACTGCACAACTTGTGTCATTTCATAATTCTAAACTTTCATAACCTGCATTTCCTGGGTGTAGCTGTCATGACGAAAGTGCCAGGTAATTTGCTCAACACGGTGCTAGGAAGGACTCAACAAGGTTCTTAGGTGAACTGAGCCAATCTCTGAAGAATACACCGAGCTTCATTTGAAATCAGTTTAGGAAAGCAGGGGTTGGGCTTCCCCGGTGGCGCAGTGGTTGAGAGTCCGCCTGCCGATGCAGGGGAAACGGGTTCGTGCCCCGGTCCGGGAAGATCCCAGTTGCCGTGGAGCGGCTGGGCCCGTGAGCCATGGCCGCTGAGCCTGCGCGTCCGGAGCCTGTGCTCCACAACGGGAGAGGCCACAACAGTGAGAGGCCCGCGTACCACAAAAAAAAAAAAAAAAAAAAGAAAAGAAAAGAAAAGAAAAGAAAGCAGGGGCTGCCTTTCACGTCCTCGAATATTCCCTTGACTCTCCACCTCCTCCACCTTGCTATCCCCTCCCAGGGTGCCCTACACCCACCTGCCTCGGAGGACCCGCTCCTATTTCCTATAGCTGGGGACACTTGACTATCTCCTATCTTCCATCTCTCTTGTATCTTCAATCAGATTATTTCCCCCATGACCTGGAAAAAGAGCTCAGATCTCCTCTATTCTAAAAGTAAAATTAAGGGGGAAAAAACTACCAGGAAGACTTCCTCAGCCCTACCCTACCCTCAAGTACATCCAATTTCTCATCTTTAATCCTTAATATTTAATTTTCTCATCTTTAACCAGTGATTCACGAATGCTGCTGTGTGGACTGGCTTCGTTTGAACCACCTGTGGAAACTCAGTTTCATAGGCACAACCACTAAAGATTTGACTCACAAGGTCTGACGTGGGGCAGAGGAATTTGTATTTTTCAGGTTTCCTCCAAATGATGAGGCTGTTCAGCCAAGTTTTAAAACCACTGGTTTATCCTCACTGTATTTATTTCATCACCACCCACTCCAAACACCCGCCAAGCCGACCTGATCACAACCGGTTTCTCAGGAGTTGGCCATGACTTCTAACCGCCATATGCAGTGGGTTATTCTCAGGGTTCATTCTTGGCTCGTCTGTGGCAGTCAAGGCGGAAACAGGGCTCCATTTTCTTGACATTCTCTTCTCCCCTTTCTGTTGTGAACCTTCTAACAATAGTCTTATCACCGGGGCCATTAGCCCACGTCTTTTGCGACATCCACTTCCTCCTTTCACCCAACATGTGAGCATAAGCAAGACTGAGATGATGGCTTACGGCTGCTCCATCTTTGGAGACCTCATTCAGTCCGATCGCGCTAATGAGGCTTGAATGTGACTTCCGCCTACTCTCTCCAGCTCTGACTGCCCTCTGGAGCTAGACGATCACCTTCATCTCTATTCTCATCCTTCAACTGGGCAAGTCTCAAAGTCATCATTTCCCTAAAACTAATCACCCTTCCAGAAATCCCCGCTGCAGTCAATGGCATCTTTCCTTCAAGAATCTCTCTTCACAACCTTGCAATGTCTCTCACGTTTCTTCCCTTTTCCCCACACACTCATGCTTTTGACTCTCTCTTTGCGATATTCACCAGCATTACTTCTTGCACATCTGCCCTGCACCCGCAGAGCCTTTACCCGAGCCATCTCCCACTGCCTGGCATTCCCTCCCAACTCTCGTCTCCATTTCTCTAACCCCTGGACTTCCTTTAGGTCCCAAGCCAAATGCTACCTCTTTCCTGAAGCTTTTATGTCAGGTCCACTCTAGTACATGGAGATGCCTCCTTCCTCTGAGCACCATTAACATGTATATTCCGTTCTACTCAGGTAGCGCTCACCCCTTGCCGCCTGGTAATACTATTTCTCGCTTACATTTTGTCCCTGCCACTGGATTACGAGGGTTTTTGGAGGGCAAAGACTCTGTCCAATATCTCTTTAAACCCCATCTTATAATACCATTCCTACATTTAATAAATGTTATTGACCGCAATTATAGAAACAAAAGCCTTTTGCCCCCTCAAAGCAAGAAGAAGCCTAGTTATTTGTGTGAAAGGTAGAAGTCTAAAGGACTGAATTTCATTCAGCAGCCAGGACAGCTCACGCATCCATCGCCCTGTTGGCAAAATATGCGTAAGTGCTTCTCCCTTTTTCCAGGCTCGTGTGTCCAGCCATCGTGTCCCAGCTCAGCAGAACGGCACCTGGCGTCAAGGCAAACACCCATCCCAGCTGTGTGGGGAAGAACTGAGTCCCAACATATCTTATGGCCCAACTCCTCCTTCCCAGCTGGCTTAATATCCTGGAGGGACCCACCCAGCTGGGCAGATCCTTCTCATTTCCTTTCTCTGCTGTTCTTCATTGATGCTGAGCTTAAGGACTAGGTCCCTGTCATTAATTTAAAACAGGCGAACAAACTCCAGAGAAAGGCATGATTGTGTTCCAGGTGCCTCTAGAGAGGGTCAGAAGAGCAGAGTGAAGGGCAGCTGCTGAATTTTAAGCATTGTCCCAACCACTGGAAACCATTGTCAACTGGTCCAACTGCCTCTAGCATTGTAACATAGCTTCCTTATGAAGAGACCCCGGTGACGGAAAGCAGGAGTTGGTTTTCCAACAGCATATGTCTGTGCTCCCTCCCACCTCCTCATGACATATCCCTGCACATGGGCAGAAGAACCAAGCAAAGTTAGTGGTTTGTACTGTGGCAGCTACGTAAATAAGATATGTCACAGCCAACCCAATTTCCAATCCTCTTGGAAACAGCAAAATAGTATCTTTAGGTAGAAGCTTTCTGGTCATTTCTATCTAGTCTTTTTCTGTATTTTGTTCTAATTTTCCTACAACCTTCTGGCATCACCTATGCAATAAATAATAAAATGCAACATTGTAATAATTGGAAAAGACGCATACACATGTGGAGAAATCTTTTCAGCCATTAACATCACTTATTCTTGTTGAGTCAGATGCTTCCGTTTTGGTTTGGGAGGTTTGCGTACCATATAAGGCCAAGGCAACCTGCTGCCCTGGGTTCTTGAACGTTCTATAACCATGAATGCTAGTGAGTGAGGTGTTGGTAAACCAGGGGCACAAAATGCCCCAAGCATTCTCCCCAGCAAAAGTACTTTCAAACTAAAGTGATTCAAGGCAACTGCGATCCCCTCTAAGACATTGCAAACAGATCGGTTCTGCATGCTGGGCTCATTCTCTCAACCTTAAAATGTCATCTCGTGGATATTTTGTGGAAGGAGAGACTCTGACTAGGGCATATGCGTGGATGCCTGCCTGCTTTGATCCCCTAATTTAGACAGTGATTAGGGGAAAGGAGAGAAATGAGTCAGATACATTTCTAGAGGACTCCTAAGTTATTTAAAAGAATGAAGTGGATCTCTAGGTTACTAATTTGGAAAGATCTGCAAGGCATATTAAGCAGAAATCAATGTGAATGGTATGATCCCATTTTTCTTAAAAGAATAAAGCTATAAATTTTTTATACGTAAATGCATAAAAAAGTCAAACATAATAGAGATTATCTCTTTCTTGGAAAAGGACAACTGTGGTGTGGTAAGTGGGAGTGTTCATTTTGCACTATATGACCTTTTATAAGAAGGATAAAATAATGGTTTCCTTGTATAATTTGAGAAGTTAAAATATTAGTTAAAAGAAGATAAGAAGTATCTAATCAAGGGTAATAAATATCCTAGGTACCTTTCTATCTAGGCCTGAAAATGACTACGATAACTTTTAGGTAGGGAGAAAAAAATGACTTCAAATAATTGACTTTCTTTATCCAATCCACCAGCAAATCCATTTGACTCTTCCACAAAATATATGTACAATTCAAGTGCTTCTCATCACCTCCCCTGCTCCCCTTGTCTAAGCTTCACCATCACTCACGGGCATGATTGCAATGGCCTCCTGACTGTTCTGTCCTTGTGTTTGTACAATCTGTTTTCCATACCACTGGTCCTGAAAAATGCTCCCCCTCTGCTAAGAAACTTCCAGTGGTTTTTCATGTTATTCAGGGAAAAAGCCAGAGGTCTAACAGGGAGTGCAAGGCCCTGTGAGCCTCCGGCTATCTCTCCAACCCCATCTCCAGCCACACTGACCTCTCTGCTTTTCCTTGAACACTCTAGGTACACTCCTGCCTAGGGCCTTGGTACTTACTATTTCCTCTGCCTGAAATGCCGTCTCCTCAGATTTCCCCATCATTTGTCCCTTCACTTCCTTCAGGTCTCTGCTCAGATGCCATCCTCAAGGCCCTCTCTGACTGTCCTAAACATTCCCATCTCATTTTCCTGCTTTATTTTCTGTTATCATCAAACATACTATGTATTTTACAACTTACTTAGTTTATTGTCAGTCTCCCCTTACTGGAATAAAAGCTCCTTTTAGATGGAGTTTTTTGTTGTTGGTGGTGGTTTATTTGCTTGATTGTTTGGGTTTTTTCCAGCTTTATGGAGATGTAGTTGACATATAACATTGTATACATTTAAGGTATAAAGCATGTTGATGTGATACACTTATATACAGCAAATGATTACCAGCATAGCATTAGTTAACACCTCCATCCCGTCACATAATTACCATTTCTTTTTTTGTGGTGAGAACATTTAAGATCTACTCTTTTATTTACTTGCTTATCTTTAATCAGTTTAGTTTTTGCTGCATCCCAGCATCTAGATCGTTTCCTGATCCTTATTAGGTGCTCAGTGATGTTTTGTGGAATGAATAAAGTTTGAGTGAGCCTCTTGAAAAACTGTATAAAAACCAAAAAAAATTTTTTTTAATAAGAATAAAAATGAAAACAGATCAACAAAAAATTATGTAACCTGTAATAAATGATAGTCATTCTAGTAGCATAAATAAATAAAGGAATACTCATTCAGTCTCAAAAAAAAACAGGGGGAAGGACCTGAATCTGACCAAGTCATTCCTCTTACAACATTTAGGTGACCTCCCTGTTGCTCTTAGGACAAAGACTAGGGTCCTCCTCCAGGACCTCCAGGCCCTTCCGATCTGGCCTGTACTCATCTGTGCATCCTTTCTGGGTCACCTCTCTCCAGCCACCCTGACTTTCTGCCTCTCTCTTGAAGACACTGTCTTTTCTGCCAGGAATAGGCCCTGCTCCCAGATCTTCACAGCCTGATCCCTTCGGGGCCCAACGGAAACGTCATTTTCTTAAGGAGGATTTCCTGAACCTCCAGACTAGATTAGGTTCCCTAAGGGGCTCATGGAGACCTCTGCTTTCCTTCACAGATGTCATATTGTTAGTAACTCATTATTTGTGTGAGTCCACTGAATGTCTACCACTCCTAGACACTAAGGTTCATGAGGGCTGTGACCCTGTCGTCCTTTCTCATGGCTGAAGCAGTCCCCAGAGCTTAGCAGGGCTGGTCATAGAAACCGGCTTCATAAATATTTGTTGAATGGATAAGTGGAGTCATGCCTGGGTGGATAGACGCTGTTTTAGTCCAGGGGCGCCCAGTTCAAATCTCTGCAAGGTCCCTCTGGGGAATGTGGGTCATTCTGAGAGACAGATGGGCCGTAAACAGTGATCCTCTTAAAAGTGGAGGGCAAAAAATGTGTATTGTTGGAGGGAAGGCCTTCATTCACAGGGCTTGTCAGCTAGGAGGCAACTCCATCAACAAAGGACACATGCACTGCTGGTGGTGGGCGTGGGAATAGGACCTCAGCAATCCCAGGGCAATGGCCGCCCTCACTGGTGGGTCTAGCCCTGCCCTGTCCAATACAGCCTAGCCACAGGCCACATGTGACTAGCGAGCCCTTAATATTTGGTCCGTGGGACAAGGAACTGATTTTTAAGTGTTATTTTATTCTATAACTGATATTTAAATTTAAAACTGTTATCTGAAAAAATTTCAGTATGTTTGTAATAACTTGGGTAGATGAAACTACTCTTTTAACTATAAATTTTAGGAAGTCTAAACATGGATTAAGTATTCCTTAATGAAAATTTAACATCTCATTTGAAGTGCAACAGACACCAAAGTTCAAAGATAGTACCCCAGAACGGTGAAATTTCTCATTAATAATTTGTATACTAATTACATACTGAAAAAATATTTTAGAAAGATTAGATCAAATAAAAAGCATTTTTAAAATTAATTTTATCGGACTCGATTTCTCTCTTCAGGGTGGCTGTTCAGAAATGTTTAAATTGCATATGTGGCCTGCATTCTATTTCTTTTGGACACCGTTTCTCTAGACTGCTGATTTAGAGAAAGAAAAATGAAAGAACATATTCCTTTCAAACCAGAGCCCATAAGTTTTAAACAGACATCACCGTGGCCCATATTTGGAAGGAGGAGACAATCGAAAAGAGGATCTTCCTTCTTTACACGAAAAAATTATCGTACTGAAATGTGAAATGGTAGACACCCGCGTTATGCCAAGCATTGTGGCAAAGAAGCAGGATTTATCTTCTCCCACAGATAGCTGTGATGTTCCTCACTGCAGTATTTTCGACCATAAGGGAGCTGTAGATCGTGGAGACAGCCTCTTTGAGACTGAGCTGGCCTGGCATATCAGCGAAACCGGTAATGAAATGACGATGGTGACTATAAATTACTTTGTTCGCCTGAAGTACCTTTCCTCCATGGATCTTGCAAGCTTTCACAAATGCTAATTAAATCTTTCGCAATCGTCTACAAGGTCAAAATCTCACTTCGTTTTTTTGACTGGTGAGAAAGCAGAGTGGTGATTTGCCTAGGGCCACAGAACAAAGCCGTCAAGACTAAGAAGGCCAGACGCACCCGTCACTTTGCGGGGCTGCTCACCCAGCTTGCTTCTCTGAAGATGCCAGCCATTTAATCCCAAAAATTATTCTCTCTTCCCGGAGGGCCAGCCTCCACTACCTCTGAAATAGCCCCTTCCTTGTTCAAGAGGAGGAATTGTCTCAGGTAAATGACAAAAAACTGATTTTACCACGTGCTGCTTCAATGGAGAAGAAATGGTTGAAAAACGAAGTTTCGGCTGGTGAATTTTTACTGTTTCTTTGTAGACTGTGTGGTTTGGAGCCTTACTGCTCAAAACGTGGTCTGCTGATCAGCAGCGTTGCCATTATCTGCCATCTTGTTAGAAATGCAGAATCTCAGGCCTCACTCCAGACCTACTGAGTAAGAACGAGCATTTTCACAAGCTCCGCTGAGATTCAGGTGCACATTAAAATTTGAGGAGCACTGTCTGGGGGACTCGTGTTATAATCCGAATTTCTTTACTGTAAGCGATTGAAAGAAATTCACTTGCACTCTCCTCTAAACATCTGTCCCTTTCTCAATCTCATTCTCTCTCTCTCTCTCTAATACACACACACACACAAATTTCTGCAGAACTACTTCTTTGTAAGGCTCTCAGTTTCCCTCTCCAGTGACACCAGTTTGCACATCGGTGAACATCTCAAGGTGCCGAGTTATCTTCAACTTTAGGCAACCTTAGCGCTCTAGTCCTCAACCATTGGACTGGGAGGGTTGTGCAAACTCAAATGCCTACAGGGGCCACGCAGGTCATGTGGATGGGTGTCGAGAGCCATGTTTGTTTTAGAAAGGAATCTGTGTGTGAGTGTGTGTGTGTGTGTGTGTGTGTGTGTGTGTGTGTGTGTAATGTAAGACAATTCTATTCTTTTTTTAACCATTTAAAAAAATTGAGGTATAGTTGATTTACAATGTTATGTTAGTTTCAGGTGTACAGCAAAGTGATTCAGTTCTACATGTATAGATATTTTTTTTCAGATTCTTTTCCATTAGAGATTATTAACAACATATTGAATATAGTTCCCTGTGCTATACAGTAGGTCCTTGTTGTTTATCTATTTTATATGTAGTAGTGTGTATCTGTTAATCCCAAACTCCTCATTTATCTCCCCATCCCCCCGCCCCTGCCCCTATCCCCTTTGGTAACCACAAGTTTGTTTTCAGAAAGGAATCTTCATTTGTGTTCTTTCAGTTCGGACACATTTGGTTTGCTTATAATAAGCCACTTGGAGTCATCGTTACTGTCACAAAGCAGTATGCTCATTGTTAGTTTTCATAAAACATGGTCTTACCTTTTGCTCTCCATTTTTGATAGAAAGAGAAGGTACAAGAAAGAGTTTATATTTCCCTGAACACTACTATATCAGCAAACTAACAAGACCAGCACAGCTCCCGCTGCCCCCCTGCCCACTCCCCAGGAGTAGGAGGCCCTGTGCAGATGGAAGGCATGCTGGTGGGAAGGGGGCAAGCCATCGCTGCTCCAGCCATTGTCTCCGGGCAGGAATTTGGGGCCATTCTACCGGATCCTCCCATTTCTTAAAGAGAAGCCGGAAATCTGGATTTTTATGTGAAATCTCCCATTTTTTAATGTTGGCAATTAATTCAATTGCTTTAAACATTGTGCGAGCCAAATATAACATATCTGCAAGCCAAAATCTACACCCTCTGGACTGTGGTTTCCATGTCTCTTAGAGCAAAGTCTCAAAAGAGAGCATGTTACTGTTTTAGTTTGGCGTAGATGTCCACCCATGGTCCTATCAAGTGGGGTCAAGGTGTGGAATCAACCGGAAGAAGCATAGGCTAAGCCCACCCTTCAGCAGGGACTGGGGGGCAGGAGGCTGTTGCCAAAGAAGCAGATGTGAGTTGGGTGGTTACCCCAACATGTATGTTACATTGACAAATATATACATATAAGATTCTGGGGGGCAATAAGCTATACACTTTATTAAAAGTCGGGCATATTGGGGTATACATTCACGCTTTTCAGAGTGTGGTTCTGAGTTTAGACATAGGTAGACAGTCTTATAATCGTGACCACAATCAAGATATAGAAAAGTTCCGTCACCCCCCTAATTTCCCATATGCCCCTCTGTAGATAGCCCCTACCTCTAGCCCCTGGCAACCACTAATCTATTCTCTGTCCCTATAGGTGTGCCTTTTTCCAGAATGTCATATAAATGGAATCATACAGCTATAGCTTTTTGAGTCTAGCCTCTTTCACTCAATATAATGCATTTGAGATTTCACCACATTATTACATTTCTCAGCAGCTCATTTCTTTTTATTGCTGAGTAACTCTCCCTTATATGGATGACCCACCATTGGTTTACTCACTCACCAATTGCAAGATAGTTGGTGACTGCAAATAAAGCCACTATAAACATTCACATGGAAGTTCCAGTGTGAAGATAGCTTTAATTTCTTTGGGGTAACTACCTCGAAGTGGGATTTCTGGGTCTTATGGTAAGCATATGCTTAATTAAATAAGAAACTGCAAACTTGTTTTCCCAAGTGGCTGAACCATTTGGCATTCCCAGCAACAGTATTGGAGAGTTCTCATTGCTCTGTGTGCTCTGCAGCACTTGTCATCGTCGGCATTTTGTTTTTGTTTTATTTTGTTTTGTCTCAGCCCTTCTAATAGGTATGTGGTACACACCCCTCTTTGATGGACTGTGCCAAGCGTGTAGACAATGATCCCCTAAATCTGTGGTCTCAGCATAAGCAGCTAAACGTTATCTCTGATATAATGTCTTATCCTTGCACAGACCAACCTATCCATCTTTAGTACATTCACATGTGTAATAAGGTAAGTGATTTTTAATTCTGCCAGACTCAGATCTCCCTGACGTGACTTATGGCTATTCTGCTACCGAGCCTTGAGAGATTATGGGTAACAGCCAAAAAAAAAGATGACTTTGAACTGCTCTTTCACCAGTTAAAAATAATACTGAAACCAAATGTAAACATAAAAGAAGTGGTCAGATTCAGGTTACATATTAACGGTGTTTGGTCAGGCTGGAGCAAGGCGCAGCTGTAGAAAACATCTTTCACTTATCACTGTTTCCAAACCTCCCTACCTGGACGAGACTTGACTGGATTTACAAGAGATCTTTTGAAAAGATGCAGGGAAGACAAACAGCACACATTTCCTGGCAATAAATTTAAAAGGTTGCTAGAACATTCCAGAGATTTTCGCTCTACATTCCTCTGGCCAACACATCTGCAATCTGCCAATCCTTAAAAATCAGTGTTTTTGCATCTTAATCTCACAAACATCTTTGAAAATACCTTCCCTCTCGGTCTCCATGTCAGACAAATCCAGCTCTTTCCATTTTCTAAAACCACAGAAATATATTGTTGCTTAATTCATGCAAGACTGAGCTCACTGAAATGAAAATAATTTTTCAGATAGTTTGTTTGGCCCACTCTTCCCTACCAGATGATTCCATTCTTGAAATGGTCCTGTGATTTTATTCTCTCATTACAGAGGTGTCCAGCAAAATAAAGGGGCTCATTTCAGAAATTATATAGAAGCAAAACTATTACTCTAAAAATAAGGATTTGATAGACTGTGTCATTAACCCCAATTCCTCACCCCTCCCTGTATTCATGTGCCTTTTGCCATGTTCTTCCCACAAAGGAGCAAGTATATCTTCCCTCCCATAGACTTTGGGTCCAGCCATCTGACTTTCTTTGGCCTATAGAATGAATCAGAAGTGATGGTGTGCTGAGCATAGGCCTTCAGAGGCCTCATGCGTTTCTGCTCATCTGTTCATGCTCATGAGATGAGTATGTCCCAAGTAGCCTACTGGCCTCAGGAAGACAATGAGAGAGACATGGAGCAGAGCTCGGTCAGCTGCTGCAACCCAGGTGACCCGTAGACCTACATAGAGAAGCAGAACTGCCCTGTCAAGTCCAGCCTAGACCAGCTGAACCCCAGCCAAGCCTATGCGTGAGCCATAATAAATGTCTATTTCAGCCACTGAGCTCTAGACTGGTTTGTTAAGTAGCCAACTGATATATTCTGAATTATTAAAAGAAAAATAATACCAGCTACTTAATATCTTTAACTCTGCCTATTTTCCATAAGGAGTGAATTTGTAAAGGAAGAAACTTGGGAGAGGTCCCAGGTTAGCTGGAAGAAATCCCTCATAGCTCCATGTTGCCCTGTTCAGCAAGCCAGTCAACACTTCATCTTCATCGTTGCTGATGCATGGGGACAGGATGTGAAGTCACTACAGTACCATGGACCACTCCATCTCCAACACTTCCTCTTTATTTTCTCATTTCTCTATGGCAGAGGTTCTCAACTAGGGATGATTTTGCTCTACAAAGGACATTTGACAATATCTGAAAACACTTTTGGTGATCACAGCTGGGTTAAGGAGAAGGTGAAACTGGCATCTAATGGGTGGAAGGCAGAGCTGCCGTTAAGCCCCGCAATGCACAGATCAGCCCCACAGCAAAGAATAATCTGACCCAAAATGTCAATAGTGCCAAGGTCGAGCTACTCTGTTCTATGGTTTAAGTTGAAATTATTTGATGTTTCCCCCTTACAAAAGTATATAAGTGTGAGTCTGAGGAATTGTATGGTAAAAACGTATTAAATATATAAAAATTATCCTTTTGTAAGGATAATTGTAAAGAAAGCCAACTTTCTGTATACAATGGGCAACACATATAAATGCATACTTTCTTCAAAGTATAAATGACTCTTTTCCATAAATGTCCTGAGCAAATAATAATTGAGTAAACAAAACTTTCTTTTGAATATTTCCAATTATCCAGAAATAATTACTAGTACCTCAATTTAGCTGTCAAGAAAATTCCACTTCATTCCAAATATTTTTGGATAAACAGATAAACAAAGGCATCCATTCCTGATCGGGTCCCTCCCCCCAACCCCACCAGGGGCACTAGAGTTTTAAAATGTGGCAGTCACAATGGCTGGGACACGAGGCCATTTTGAGTGAAATTGCTATATTATGACAATATCCTTTAATGTTTCAGTAAGTAAATGCTATGAATGACATCCTGGGGAGACCAGCTTACTATTGAATTCTAACCTCAGCATCTGGGTCTGTGTGCCAAGAAGAATAACCCGCTCCCCAGAATCACTGAGAATTGACAGGGGTTGTCGGGCTGGTGAATCAACTGTGGTTGAAACATAGGTGTGGAATAGTACATATGCGGCTAATTCTGATGAAATTCTGTATCTGGCTAGGATGTCTAAAACAATGAAGGTGGTAAGGCTGAGAGAGACTCATGAGATTAATGATTGAAGGTTTTTAATGCATTGATGTGTTTGGTAGGTTTTGTGCATTTTTAAAACTACACAGAACTTTAAAATAAACTGAGGATGGTCTGCTCAAGATTTGAAAGGACGAAGATAAAATAAGTCTGCTGGAATAGCATTTCAAATCATGAACAAAGGATAAGTTTACAGAGGAAGAGCCATAAAGCCAGAATTAAGCTGAAGGGCCCCCAAAGAGGACAGGTGAGATCAGGGAATTACCAGGAACTATGGTTGGTGTGGTCATTCCTCAGCCACATTCTGTGACAGAACAACATTTGATGTACAGTAGAAGCTAGCACAACATTATAAAGCCATTATTCTCCAAAAAAAAAAAAAATGAATTTAAAAACAAAAAAGTAGTGGTCAAGGTTTGATTGGTTTGAAGAATCAAGGCCACAGGAGTAGCCTAACTTAGAACTGAGGCTGAACCCTGGGATAATATTTTTACAGAGCCTGATGATCCTTAACTTGTGCCAACCTTAAATACCTACAGTATTGCTAACCCGACTTGACTAGGGAACAAAAGTATCCAACCTAAAAAGTGACAGCACTTTAAATTGTTGGTAGCATATGCTCTAGCAGTAGATTTAATCTATGCTTCACAAAGCTATGAGATTCAACAGAGACCCACACCAGAAGGAAAGAGAGAGAGAGAAGCCAAATGTGTGGGTATCAACTCGCTACCCTCACTTCAACCAAGAAAGGCTCCACCTTTTTCTGTTTTAAACATTGGAGCTTCTGTCTAACGTTTAATCTGAAAAAGTAGATTCTGCTGCTGAAACAAAGCTTGGGAAGGAATATTGCTGGAGAATGAAAGAAGTCAAACTGTGACCCCAGGGTCAAGAGTCTTTTAGACAGAGGCATTGGAAATTTTTCTGAGCAAAGCAACACTGTGAAAAGGGAAGCAGGCCTGTCTGTTGGGAGGCTCCTCCTTGATTTCATTCATGTTGGGGGACCCATAAAATTTATTGTCCTAACTGGGACACTTTTGAGAATGAAGTTGGTTTCTATGAAAATTTACTGATTGAGACAAGAGGCATAATCAACCAAGACAGCCCTGGGCAAACCAGAATGTTTGGTCACCCTAATGAAAGCAGCTACTGGCCGTATTGACACAGGCCTTAGTGGGAAAGATAGACCCATTTCTAAGTATGTCATCAGTGTGAATTGCTGTCACATTGACCAAAGAAGATGGTTCCAATAAAGAAGTTAATTTGTACAATTGGATTGAGCATACATACCAAGGCTTTTTTTTTTTTTTTTTTTGTCCACTAAATTGGAGAAGAGAGAGGAAACCTCCTTCAAGTTTCTATAATATTAATGTCATAATTTTATATTATAGGCCCTCCCCTCCCCTGACTTTGAAAGCACACAGAGCAGATTATTGAGGACTGTCCAACCGAAGTCACTAAAATGACAAGGAAACTTAGTTGCTGTGCCACTGTTCATGGATAGTCCCCAGGAATACATTTGGTTACACCATTAACCAATCTCTAAAGCACATAGAATGCTGCTCTGACTGTGGATGTGTATGTTTGTACCCGTCCTCTTTACCACTGCTAGCCATCCCCATATCCCCAACCCCAAAGCCATTCAGATTCTGTTTGGGTGATAGTTAACACGTCTAACCACTTCACCAAAAGACCAACAAGAGGAAACCACCAGTGAGAGAGAAAGTTAGCTTATTACAAGTGCTGGCCACCTCACACCTTGTGTTTGTTCACTGAGTTTGCCAGAAATTTCCCTTTTGACAGCCTAATTTACAACTTTCTTTGAGCTGCCAAATCATCGCCCAGTAGACTTCTCCTATTACTCCTACTCTGCTCCCCATCTATGGCCTTCTCATGGAGCACTAAACAAAAAAGCTCAGACCAAGCAAAAGTGTGACCCACATCAGGCACAAATAATCTACCTGTCACTCACCGGCCACACTTGGCAGTTGGCAACAATAATGTGGGCGGCCAAGTAATTATAGCAGGGAAGTTGGAAGAAGAAATTTATGAGTTTCAATCTAAATGCTTGGCATGCTGTATCACTAGAACACTGAGCTCCTAAAAGTCGGGAACAGAGAACCGTAAAAATTGTGTAGATTAAGGGCTCTGAATTACATATTAAGGGTCTCATCATTGTTAAAAACTATTTTACTTACTAGGCATTTATCGTTCCTTGCCCTCAAGTGGTTCCTGGATCTCTCCCTGAAGAATTTAGAAACTGAGGAGGAAGGATAAAAACCAACAAGCCACCAGCACCAGACCCAAACTCCAATTCAAATATCACTACCAACAGTGATACTTGACCGTCACATGACCATCTCCATGTGCTGGAATTAGAGTTGGTTTTTATTTACTTCCTGCTGGCTTTCTGTATTTTCTAAATTTTCTACTATAAACACATATGCCTCTTATAATTAGAAAAATATAAATGTTGATAGAAAAAGGTTGTGGAATTAGAATTCAAATGCAGGTCTGTCTGATGACAAAGCCCACTCCTCATGACCTCTCTATCATGTCCTTCTTTTACACTCTTATCTATTTTATTTTTATTTACTAAACAGATAAATCGAGTTGAATGTGTGCTAGATACTTTTCTAAGCATTTTAAAAGTATTAACTTGCTTAAGCTTCACATCAACCCTGTGATATGGATACCATTCATATTCTCATTCTACAGATGAGAAAACGGAGGCACAGAAAGATGAGGTAACTTGCTCAAGGCGGCACAGCTGGTGAGTAGCAAAACTGGGATTCTTCCCCTGGCAGTCTGGCTCCAGAGTCTATGATCTTAAGCACTCTGCTAAGCTGCCTCAACCTTCTCCTACTTAAGATAGATGATCTCTGGCCCTCATAGTCTTTTCCAACCTGACCAGGCCCCCATCGCCTGTGTCAGGGCAGGGCAGTCAGGCCAAAGGAGAATTTTTCATAAGAGATGGCCTAGCCAGATTACTAGTGTAATCGCTCTAGCCTCAAAGCCTCACGATGAAAAGCTTCAGATGAAATCAACTCCAGTCAGCGTCCATGACAATGAGGAATAAAAGCTGCAAGGATCCTGCTGCCTGAAAAAAAAATCACCACAGCATCATTCTTCTCAGCTCATCCAGCACAAATTTAAATTCAGATCCTTGGAAGTGATTTTGCCTCCCTGACTGGTCCCTGGCTTTCTGTTTTTCTTAAGTGTTACCTTCTCAGCCCACTCCTCCCCGCATCACACACAGGCCATCCACGTCCATCTCCGTAAAGGGATTCACCCACACCGAGCCAGACAGCTGACCTCGCTAGACCCCAGATTTTCATTTGTAAATTTGGGGGTTTGAATGGAGGATCTCCAATTAGGATGCCACCTGGCATTTGGATAGGGATTTATGGTTTGTAAGCTACTTCCATGTCCGTTACCTCGTTCTATCTCCCGATGACCCCAGATTGTAGACACAGTAGGAAGGTTACCCTCAATTTCCAGGTGAGAACACTGAGGTTCCTCTGTAGCAGAGAAGAAAACCCAGATCTACTGATTAGAAGCCCAAAGCTCCTTCCTCTTCACCCCCCAGCATCCCCAAGGGCCCTTCCAAGCTCACTGTCTGTGCTTCTGCGCCTGTCTCCTAGGTCCCTGGCCCTCACTAGGCAGCGCTCTCTGTAAGTTGAAGCTACCTGCTGCAGCATCCTGGCTCCCAGAGACAAGTAAGGCTCACTTGGCACCTGAGGACCACGGTGATGAAAGTTCGCCCTTTAATTTTCATGCCCATGAGTCTGGAGCATCAGAGCCAGCCACTGAGACCATGAACAGATGTCAGAGTTGACCTGGGTTTTCTGGGAGTCACATCTGGCTGGCCTTGCCCCAGCCTGTTACTTCCCTCCACAGCTGGTCATCATGGAGGCGGCAGGCCCGCCTGCGGGGGCCGGTGGGGTGTGGTGTGGTGAGAGAGCTAAAGGATTATCTGGGTCCTGGATTGGCTCACCCTCTGCCTTTCATCTGTCTCTTTATGGACATCTGATGTGTTATCTACACGTGCACTGTGCCACGCATCTTTAGCTTTCCGGAAGGTCCTTACCTACATAACGGGAGTCCTTGGCTGAAAAGGAAACAAAACTGACGTGATTCAAAATGAGTGGCAGCCAGATAAGTACTGTATGAAGGCTCACAACACACAGAGCTTGGGGCTAAAAGTGTGCACCCTAATTAGAGTAAAAATATATCCCACTTGCCTGAAACGGTTCTAACTTACACCTGCTGTCCAGTTGTAAATTTTAATAGCAGCCTCTTTCGCTCTCAGAAGTTTCCTATTTTGGACACTAAATTATATGAATACATGATCTATGATGGAAGATCGAAGACCACCAAACTACAGAATCTCTAAGCGGGAAGGCGTGTCAAAGACCTTTAAGCTCAGCATCCCTTCCAGTGCTTGCAATCCCCTCTTAAACACAACAGACTTTAAGTTCTATCAAGCAGTGCATTTGAATCCACAGCTTCATAAAGATTTTGAAGCCACTTCATATGTGTCTGTCTTGTCTCAGTAGTTTATAGCATTAGAAGACATCATAAACATTAATGAAGGAGAGAATGATACCAGAATAACTTGGTCACAGATGATGCAGAGATATTTAGCAGAAAGGAGAAGGGAACTAAAATTCCTGAGGGCCCACTATGTGCGGTACACTGAGGTAAGAAAAGGTAAATCTCTCAACATTCTATAAGCTAACAACCATCAGCAGGACTGGGATTTTAACTCTACTCTGTTTTTTTTTTTTAATTCAATATTTTCATTTATTTATTTATGGCTGCATTGGGTCTTCGTTGCTGCACGCGGACTTTCTCTAGTTGAGATGAGCTCTTCATTGTGGTGCACGGGCCTCTCATTGTGGTGGTTTCTCTTGTTGCAGAGCACGGGCTCTAGGCACGCGGGCTTCAGTAGTTGTGGCATGTGGGCTCAGTAGTTGTGTCTCACAGGCTCTAGAGAGCAGGCTCAGTAGCTGTGGCACACGGGTTTAGCTGCTCTGCGGCATGTGGGATCTTCCCGGACCAGGGCTCGAACCCGTGTCCCCTGCATTGGCAGGTGGATTCTTAACGACTGCGCCACCAGGGAAGTCCTAAATTCTACTCTTTCTGACCTTGAAGGCCATGCATGTTGCTCCTAGTAGAGGCTGTGGCCTCCCACTTGGTCCCCCTCCCCATTTCCTCTCTCCATTTGTGCTTGAGGTGGGAAAGCAAAAAGTGTCAAAGAGAGTTTTCACCTCTTATGCCAGGCAACCTCTCCCGCAATCTGCCAATTCCTGAAGAACACACTTCTTCGATGAAGGGCAGAGACAGAGCACCCCGCTGAATAAATTCTGTTACAACCTACCTCCAATTTACAAGTGTCTGCTGTGGGCGCAGTCCAGATGTCATGTGAAGTGACACTGAATGGTGAACAAAGTTATTAAATAATTTCAGTGTTCTCCTTCTTTTCGAGGGAAAGGTAAGGGCTGAGAGAAAGAAGGAGAAAGGGAACGTGGAGCTGCTCTGGTGCCCTGGAGTGACATTGCCATGGCCTCATTTCCTGCCTGGGCTATCACTTCAGAGCAATTGTTTTCTTCTGTGAAGACACTTCAAAGATTCTCGGAGACAGATGCTCTTGTGACTGGCCATAGCGAGTAGCAAAAGGCTTGGGGAGGATGACGAAGCATTTCTCATGCCCCGTAGACTGGGAAGTGCTTCACAGCCATGTGACAGATATGAGTGGGCAGAGCAGCTGTGGAACAGCCCCAAATGAGGTGGCGAAGGAAGCAACAAGCCAGGGGCCGGCTGCAGTGGCAGCTTGCAGAGGGTCACAGGTGAGGCCATGGCTGGGGGTGATGGAAAACTAACATCATCCCATTCAATAAAGTCTGAGGAAACTATGCGGAAAGCGAGAATGAATCGAAACACTGCCAGCCACTAACTTTAAGTTCAGCTGTGGGTGTGCACGTTCATCTGTGTGCTCGTGCTTGCAGTTTCCTGTTATATTGTTTCTACACACAATTGTAGTGTGCCCACCATACAGTGGTGAACGCTACAGGCTTGGTCTCTGTCCTGAGGGACAGTACGGTATCAGGGACTCTGTAAGCTCTGTTCTCGGTGCCAGGTTTTGAGGCAATGTGGCCTAGTGGAGAGAGACAAAACAGCTCAGTGACCATGTTCAAGTTTTTTCACACCTATTTGGATCTCAGGTAGGGTTTTCCAAAGCGCAGTCCTTGTAGTTTTATTATGTAGTGAAGACGTTTTGCTTTAATTGTTTTGGAATTATTTAATGTGTGAGTATCCCATTAGACCCAGTGTTTTCATGGACTTTGTGGCTTAAGCAAGGCTAAATAAAAATAGTGAATCATTTTTTTTAATTAAGTGAGTCATAGTGGAGGTGGTACAAAGAAACAGCAAAAATTGTGAAAAGACAACTCGAAGAACTGATGTTTTCAAATCCTTAGGATAACGTGTGTGAAAATAAAAATGCATGTGGGCCATAGATATAGAAGAGGTTGTAGTTACCCCTCAGTGGGCATTTGCTCCCTCAAGCATCCAAACAACACTGGATGAAGCAACGATCTTGTAAAGAGCACTGCTTCCTATGCCCTTGCAGACAGCTTGGCCATCGTTCAGAGGCACTGTGTGCTGATGCCGTGGGGAACTAACAAAGAGTGAGACCTAGTCACTGGCCCAAAAAGAGTATAATTTAGTAGGAAAGAAAAGACGAGCAGACAAATAACTGTAAAATGGGATAAGCCCCAAAGAGGAGGTACAGAGTCCCCATAGGAGGTGCTCAAAGGACGGATAAGTCACGCCTGCTGGACGAGGTCAAGAAAGACTTCATGGAGATTTGAGATGGCATTTGAGATAAGCCTGGAAAGATGGGTAGAATTTCAATGACCCAAAAAAGAGAGGGAGGGGGATCTGGGAGACATTCCAGAGAAGAAGAAACACTTGAGCAACGGTACAAAGACTGGGAAGTGGTATCAGGATAGCAAATCCCTTTTATTTTGCTGAGATGTAGAATACAAGTCAGGCAGAGGATGAGGTGGGATTATAGTATAACAGGCGTTGAACCAGACTAAGGATATTCTACTTCACGTAGTGGAACAGGATTGGGGGTAATGGAGAGTTTAAAAAGTGACTGGATCAGCACTGGAGAAAACTAAACCTGAAAATGGACTGGAAGTAGAGGTTATCATCACCCCAGCCCTGGTTATTGTGATTGACTAGGAGAAGCATAATAAAATGTGAGTTTGGAGGACCAAAATGATGACTTTTCAGAGAGACAGTCTAGGACCTGGGAATTGATTACAGGAGGAGATGTGACAGGAAAGATCCAAGGAAAACTAGATTCCCTCCTATTCTTCTGATATATGTTAATAATATATTAATTGTATTGCAATAAATATGTTAATATGGTATAATAATACTATCTTACATATCATATATGTACATACATGCATATTTGTGTATATATAATATATAAAACATGTTATTTAATATAATACATAAATTATCTATTACATATAATGAACCATTGCCACTTGGTACATTTAATCTTGAGTTTTTGCTCTGCTTGGATTTGCATGTGTGAATATGCAGATAGCAAGCCACCTACTTTCTCTTCCAAGATAAGGATCATCTTCTGGGTCTTCTGTTCTTTTTTACTTCCCCTGGTCTCTTCTCCTGGACACCTTTCTCTCTTGAGGCTAATGTGGTCCCCAAAGGCATTTATGTTTCTATTACATCACTTACAAGTGTTTGCTTTGGCCTACAACTTTAATATATGTAATGTTTATATATATTATAGAACACATTTATATATATTTTAAACAAACTTTTGCAGATGTAGTTAAAGTTACACACCCTGAGAAGGGAAGAGTATACTGGATCATCCAATTGGGCCCAACCTTATCACATGAGTCCTTAAAAGTGGAGAATCACTTCTTTTTCCCAGCTGGGGTCAGAGAGAGAGAGAAAGAAGACAGAGCCAGGGTCGTGGAGATGTGATGTTGCTGGCTTTGGAGATGGAGGAATGTGGGCAGCCTCTAGACACTGGAAAAGGCAAGGAAATAAATTCGCCCCAGAGCCACCAGAAGGATGCAGCCAGAAGGCACACAGATATGATGCTGCCTCCCTGGTCTGCCTCTTCCACTACTAGTATGGCTAAAGGCCTGAGGAAGTCACTCAAACTCTCTGAGTCTCCTTGGCCTCAACTAAAATGGGGGTGATGCCTTGTCACGGAGGTTCAGGAGGTACAATCAGATCTCAAATCCATTGTCCCGTGCTTCTCACGCACAGGCCAGTCAGTAGGAAGTGTCAGGGCTTCTGCAAAAATAGCTAATTGAACAACGATTTATCAGACCATGTTCCTTCTCTGTTCAAAACCTCCCAGGGGCTCCTCTTCTTACTTATAGAACAACCTAAAGGCTTCCCCTGTTCTCAAGGCCTTCATGACACAATCTGACCCCACTTCCTCTCTGACTGTATCTCTTTCTGCTCTTCTCCTTGCTGACTTTGATCCAGCCATACTGGCCACCTTGCTCTTTGAGAGGGCACACCAGGCATCTACCAGCCTCAGGACATTTGCACTTGCTGTTTTCTCTGTCTAGAATCCTCTTCCTCCATATCCATATGGCTTTCACCCTCAACTGCTTCAGATCTTCACTCAAATATTACCCTCTTTCTGAGGCCTTCCCTAATAGCCCAACTTAGTATTTCAGGACCCCCAACCAAACACTCCTCATCCCCTTCCTCTACTTTAGTTTCCTCCACAGCATTTCATCTTTTAACATAATACATATTTTATTTATTCTGTTTACAGCAAAACACATTCCATGGGAATGTAAGCTGTATCAGGGCTCTTCATGGGAGACATAGAATAGGTACATCATAAATATTTGCTGAATAAACAAATCAGTGTGTACACAAATCTATCTGTAATCAAGAAATAAGTATCAGCATTGTCTCCCATTAAGGACATCCCCTTTCACTTTCAGATGAAAAATGAAGTCAAAGGAACGGTAATCAACTTGTCATTGAACAAGGAAGCTGCAGCTAAGATCAAGCCTTTGACTGGTCTTGTTGAGCCCAACCAGCTCAAAGTAGGAGTGGAAACATGATCAAGGGTCGCAAGACCCAGCTCTTGTCTCCTGGACAGAGAGAAACCAGAGAGAGCCGGCCTTCCGATTTCCTATCCTTCCTGGTTTCAACCAGTCTCTAAAAACCATAAGAACAGTTTGTCTCAGTATTTCAGTACTTCCGCTTCCAGGCCCAGGAAAGAGCAGGAAGTGCGGGGGCGTGTGAAAATTGAGAGAAAAGAAGAATTAAACCTATTACATGTAAAGGGCTCAAAGACTTCCTCTGCAGCCTCTCACAGCACATGGGTTTTAACGTGCTTTCACTGAGCCTAGGGGGACCATTCTCAGGCAGAAGACCAAAACCCAAAATGCAAGTGTTGGTACTCATTCATCCAACACAGACTTACTGCAGGACAACTTTGTGCCCAGAGGAAGACAGATATGATCCTTGTCCAAGTGAGCTTACACTTCACGGGGGTATGATTTAGAAGGATAAACTCATTTCAGGATCTACCTTCCCAATAGCCATGCCGAGTAGGCTGAGTTTCTAAAAGGGTCCCCAAAGGGTGCCTTAGACTATGAGGAATTGTATCTAGGGTTTAAGGCAAACTTTAGAATAAGGCCTATGAAGGCTCTAGTCTTGGCTTTGCTACACTTACTAGCTAAATGTAAACTTCCTAAAGGAAGGACTGTGTTTATTTCATTTACCACTCTATTCCCAGCACTTAGCATAGCACCCAATACTCTTAACAAATACTTGCTGCCTAAAAAAATTAAACTCTCAGAGCCTCCACTTCCTCGTTTGTAAAATGGGATTACAAAACCCAATTCGTGGCTTCCCTGGTAGCGCAGTGGTTAAGAATCCGCCTGCCAATGCAGGGGACACAGGTTCGAGCCCTGGTCTGGGAAGATCCCACATGCCGCGGAGCACCTGAGCCCGTGCACCACCAACTACTGAGCCTGCGCTCTAGAGCCCGCGAGCCACAACTGCTGGGCCCGTGTGCCACAAGTACTAAAGCCCACGAGCCCTAGAGCCCGTGCTCTGCAACAAGAGAAGCCACTGCAATGAGAAGCCTGCGTACCACAATGAAGAGTAGCTCCCACTCATCACAACTAGAGAAAGCCCGCGCACAGCAAGGAAGACCCAACGCAGCCAAAAATAAATAAATTTTTTTTTTTAAAAACCAAAAACCCGATTCGTGAAATTACATGAGGATAACATGAAACTGAGTGTGGCAGTGCCTGGTACATGATAAGCATTCATTTAAATGAACTGCCGTTCAGAGGAGGCAGTTTAGAGGATGGCAGAGGAGGTTTAGTTAGCTCTGGGTAAACTGTAGCACATTCCTATCCCTAAAGATTTGTTCTATCTGGAATCTTGGACTAAGCATGGGCTTGATGAGTTGGATCTCAGGGTGATCCATTTCTGTTAGAAAAGTCCTGTTCAGATTGAGCCAGAAACTCTGGAAAGGGGAAGGATGTGTTTTACATCCCAGCTACTGCGGTGGCTGGCAGCAGAACTGAAAGAGCGTGACTCAGCACAGCTCACATGGGGGGCTAAGGCCCCTCCGTCTCTGCTGTGGGACTGGAGGGGGGAGGGGTACCAGGCTTAATTGCATCTGATAAATGGATTGCAAAGAGCAAGGGCAGGCAATTGGAACATTTTCCCAGCCATTCCTCTGTTAGATTCTCAAAGCTAAAAAAAAATGCTAAATGTCCTTTCCCTAACTACCTATCTTCACATGCAGCCCAGCTAAGTTTCCCTTGAAGTTCACTAGCCTACTTCCTTAGTAGGTCTACAGGGCCATCTACCAACCTGCAGGGGTTAAATAAAGACCGAAGGCCTTTCTAGAAGCTGAAAATCCTAGGATTCCTTCAAAGCTTTGGAGGTTCAGCTCAGAATCTCCTTGGTTACAAGGAATGGGTCTCAGAGCTTCAAGCTGAGCCATACTTTTTGGAAAACTGTTCTCTTTCTAATACTTCTCATAAAGGTACTAATACAAATGAGATATCTTCCAGAAATAAAAGCAAATAGCCTTGAGCTGGATGCCAAAGACATTTGTGAAAAAGATCCACAGGAATAGGACAGGAGCAGCCTTTTATGCAATAGTCATTTCAGAAGTGCTTGATGATACACGTGGGTTTCGTCTCAGCAGTCGAGGTGGAAATGGGGAATGTCTTCTCAAAGAAATAGAAAATGCAATGGCAATGATTTCAAGTCACGGTTGATATTACTGGATTTAACCATTTATATTACCTTTTCCTAATTTTAGACACCTAGCTTTAAATGAACTGCTCTAGGGCTTCCCTGGTGGTGCAGTGGTCGAGAGTCCGCCTGCCGATGCAGGGGACACCTGTTCATGCCCCGGTCCAGGAAGATCCCACATGCCGCGGAGCGGCTGGGCCCGTGGGCCATGGCCGCTGAGCCTGCGCATCCGGAGCCTGTGCTCTGCAACGGAAGAGGCCACAACTGTGAGAGGCCCGCGTACCGCAAAAGAAAAAAAAAAAAATTAACTGCTCTAATAAAAAGGAGCAATTTAATTAGTAATGGGTAATAGGTTCTTTTGATTTTTGCAAGGACTGTGGTGGAGAAGACTCCTGAGTTCCACTTCTCTAAATAACCAACTATTCCTCACTGTCCTGTAAAACCGCCGCAGCTGTCGGGGGGAGAAACATTTTAGGAACAGTTCAGAGCAAAGTACCAATTGAAAATCTTCTCACAAGGCAAGCAGCATCCTTCACTCCTTCATCCTTTGACTGAGGCCCTACTGTATGTGACTCCCTGTGCTCGGTATTGGGAATACAGGGTGACTGAGGAATGGGGCCCCAGCCCGGTAAGAGGCCTCTATGTAAGCAGACAAATGCAATGAAATATCATGTGTGGTACCCAAAGCATATGAAAAGTGATGAGGTTTGGGGGAGTCAGACTGCATCTTAAAGGATGACTAGGAATCTACCAGCCTGAGAAATGATGGAGCAGGGGGCCAGATACACAGGCTCTACTTCCTTTGGGGCTTTGCTTTATGGATTAAAGCTGCCTGAACCATGTAAAGGGACCCACAGTTACCTTCAGAAGGGAGCAATGATGTACCTTGTCCTCAGGTCTTTACTTTTGCTTCTAGAGCTAGAAATACGTTTTCTCAGATGTCTCTTAGGTGAACCTTCCAGGCAGCTACATATGGGGCCATTAGTGCTACAACTGGACAAGAAGAAATGAAGGTGTGAACACTGCAACAGCCTTGTTGTGAGCAAGGTGACTTCACCCCCTCCCCCCACCTTAGGTTTGAAATTGAGAAACCCAGAGATGACTACAGCCCTAGGCCACTGTGTGCAAAAATGGGAAATGTCACTCACCAGGTCCTCCCCTGTGTTTAACCAGAATTGTCAGCCCATAGATTCAGGAACTAAGTGGCTTGATCATTTTGCACGTAAGCCATATGCATTGGTCCAAAGTAGACCAGTGAGCAACAATTCAATTTAGAGTTCACTGAACCCTCTGGTTTGGGAAGGAAATTGCTGGTAATCAATTGCAGCAAGCACACAGGCTCAGGGCCAGGAAGAGAAAAATCACTTTAATGGGCAAAGCAGATGTTGCTAAACTCATTGCAAAAGTGAGATGGGCACGGAGCCAGGCCTTGCATGAGAGATGCTGATCTGTCCTTCTGAATGAAGAAAGCAGAGATACTTCAAAACAGGGGTTCTACGAGGAAAGCCAGAGGTCCGTGTCCCCGTTAGATTGAATAAAAGGAAATGCAGAAGTGCTCTGGTGTCCCATACACCATAAGACCTAAAGCTGTTAACATCTCATAAGGATTTTAAGCAAATCCAGAATACTAGCTAAAAACTACCTGAGGAGTCTTCATTCTGTTCTCAGGTGACTATGGAATAATGGAAAGAATTATTCAATCAACTGAATTATTCATTCAATTGATGGGGGAATCATCAATTCGTTGATTCCACCATCAAGAAGTTGTATGACCTTGGGCAAAGTTCTTACTCTTTCAGTCTCAGTTTTCTCAGCTATGAAATGGGATGAATCTGACTTATCATCTGAGACCAGCTGTGAGGATTATTAACATGCCTGTAAAGTACAGTAGAGAAATGCACTTAAGCAATAACCTGTTTTAAGAGCCCTGACAAGACTGGTGCCATTAGGATGTGGGATAATTAGTTTGTGATGGAACGGGGAGGTGGAGGAGGGTGAATTTCTGGTCCAACAACATCTAGCTTTGCCACTGCCTCTCAGTGATGGATTACTTCGCAGACCAAACATTTATTTGCATGTTTCAGTGGATAAACTATCTCTCAAGCATATAAGAGTTCAGAGAGTACAATATCAAGGCCCAAGGAAGGTCACCATGTATACCAAGAATGTTTTCATAAAGTAGCTTCTAATACAAGCCTCCTAAAGAAAGAGTCGATTCTGATTCCCCAAATTTGCAACGTTCCTCATTTACCTAATTCGCACTCATTCTTTAGGGGTGAACCAGACCCCTCCTCTGAGAATCATCACGGACTGCTTTAGACCTCGCCGTCTCTACCTGTTCAGACATTGCCCCTGTTTTTATCAGCTGATTTAAACCCCTCACAGAACAAGATAGGTTCAATGTCAGACTTACTCATTAAAAGCTTTAAATGCTACTTCTCAGTTCTTTGTCCTGCGGCAGTCAACTGTCTCACATTACTCTTTACCTGAATTGTGCTGATCTCTTCTAAATATTTTGTAACTTCCTGGAGTTCAGATATTGATCATAAACTATTTAAAATCTCCAAACCAGAAGACAGAGAGACTAGAGGCTTCCCTTAAATTGACCAGCTGTGTTTTTTCTCACCTTTTCTAAGCCTTACTTCTCTCATCCATAAATTGCAGGTAATGACAGTGCCTTTCTCCTAGGACTTGTGTGGGGATTATAGAAACTCAGTCCTACACAGTGCTTAGCACTAGCGTGTTAGCTGAGTGGAAACAGTCACTCTTTTAGAAGCTTCTTCACCCAGAGGGACTAGCCCACGCCTAAACACCTAGAATATCAACTGCATTCACATCCTCTGAGATTTCCAGGCCATCTTTATAAAGTAGGCCCCCTTCAGGAAGCTGTGTCCCGCTGAAAATTGGTTTCCAAATTGCCCTCAGCTTTAGAATGTCCCTGAGAAGTAAGCAAAGCTGCTGAGGGACTTTGGCAGTGAATTTCTGGGGGCTGGTGAGAGGAGGATGTTTACCAGAGCGCAAAGGCCAGGTCCTGAGCAGAGAACATTTTGGCCCAGATAGAGCTCAGAGAAGGCATTTTTGCCAAGCACAGACTCCATTCTCAGGTCCTAAAGTCAGCGTCAGAAACTAAACAAACCTTCCCGGGTTCACATTTGTTTACTTTTGGCAAAATGCAACTTCCTGTTTGAAAGGAAAGGGGCAGTAAAGCTTTCTATAGCCTCTTGGACATAAAGTCTCCCCTCGAAACAATTGATCTGTTAAGCATAAATGAATCAAACCCACACAATGGGGATCTCCCTTCCCCTCAAAATATTCACGTTTTAACAGGGAAAGCGCTCAGCAAAACCAAAACAAATATTTTTTCAACTGTTGGCCCATGAGGATTATTTAGGCCGTTTCTTCTTCTAAGAGCAAGAAAAACAGACATCAGGAGAGAGCCAGGCTACATGTGCTGTGTCAGGAAAGTCACTTCGACACACTTGGGGGTTGAGATTTTGGTTACACAGAAAGTCAGAAAGTTTAAGTTCCCACAGCCACTCAAACCACATTCCCCAACATGAAGAGAGATCACTAGCTCTTTCACGATGTGACTACGTCCCCCGTCACGCCCTCCAGGGTCCTGAAATTCCCTTGGATCGTCCCATGCCCTGCCCTTGGGTTTGAAGGCCGACTGACAACCCCTCACAAATCTACCACAAGCCTTTTACAAGAACCCTAGATTACTTACTCTGTGTATATGAGGGGTGAGTGGGAGTGTCTGTAATTAATTTTTAGAGCATCTAGCAAAGTTAGCATCAACCTTGGGTTTATTTATAACCCAAGCACTCTCTATAAATCTTGGATCTTTTTGTCATAAAATATTAAATTTGTAAGGGACCTTAAAAATCATCAGGTTAACCCTTCCACACTCATCCATATACAGACACATAAATAATACAGATGAAGAGGGAAGAGGTCTGGAGAAGTTTTCTCCCTGGATTGTAAAATTCTTGTTCCTTAGAGCAAGAACTATTTTATGTACTTGTGTTCTCCATCAGAGTTCTATGACCACAGTAAAGACAGGAAGAAAGTGGTGAATGAACAAGTCCCCATCTGCAAAGTCAGGGGCAGCACACGGGACTTCTCAGCTCTGTGTGGTCCCCAGAGCCCTACCTCTTGTGTATCCACTAGATTGTAAGCTGCTTGAGGGCTGGGGAGGTAGCTTATTGTTCATTTGGACCATAATATCCTAGGCGTTGAACTTTGCAAGCACTTGATAAAAATATTTTGAGTCATGAATTAGTGACTGAGTAGATGAACACAGTTACATGAATGAGATCACTAAGCATCTTTCTTGAGTGATTTCAGTATCCTTCCTGAAGGTGACATTCTTTCCTCCTCTAGGATGCTGGATATAAGGAGAAGTAGATTTGTACATGTTCCATGCCTCCTTTAAACCCTTTCCTTTTGGTTTAGATAATTATAAAAGTGAGAGGCAGTTATGACTGGAGATCTCACCCCGCTACAGTATTGCCAGGTCTCTTCCCACAAACTAAAGCTAACCAAATCCATCATCTACTTAAACTTATAACGGAAGGTTTGGCCCATGTCTCGGCCCGTGACCCCCTTATCTCTGGCTCCCATCTGCCAATCTGTCTTATCTGCAGCCTTCCGACCAAGTGAACTTCTCCAGGTTTGGGGACTTAGTGAGATCTTTCATGACCTCATGCTGGCGCGCGTGCTGAGGTCTAGAATATACTGCACTAACCATGACCACTACCATCACCATAGACACCTCACCACTACTACCTTCCTCTTTATTTCACCCCAGCTTCCACCATGAGCTCATTCCAGTTTTAAGAACACGCTGTCCTTTCCTGCTCAGCTTCTGATATAAGCCTTTGGGTTTCTAGTCAAAGCTACCCTCCCCATCCAAACCCTGCTTCAGTGGAATTCTTGGATTCTGCACAGTCTTTGCTTTCATCTGTCTGGCTTTTCCAAGGTGCTTCCTTGACCGACAACCAACCTGTGCTCTGAAATTACTCTTAAAAAGGCTTCCCTCTGGTCAGATAATGAATCTCATTCTGCTGTTCAATGAGCCTTTCTACGTGGGATAGAGCAAAGTTTCCAATTTTTCATTTTTTCAAACTAGATTCCTTTTTCTAAACACCCTCTGTTTTCTCCCCGACCCCAGTGGGCACAGATCATCACTGCCAAGCGTTCTGGAGCATCCCCTCAAAGTCAAGTGCCGGGCCTGGTATGGGGAATTCCGGAGGCAGACATGACTCCAGTCCTTGGAGGATAGATCTCATCACAGAGGGAAAGCAGCCTACACACAAAAAGAGAAACAACATCCCAATGCAAGATATATAAAGTGCCAAATGGGTGGTACAGGACACCACTGTGCTGTGCAGAAGGGAGATGGGCCCAGGAAGCCCACTTTGTTGACAATGCTTTGCCCTCCTTGTTCTTCCCACTGGCTATTCCTTCTCAGTCTTTTCTACAGCAAGTGTTCCCTTCCTTGCCTCTAAATGTTGACATGCTCTGGGTTTAGCAATGGGTCTTTTTCCCTTCCATCTTTATACTTTCCTGCTCTGGGAAATCTCAGCCATTTACATGACTTTAAATACTACCTCTATGCTGACAACTGCCAGATTTCTATCTCTATCCCCAGACCCTTCTCTGAACAACGGGTTTGTATAATCAGCTATTTGGTTCACAGCACCACGTCGACGTTTTACAGACATCTCAAGCTTTACATATCCAAACTGAAGTCTTGGATTCCATCTCCCTGTCACTCTCCCTCTCTCTCTCTCTCACACACACACACACACACACACACTCACACACACACACAAACACATACACATACTGATAAACACCACCCCCATTTAAATTCTGTTCTTCACCCAGTTTTCCATTTAAATAGCTGTTCAGGGAAACAAAACAACAGATTAAAATCATCTTTGATTCTCCTTTTTTGCTTCCCCTACATCCAAACTGAATCAGTTAGAAATTTAGGAATTTATAAAAATTTAGTAATGTGTAAATAATATTTAACTTGCAATGATTTAACCAAATAGGAATTTGATTATACTTTTCAGAAAAAAGTCCAAAAATTGGCAGTCCAGGGTGCGATGGCAGCTCTGAACGTCATCAGAAATCGGGCTCCTCTCTTCCTGTTTCTTTCGTGGGTAACTTCATCCTCATCTTGTTGCCCGGCCCCCACCCCGCCTCCCCCCCCCCACACACCCCTCCCCGTCCTCCAAGATTACGGCTCCACCTCAGAATCTGCCATCCAGGCAGCAGGAAGAGGGAGGGCAAAGGGAAAATGTCATTCGGCGATTGAATTCATTTCCTTTTAAAGAGCTTTCCCAGACTCCCTGCCCAGAAATTTCTTCTTGCATCTTTTTGACTAGAACTATATCACATGGCCACCCTCAGCTGCAAGAGAAGCTGGCAAATATAGATTTATTTTTTATGTTAGGCCCATTGTCACCCCAAACAACATTTACATTATAAATGTTATATAGTTTATCTTATATAGCATTATATTAGTAAGGAAGAAGGGGAGAATGGATTGGGAAATCAATCTGAAATGTCCGCCACAAAATCCATCAGCAAGCTATTATTCCTACCTCTAAAATATATCATAAATTCACCCTTTTCTATCTACACTGTGCCAGCAACATGATCCCTCCTACCAAGTTACTGCAATAGCCCTTTAAGTTAATTTGATTCTCCATCTGCTGACCTCTACTTCTTTTTCCACTCAAGTCAGAGTAAGCCTTTAAAAGCATATATTGGATCATATAATTCTTGTGTTAAAGTAGCTGTTACTTGCTACTTCAAGTAGAATAAAATCCAAGTACCTATCATATCCCACTGGCCCTATATTATTTCATCCTTGCCTACCTCTCTAGTTTCCTTTTGTTGTCCTCTATTCATTCACTCAAACATATTTTTTGAGTGCCTACTACATATAAGCACTGTTTTAAGCACTAGGGATAAAGAAGTGAACAAATCAGACAAAAACACCTTCCTTCATGAAGTTTACACTCTAGGGGAGGAAGACAGATAATAAACAAAATATGAAAGTAAGATCGTATGTTGGGTGGTCCTGGGTCATTCACTCTGCTCCAGCCTCACTAGGCTTCCTTAAGTTATTCCAACTCTTTTAACTGAGGGTCTCCTCTGCCTAAAATGCTCTTCCTTTACCATTCCCAAACCTTCTACATTATCCTTTGGGTATCAGCTTAAAGGTAGCTTCTCCAAAGAGGCTTTCTGACCACTCATTCTAAAATAGGACCGTCTTGGTATTCTCTTTCAAAGCGCCTATCACCTTTTGAAATCAGATGGATGGATGGATGGGTAGATAGATAGGTGTGTGAATTCGTATGTTTAATTGTTCAATATCTGTCTGTCACTGACGATTAATTTTTGTAATTGCAGAGATCATGTCTACTTTGTTCGCCATCCTAGCCCCAGGGCCTAGAAGAGTCAGTTCCTAGTATATGGAGGCATTTAATAAATATTTGTTGTTGGATGAATAAATCAGTGAATGAGTGAAGTGGATGTGATATGTATAAGCCTTTGAAAGGCAATAGCAGTACCTTGATAAGCAGAGAGAGAGGAAAAAGGTTTTTGTAGACAGAGGGAATTATGTGCACAAAAACAAAGAGGCAGGAATGGCTTGGTCTGTTTTGCTGGGCAATTAGCCATTTGGGGCTAGAATTAAGGGGCATGATGTTAGAGGGATGGATTGGAGACAGATGAAGGAAGGTCTCTAACACTTGGCCTTATTTGGGGCAGCATTAAAAATAAACAAATAGAAAGCAAGCTCACCTTCACAGAATAGCGCCATACCTCTTTGGGACAACCACCCCCGACCCTGACCCAATCCAAAGCCATTGCAGTAAGTCACTCAGAGAAAACAAAAGACAAGAGAAGTCCACAAACTTGGGATTACTTGCTGGTTGGCATACAAATTACCTCTTTCCTGTTAACCAACTTTACATTTTAGAATTTTTTCTTTTTGATTATAAAAGTAATACATATTTATTATAGAAGATTTGGAAAGCACAGAAAAATATAAAATAGAAATGAAGTATCACTACTCTGAACGTTAACGTAGGCTTTCACCGACAAAGAAGTTGCTGGGAAACTTCGTCATGGCCCTGCAGAGTATACTGGGGGGCGGGGGGCCAGTGGCTGTGGAGAACGTGGGGGCAACACCAGTGACTAAGCAGCTGGGACAACCACAGGAGGAGTTGCTAACTTTGGATTCAGTGAGTCTTTGGTGTCTGACATTGAAAAATCATGTTACTCCTTTACCCTCGGTTTCCTCATCAGTCAAAGAAGGAGTTTTCTGATCAGTGGTTTTCAAAGTGTGTTCCTTGGAGCTTTGTGGAGCCCTTTAGAAAAGGTGAGGGCAAAGGCTTGACCTCTTCACCTCTCCTCCCGGCAGCAGAGATCCACAAGTACCTGTTTCTCACATTGGCTTTTGGCATAAGTTTTATATATTGGATTTTTGTTGCTGTTGTTTATTTTGTTTTACTTTTAACAACAGATAGGGGGACTAACACAGGATTGCAATTCACCTTTCCAGATACTCAATAAAGTTACTTCGAGCTCTAACTTTTCATGATGATTCTAATTCCCTTCTGGTAGAAATCAATATAGACATTAACTGGATGCAACTGAAAACTCCTTTTGCTATGGGCCTAAAGGAACTTCCTAAAGATTCTAAAAGTATCAAGGTGTTCTAATAGAATAGCATATATCAGCTCAGCTACAGCAGTATATGAATTTAGACAAAGTATTTAACCTCCCCATGTGTCAGTTTTCTTATCTGTAATGTGGGGGTCATGTCACCTACCTATTGAACTGGATACAGGGAAAATGAAATTACAGCGCATACACAGAAATGCCTAGCACACACCAAGAAATACAGCAGTAGCTTACATTTCCTGACTTCTTTCTATATGCCAGGACCCATGCTACATATCAAATATACGGTCCATCATTCAATCTGCACACAAGCCTATGAGATAGGCACTTTTTGTATTACCATCTATTATTGTTCCCATAATAGAAACTGAGACTTAATGAGGTTAAGTAATGTTTTAATCAATTTTGCACAGAGCTTGGATTTGAACCTAGGTAGTGAGATTCAGGAGGCTGTGCTATAAAATGAATCATGGGCACAACAATAATATTAACCACAGCTCACATGTTTTGAGTGCTTGCTTGATGGTAGACACTGTTATGAAAGCTTTGGCTCATTTAATCCTTATGTCAATCCAGTGAAGCAAGCCCTGCTTTTACAGATTGGGAAACTGAGATGCAGAGACGCTAAGTGCTATCATCTCTCTGCTGACTTTTTTAAGTTGATTGCTTAGAACTGGCTTCAGTTCCTCAGGTAGTTTCTCTACTGGACATTAGAAGCATATACGATTGTCTAATTGATCCTTCTGAGAGCATGGGAAAAGAATTACCCTCTAGAATGAAAACTCCCAGCGGAGGGAGTGCATTCACTCAGGATTTACCACAGTGAAGGGTAATCGTCCAAGACTCCTTTCCCTCCCACTCTCCATCTCCATTCAGTTACGAGTCCTGCAATCTCACCTTCTGAATATGTCTTTAATTCCTCCCTTCCTTTCCATCCTACCCTGACCACTTTAGTCTGGGCCATTTTGTCTCTTAATAGCCTCCCACCTAATTTCCCTGCTCCAGTCCTGACCTCTGCCCTACTCCTCTTAAACCCGCCCTCCACCCTGCAATTTCCCCATTAAATGACCTACAGAATAGAGTCCATGCCTTCACATTGGTCTCCAGCCTCATTTCCTAGCTTAAAATATATATTCTAACATCAAAAAATCACTCATGGTGGGGAGGGACTGGGAGTTTGGGATTAGCAGATGCAAACTAGTATACACAGGATGGATAAGCAACAAGTTCCTATCGTATAGCACAGGGAGCTATATTCAATATCTTGTGATAAACCATAATGGAAAAGAATATGAAAAAGAATGTATATATATGTATAACTGAATTACTTTGCTATACAATAGAAATTAACACAACTTTGTAAATCAACTATACTCAATAAAATCATTTTTTTAAAAAACACTCATATTGTCATTTCCCACCTCCGTGTCCTTTTACATCTCTGCGTTGAACTCCTTCCCATCTTTCTGCGTGTAACTAACTCTTGCTCTTCCTTTTGCGGAGCACAGGCTCCGGACGCGCAGGCTCAGCGGCCATGGCTCACCGGGCCAAGCCGCTCCGCGGCACATGGGATCTTCCCAGACCGGGGCACGAACCCGCATCCCCTGCATCGACAGGCAGACTCTCAACCACTGCGCCACCAGGGAAGCCCTACTCTTCCTTTCTTGTACAGCCAGATTAACCATGCTCCTCTCTGCCAGGCTCCTCATGAACCCTGCGTTCTCAGCACGTGACGCTGCAGGTATGTTTATAGTCTGTCTACTCCACCACACCATCCATTTCCTGAGGGCAGCCACAGTGGTGTTTTATTCTTCTCTGTGTCCATGACCCTCAGTACAGTGTGTGCATATGGTAAACACTCGATAAATATTTGTCTAAAAATCAAACCAAGGCAGGGAATGAGAGATTGTAATGTGCAGTGTGTAAACTTGTTAGTTATAAGTAATATCCAGGGAATGCTCCCAAGTTTGAATAATTCTATTAAGCACCTAACATGAGCCATTTGCTCTTTCTTTGTTTTGTTTTGTTTTTTATTTGACAGAGGTTTTTAAAATTTTATTTTATTGAAGTATGTTTGATTTACAATGTGTTAATTTCTGCTGTACAGCAAAGTGATTCAGTTATACACACACACACACACACACACACATATTCTTTTTTAAAATTCTTTTCCATTATGGTTTATCACAGGATATTGAATATAGTTCCCTGTGCTATACAGTAGGACCTTGTTGTTTATCCATCCTACATATAATAGTTTGCATCTGCTCATCCCAAACTCCCAATCCACCCCCCACCTCCCTCCCTCTTGGCAACCACAAGTCTATGAAGCATTTGCTCTCCAAAGCACTCTACCTTATTTCCTTTTCGAGATAGTCCTATGAGTTAGGTGCTGTTACTGCCCCCACTTTATAGATGCAAGAACTGAGAGAAATTAAGCCACTTCCTAGGGTCACAGACCTAGTAAGTAGTAAGAATGTGGTTTGAATCTGATTCCAGGGTCAATTCTCAACCAATAATGACAAGTTTATAATGCCAACTGAAAAACATCTATCATAAACCCAAGGCAAGAGCTGACAGTGCTGCAGACAGGAGACCAAAATAAGGGTGTAATATCTGTCTTAGAAAGAGAACCAAGAGAGATTTATAATCAGCATAAACTGTCAGGGCACAGCTGGTATCAAGAAGAGGGTCACCCAGCTTACACATCTACATGTTGCTCTGATCATTGAAAATGAGTTGATGCTATGGCCATATCCATTTAAGCCACTGTTTAGCAGTTAAAAGGAAAGGGCTTGGAGTCAAACAGCCCAAGGTTTCAACCTCAATTCCATTGATTTTTAGCAGGAAAAGAATGATCCTCTTCAAGCCGCTATCCTCATCTTTGAACTACGGATATTGATACTTAACTGGTTTTGAGGTTTAAAGGAAATAATGTTAAGTATCTAGTGATGTGCCTGACACAGAGAAGGCACTCAAAATAGCTCCTATTATTACTGTGAACTTTACTATTACCATGCAAGCACCAAATCAGAAATCATTCCAGGAAGGGGGAGGTCATACAATATACATGGGTGCTGGGAATCCATCCCTCCCTCTGGGGGTGGCAGTCCATCAGGATCTGGGAAGACATCCTAAGAGCTGTCTATAGCCAGAGACTACTGATGGCACGTTCTTCGAGTGGTGGGAACAGCTCAGCAGTGTTCATGATGTAGTCTGAGAAAAAGGCCCTGGAAGCTTCTAGTGTCACATTTCTTTTGATTTCATTTTAAAAGCTAATGGATCAGAAATGTAAGGATGGGTCAGAAAATGAGGTCTTTTGGGATTCTCCATCTCTTCCAGAACCTGGTCAGAACATCGTTGAAGAACAATGTTCCATCTAGCCCTTGAGAAAGGTGATGTTTGCATTCCCTGAGGTCTCATCACTGGTATTGATTTGATCAACTGCTGATAAACTGGGTCTTTTCAAAGACATTTTTTGCTAACAAGGCATTGCAGGTGGTGAATTGGGGTGCTGTTTAAAAGCCTTATTCATGAACGACCACTCAAGAGTCTCTTTTAACGATCTTGACTAGACCAGGATTGGAATAAGTTAAAGAACTGATAAGAAAAGGCTGAAGGAGATTGCCCAGCCATCAGCCTCTGGGGGTGCTGAGAAGGCATCCCACCACCTACAGCTCCCTCGTCCACATCCTACTCAGAGGGTCCTTCTACTCCTCCCTACTTCTCATTCACCCCACTCCGCCTCTCCTGCTGCCCACGTCCAGAACACCATGCTGTGTGAATGCATATAGGCCAGGACAGTAGAAAACTATGTCCCAAAGGGTGACTAAACTCATCTCACTCCCTGCTTTACCATATTTTTTATGAGAAAATTCCTTTTGATCCATTCAGGAATGCAACATTTGTGTATGTCAAGGAGGATTTGTACACTTCCTTGACTCAACTGTAATAATTTTAAAAAGCTAATATTTCTGGAGGGTTTTCTGTGTTCCAGGATCTGTCTTGAGAACTCGTAACATATTTTATATAATCCTTAGAATAACCTCATGAGGTAGGTGCAATTATTATCCCCATTTTATAACCAAGGAAACAGAACCTGAGAGATAATAAGTAACTCATTCAGTCACACAGCTAGTAAAAGAAGAAAGTGTTTTTTAAACTTAGATATGCTAAAGTCTACACTAATACTCTTAACCTAGAACCTTCTACTATACTCCAGTGCAAACTGTTTACTGACTGCCCCATAACAAACTACTCAAGGGGCTCTGACATCAGATTCTGTGACCATATCTGAGAGTCCTATATCTTTTTAAGATAAATTCAGAAAGACAAACTCTTCCCAGGTGGCCCTTTCTCTTATAAAACCTGTACCAACAGCCTAAAACGTGCAAGAAGAGCATGGGCAGAAGACCCCAGTGGTCTGCCCTGGGCGCCGGGGCATGCGTTGCTCTCTAATTGGCCTCAAGGCTGCCCAGACTTTGATCTCTTCAGCCCGTCCCCTGCTGGTGCCTTCATAACAATGCTTAAGTCCGATACTGCCCCTGGAAGTCCTATAATGGGTCAAGATGAAGAGTTAGCAGACGTAAGATCCTTTCCCAGCACCATTTTTTAGACATGGTTTGAGGGCTTCAGCCTGAGCATAGCAACAACACTGGAGAAATGTACAGAGCCGAGACAGACCGCAGGGCTCTGAACCATAACCAGCCCTGCCTGTCACCTCGCCACGGGCACCTAGACCTCTGGATAATGAATGGAAGTGCTGGCAAGATGTGTTCTCAGTAACCGCATGTGCTCTTTCCCGGAAAAAAACAAAACAAAACACAACAGCAGGGTCCTCTGAGTTCATAGTTAGCATGTGCCAGGGCACTGTAATACGCATTGTCTCATTTCATCTTTACACCCACTGTAACGGTTATCTCATTAAATCCTTATATACCCAAAGATCTGTGAGGTTGATACAGACAAGAAAACTGAGGTCTAGAGAAGTTAAGCAAACTGCTCAGTGTCCCACAACTAGTTGGGGCCAGGATTTCATCTCAGGTGGTCTGACACTCTTACTCTTCACCATATCTTTATTCTATACTCCATGAAAAATGAGGTAACCAACATCAAGGTTTTCAACATAGCTTGAATGTAGCCATTTTCATCAAAGACCCACAGGGCTTCCAGATGGATGCTATACACTAACCCATTCCAGTTATGAAGTTCCCCTGCCTGTTGTTGTTCAGCTTTTGCATTTTGACTGGAGGAAGACCCCACAAACACAATTGAGTAATGGCGAGGGTGAATATCCATGATCGGCTACTGGAGATTTTTGAGTTGACAGTTCCCACTTTGCAGTCCCCATTTTGAAGAGTGGTGGTGTCCTGGATTGCTCCCAGAAAGAATGATCCCTTCCAAGACTGGACATATAATAAGGAAGTGGACAGAATAGAGAAACGAACATTGGAAAACTTCAGTGTTTCCATGAGGGAATTTCTTCCCAACATATCTCTAGAAATCACTATGTTTTTTCTGAATCCCAAACCCCAACAAAAGTTGGTCAAGAAATTGAGAAAATGGGGAAAATATTACAATTACATTGAGAAAACTAAAGCCTAATAATCAACTAAGAGACGTTTGAAGGAATCCACTGACATCAGGTAGAAAGCAAGAGCAAACAGCTGACACAAGCAGCCAAGGGTTGAGGCCAACATTTCAGGAAAGTGGACCAGCTTCATGTTGGAGGGAAACTGTCCCCATCCAGTCAGCTGATCTTTCTTTGTAGCTGTTGCCATTGTTATAAGTGTGTGTTCATTGTCCTGTTAGCTGTCAATGGTGAGTTGTTTGGGGGAAAAAAGTAACAGTAATACATTTATATGCATATATACTTTATTAAAAATTCTATGAGTATACTAAAAAATAAAAAGTTTTGGAAGTAAAGTAGTTCTTAAATTGGCAGTTTCAACATGAGATTCTATTGTGCTGTTACACTTGCTGGGACATCCAATGTTACATTATTTAAATACTACCTAATAATATTTACTGGCATTTTCAAGCATTTGAATGTTTACTATAGGCTATAGTTCCCTGCAAATACTACTAAACCTAATGTTTCTTATTTATTAAATACATTTTCTTAGATATTCATGATCATAAGTAAAGAATGTGAAGAACGTTGAAGTACTTTAAGAATCACTTAGGATTTGGGGAATTCCTAAGAATTCCTGGGAATTCTGGTTTCTCATCTCTGAATCCTGAAGATTAATATCTGTTGGAAATCTGGAAACACCAGAATTCTTAAATGAGACGATTGACGTGGGAAAGATGGAACATCCTTTTGCATGCCCAAGAGCCTATTCTTTTCAGCTCCTGGAAGCAGCAGGGGCAGCCCCCTACCCACATCATCCCACTAGCTGATTGCTAACAAGTTAAGCTGGCATGAGCTCTCAGGCAAGAGACTTGGGATCAGCTGTGAACTCCAATATGCTCACTGCAGTGGGCAGAATTCAGTGTGCTTTTGATGGAGCCATGTCGTCCTGTCAGTATCATCCACCTGCACGTTATTGATGGTACTTCAAAGACCACTTAAAAAAAAAAAAAAGATAAAGCCAAACCTAAATCCAAAGAAAAGAAGAACAAGCTCTACTTTCCAGAGACAACATGTGGAACTTAGACAAAAATTTCCACCCAAATTCGTGCAGCCAAGATCTAGAGAAAAACCTAGCTCAGTAGATGGGACAAAGAAGGAGTCAGAACCTACCATCAAAGGTGTAAAATCGAAGGTGGATACCCCAAAGAACATCCCACAGACAGTGAGCACAAAAGGCTCCCTGAGAACAAGCAAGATGCCCGTGAGTGCAGGACAAAAGAGAAGGTGATGTGCCTTCTCTTCTCCTTTGTTTTTTTTTTTTTAATATTTATTTATTTGCACCATGTCTTAGTTGTGGCAGGCAGGCTCCTTAGTTGCAGCTCCAGGGCTTCTTAGTTGCGGATCACTGACTCCCTAGTTGTGGCACGTGGGCCCTTAGTGGCGGCATGCAAATTCTTAGTTGCGGCATGCATGTGGGATCTAGTTCCCTGGCCAGGTATGGAACCCGGACCTCCTGCATTGGGAGCATGAAGTCCTATCCACTGTGCCACCAAGGAAGTCCCATCTTCTTCCTTGTTTTTGTACCTCCCTCCTATTCATGGCAGACGTGTTCAACACGAGAACACCTTGTCGTAGTCCTCTTCTCTGAATGGGAAGTGCCTGTTATTTAAGAAAGACGGTTACTCCCTTCATGCTTTCTAGCTGAACTTTCCTTATGCACCTTTTGTACCTTTTTCCCCAGTGGGCTTGGGCAGCCCACCCACTCACTTGTGTATTTGTATATAGAGGAAAAAAATTATATACATATATGAAGATATGTACATATTGCAAAAAAAATTTAAGCAGTTTGAGGACAACAATTTATCAAGAAAAGTTCATTATTGCAGAAGGCTAACTGTCTGTGCATGGACATTGTATCAAGTTTCTTCCTCTACACATGCACCTCACTCACAGAGCTAACTGTTTTGAAGTACTTCACGCAGATGCTACTCCAAAAATGAACATATAAAACCCGTCAGGTTATCGTTGTGCAAGGACCCATGCCAATCTTTTCTCCAACCATTCAGTCTGAGTGTATGTGCTGTCAAAATGTGGTCTCCTGCAGTTTTGTTTTCATTTCATTTTATTTTATTAATGAATCCAAGCATTTCTTTAGAAAAGATGTAGTGGTGGCACATTTTTAGAGAAGCAAACAACATACTTCACAGACAGTCCCCAACTGCAGTAGCAAGCAAGGCTCAAACCCTTCCCACGAAGAGTGACATGCAGAGTGGACTGGCATGTACTGCCCAGGCAGAAACATTTGGTATTTATTCTGTGGAAAATGGAAGTCCTTGGAAGATCGGTATAACATGCCCAAGGCAATATTTTTGAGAAGATAAATTTGTCTTTTGACTGGGATGATACAGTCATCTGTCAGCTAGCTGTTGGCCCATTCACCAAAAGTAGCTGTCTAGGGCTTCCCTGGTGGCGCAGTGGTTGAGAGTCCGCCTGCCGATGCAGGGGACACGGGTTCGTGCCCCAGTCCGGGAGGATCCCGCACGCCGCAGAGCAGCTGGGCCCGTGAGCCATGGCCGCTGGGCCTGCTTGTCTGGAGCCTGTGCTCCGCGACGGGAGAGGCCGCAACGGTGAGAGGTCCGCGTACCGCAAAAAAAAAAAAAAAAACTAGCTCTCTACAAACCACTTCTTTGTTTTTAGTCAATTTTTGCCTATAGGGAAAGAGGCTGAAATACACGATTGTACGAATTGCTAGGAGGTGGGGATCTTGATGGAAGCCAAAGAACTAGAGGATGGATGGATGGATGGATGAATGGGCAAGTTACTGAGGCCTCTGAGCCTCAGTTTCTTCATCTGTAAAATGGGAGTGAAATACCTACCACTTGAGAATGGATGTAAAATGCTCAGCAGGGTGCCTATCATATAACCGTTACTTTTCAAATGTTAGCTAATGTCATCACCACCACAACTACCACCAGGACCACCAGCGCCATCATCACCAGCAGCTACAGCAGCAACATGGCATGCTGTCCATATAGGGCCTCCAGAGCAGGCCTTCCCAGAATCTCTGGAAATCTGATCCACGGGCAGCTCATTACTGCTTGTCCTAGGACTCCTCAGCATGCTCTTCCCCAGTGTGGAGAAGATCCAGTCAGGGACAGAGTCAGAGGAAATAATTAAGAAGGCTGAAAGTGTCCACCAGGGAAACAAATTAAGTGTTAATTGAAGCACATTGACAATCCCCAGAAATTTTAAATTGGTTGGACTCCCATTGTGTTATTCAAGTGTTCCTTAGAGATGCTAATCCACCCCATGGAGACCCCTTCACAAATGGCAGGTGCCAACAAAGAGCCTTGGTTAAATCCACCTTAAGAGAAGTATTCAGGAATGGACAACCCCTGGGCTCCTCCAAAAACCAAGTTAAGATTATTTGTCCCCTACTCAATTCATCTTTCACCCCCAAACACATTCTCTAGGAGCAACCTTCCTCTTTAGAAGTTCCTCTCTTGGGTTTTAGAGAACTTTTTGGCTTGAACTCTTTCTAAAATTAAAGCCAACTGCTCTTGCTGTCAGATGCAGTGATATTTCACTCTGGCTGGAGCTGACTATCAGAGACGCATCCCAAACCACATAAGTTCTTATTGTTTAAACTGTCTTAAGCAGCTGTTAAAACATACCCTAAGATATCAAAGCCACCCTAATTAACTTCCTGCTTCTCTGGGACTTCAAAGTCTTTCCAAAAGTTTAAAATAGGGTTTTTATAGAGAATTTGACCTAATATTTAAAGAAAAATTTGCAAGCTTGCCCAAGAGACTCCACTTCTCCTTCCCTTTTCCACCCCCCTTCCCTCCCTGCCCCACAGAATCTTAGAGTTCTGCTACTAGCAGTGAGAATGGAGGAGAAATTTTAAAATCTGCCGTAACCAAAAAGGTGAATCTCTTGACGCGCATCCACGCTATTTCTCAGGTGGGTAGTTGACATCCTGCCTGAATGACTTTCCCTGCTTCTCAACCTGGCAACACTGTCCCATCCTTCAAGACACAGCCCAAATGTACCTTCTCTGGGAAGTGCCCTTGACTCCCCAGGGTGAGGGTCCCACTCCCTTCTCTGGCGCCCACACAATCCCCAGGTCCCTATTTGGCCCTAATTTCGATGGATTGGAATGCATCCGTTTATGTGTCTGTCACGCTGTCTAGACCGTGAGGTTCACAGGGCAGGAACTGTTTTGTGTGAAGCTTTGTGTTCCCACAGCTTCACCCGGGGTTCTGCGTATCCATGGTCAGGGCTCCATATATGTCTGATAAATGACTGAATTCCAGCTCATTCTGGGGAAGGTGGGGTTGCATTTAATTGATCCATCCCTTACTCATTTTGCTCTCTCTCCCTAGGTTTTCTATAAACATCTTAACAAGGGTATTTTACCTAGTGATTGCTGCTCTAAGAAATAGTCATAAAAACACCCCAAACTTAGAAATAAGACCCAAAAAAGAGGGGGCGGCACATCTTTCCAAAGCCACCAAGGCCCCTTTTCTAGGAGAATGCACTCAGTTCATCTTACGATTTACTATTGACTTAAAGGTCCCTGCCTTCGTGAAGAAAATCTTATAGATTTTTATCTGGTGGAGATGCAAATAATCTCTGTCCGGTGGAACAGATAACCCTTAAGATTTATGGGCTGTGGAGCATTAACCAGTTTATATCTAACCCAGTAATCTTCTTCTAACATTTCTTTATTAACTTGCCTGTAAATATTCCCACTTCTTAGACAGTTTTTGAGCAGCCCATAACATCTTATTGGTTCCCTCATTAATTAACGAGTTAAATAAAATCTTTGATTTGTGTTCCTTTTATGTTTCCTAAGAGTCAAAATTTTACGTTTTTGAAAATCATTTTTTTTAACATAGGGGGTAAGCCAGACAGACAGTGTAAAACCAAAGGTCAACGGGACGGGTCGCATAGAGCGACAGAGGGTTTGGGGCTGGAAGTGGAAGAACCTGGCTCTGCTGGGAACCCTCTAAAGCTTCTGGAACCTCCCTTTTTCCACTCTTGCCTTCACCCTCATCCATTCTCCACACAGCAGCTGGTGCTCTTTCAAAACTGTAAGAGAGATCCTGCCACACCCCTGCTTCAAGCTCCCCAGTGGCTTTCCAACACTCAGGATAAATTTTACGCTCCTTTTCTCAACCTAAAGATGCCATGTGATCCAGCCCAATGGCTAACCCTCCAAACTCATCTCAGGACTTTCTCCTCCTCACTCACTTTGCTCCCACTCGTCTCAGGTATTATTTGCTTTCCTCAGACATACTTGGCTTTCTCACCTTCGGGCCTTTGCACTTGCTGTTTCTTCCACCTGAAAATCTATCCCCATCCTCCTTTCTTCACGTTACTGGCTTCTTCTTTTGATGTTAACTTAAATGTCACCCTCCCAGAAAGGTCATCCCTGCCTACCCTTTCTAAAGCATATCTACCATTATTCTCTCTCTCAGTACCCTGTTCTTTTTCTTCACAGCACTTCTCAGGATGAGACTATATTATGTACTGTCTGTCTCTCAGACTATAAACACTACATCGGCAGAGACTGTGTCTCTTGTGTTTGCCCTCGTGCGTGGCACGCACTAAGTGCTTTGTACCTATGTGTTGAATAAATGAACATAAAGGCACAAGAAATCCAGCTGGCTCCAAGGAAAAGTGCCTGCCCTTCACCGTCTGTATACATTTCTGAACCAGTACAATGCAAGTTCCACAAGCTTGAGCACATGTTTCAAAAGACTGCAGTCAAGAAGAAAAATTCCCAAGCTCACAACGCATCGCATGGACTCAGAGCTACTTTCAAGAACGGCGCTCCTCAGAAATACTTTGCTTCAGGAACTTGTAATAACAGGTCTTCTCACCAGCACTTCATTTCCTAACTCGAATAGATATCAAATCTCTTCATGAGAAAAGAACAGCCCTTCCTACCAAGAATTAAATGTTACCCAGAAGCACGGGGGCATCTGTACCCAAGGGCTAGGTTTAAAGCAGATGAAAGAAACAACCAACTGGAATTCAAGAATATTTCAACAGCACAATGGGGAGAGAAAACCCCAGGCTGCGCTTCAGGGCATCAGATTACATGGCTCCCTCTAAACAAGCCTGTGTTTCTTAATCAGAGCCAAAGGGCGCAGCTCCATTTCCAGGGCAAACCAGGATTTTACAGATTCTCTGATCACTCCTGCCAGGCGCTCCAACTACTTCTGCAAAATGGTCCCTTCTCCTTCAAGATCCTCCCATTGACCCCTGGGCTGTGCTGTTGGGCTCATGTGAAAAGACAGCCTTCAACAGGCGATGCTCCTTAAGAGGTGCTGGTTGATGACGTGCTGGTCTGCTTTCTCACTTTTCATATCAAGGATGTCACACAGCAGCCAAAGAGGTCATGGCAGCAGAAAGCTGTTTCCTGGAAAGGTATCTGCTGGGGGAAAGGCCAAGAAAGTTTTCGTTCACCATGTAGCTGCCCCCCCCACCATTGATTTGCCTTGAGATCAGACTCTGCTGGAAATCTGCCCCCTGGACGTCCTTCCCCTAAAAGGCTCGTGGCCAACTGTATCACTAAGGCAGGGGTGCCAACACAGTTGCCTTGCTTTGGGGTGAGTGTTATCTTGTGATCCAGGATAGGTTTATGATGGGCGGACAATGCCTTTTTCAGTGTTTTCCTTTTTCAGGTGCAAAAGGCATTTTTCTGCTCACCAGCCAGTCTGCCTACAATCAAAGGCCAAGCTGTAGCCTTCACGGCTTCGGCTGGGACCCACCCATGCAGGCTCTCTGCTGCCCAGAACCCTCCCGTCCTAACCCAGGAATCCAAATTGAGAGGTTCTTATCACTCGGAGACCAGTGCCTCCAAGAAGCCGCTTTCCCCACCCCCAAAATGCATTAAACTCAAAACTTCTTCAAACTCCAAAAACTACACACATGAACTTGTTACCATGCTTTGTTTAATTTTTTTTTTCCCTCAGAAATATTCTTGTGGCCAAAAATAGAACATTTTCCATTCTGAGGAACAAGCAGCATCCATGGGAATTAAAGTAGGGCTTCATGCCTCTTCAGAAAATTCCTGCCAAACACGCACACGCGTACACACACAGCCACTCGCAAGTTCTAAAAAGCTGCTTTCTGTAGGTGCAGCGGTGGTCAGGAGCCAAAAGTCCTCTGTTTATTTTCTATCCAAGAAAGTTACCAGAAAAGAGAGCTAGGGCACCTCAAGGACGCTTTATAGGAAAAGTCTAACTTAATCCAGTGTCATGATTTTGAAAATGGCCCCATTGTCACCCCTCCTCCCTCCCACCATCATCCCAGAATTCCTCTCAAGACTTATTTGTCTAAAATTCCAAAGCTTGCCTCAGAGCAAAGTTCACGGCCTTTATTCCAGCCAGCCACTGTTGGATAACAAGCCACGAGCTCTCTCTAAAGTTATTCCTACCATAGGATCAGAAATGGTAAATTTAGGAACATATGCTCAGGCTTCAATACTGAACAATATGTGCTAATAAAGGCAGATGTGGGTAATGTCAGAATAACAGTAACCCAGAAAATTATGCTACCAGCACAAGATACGGGAGTGTTTTGTACACTCTGTTCTCAAAGTCTGTTATTCTCAGCATCGCTGTGACCCTCTTTAATGGAGCTTACATGGCTCCAACGACATTTCATATTTTTATATGTAAGCCGCTGTACACCTTCCTAAACATGGGAGTAGGTTAGCTATCAGATCTGTAGGGGCTGCGTTTTTATATGCAGCTGGTAAGCATTTGGTCACTGTTGAGATAGAGTCCTTTAAAATAATGATCTATGGCTGACACCAAAAGGAGGAAAGCCAGTGAGTCAATGTAGAAAGAGTGAAAGAGAGGCCAAGGCGCGGGGAAAAGCATGAGATACGGGAGGAAAAGAGGAACTGGGAAACAGAGAAGAATCAGAATGTCAAATATGAATTGTTAGTAGGTGGAGGCAAAAAAAAGCAGGTTGATTTATCCAAGACGGGCCATGGGGAGACAAGAATGGGGAGACAGAAAGAGGCAGTGTTGCCTAATGGTTAAAGGTCAGTTATCCACCAGCTAGATTACATGGGGCCAGTTCATCACTCTGAGCCTCAATTACTTCATATATTAAGTGGGGATAATAGCATCTCATGGAGGCACAAGCAGATTAAATGACTTAATATATAAGATACTTAGAAAAGCGCTTGGTGCTGAGTAAACATTCAACAGCTGTTGGCCATTTTTATTAGTGAAAGAAAAGTGTGACGGATTTACACGGGAGAACATTTGCTTATGAGTTAGACCTCCATTTACATTGTCATTGAATTCTGCTAGTAGACACAGAAGCACACAAGTTATGAGGGAGCTGTGAGCCCAAGCAAACGTTGCCAATAGGAGGAGCTTCAGGATAACAGCCCAGATGCTAATGAGCGCTTGGAACAGTGAGGGAGCCCCCCGACATTGACCGAGAAGGGATTCATGGCTGCCAATGAGTCACCACCATTCCTTTTAACTTCATTAGTTCATTCACTCAACAAACATTGTGCAAACATCTCTTGAAGCCTGCACACCATTAGTCTTGCCCCAGCTTATCTTTCTAACATCAATGTGAGCCCCTTCCCCCAACTTCACCATCTTGTAGCTGCACAGGATAATTATTCAATATATGTGCTTTACAATCTTCCCCCTGTGCCTGGGCTCAGCCTGGATTTCTCTTTCCCTTTTCTTCAGTCTAGCAAGATACTAGTCATCCTTCCAGGCCAAGTGTTGTGGGGAGTTTGTGTGCCTTTTTTTTCCTTTTCGCCCACCGTCCGGGATGGTAAGGAGAGGATGGCTCTCCCTCACCTCAGGCGCACCATAAATACACTTACCTTGTCGTGGGTTGGGCTGTGTTCCCCCAAAGACAATATGTTGAAGTCCTAACTTGCAATGCCTCAGGATGTATGACCTTGTTTGGAAACAGGGTCTTTAGAGGTAATCACGTTGAGATGAGATTATTAGAATGGGCCCTAATCCAATAGACTGGTGTCCTTATAAAAAGGGGAAATTTATGGAGCTTCCCTGGTGGTGCAGTGGTTGAGAATCTGCCTGCTAATGCAGGGGACACGGGTTCGAGCATATGGGAGGATCCCATATGCCACGGAGCAACTAGGCCCGTGAGCCACAACTACTGAGCCTGCGCGTCTGGAGCCTGTGCTCCACAACAAGAGAGGCCGCCATAGTGAGAGGCCCGCGCACCGCAATGAAGAGTGGCCCCCGCTTGCCACAACTAGAGAAAGCCCTCACACAGAAATGAAGACCGAACACAGCAAAAATAAATTAATTAATTAATAAACTCCTACTTCCAACATCTAAAAAAAAAAAGGGGGGGGGGAATTTAAACACAGAGACAGACTTGCACAGAAGGAAGATTATGTGAAGAGACACGGGCCCAGGGATGGGGGCATGCCACATGAAGGTGGAGGACTGAAGTGATGCATCTATAAGCCCAGGAATGCCAGAGATTGCCCGCAAAGCACCAGAAGCTGGGAGAGAGGCATGAAACAGATTCTCCCTTACAGCTCTCAGAAGCAGCCAACCCTGCTGATGCCTTGATTTTGGACTTCCAGCCTTCAAAACTGTAAGACAATAAGTTGCCCAGTTTATGGTACTTTGTTATGACAGCCCCAGGAGACTAATAAACACCTCCATCACAGCAGGTGTGCTTGGTTTCCAGGTAGTCTCCTTGAGATCAGGGACTGAATCCTATTTGACTTTGGATCCTCAGGCCTCTTACAGCATCTGGCAGGTAAAAGTAACACTTGAAGAATCTACAGTCTAGAACTGCTGGCAGCAAACCACAGCTCATGGGTCAAATCCAGCCCACTGTCTGTTTTGGTAAATAAAGTTTTATTGGAACACAGCCACACTCATTCGCTGATGTTTTGTCTATGGCCAATTTCACACTATAACCACAGAGTTGAGTAGTTATAACAGAGACCATATGGCCCACAAAGGCTAAAATATTCACTCTCTGGTTCTTTACCCCAAAAGTTTATTGGCCCCCTATTCTAGAAGAAAAGAAACATAAATGAAGCATAGCAAGGGGTTAAAATTAATGCTAGAATAATGCACAGATAGTACAGAAAAGGGGATGATGGGTTGAACCAAAGTCTTCATAAAGAAGGTGACATTTGAAAAGTGAGAGAGATTTTACTCAGAAAAGGCAAAATATTTAATTTATTCACTCTACTGTGCTGCCTGGACTGATCAGTTTTGCACTGGTAGTTGCATAATGATTAAGGGTTGGAGTTGGAGTTGGAGCTGGTTTGGGGCAAAATTATGATGTTCTGTACACATTGAGCTTGACTTGCCAAGAGGAGGTTTGCCATTCATCTGTTTAAATTTGTTTTTCAAGGAAATAAATTCAGTTTTGAATTAGTAGCACACACACACACAAACACAGTTTGAAACGAGCCACTGGACACTGCTAAACAGTCTAGGTCAGAGGCACAGATTTTGGTTGAACTCAATACAATAAAGATAAGTCATCATTGGAGGAGAAAAGATCACTCTGGAAAAGAATGGGAAATAAGAGGAAAAGATGTTTGCACATGAAATTCGGGGTAAACTTCAGAACATAAGTGCTAGGCAAAAGAAGAGAGAGAAGCCCTGAAGGATTTGAGGAGAAGCAAAACAGGAAGCACAAAGGGAATCATGTCCCTAAGGCCCAGGGAAGGGAGGATCCGGCAGTGTTAAATGCTGCCCAAGGCCAGAAGGACCAAACTATCCAATTCGGCAACTAAGAGGCCACATGGACTGGTGACAATCATTTCGATTGCTCATCACTGGCCCAAATTATCTTCAGACTAAATCATGAAGAAGAGCACACTTCAGTTATTGTCAAGAGAAAATAAATAAATAAATAAAGAGTGTTAAGAAAAGAAAAGAAGAAATAAAGAGATGAGAAAACCACAGACATTGAAGATAACTGGGCTGAAATTAATCCTTCATAAAATCTAAATGTTACAATCTCTCTATATAGATTCTATCCTTTATCTAAATTCAGCAGGTCTGAAAGTTGATCAAATGCTAGGATCCATTCCTTTAGCCAGCCCAGCCAATGAAACAACTGACTTAAAATATACCAACAGGTGTTAAAGTAATCGCAGCTACAAATGGCTGACCTGCTCTGTGCTGGGCGCTATGCTAGTTACTCTACAGGGACTACCTCATTTTATCTCCACTAGAACCCTATGCAGTGAATATATAGTAAAGTAGAATCTGTATTTTTTCTTAGTACATTAGGATATTGGGGCTTAGAAAGGTCACACGACTATACACCATTCTGGGAAGAAGCAAGAACAGAGGGCATGAGAGAGGGAAGAGGATTGAACCCAATATTTATTGAGTTCTTAGTCTGTGGAAGTATTTTATTAAGAATTTTACATACTTTGGCTCATTTAAGCTTCACAATAACCTATGTGGAAGAGGGGATGGTAAGGAAATAAACTTAGAGAGGTTCAATATGGTGCCAAAGGTCAAATCTGAGTGAAAAGCTTCTTGCTTTTACGAAGAAATCCTTCAGAATTCAGAAATAAATTATTTATTGAGTTATTTGAAGGTAAGAACAGTCTAAGTCCATGTTAAAATAAGGCAAAATAACTCCAGGTGCCTTCTAAGACATTTCTGAAGGGCTTCTCTGATCATGAAGGATAACAGAACCCCCAGCTCCGGCAGCCCCACCCCCAGAAGTGGGAAATGCCTGCAAGAGGCTGCAGTGGCTTTGAGCTCCTCCTCCTTGAAATAAGGGATGGAGTCTCATGACCCCAAAGCTCCTTCCAACATTAAAAGTCAATGTTTCCAAGCACACAGTAGCATCTCACAAGTAGGGAGTATTCAGTCAACGTTTATTAAACAAGCAATTCAACTGAGACTAAGAAAGACCCTAGTAAAGAATTTTTGGAAAACTTTCCAATTATCAAAAATCCCTTCCCTGTTTTTGGAGAACTTTATTCTGCAAGGTTTTCACTCACTGCTTTATACAGCTCCCAATGCAGTACAAGATTGCTGGCCTATGCCCTCTCCCTGCCCTCATTCACACATTCATTCCACAAACAAACAAACAAAAATCCTTCTCTGAAATGTAGATGCTACATTTTAGTCAACGTGCAGAAGATGATCTTGAAATAACTGAGCATACTAAAAAACAAAAGGAAAGCCTTCTGCTTAAGAATGATTGATGTTCCTAGTACCTCATGGAAGACGAGATAGATTAGTTGTTTTCTTATCATGGTTCTGATAAAGGATTTGGGTTCTTTGTTGTTGACTATGGTGAAAGAAAACCCTCTACTCTGCTGGTAGAAGGGCTCGCTGCTTCTGGAAAGTAATCTGGCAATTCTTATCATGAGCTTTAAAGTAAGTCAAACCCTTTGACTGCAGGATTCTCCTTCTAAGGATATAAATGTAGGAAAATCACCAGAAAAGCAACCTGAGAGAATAGTATGGTTTATTCCTTAATCTCTGTTTGTACAGTCCCTGTATTTGAGTGCTCACCAGTTGTGGAATTTTAGATGAGCTACTTAAGCTCTCTGTGCCTTGGGTTCCTCATCTACAAAATGGAGATGATAATGGTCTCTGCATTATGGAGTCATTAGGAGGATTAAATAAGGTATTAAATTTAACATTCTTTACACACATTTTGTCATTTATTCCTCATAAAAGCTCCACAAGGAAGGCAAGAAAAATATTGGCCTAACCTGGTCACTAATAAGCACACAATTAAATATAGGCTCTTCTTTTGATTACCATGTACATTACAAGGAGACAAAGATGTTCATCGCAATATTATTTACTAGAGTGAAAATTTATCAAAAATTAAATGTTCAACAACAAGAGAACAGGTAAATAAATGATATTCCCATGTGATAAAATAAGCAGCTATTTAAAATGCTTTCCCCCCAAAAGTTAATGAAATGGGAAAAATTCAGCCAATAACATTAAGTGAAAAAGTGGGCTGTGAAATTGTACTCACAGTGTGATAGCAATTTTGAAAGGACGTTGTAGTGGATAAGGCCGTCTTGGCCCAAATCCCTTCTTTGGAGCACGTAGCCCTCCCCAGCTGCAGCAAATATAACCGCAGATAGCTCACAGCTGCATCCCTCACTGGGAATTGTTCTTGGCCCTGGGAAATAGACTCATCCAAAATTAGCCCCCTCCAGGGGGCCAATGACTTGCTGATGCAGGGATACAAAGCCCACCCACCTGCCTCCACCTGGAACCTTTCTGAAAGGCTCTCTCAGCTCCAGCTCCCCCGCGTAATCAGCTGAGTCTCAGTAACACCTGCATCTGACATCAGATTTCCCCCTCTGCAGGGTTAGTCTTCACTTTCTTACAGGGATGTCTCCAGAAAGAACCCGCCCGATAACATCCATGTAGCTTTTTTTCTCTGAGTCTGTTTCCAGGGAACCCCATCTAAGATATTTTTACATCAAAATATTATGAGGGAATATCTCTGAGTGATGAAATTCCTGGATTTTCCAAATTCTCTATGATGAGTCTGTATTACTCCTTTTAAATGAATAAAATGACATTGTTTTAAAAGAGGCAGTCTCCTCCCTGGAGTGTGGAACTTAATTAAGCCCATGAATTTCAATGCACAGATTTTATTTTTCTTCATCTCAGACTTGGATTATCTTTTAAAATATATAGTTTTTATCGTATATTAACACATATATGTGGAATCTAGAAAAATGGCACAGATTAACTGGTTTGCAAGGCAGAAATAGAGACAGATGTAGAGAACAAATGTATGGACACCAAGGGGGGAAGCAGTGGGGGGACGGTGTGGGATGAATTGGGAGATTGGGATTGACATGTATACACTAATATGTATAGTGTAGAGATAATAGATAACTAATAAAAAAAGATATGAAAAAATTTTTTAATATGTAGATATTTAAATGATATCATTAGTAAGTAATGAGCTTAGATTAAATACCTAGGCACACACTTTGTGGTTGCTTTTTATAACATCTTTATTGGAGTATAATTGCTTTACAATGGTGTGTTAGTTTCTGCTTTATAACAAAGTGAATCAGCTATACGTATACATATATCCCCATATCCCCTCCCTCTTGCGTCTCCCTCCCACCCTCCCTATCCCACCCCTCTAGGTGGTCACAAAGCACAGAGCTGATCTCCCTGTGCTAAGCGGCTGCTTCCCACTAGCTACCTATTTTACCTTTGGTAGTGTATTTATGTCCGTGCCACTCTCTCACTTTGTCCCAGCTTACCCTTCCCCCTCCCTATGTCCTCAAGTCCATTCTCTACATCTGCATCCTTATTCACGTCCTTAGGCACACACTTTGGAGTATAGAGTGCCTCAACCTGGCCAACGAGGAGGTTGACCTATATATCCCAAGGATGCTGCTGTGGCTTAAAATGTATCTCCTTTCTCTTGAAGAATGCCTTCATATATTGTGCTATTTACTAGTCACACAGAAGAATCAGCCTCACTGCTTTATATAAGTACATTCGTGTTTTATTTTTATTAATCTTTCCATCTGCCCACTCACCTCACTATGCACTCAGATTTGGTTCTGAATACCAATGAAAGGCTTAAAAGATGCAATTCTTCCTCAAAGGATTAAGATTTTTTTTTTCATTGAGGATATTCAGAAGAATGTGCCGGAGACTCTGATGGCAATTTCAAAAGAGGAGGCCTTAAAAAATCTTGAGTGATGATACATCCTTGGAATAAGTGCTCAGCCATCTAGATTAGCTCCTTGGAGAGGAGAGTGCTTTGAATGAATCCGCTTTGGGTGTTAATCCTCCAGATAACTTTTAAGAGTCACTTTTATGTTCAATGTAATCCTTTAGTTCTAATACCAGACGTTGTCTATCAACAGCTTCGGTTAAAAGATAATAGTAAAACTTTAGAGGTAACCTTTTGAGTCAGACTTTGTACTTGTAGGCACAGTACATCTCCTATGGATGAATGCCAAATTGTTATAATGAGGCCAAAAAAGCCATCAAGATCCATAGAGACTGAAGAGAAAGAAAGAAAGAAAGAAAGAAAGAAAGAGAGAGAGAAAGAAAGAAGGAAGGAAGGAAGGAAGGGAGGAAAGAAAGAAAAAAAAGAAAGAAAGAAAGAGAGAAAGAGAGAATGAAAGAAGGAAGGAAGGAAAGAAAGAAAGAAAAGTAAAAAAGAAAGAAAGAGGGAGGGAGGGAGGAAAGGAAGGAAGGAAGGAAGGAGGAGGGAGGGAGGGAAGGAAGAAAGAAAGAGAGGAAGGGAGGGAAGAAGGAAGGAAGAAAGCAAGCAAGCAAGCTTGTGGAAAACTTCCAGCCAAACAGTACATACTACCCTCAGATAAGCATTACTATAACAACTGATAAATGGGGAAAGAACAGGGCAAAGCTTTGGGCTTTACATTTTTTTGTATCATCAGTTTTACTCTCATGAAAATGTACAATGTTCTTGCATCAGTAGGAATCAGCGTTTTTTTCCCATCAGAAATGTCAAGTACAGCCCAATGTAATATAGGCTAACCAGGCAAAAGACTTTCCATATTTAGAGAGGAGACCCTACGTGGAGTCTAGGAAAATAGCTTGTTTTTAAAACGGTAGTCTTTCTAGTGATCTCAATTCTGGGAGTCTATCGCAAGAAAATAATCAGAAATGTAGGAAAATCTTCATGCACAAAGATGTTATCACAGTGCTATTATTATTTATAATAACAATGGAAATTTGCTAAATGCTTAATACTAGGGAAATGGTTGAGTAAACTGCTATATTTAATATTTCTGAAGACTTTACAATAATAAGGAAAAGTAGTCATAGTGTTGAACGAACAAAGCAGGATATACGGGTTTATGTCAGATGCAAAGTAAACTGCATGAAAAATACACACAACTGAAGTAAGCAGTAAACATCGACTCGAAGAAGAAACAACAAAATGTCACCAATGAGTGGCTGTCTTAGGATAGAGAGGTGACACATGATTTTTTTCCTTTCTCTAACTTCGCTGCATGTTACTGATTATAATGGGACAAACATAAACTTTATAACAATAGAAAGAAGAGAAGGAGAGGGGAAGAGAGTAATTATTCCTCCACCCTGGCTTCTGAGGCAGTTAGAGAAACAAACTCTGAGGCCTCATTGAAATCAGGCACCAGGCGGCTAAGACGGAGAGTAGAAAATCAGCAATGTAAGAAATGGACCTAAGAGAACACGTTAAAATAAAGGTAAAAGGGTAACCACAGTGAGGACTTGCATTAGGATAATATTTTGAAATGTTAGCCCATGTGATTTTCTTGGTTTTTTCCCAGACTTTTCTTCTATTCAGTCAGCTGTGTTATTGTGAGACACTTGCTCAGAAAGTAGGAAAAAAATCACACATCTGTTCTTCCCTTGGGTTTTAGAGCCCAAAGCCTCCGCGGAGCTGGAAGAGTTTGGGGCATGAAGCGAGAGAGGCTTGCTGGCCCTCAAGGCTAGAAAGCATTGCCCAGACTAGGATGAAAGGGGAGTTGGAACAGAAGCTAAGAGAGCTGAGACTCTCGTGGGTCCCCAACGGTAGGTCCCACAGCCCAGCCACCTCCCCTAGTTGTGCAGGAATGCATAAGGAAATGCCACAAAGTCCACACAGGCTCGAGGGCATCTGTGTTCTTTTCCCAGGTAGAGCCAGGAAGGTTTCAAGGTGCCAGAAGAGGAAAGGTGACGTGGCAGGTATACACAGCCCCAAGCAGCTGCTGGGTTTCCTCACTCTGAAGTGATAGAGAAGTTGGATTCCTGCAGGTCTAAGAGAAGCTTGGGAGGAGTGAAGTCTACCCAGTACGCACCACTTAGCAGGATGCGAAGGGACAGGATACTCAGAATACCTCTGGAGCTCTCTCGTGCTCCAGAGAGCCCACTGAGTGGCCCAGGGCCTTAGCGGCCTCAAAGAGTTTCTGTGTCCAGGGAGGTGTGGGCCAAGCCCTCCTGAGCCAGCAGAAAGAGCCATCTAGCTCTTAAAGGGCCCTGAGATGAGAACGAAAAGGACCCAGCAATGATCAGTGTGGCCTGATGACCAGGATCAGACAGAATGTTCATCTCGGTGGCTGCCAGCGCAGAGAGAAAATCATGCTCAGCAAATGCACTGCCCCCAATCTAGATGGTGGCAAGATGTCAACCCCCAAGAAATGCAGTGTAATCATGGGCAGGGGGGCTGCTGAAATGAATGAAATTTAATTTCTAATACCCAAAGGAATAAGAGCTCAAATGAGAAAGTAGCTATTTCATTGATACCAAAAAGCCATCGATTGTAAAATGCATCATTAACTTCTGTGTCATGAAGAAAGAAAGATGCCAATTAATCTGTGAAAGGATGGTTTCTCATCACTTAGAATTTTTATTTTATACTTGCTGAAAAAGCTCTTCTAGATTTGTTGGGACATAGACTTTTATTATGCACCATGCTTGTGTATATATAAAAAAGAAAATAAATTAGTTAAGAAATTCCTGAAATGATCTTTGCGTTCAGCGTCTAACTCTTCTGAATCAATATGCATATTTTTCTGCACAATATTGTCCTCTGTGTTGATGATGGAACATTTCTTACAAATGCCCCCACTATTGGCTCCAGGTTTTCTTCAAGATGTTGCCACCCATTCTAAAATGTGTAATGTGGGTGCATTCTTGCTTGGCACGTACTAACAGGCAATGCCTTTTTATACAACTCAGTAACAAAATATATCACAGTTTCATAAGCTTGCAGTAATCTACCTCTATTACCCTGTATGAGGTTGTTGCTTTACAGTGGTTCCTCAAACATATAATTTTCTTTACTGATATCATATTTATACCCCACTGCTCTGTTTCCAAACCTTTCCATTAACTCTAACTTTTCATTTCAATACTGAAATTTAGGATGATCTTTTTGAAAAATTTTCAAAGAGCAGCTAAACTCAACTTGGGTAATACCAACAGTGCATATAATTCAACTGAAGGGACAATAATACAAATACCTATGACTAAGTTCAAACATGCACAGGTTAGCACTGTCACCTGGCCAACAGCGATTCAAAGATTCCATCAGTTATGAGATCCTGATTTCAGGGCTTCCCTGGTGGCGCAGTGGTTGGGAGTCCGCCTGCCGTAGCAGAGGACACAGGTTCGTGCCCTGGTCCGGGAAGATCCCACATGCCGTGGAGCAGCTGGGCCCGTGAGCCATGAGTCTGAGTCTGTGCGTCCGGAGCCTGTGCTCCGCAACGGGAGTGGCCACAACAGAGAGAGGCCCGCGTACTGCAAAAAAAAAAAAAAAAAAAAAAAAAGATCCTGATTTCAGAGTTGTTAACATATGAAAAGCATATATTAGAATTAATGAAGTATGCTTGTAAAATCAAGGTTTGCCCATTACACAGATGCAAGGCCCTCCCATCACAGCACTGGGAGATTACACTTGCAGTTTCAAAGCACCCAGCTAAGAATACACAAGCAGGCTGGCCACAAGGTAAGGTCCAAAGTCCTTAATGTAATGCGGGCTTCTGCTATCTGGCAGGAATTGGTTAAGCAGGAACAGCACCCCTGAACTTCTGGCCTGAAGAGGAAGGTTTTATGGTTTCACAGAGGAAGTGTCACAGCATCCATTTTTCTGTACCTTCAAATCCATTTTCAGCCTGGCCCTTAATCAGGCAGTGAATCTTCCTCATAAAGAGCAGATTATAACCTTCCCTTTATGGTATGACTGGAGTGCAGTATACAAAAGAAAACAAAACAAACAAAGTGACGGGTAACGGGAGTAAAAGGGAGCATAGACATGTGTTTAACAGCTTGGCCTTGGAGTTCAACTGACATGGGTTTGAGGTCTGCTCTTATTTATTGTATTATAAGTCACTTAACCTGTGTGTGGCAGAGATTAGCCAGATACTTCACTAAAATCATTTCCTCTTCTTCCTGGGCATATAACAAGACCACACAGCCCAGCCCCCGTGAATTTAGATGGGACCATGCAATTGATTTCTGGCCAATGGAATTTAAGCAAAAGGAATATACCATTTCTAGGCCTGACATCAAAGGCCTTCTATTCCCCTCTCCTTTCTCTTATCCATTGCCACCAGATTCAGGGGACCTACGAGAGGATTCTGACGCGCTAGAGGATAGTGGCACCTCTGTAAGGAAGGATCCTGAATCTCTGAATAGCTGTGTGGGGTAGACACCCTTGACCTCCACACTACATGGACAGTAACGTGAGCAAAACATCAGGCTTTGCGTGTCATAGCAGCTGTTCCACTCTATTTAATACATGCTGTCTTCCTCCGTGTCCTCTTGCATGACGGAGATTAAATTAGTTACTTAAAGGAGTTGGTACAATCCTGCTACACAGTAAATACTAAGTAAATTGTGACTATGTTATTATTGTTGGGGTCGTACAGGCAGGAGGCTTTCTTGCAGCCTATAGTAGAGGGAAGTAAAACTTCTATAAATATCAACTGATACAGACTGTATTTAAAGTGAAATTTGAGCAATCACATTTTCAGAGACTGAGAATAATCTGCAAATAGTAATAAAGATCCTGAAACGAGGAAGTGACAGATTCCGAGCAGGCATTGCAGGTCAAGGACCAGTGTCAGACTCAGAAGGAGGGCAGCAGGAGATGGGAGAAGAGGAATCTGGATCAGGCCGGAACAGAAACTGCTCCCCTGAGCCACACTGGGCCATGGTTCTCAGCAGCATCTCAGGGAGGAGGAAGTGGCCATGGTCATCAAGATTCTACCCCTGAATACATAATGATTGCATGATTCCATCATCCTCATTTGATTCCCTTATTGTTTCCATGATGTCCTCAGGTAGCAGACCCCACCAGGCACAGCTACCGGGACACTCCCCCACCTGCACTTTGAAGTCAGTTCTGGTAAGTAACGTGGCTTCTCCCTGTCCAACAAGATTTATTTCCAGCTGTGTGTGTGCAGTGCATTCTACTGGCCTTTGAGACTTTCTCCAGTTACTCAGTCTTGGCATTTGTTCATTCACTCATTCATTCAAGGAACATTGATTGAGCACCTGCCATGTGGCAGGCACGGTGCCAGCTACTAGATATACAGCAATAGCAAAACGAATACATGTCCAATTACATATGTAGAAAAAGTACTCTGAACATGAATAAAAGGAAATCACTAGGTTCTGATGGGGAAGAACAAGAGGGACTCCATTTAGAGAGATCACCCAGGAAAACCTGCCCGAGGAGATGATAATTAAATCAATGTGGTACCTGTACCCACCTCCCCTATAGACTGTAAACGTCCTCGAGACAGGGATTCCCACAGCCCTTGGCAATGTCCCCATGCATAATAGGTGCTCATTAAATTTATAAATGAGCTTTTTCCTCTTCTAGAGAGCATCAGCCCCAATCTGAGTTTTTGACCTTCTCTTCACCCTTCTCCTGCTGCCCATCTATTGCTTTCTGTTCATCAGCAGAGCAAGCTTCAAGGAGATGCCCATATTTTTCTAGGTTCTTATTCTTTTGTAAGACTTGCTCCCGGGCAGACAAGCCTGATCTCTGTGGTATCCATAAAGCTACAGGATGTTGGGAATAGTCTTGATAACTGCCATTGCTCGGACCCCAGTCTTTGACGGTGGCTCAGGCACCCAGGATGGCTTTCAGGACTGTCTCCTCTTTAGGAGCACTGTCTATGGCTTAGTCTCTCTTTATCCACTCTCTTAAAACATAGAAATACAACCGTCAGAGTCATGATTAAAGGGAAAAATCAAACAGTAATAGTGCTCCAGAGACACTGAGAGTATTATGAAAAGGAAGTGTTTAAGTGGAAAATACTCAGCTTTGGAAATAAAACTGTAGGCATCTGAACTTAAGTATGGAACCCAGTTAAAAGATGTGAGAAATGGTAAGAAGCTCTTTTGCCATTGAGTCAAGTCTCTGGCAAATGATCCTTGATGAATCCAAATTTGCACAGGGATTAGAAACTTTCCATGCGCTTGTATTTCATCAGCTGCTTTGAGTTACTTTTAAAGAAATGCATTTTTAATGAGAAATTTTTGACAGAGAATGCAGTGCAGATGTAATTCTTTGGAACAATTATTTCCTTTGTTGGTGCTTTTTTCCCCCACAGTACCCACTTGCAATTAAATAAAACAGTAATTAAAACTCTAAATTCACTCAGCATTACTGTCCCATCGGTCACCTTCAGGGATCCTTCAGATGTCATTGTGGAAAGAATGTCTTATCGGAAATGAAATGTGCTAAGACAGAAGGCCTTAGATTTTTCTAGTTTGGAGTCATAAATATACAGCAACATTTTAAGGGATTTGAAAATTATCAGTGAAATAAAAATCCAAGGCTACAGACCATAGGATAGCTTAACTCTCTTAGAAAAAAAATGACTTTTTTTTGACATTTTTATACAAATTACATACACATTGAAGAATTTAGTGACATATAAGTTACAGGCATAGACCCACACACTCCCCCCAGCGCAGACATGAAACATTCAGTCTAATTTAGCCATGACATAAGTGTATCTTTCTGAGTCTTTCCCTAAGACAGGGTGTGCTCAAAATTGTTGTTAACTCATCAAATGGGTCTTTGAACCTTCTTAAAGTGATTTAAGAATGGTCTTCCTTCCCATTATTTCCTCCTCTTCCCCATCTCCCCTACTCCTTCTCCTCTGGAATCTCCCACTTTCCTAAAAGGCACCATTGTCCTTCCAACAGCAAACACAAGCAACTTCCAAGAGCAACTCAGACTGCTCCTTTTCATGGCCCATCTGAGCCATTGGTCTGTAATATTTTTCTCATCCTCTCCCTTCTTATTTTCTTTTTATTAAAACTACATTATTCTCTTATTATCTTTAATCTTTAATCATTTATCTTATTATCTTTATCTCTTATTATCTTTCACCAGATCTCCTGACTTTCACTTCCTCCTCACACCAATCCTCACAACCATTGCTTCCAAGTTAATATTCCTAAGAGCAGCTGCTGAATGACTCTCCTGTTAATGAAACTCTAATGCTCACTTTGCCTGCCTAGGGCACATTGCAGGATTTAGTGTCCATTTACCTTCCTGGTACAACATGCATCTTCCCCTTTCATGTACACTTAGCACCCAGGCTAATTGACTTGTCCTTAGTTTTCTGTATACATAACATACTTCACCCTCTCCACATCTTTAATCATGCTATTTTCTCCACAAAATAGCATTCATCTGCATGTCCAAATCCTATCCACCCTTCGAATCCCAATTCGAGAAAAGCTGCACCACGAATTGGGCCTTGAAGGATGACTGCAGGCCCCACAGGAATCCTAGAGTATTCAGAAAATTCCTGGCACTGACTTCTATCACATTCAAGCCTTCTCTTTCTCCACTGAGTTGAAATTAGAATTATTTTCCTAATATGCCCTCTCCATACAATTAATTCTTATCTTCTTTTATTCTGCTCTCTGTTTACCAAAGAATAGAGTGGCATTGTCACCATGAACAGTTCTGGGGGTATAAGTGGTGGAGGTGGGTACACAGTCTGCCCAGCATCATTTGTAAATAGTCATGCATGATATGAAAGCATTAGATGAAACTGCCTTAAGGGCCTAGAAAATCGCCAGGCCTCGTGGGCAGGAGTGTGGAGAGATCTCAGCCCAGGCAGTAAACCTTGATCCTCAAGGTCTGGACATTCTCAGCCTGCACCAAAAAATTCACTCTCCAATCCTACAAGTTTCCTAGGAGGTGGGCAAATTAGGAGCAACTGTTTAGGGATAAAGATAGAGTTTTAAAGGTTCTACTGCCTGCCTAAATGTAGACTTCACACATTGTCAGGGTTTTGGGCCAGGTCTTTCGATTGCAATAATCCTATAGCTGATGCATATAAAGGATGAGTATTATGAGAATACATGGAGATCTCATAGAAACCCAAGAACAGGAAACTACATAGCACATCCTGTACCTCATGAGAAACAGAGCTGGGAACCATAAGGAACCAAGGTCACTTTATTTCTTGGGACTTACCTGCTTTTCTCAGCACATCTGTTCTTTGCTTCTCTTTTTGCCATCCATTGTCCTCTGTTTGCTCAGAGTCTTTTCTCTCTCATCATTTTAACTTGTACTTGGCTTCTTAAGACCTCTCTTGCCCCAGCTTGACCTGTGATCTTCATGTCCATCCCTAACTGGCTCAGTCTCTCAGTGCCCCAATTCTACCTTACTGAGAGGGCAATGTGATTCACCCAAAAACACTTTGAGCAAGGTCACTGGCTAGCCTAAGTCAGATACCACTAACCTGCTATGTATTTATGCGATAGGGCAGTGGTAATGGGGACTAAGCACATAATAGCTCTTACCACTTCCTGTGAGAAGCTTCTCCTCTTAGAATGGAGTTGTGATTAAAGCAGGGAATGAGCCCCTTCAATTGGTAAAGGTCTGCAGTCTAAGGGTCATATTAAAGTTTCCTAGATTTCCCTTCATTGAGCATGTTTTTGGGGTGTGAGACACCCTGAATACTCTCTCACAATTTGGAAACCTAGCCTACAGGCTCATCACTAAGGCCTGTTGTCTTACCTTGTAGTTCAATGCTAAGAAAGGCCTTTACAATCACACACTCATGGGAAAATGAGTCACCTTCCATGACTCTGTGGAATACTTAAAAAAATCTCCCCCACAGATAATTCACTAACCTTGTATTTAGTTAGAAAGGTCCGGGATGTAGCTTCAGGAAATCCTTGTGAGCACAAGCGATAATTGGGCACATTTTCCGAACAGTGTTCATAAGAAAAGCATTTACACATAGACATGGGAAATCCTGAGACTTAGTTCTAAAAGTTTAGCATTAACAAAAATTGTCAAAGATGAAGTATTTCAGAATCAAATCCCCTACTCAAAAATAAAATGGGAAGGGGGACAGAAGCTACATTGGAGCGAATCTTAGTGAACTCGGCCCCTGCATCCCCTTTGGGTGTGTTGAACGGCAAAGAGAAAACCTGTGACATCTGTGCCTGGTTATTTAGTTTGTAAAGAGCCAGGGTCATGCGTTCTATCTTGTTCCTCAGTTGGCTTCATCTTGTTCAATGGCCACAGCATGTACCTGGCACCCTGGCCAGGAAGCTGACTCTGCAGGCCCTTGTTCTTTGGGGCTTTAGAGTGTTGGAGAGTGATGAAAATTTATTGCCATGACTGAAAAAAACCAACATGAAAAGCACCTTCAATCCATCTGTCTTGTCATCTTCACTGGCAGGGGACACCCCTTCACTTGTTAGGGTCTTGCTGTCCATCCTGTTCTGCAATGACAATAGGAGAACAATAAAAGAAAATCAAGGAAAAAAGAATGTCAGTGACCTCCCTCAATTAGAAGTACTTTTTTCATTAAGTCAAAGGGGAAAAGATTGACCTTCTGAATAAGTCAAAAGGAATTTGATAAAAATTCAACATTGATACCTAATTTTTAAAAAATTGCTTAGTTAACCTAGAAATAGAGGGAAGAAAGAGATATAACCTAAACAAAATAAAGAATATCTGTATAGGGACTTCCCTGGAGGCGCAGTGGTTAAAGAATCTGCCCACCAATGCAGGGGACACGGGTTCGAGCCCTGGTCAGGGAAGATCCCACATGCTGTGGAACAACTAAGCCCGTGCACCACAACTACATGACCTGTGCTCTAGAGCCCACGAGCCACAACTACTGAGCCCACGAGCCACAACTACTGAAGCCTAGAGCCCATGCTCTGCAACAAGAGAAGCCACCGCAATAAGAAGCCCACGCACCGCAACGAAGAGTAGCCCCCGCTCACCACAACTAGAGAAAGCCCGTGCGCAGCAACGAAGACCCAACACAGCCAAAGATAAATAAATAAATAAATAAATAATTTTTTAAAAAAAAAGGATATCTGTACAAAACCAACAGCAAATACTATATACATGGTGAGGGAGTGAGTCCCATTAACATTAGAAATAAGAAAAAGATGCCCTCTCTAATCATGAGCATTTAACATGGTCTGGAATTTCTAGTTAGTGAAATAAAACAATGAAAAGAAAAATAAGATGTATCTTTTGGTAAGGAGATAAAATTGTTGTTTGCATATAATATTATTGTTTATCTAAAAAATTAAAACCAATAAATAAAGCAACTATCAATCTTAAAGAGAATTTAATAGGGCAGAAAGTTACAAAATAGGCATAATTTTTTCCCCCTAAATACAGCAGCAACTATAATGGAATTGGATCAAGAATACAGATGACTGTTGACCCCCCCTCACAAATTTTTTTAATAAAACAAGGATAAACCCGATGAATACTGAAAAATCGGGGCAACTCATCAGTGACTAGAGAAATCGTGAGTAATTCTTTGAAAATAAAAACATAAGATAAAATACTGTAAACAGTAGAACAGAACACATGAACCTCAACTAAGATTGAATAAACACAAATTGCAGAGGTGGTCTTGGATCAACCAATATGTGGTTAATTGATAGGCAAATTTCACTTATGAACTGATACAAAGAGAGTATCTGAAAGTTGAATCCAGCAGAATATTAATAGCATAATATGTTATGACCAAGTAGAATGTATTCTATGTTCTATTTAGAATATATTCATGAAATTCACTACAATAACAGATCAAAGGAAAAAAATACATGCAGTTTAATACACTTTAAAAAGCATTTGTTAAATTTCAATACATATTCCAATTTAAAAAGAAAAAAAAGCCCAGAAAAGAAATAAAAGGAAATTTATTTAGCTTAAAGTTTAGACAAGTATATAGCAGAGCCTATAGAAAGCACTATATTAATGCAGAAAGAAACATTGAAATAATTCCCATTAAATCAAAAAAGATCAGAAAACATGCTATCACTGCAATTATTAAATATTTTACTAACAGTATTAACAAATTAAACAAGATAGGAAATTTTTAAAAGAAACATACATATGGAAAAGGAAAAGACATATAATCATTATTTGCAGATAATATGATTGTCTACCTAGAACCCAAGGGAATAAACTAAAAAATTTCCAGAACTTATATGAGGGTAGATACGGCTAGTACAAGATCAGCACACAAAATTTATCACAATCTGTAATAATCAGTTAGAAAGTTAAAAGAAAAAAAGACACCATCATAACAGCAACAAATGAAAAACCCAACAAGAAACATTCAAGAACAGTATGAATAGGATAAACAAAACCTAAATAAATGGAGATATACCATTGATTTAAATGCAAATATACAGGGTTTTTTTAAGTTAATTAAAATTCCAACAAAATCTTTTCTGGAACTGACAAACTGATTCCAAATTTTACATGAAGGAAAATGAATGAGAGAAGCCAAGGCATTTTTAAAACAACAGTGAGGGATAACTTGACAAATACTAAAAAGCTAAGGTAAGATATGTTAGTATTAGCTAGTGAATAGAGAGGTGGCTCACTGAAGCAAAAAATTCAAAAATGCTGTGTATGAGGGAATTTAAAATATTATAAAGGCAGCATTTCAGATCAGCGGAAAAAGGATAGTCATGATATTGTGAAAAATGTATATTCATTAGATTGCTACCTCTTGCCATGCTAAAAACAAATTCCAGATAGATTATTAAAAAATACAGTATTTTAAAATAAAATTTAAGTTTAGAAAACAGAAAGTATCTTTTTATAATATTATGACAGAAAACCCAGAAGCCAAAACCAATGGCATTTGACTGTATAAAAATTTTAAACTTGTATAGTACTAATAGACCACATAAAAATGTGAAAAGACATTCAAAAGACTGAGATACCATAAAACCAAAAATGAATTACTACTCAAAATTCAGAAAAGCAATTACAAATAAGTAAGGAAAAGACAAACAACTCACTTGAAAATAAGAAAAAGATTAGAACAAGCAGTCACATAAGAAGAAATACAAACATATGAAATTTGCTCAACCACACTAGGCATCACAACAATGAAACCCAAAACAATAAAAACATAATTATTTTCCCTCAGATAGAAAGAATTAAAAAGATTAATAACATCCAATATCAGCAAAACTGTAAAGAAACCTTATTATTGGAAGTAAAATTTAAAAACCATGACAAAATCCTTTTGCAGAGCAATTTGCAAACATGACTAGCATTTCCACAATTGTAAAAACACAAAGAAGCTTGAATAAAGATATTAATTGAAGTATTCTTTAAATCGTAGTGCATCAGTTCAGTAGACTCGAGTCTGCTGACTTCACAGGCACTGTTCTTTTCTGTTCCTCACAGCTAAAAATGGAGTTCATAGAAGGCCAGGGCATTGATTTTTCAGCTTCCATTGCTGACAGTCCAGATCTAAGAGGCACAGAAAACAGCAAGAGCAGAACTCACCACCTGCCCCATTGCCCAGACTCATTACCCAGGTTGAATATTCCAGGGGTCAGATCAGAGAGCCTGTGTCAACCAGCGGGCCCCAACATAAACACTACGATGAGCAGGTAGAGCTGTCAGTCCTACTTCCAGTGGATGGAAAGAAACTGGAAAGTGAAGATCTGCACTATCTAATGAAATTCCTGGCTGTGGGTCAACTCAGTTTAACAAGTATTTACCTAGACACTACATGGGGTTAGGCACTGGGGACATATGGATGAGTAAGACACAATTTTTGACCTCTAGGAATTTATATCTTTGTTTTTGTTTTCTACTCCAGATTCTTAGTTATCATTATGATTCCCTGGGCAAAAGCTAGTGACCCTAAACCAGTGGTTCTCAAAGTGAGGTCCTGGGACCTCAGCAGCAGTAGCATCTCCTAGAAACTTATTAGAAACACAGATTCTCAGGTTCCACTCCAAACCTCCTAAATCAAAATCTCTGGGGGTGGGGTCCTTCCAGTGATTCTGATGTACACATAAGTTTCAGAACCATTACTCTATATTAAGCACTAAACGATGCCCAGATTATCTTCCTTGTAAAAATTTTGCATAAGATCACTAGTGAATACAAAAGCAACCACTGTATAATTTGGATAAGGTATCTGATTATAAAATGGTGACTCAGGGCTCCCCTGGTGGTGCACTGGTTGAGAGTCCACCTGCCGATGCAGGGGACGCGGGTTCGTGCCCCGGTCCGGAAAGATCCCACATGCCGCGGAGCGGCTGGGCCCGTGAGCCATGGCCGCTGAGCCTGCGCGTCCGGAGCCTGTGCTCCGCAACGGGAGAGGCCACAGCAGTGAGAGGCCCGCGTACCGAAAAAAAAATAAAAAAAAGAAAATGGTGGCACATATTTTGCACATATGATTTCTGGTAACATCCCATTATCATAGAGTTATCCTATATAGAATGTTCCTGTAGCAGAAACATATATTCATTTACTGCTAGATCAATACATGGTTATTTTTTTTATCTTCTATGATTTATCTGACACTGTAGATGTTGCAATGAACAATTTCATGCATATAGCATTTTTTTTCCTGATTAATTCCATGGGATAAATGTTCAGGCATGGGATAACTGCGTGGGGAAGAAAAGAATAGGAACATCTTTATACATGTTGCCATGCTGCTTTCCAAATGGGTTTGTCCTCAAATGATGCCAGCTGTCCTGTGAATGTAAGTTTCATCACCGTCTTTGGGCATAATCATTGCATTTTTGTGTGTTTAAAATGTTGCCTCAAGGCTGCTCTATTGTACTTTCTTTGTTTTCTAATGAGATGGTAGATTTTTCCCATGTGTTTCTTTAATATTCACATTGCCTCTTGTGTGACTCATCTGTGGATTATTTCTTGGTTATCAGAGATATTGCTTTAAAAAATACTCACTTAAGAAGTTCTTACTGGAGTCAGGAAATAGAATTGTGTTCCAGGTATGTTCCAAATATATCAGAGTGTAGAATTAAGCATCTAAATGATTAGGAATCCTTCATCTGAGCCATTGATACAGATTCAATAGAAGTACTTTTTGAGTTTTCTCAGGGCTGCTGTTACTCATATGGAGTACTATGTATTAGGAAAAAAAAAAAAAAAAAGGTGTCCTTCTTAGGGTTGTAGTACATTCCCTGGCCCTGGGCATGAGCCTTGATGAACAGAGGGTTTCAGTCTCCATTGGCTCCCTAGCCCAGGCACACTTGAACAGTGAATAATCTGTTTGACCTTATCCTACCGCCCTGAGCCTGTCACTTTGAGTTCCTATGGGAAACTCTTGATTTTCTGAAAACCAGACCGAGGTAGGAGGGATCCTGCCATTGCCTCATTTCTATGGCCTCAGCTTCTTCTGGGTGGCTTTAGGTTTGAGAAGTGGCCCCACCACTTCTAGTTGTCTTTTCTGTGGTTTGGAAGGAAGCCCTGTGCTTAAGCAGGTTGGACACACTAATGAGGACCCAGAAGTTGGAGGGCATCTCCTACCACGGCTCTTGAAAGGAAGTGCTGTGTGTGTCACTGTTTCCATTAGTGAGAAGGAGAGCATATTGCAAAGGCCATTCCGGTATAGTCAAAGGAGTTCTCCTTCCCGTCAACTGTGGCATGTTCAGAGAACTTTCCATCTCTATCTTGCTTCGCCCCTGACCATTGACATCTACTAACTGTCCTTATTCTTCCAGATGTTGACGTTCATTTGTACCCTCAGCCCAATGTGCACAAGCCTTCCCTATCTTAAAAGAAATATCCGTTCCTCCACTCAACACATCCTCCAGCTACTGCTCTTTCTCCTTTGGACAAATGAGTTTCTAAAGGAATCCTATACAATAGTCTCTACTTCTTCACCTCCCATTCACTATCAGCCACCAACCAAATAATTCCTCTAGAACTGTTCTCACCAAGGCTACTAGCTTAACTCTTTTAGTCCTTGTGGAATTTCTTGGTTTGTAACATTTATGAAAATTAATAAAATCACTTTCAAGGACTATATTTAACATTTAATTGCATTAGGCCATGAGTCTTTCAAGAAGAAGTCCTATTTGGAAATCCTTTCATGCCTTGAGAGGATAAATAAAAAGAAAAATATCACCTTTGCCACCTCCAAGTCTCACAAGCAGGAAGGTCTCTAAAATCTGGACACAACAAGAAGTTATCTTTTGTGCAAACAAAAGAAAGGATATAAAGGAAAAAAAGTGTTAGAGAAAAATGGGGTACCCCAAAATATATTGCTTCTCCACTGACTTCAACTGAAAGAGAACAACAGTTCACTGTTGGGAATGTACAGATGTTTGACCACAGGAGAAGTCCAGGCAGAGACAGCACTAAGGAATGATGGTTTCTATGTTGTGATATCAAAGTTTTCAAATTTGACTACTCAGTGTTTAAATTAAAAAATAGTAATAATAATTACATTTAAAAATAAGAATTCAAATTCATTTTTATATGCCAGAATTCCATTCTGTGATAGTGTATTAGTTTTGGCCAAATACTGATCTTAACACTAGGTCAGTCAGCAAAACTGTCTATTAATAAGCCCTCTTCTTCTGATGACTCCTTCAACATTGATGATGTCTCTATGAGAAATACAGGGAGGAAAGAGACATGTAAATAACACTGCAGTCATCAAAAAGCAGACTGTGGTACAGTACAAATAACCTATTTTCCTCAACTAGTAAATGTAATCCTTAATAAAAAAATTTAAAACAGAAGGGTGAACCGACCCACAAATTGAGACCTAATTGTTATATCAACCAATTGCAATATACAGACCTTAGTAGGCTCATGACTCAAATAAATAAATTATAAAATAAATAAATATATATGTATATTGACATAAATATACAAAAAAATCAAGTAAATTTGAATGCTGACTAGATATTGGACTTTATTAAGAAGGTATCGTTAATTTTTTTAGGTGTGAAAATAGTAAGAGGCTTTATTTTTTTAGAGATATCTATGGAAATATTTTTTAAGAAAATGATAAAATGTTGAGGATTTATTTCAAAATAATCCAGGCAGGGGGAATGGGATTAGAGCATGGAAGAAACGAGATTGGCTGTAAGTGCTATGATACCCAGCCTCCAATATAACCCCAATGAACCCCACCTTGTGGTATTCATGCTCTTGTGTAATCTCCTACATGGAATAGGGTTGACCTGTGTTATCATAAGATGTTGTGGAAATGAAGGTGTCTGAAGAAGAGCTCACAAATATAGCTTCTGCCTTGCTATCTCTAAGATCACTCACTTTGGGAGAAGTCAGCTAACATGTTAGGAGGACACTTGGGCAACTCTGTGAAGAGATCCACATGAAGGGAATCCAGGGTCTGCTGCCAACAACCGGCACTAACTTGCCAGGCATGTGAGCGAACCAACTTGGAAGTAGATATTCAAACCCCAGTCAAGCCTTCAGATGACCACAGTTCCCATCTGAGCCACATCCACACAGCGAAGCCGCTCCTGGACATAGGACCCACTGAAATAATGTGCAATAGTAAGTGTTTATTGTGTTAAGTTGCTAAGTTTGGGGGTAATTTGTTATGTACAAGAGATCACTAGTAAAAGTGAAATTATTGAAGTGTGGTGATGGGTGCACAAGGAGTTCATTACAGTCACTCTTCAGTATCTGTGGAGGACTGGTTCTAGCACCCCCTGCAGATACCAAAATCCATGGTGTAATATTTACATAGAACCTATGCACATCCTCCCATATACTTTAAATCATTTCTAGATTATTTATAATAACAGTGAAAATGCTATGCAAATAGTTGTAAATACAATCTTAATGCTATGTAAATAGTTACTGGCACATGGCAAGTTCAAGTTTTGCTTTTTGGAATTTTCTGGAATTTTTTTTTAATATTTTCCATCCATGGTTGGTTGAATCTGCAGATGCACAGCCTCAGGATTTGGAGTGTTGACTGTACACCATTCTCTCAATTTTATACATGTTTGAAGTTTTATAATAACTTAAGGTCAATATTAAAAAACAAAATATTTCTGTTTCATAGAAGTCTATTATCTATCCTCTCTCTACACTGTACTTTTACATTTAAATGAATGATTTCACACCTTTATCACCTCAGTCTCCCAAATATTTATCTAAATTCCAGACTTCTGCACTAAGCCAGTTTCATATACCTAACACTTAGGACAAATCAAAATCTCTTTTTTTTTTCAAAACCAAACATCTCTTTCCCTCAAACCTGCTCCTCTTATGGTATGTTCCATCTTCATGAATGTCACCATTGTCACAAACCTAGGAATCATGCTGGACCTTGTCTCCACTCTCAACCACTTAGCCAACCACTTTCCAGGTCCTGCTTGCTCCATGTCCTAAATAGCTGCTTATTATCACCCCATTCCCCCTTCTCTATCCCCTGTTCTTAGTTGAAACTTTCATTTTCTCACACCAAGATTTTATCTCACTCTGTATTATTAGCATAGACTAAGTTATGGTAATAGATCCAAATACACAATGACTCAACGTCACAAATGTTTATTTCTGGCTCACAGGACAGTCCGAGAGTGTGTTTCAAGATAGTAAGGAGGCCTGTAATGATGGCAGCAGCAGTGTCTTCATGACTTGGTTTCCAAGGTCTCAACTGAGTCCACCAGTAAGAAGAAAAGCATAAAACCCAGTATATGTGAGGTTTTAACGGCCTGACCAAGAGGTAGCACAATTAACTTTTTGCACACATTTCACAGAATAAGGACACACAGCCACACTAACTGCAAAAGAGACTGAGAGATGTGGTCCGGCTGTGTAGCTAGGCAGAAGAAGCACATTTTGGAAAAACAGCTCTTCTTCTTTGCCAGATATCTTTTATTTTTTCATCCTTCACATTGCTACCAGGGCACTCCAACATGCAACTTAGATAATACTTGTTGAGTGGGGGAGTGAGGCAGTGAGTGAGCAAGAAGCTATTAAGAAGCTGTGAAGATTCTCCTCAAAATTCTCCAATGGCTCTCCATCCATTATAGGGTAAAAATTGTAACTTATCATTGCATCAAGGCCCCTACTGTTCTGCTTCTGATTATCTTCCAGCCTCATCTCACATCACTCATTCCTTCTCGCACTTGTATTCAACTAGATTGGACCATTTACCATTGCCCAAATTAGCCATGTTCTCACATATGATATGTATACGTTTCTTCTCCTTTTACCACCCACAAATCTCCCACTCCTCCCTCACGCCTCAATTCAAGAGTCATCTCCTCTTGGAAGCCTTCACCAGTACCCTACCTCCACTTCTGCGCCAGGCAGAATGAGAGGCTCGCTCCCGCTTTAGCTCTTTAGTTCCTTGCAGTGACCTCTACTGTGTGCTTGCACAACCTGCCTCTCCTCTAGGTAGTGAGTTAGCTAATGGGGAAAGCAGTGCGTGTGCTACTCACTCTCTTCCTATTAGTGATGGGGCAGCAACCATTTAGGCAGTTTTAACTTTCTCCATTTCAAATTCCACCAGCTTGTAGAAGTATAGCCAAAAATAAAAAGCAACACATAGAGAAAACATCAGAAAGGTAAATACAAAGTTTCCTCCTCCTTTTGGGTAAATGGCACCGCCATCACAATTACCCAAGCCATGTGCGTATGTCTGTATATATGTATGTACGCGTATATAATCCAAGGGGGATTGCCTGATCTCTCCTCATCATTTACATTTAAATCACCAAATCCTATATAGCCTACATCCTTAATATCACCAAGTTCCCTTCCTCTCTGTGTGCTCCACCCTGGCAAGTTCAACCCTTCTCCCCAAGCTCTCCTCCTCCTAAAGGAACTTCCTCTCGTCCCTCTCTCACTCTACACCACTTTTTCACGCTGGTGCAGATCTGGGCAGGAACTTTCAATGACACTCTCGCCAGTCCTAGCTGATGCTAACTCTTGGTCCTAAGCACAAGGAGGTCCTGGTCAGATCTCAGACTCTTTCCAGCCTCAACCCCTGCACTGATGCATCAATTCCCAGTGCACTGATGCTCTAACTCCACAGAGCTGTCATCAGTCCTCGACTCTAACATACGTTTTTACCCGTCCAAGTCTTTTCACCTCTCTTTCAAAGTGCCCTTCCTCCCCTTCCACGCCCCCCCACCCAACCCGGTCTTTTCCTACCATAAACTATTCATCATGAAGTGGCTCAAATAATATCATTTTTTGAAGCCCTCCCCACCACACAGAGGTTCGTACAACCTGTTCCCGTAGGATTTGCTTTCGAGAGCTACGTCAGCACTGATCTCATTGTAACCATTGTTTATGCATCTCTCTCCCAGTGCAACAGTGACCTCACTTGTCCCCTGCTCCACTCTATGCTGCAGAGAATTGCTTTCTCCAGGTTCCCTTTCCTCTAGCTCTGGATTGCTTTGGCCAGTGGAAGACACGTGTGAAACATTAGGAAGCTAGAAGCTGGGGGGAACCAGAATATTCCTCTCCCCTCCTCCTTAGCTTTCTGTGATGTTCCTGGAAATGTCTCTAGCTGCTCCCCACCAGTCAGGCCCCACCATGGTTCTTGCCATGGTTCTAGCCCCCTCCACACAGTCCTTCTGGGCTCTGGCAACACTGCTCTCCCCGACCACACCCCACTACACCCCTCCACACCCATCCCTCCCATCCCCCCCACCCCTGTGCCTCTGCCCTAGGGCAGTAGCAGTTTCCTACTCTTACTATTCCTTCACCATCCCCTTTGCCATCCCAGTTTTTCCCTGATCATGTAATCAATTCCCTCTAATTTAAAACGTAGAGTGAGTCTGTTTTACTGAGTGGCTCTGACTCATATATACCACCTCTAAATCAAGGTCCTCCAAGCAGGAACCATGTATGCAACCACTGTTTAATACATGTTCATTTAAAGAATGAGCAGAGGGAATTCCCTGGCGGTCCAGTGGTTAGGATTCCGTGCTTTCACTGTCCAGGGCCCGGGTTCAATCCCTGGTTGGGGAACTAAGATCCCACAAGTGACGCAGCGTGACCAAAGTGGGGAAGAAAATGAGTAGAGCCCTATTAAGCTATGTCTTAAGTTAAGCAATAGTTATACACCTATAACTCAATATATTAGAGAAAAAGAAGGAACCATATCCCTAGACGTTTCAATCACACAGGTCAAGAAGGAAGGGCCCTATGTAGGGCCCTCTACGGGAACAAGAACTGACCCTGACCCCCGGCCTTCTTCACTAAGATCAACCAGTATTCCATTAAAAAGTTTCAGCCACAAAGTGTGGCATTCTTTCCTTGTGGTTCACATTACCCAGAAGCCTCTGGTTTCCTGGAATTTGTATTGAGTAGCAGCTGTCAAAGATGATAATATTTGCCAACGATCCCTGTGGCACTACTTTACATTTTTCTGAAACAAAAAGGGGATTATTTTGTCCATATTTCTCATTTCTACAGGCTTTTGCATATATTGGTTCTTCCTCCTCTGGCATTAAATAGCAACATATTCCCATTAAATCATGAAAGTTACATTATTGTCTTTTAAACATCAGTTGTCAATCAAGGTTGACAAACAAGCTCTCTGACATTCTCATGAACATCTTACTCAGCCTGTGAGTACAAATGTCTCACTGATTTTGAGAAACACTCGTCACAGGCAGGCAGGCAGAAATAAATACTTGAGAATTTCATTTTTACCAACCTCCCATAATCACCTATTCAATTCTATATGCCTGCATTGTCATCCCAAACAGTAATCTTTGAAACTCTCTAAATTATGCTGTGATCATTGTTGATCTAATCAAATCAAAATACTCACTGCTGACTTGTTATCTTTTCTCTCTGGTCTTTTTTCATCCTTTTTTGTATCCCAGGAGTGTGCGTTGTAATGCTTCCTCCTACCCAGGGATTAGTATATCCAGATTCTAGCTTTCATGTAACATTTCCAAATGCCAGCAACTCCTCTATGAAATTTCCATGGTGCTATCCTGCCCAGCATAATCTTTCTGTCCTCAATGTAGTCCCTTTTCTAATACCTGATACTGAATTTATAGACATTACTTTATATGTCTTAACTCTCTACTGCACTGCAAGGTCCTTAAGAAAAAAATACACATGCTCTTACTATGTTATCTTTACAGGGTCTATCAGAGTATTGGGTTTATAAAAGATTTCCATTAAGCATTTGTTGAAGGAATACATTTTTCCTGGATATAAATGGCTACCCTAGGTAAACTGTTGCTTTAAATGTTTTAGTGAATAATTGAGATGGATTTGCAGCAAGGATTTTATAATTATTTGTACAGTATTTGATGTATACAAATGCAATCTAAGTTCCACTATTCTCTAGCTCAGGGATTCTTCTTTGCTTAGAGACTCTCAGTCGTGACTGGAATGTAAGCTGCTTGAGGACAGAGATGATGTCTCTATTGCTTCCCTCTGTGTCCCTGGGTCTGGTATGTAGTAAGTACTCAATACATAAATGCCAAATTAAGCCTTCAAGATGCGGCTCAATTTCTTTCAAACGCTTTTCTAACCAACTCTGGATTCATTTATGCCTGATGCTACACGTATATGTGTATATGTACATATATTCATACATACAGACACATGTACATATGTATACATATATGCATATATCCTTTCTTTAGGTAATTCAATATAACAGTTATCCAAAGAAAGCATTATTATCCCCTTTTTATAGATGAGAAAACAGGGTGAGAGACCTTTAAATCTGGTAACAAACGGTTGAGTGGCAGATCTTGAATTCCAGTTCAAGTAGGCCTAATTCCACATGGTTCTTTTTACTACACCGCAGTGTCTCTTGTCATTTCATGAGGCTTGAATTTTTTTTCACTTTCCAAAATCAACAACATAGTAATATAATCCCTCCAGGATTAGCATTAATTTTAATACCTATATTCCTTTGAGATCTATTTCTCTTTCTGTTCTGTACTTTGTGGTACATTCTGCTTAGGAAAGTGTTCTCCTATGATAAGAGCTTTCATTCTAACATTGTACGGCCTTGGCTTCCTTTTCCATATATGAAGTCATAATGTCTTTTTCTTAGATTTCTCTCAATTCTTGTAGCTTAATAAAACTTCCCAAAACACACTAAAGTTTTCCCCCACTCTGGTCATACTTCCTCCTTCCTACTGATCACCTCTTTCTTATTATGGTCCATCTCTTTTCTAATAATATGTATTTCACTTTACCGTAAATTGGCTAGCTCTCCCCTTCACTTTTTTTTTTTTTTTTTTTTTTTACAGTACGCGGGCCTCTCACTGCTGTGGCCTCTCCCGTTGCGGACCACAGGCTCCGGACGCGCAGGCTCAGCGGCTATGGCTCACGGGCCCAGCCGCTCCACGGCACGTGGGATCTTCCTGGACCGGGGCACGAACCTGTGTTCCCTGCATCGGCAGGCGTACTCTCAACCACTGCGCCACCAGGGAAGCCCCTCCCCTTCACTTTTTTAATTATACAAGCAATACATCTTCATTGTAGAAATGCTAGAAAATACTTATAGATAAAAGGAAAATATTAATAACTAGAAATCCCACTACCCAGAGAAAAACATTGTTACTACAGCAGTCTTCATCTTGCTTTCTTTTTATCCTTTTAAATATATTTGTATAAATATACATATACAGATTTTTAAAAGAAAATTATATTATACACATGAGTCATTTTTCATTAAAAAATTTTCATTTAGTGTTCCATGGACATTAAAAATAAGAGTTTTTTTGCAAGAAATAAGACTTTTTATGTATTTAACTAAATATTATTAATTTATGTTATTCAGTTTTTTATAATCATATATACTTCTGTTTCTTTGGTTAGGTAAAGATTCAGAGGAATATGCTAATGTTTCCACTATTGGTCTGATCCTTTTCTTCATGCATTACAAATAGATTTAGCATTATATATTTTGTCATTATGTTGTTCAATGCATATAATTTTACTACGGTTAAGTATTTATTAAGGTTTATAAGTGCCAACAATAAAACAATAATCCACTTTGTCCTATTTGTTGATTTTTATAAGAATATGAAAAAATTCTATGTAAATTGGGAGCCCTGCTTTATTTTTTTTTTTGTATTTGTATGGCATATTTTTGCCAATTCTTACATTTTTAATCCAGCATTTATAACAGTTCCTGGTGCACGGTAGGCATTCAGTAATTTGATCACATGATTGAATCAATAAATGCTGATTAACCTTTGTTACCTCATCTTAGATGTCTTGTAAATAGCATCTTATTTGATTTTGTTTTTTGATCCAACTTAATACGTTTTACCTTAATTAGTGATTTTATCCCATTTATATTTATTTTTAGGTTGTATACATTTGGATCTATTTCTGTCATCTTATATATTTCTAAATGTTTCATTACCATTTTCTAACTTTTAGCTGATGCTCTAATATTTTTTCCTTCAATAGTAATTTGGAATATTTTAGTTCTACTTATGGTTATGTTAAAAAAAAACTACTTAAATCCATGCTTCTCTTCTATATTCTCAAATGTGTCTGCTCACAAATGAATGGTATCCACTGGTGTCTCCTATAAAAATTATGGACATTGGTATATATATATATATATGTATATATATATACACCCTCTCATCACCTCCCTTCCAGTTGCCATTTAGCCACTTTGGGGGTAGTAAGATCTGGGATTTTTGTCCCAGTATGTTATTATTTATGTTATTTATCTCCCATATGTATTATATTCCTTCTAATAGACTTTGTCCTTTTCTTCTGTGTTCTTAAAGAGCTTCTTACACTTGTCTTTCATTTAACTGATTTGATTCTCTGCAGTATTGATTCTGCTCTTTATTGCTTCTAACGTCATCATAATTTCTCTTATGCTCTTACTTGTTCCCTTACATTTTAGTCTCATATTTCCCTTTTATTCTCATCTTGTTGTCTCACCATATCACCTTTTACAGCTTATTCAAAGGATTCACAATTTCTTTAAGTACCCTGAAAACACTAAGCAAATACTCCCAAAAATTTAATTGTCCTTCCTAAAGTATGCTCATCCTGTGGTCTTGAAATACTATGGTAATCCTTTAATTTATGTGGCAGAATTTTTATATATATTTCACTTTTGTTTTGTTTCATTGCTGTTTAGTTACTTTTGAAAACATTCATTTAATTGAAAAATGTATTCCCTGGTGGTGCAGTGGTTAAGAATCTACCTGCCAATGCAGGGGACATGGGTTCAATCCCTGGTCTGGGAAGGTCACACATGCCGCAGAGCAACTAAGCCCATGTGCCACAACTACTGAGACTGCGCTCTAGGGCCTGCGAGCCACAACAACTGAGCCTGCATGCCACAACTACTGAAGCCCACGTGCCTAGAGCCCATGCTCAGCAACAAGAGAAGCCACCGCAGTGACAGCCCACACACCGCAACGAAGAGTAGCCCCTGCTCGCTGCAACTAGAGAAAGCCCACGTGCAGCAACGAAGACCTGACACAGCCAAAAATAGATAAATAAATAATAAAATAAATTTATTTTAAAAAAGAAAAATATATTAATGGAAGATCTTCACAGTTCTGGCACTGGAAGGATAATGATGAAAAGAAAAAAAATCCTTGCACTAGCTTACAGTTCATCCTCTAGCGTTAAAGAGAGACTTTAAGTAAGTAAGAAAATAAATATCCAATATGAATTGGAGCAAGTTATCAAAGAAAAAGAAGGGAGTCTTATGACAGAAAACCTGGGGGAACCTACCTTAGATTGGGTGATCCAAAAGACCTCTTGAGAAGTGACTTTAAGATGGGATTTGGAGGATGGAAATAAGCAATCCATATGAAGAAAGTGAGTAAGAGTGAAGAAGGTAAAAGGAACAGCACATGCAAAAGCCCTGAGGCCAGAGACACTCTTGCTCTTCTCTACCCTAATCACTCTGCAGGAGATAAAGTTCAAGAGGTCTGCGAAAACCAGGACATTCCCAGTCTTATACAAGCTTGGATGTTCCTGGAAATGCTATGAGAAGTTACTAGGATCTTTAAGGAAAAGGAGTGCATGATCTGATGGATATTTTGAATTCACTGTGGCTATTGTCTGAAGCATGGGGTGGAAAGACAAAAGTAGAAGGGGACCAGTTGGGAGGCTGGGTCAGGAATCCAAATGAGAAATTATAGTTGTCTGGATTATGGTGGAAGGATTCAAACTACATTTTGGAATTAGAATCTTGGACTAAATGGGCTGGATTAAATGTGGTGAGGAGGGGGTTGTTAAACAAGAGGAAAAAATTACAAGGCTTTAGGCTTCAGCAACTGGCTGGACAGTGCTGTTATTTACTGAGATGTCAAAGACTAGTGGAGGTACAGGTTTACGGCTGAAAATCAAGAGTTTGGGACATGTTAAATTTGTGATGCATTTGAAAAATAGACAAGCTTGAGACTCTAAGGAGAGATCTTGGATGGAAATATAAATTTGGAAGTTAGGCTACAGAGGTAATTAATATCATATGAATGGATTAGAGCACATTGGGTAAAGTATATAGAGAGATGAGCAGGTAGCCGTGCACCACAGCCTGAGGGAAATTTTGATGTATCATACAGAAGAAAGAGGTGAGAGCAGAACCTGAGGACTGTCAAGTCACAGAAGCCAGGAAAGGAAGGTGTTTCAAGAAGAAAGAGTGGTTGACCTCCATTTAAAATTGCAAAGTAAAGATACTTCTGCACACCTTTCCTCGCAGAACCTTCCTCCAAACAGCAAGGAGAATGAGAACAGAAACACAAATTCAACTTTAATGAATCCTGGAGACATCTGCAAAGCATAAACATGGAAAGAATGGAACAGATATGGATGAATAGTAACCACCTATCAGAACAGTAGCAAGTGAAACTTAAATGCCTATGGTGAAAGATACCTACAAGAAGAAAGTCAGTTTATTCAGTCAAACCCCAAAAAAGGTGCAGGAAGCAGAGTTGTCCAGTGTTCTAGAAAGAGGGGTAAAACTGAAAACAGAGCTTTGGGATTTTGGATCTCTTGCTCCTCGATATGAATGGACAGCCAAGCAATATCTGGAAAGACATTTTTATTAACGTGAACAAAGATATCCAAACAAACAAAAAGGAACTTGAAGAAGAAGAAAACAATGCAAAGAGCAGATGAAAACTTGAAATTTTTAAAAATGTAATTGCTTCCCTCAGAATGATGAGAATATGTTGTGTCTATAAATCAACAACAGGAAGCCACACAGAAGAAAAATTCAGAGAACAAGAAAGAGATTCTGGAAATGAAAATGTAACTTAAATTCTTGTTTGAAAATCAATAGAAGGACTGGGAAGATAAAGTCAAGAAAATCCACCAGAAAGTAGAACAAGGAGAGAAAAGATGTTTAAATATTAAAGTATCAATCCAGAAGTTCACATATGACTAAGAGGAGTCCCAGAAAGGAAGAAAAGAAAACAGTGGGAGGGAAATTATCAAACACACACACACACACACACACACACACACACACACACACACACACACACACAATTTTCAGGAGTTAAAAGACAGGAAACTATAAATTAAAAGAGTCTACTATTACACAAAATGAATTTTTTAAAATCCCTAGGGCACATTATAAAATGTTAGAACACCAAAAATAAAAAGAAGATTCTAAAAGCTTCCAGAGAGAAAAAAAAAGCATCCCACAAAAGAAACAGAAATCCAAATGCTATTGAACTTTACATCAGAGGTGGCACAATAGTGTAAAAGTTGGGAACCTGGCTGCCTGGGTTTGAATCCTGACTCTGCTCCCTACTAGTGATGTAACCTTGCACAGTTAATTAATATTTCTGTGCCTCAGTTTCTCATCTGAAAAATGGCATTAATAATGGTATTTACCTCATAGGGTTATTATGAGGACTAGATGAGTTAATATTTGTAAAGTGCTCAGAATAATGTCTGGCACCTAATATTTGCAATTTAAGTATTTCCTAAATAAATTTAAAGAAGAAAATTGAACAGGACTTCAAAATTCTAAGGATGAGTTGCTACCTAAAAGTCAATACCTAACTAAAACAAGTATGAAAACAGAAAAAAACATTTTTTCAGACATGCAAAATCTCAAAAAAAATTTTACTTCCTCTGTACCTTTCCCTGGGAAGTTCCAGAACTATGAGCATCACTAAAACAGGAATTAAACCAAGAAAGAGGAAGACACAGTAGCCAGGAAAGGATTGGAAGATAAAGGGGGAAAAGGAATGTAACACAAGAGAAAAGAAAAGGAAAGTCCCGGTATCACCTCAGTATAGCAGGCCAAGAGGGCAACCAGTGACAATCAAAGGAACACCTCCAGGAAAATAAATGGAATGAATAGTTTACAGCCAGATTTGACCATGTGGAAAATTACATTAAAGAAAGGAGAGGGCTTCCCTGGTGGCGCAGTGTTTGAGAGTCCGCCTGCCGATGCAGGGGACGCGGGTTCGTGCCGCGGTCCGGGAAGATCCCACATGCCTCGGAGCGGCTGGGCCCGTGAGCCATGGCTGCTGAGCCTGCGCATCCGGGGCCTGTGCTCCGCAACGGGAGAGGCCACAACAGTGAGAGGCCCGCGTACTGCAAAAACAAAAACAAAAATAAAAACAAAAAAAAGAAAGGAGAAAAAATAGCAAAGGGTACAAGGCATAAGGAAATGGACAAATGAAAACAAACCAGGCAACTACTAACCATAGGAAAAACCAAAAGTTGTATAAGAAACAATCAGGACAAAGAGAGCAATATTTATTTAGTCCAGTGATGCAAATACTTAATACTGATTTAACTAAAAACTGTGATATAGCTATACCAGGAGGATTGAAAAGGGGTAAGAATTGGGGTATATGTGTAATAAATGGCATCTACCAAATAGGAAGTCAATATAATCTTTAAAATTAAATAATAAAGAGATTGAGTATTGACATATTATTTAGACACATGGAGGTAAATACCACATCGGATATTTGCCCCAAATAGTGTGCACAGATTCTCCTTGAGGCTTGTTGCTCATCTTGAGCACCCCTGACACCTCCTCTTAGATCCAACTGGAAGGCTGACCATGTGTGTTCTCATTACCATTCCAAAAGAAGTCTACAGAAGGCTGGAGAGAACGAGGCCAGAGCCTGCCCCAGGGTCAGATTGGGGTGGCAGAATTTGTCTCTGTTGTTCGCCTTCCATGTTTCTTTCTCTTGTCACAGGAAGGCAATTTTCCATGCCTAGTTTACTGTTTGGCTTGGTAGCCACTCTTGGTCCACCCACTCATTTGGAACAGTGTTCCATCCTCTTGATGAGAATGTAGGCATTTATACCACTCCTGATCTGGAAAGTCCTTATCTGCCTAGATGTGAAGCCCTAAGTTACTGAGAAGATGGATCAAAGAACAATTCCCAACTTGCTCTTGAATCATATTCTTATTATAGCCACACCTCCCACCCTCACTCATAACCTTGATCATTTTAAATTAAGGGGTGCCAGTAGGGTTTCCAGGATTGACCTTCTTCTCTCTCACTTCAGTCTGGTCCCATTGCACCATATCTGATATAAATTCTTTGAATTTTGTGGAATGTGGTTGGCGCCATTCCCTGGTTTCAAAACAAATTAGTTCGAGGTACTTTAGTTTTGTTTCTTTAATATCTCTTAGCCATTTCTAATTCTGAGAAAAGCTTCAAAATTTTATATGTAAGCTACCATCTTTCCCAGAAATCTGTCGCAAATGGCAAGGTTTCTCGATTCTCCTAAACGTGTTTAACTCATATCTAAATATTCTTGTAAAATGTATTAAAAATAGACCTTTTCAAATTCACAACCTAAAAAGGACTTATGTTTCAATATATACTACATCACATCACTTGGTCCTGTATTGATTCAATTATATGTTGTTAACAAGGATGTTTAAACTTCTAATGCAAACAAAAGGTGGTATATCCACACAATGGAATATTATTCAACCACAGAAAGGAGTGAAGTACACCATGGATGAAACTTGAAAGAAGCCAGCTATAAGAGGCCATATATTGTATGATTTCATTTATATGAAATGTCCAAACTAGACAAATCTATAGGGACATAAAGTAGTATAGTGGTTGCCAGGAGATGTGGGGAAGGGAAATGGGGAGTGACTGCTGATTCATACAGGTGATGAAAATGTTTTGGAAATAAAAAGTGGTGATGTTTGGACAACTTTCTGAATATACCAAAACTACTGTTGTGTACACTTAGAAGTGTGAATTTTATGGTATGTGAATTATATCTCAATAAAAAAAATTCTCTTGCAATTTCCCTGGGGGCTTGAGACCTGTTGAAAAATTTCAAGCCACAGCATGCATAACTGTATACAAAAAACCCCCACAGAACTAAGGAGAAAGTGCCAAGCCCTAAATTGCCTATGGTAGAGTTTTATGTACCAATAATGAAATCAAAATATTATTAAATATTAAAACAAAATGGAGTATATGAAATGTGTACAGCATGCTACCGTTTGTATAAAAAAATGAAAATAGAGGATATATAAGTGTCTTTATATATGCATAAAATATCTTTAGGCAATACATAAAAATTGGCTACAGTGTTTGCCTCCAAAAAGAACTGGCTAAGGAATGTATAACAAGGTGGTGAGACTTTTCACTGTATACTTTATACTATATATACTCTACACAGTATATACTTTTTAAACCTTGTGAATGGAATAATCATTCAAAATAAATTAAAATTAAATTATTTTGCTTAATTATGGTTTACTTCATATTTATAAATGCAGTCTTCAGCTATAATTGTAGATTTGTCTATTTCTCCTTTCAGTTGTATTAGCTTTTGTTTCATATAGCTGAAGCTCTGTTATTAGACATACACATATTTAAAGCAGTTATGGCTTCTTGATGAGTTGACCCCTTTTACACTAAGAAATGTCCCTCTCTAACCTTAGGGGTAGGTAGGAAAACAGGAAGCAAGGTACTAAAGTCATCAGTGAAGAAAAGCAGGTGACCAGGAAATTGCAACTTGGAAGAGTATTGAATTGTAAAGTCTAATGCCATAAACTTCAGAGGGGATGTGTTTTTTTGTTTTTGTTTTTTAGGACAAGAGAGGTAACGATGACAAGCCAGGACCATGCCTATCCTACCACCCCATCCCTACCAAATCTTGATCCATCTGAAATGTAAAGGTAAAATCAGCTTCTACGTGAGAGGGCCACAGGGGAAGCAGTGCCTTTTGAGGGAAGTCAGATATGAGTTATACATTACTAAGGACAGTTAATAGCATGAAATAGAAGAAACCACCCAAGCAAGCTGTTGGTGTAGAGAAAAGGAAGAGGGAGAAGTTCAGAACCCTGGAAAACATTAGCATCAAAATCTCATGCTGAATTTTTAATTATTTTGTATGAAAATAACACATGTACCTAATTTTAAACTTCAAATAATGCTAAAAGGTTTATAATGAAAAGGGACAGATTCCTATCTCTACCTCTCTCTGTGCCCTGACCCTCCAGAGGAAATGTCTCAAATCCATTCTCAACTATTCTTGTTTTCCTTGGTGTTTGCCTCCTTATATTTAACTAAACATTATGCTTCTATCTCTTGATTCATCAATGTTAGGTGTTAGGTATTAACAATTGCCTTCCCATTATGGTGGACAGGGACTTAGCTTCCTCCATAGCATCATTCTCCCCACGCCATCACCCCACCCAAACCAACAGCTTAGCAATTTTTGGTAAAATCATTAAACAGTGTTTACATTTTAATAATGTATAGTAATGCTTCTGAGGAAACTTTGTAACCACACATCCTATTTTGTTCAACCCTTCGTTTTTCCTAGAATCAATAATTAACCCCCCCCCCCTTTTTTTTTTCGGTACGCGGGCCTCTCACTGCTGTGGCCTCTCCCGTTGCGGAGCACAGGCTCCGGACGCGCAGGCTCAGCGGCCATGGCTCACGGGCCTAGCCGCTCTGCGGCATGCGGGATCTTCCCGGACCGGGGCACGAACCCATGTCCCCTGCATCGGCAGGTGGACTCTCAACCACTGCGCCACCAGGGAAGCCCCCAATTAACCCATTTAAAAAAATATATTTTCTTGGCCGCACCGCACAGCATGTGGGATCTTAGTTCCCTGACCAGGGATCGAACCCTCACCCCTTGCATTGGAAGTGCAGAGTCTCAACCACTGAACCTCCAGGGAAGTCCCTGCTCCATCTTTTCATTTGTTTGATTTTAAATGTACCTCTAACACTTTTTGCACCCGATGCCCCAACATCTCTGTCATTTACCTGTCAGTAACTTTTTGAACACACTCAAACACATCTTTTCCATTTTTTTCCCCTGGAGATCTTTCTCCTTGAAGACTCCATGTTTCTGCTTCTGTGCTGCTGTTTCTCTAGGCGTGCTACACAGCTCTTATTTTTAGGACTTCTCTTTGCTGCTCTCCCTCCCCTTTTCCAGATCCCACGTCTTCCTCTCTCTTGGTTTACTTCTGCATTTGAGTGGAATGTGACCCAGCCTCTCCTTACGTACCTCAAAAGGTAAAGTTAAAAGTAAGATTAAGTTCTTCAAGTTATTATTCTTTTGTTAGAAACTCTGTTAGCTAGAACGGCACTGTCCAAAAGAAATATAATGCAAGCCATATGTGTAATTTTAAGTTCTCCAGTAGCCATATATTTCAAAAAGTACAGAGAAACAGGTGAAATTAATTTAATAATATATTAATTTAGCCCAACATATCTGAAAGTTATTTTAACATGTAATCAATATAAAAATTACAGTAAGTCCCCTAATACAAACAAGTTCCGTTCTGAGAGAACGTTCATTAAGTCCAATTTGTTCGTAAGTCCAACAAAGTTAGCCTAGGTACCCAACTAACACAATCGGCTATATAGTACTGTACTGTAATAGGTTTATAATACTTTTCACACAAATAATACATAAAAAGCAAACACAAAAAATAAAGAAAACATTTTTAATTTTACAGTACATTTTTAATTTTGAAAAGTACAGTAGTACCAGCTACATCACCGCTGCTTTTCTGCTTGCTTCCAGACATCCTGGGCTTGAAATAAAGATACCGTTCTACTGTACTCTCTGCAGTACTATACAGTAAAATACACAAAAGCACAACTGCTTGTAGAGGATGCACGCACACGACAATGTACGCCAGACAAGTGAACTAACATACGCGATTGGACATGCAAACACACGTTTGCATCTTTGAAAGTTCACAACTTGAAGGTTCGTATGTAGGGGACTTACTGTATTGAGGGGATATTTTACATTCTGTTTCTCACACTAAATCTTCAAAATCTGGTGTGTAATTTATACTTCCAGCAAATCTCAATTCAGACTAGTCACATTTCAAGTTCTCAACAGACACATGTGGCTAGGCTATGGTACTGAACAGCACAGAGCTGGAAGTTACTTATTGGGAGGCAAACTTGGCCTTCGAATATTCCATTCATAAATTCTGGTTACACTCCATGAGCACAACTCATCCCTTTCGGAGGCCTTTGCCTCTTTAGTATTACAGATACAGAATATAGATCTAGAATTGAAGTAACTTGCCCAAAGTCATCCACTGAGTGGTGGGAAAGCCAGGATGAGCACTCAGATGTTCTAACTCCCAGGGCTATGCTCTTTCCAAAACACCACACTGCTTTCTCTCACAAGGCAGACTTCAAATATTTTACAACATTTGAAAATACCCTTGGGCTTCTGTTCCCAAGGAAAACTCTTAGTTGTCCTCCATATGTGCCTCTCAGACCAGCCCCTTACCTAACAGAGTATTTTGCATATGGCGGGTGCTCTGTAAATGGTTTTTAATCAAATGAGATTTGTGCATTGTACAAGCAGTACCTATACAAATTATTATTCAACTGTCTTTATGTAGTTATTCAAACATTTTCACATGTATACCTTGTAAAGCATTGGGTCAGATGATCATAAAGGAAAAATGAAATTTAAGATGACCTACCTTGTCCTCATGACATCTGGTAATCACTGAATTATTTTCTAATGTTCTTCAATTACCGGCTACAGAATATGGTATAGTCATTTTTCTGGGAATCAGTGTTAAACACACTGGCATTCATTGCCCAGAATATATCCCTCTGGAGAGTTAAGGCAATCTTTTCTCATTTCTGTGTGTCTGAACTCTCTCCGATTTCCCCTAATTTATCATAAGAGTACTGCCAGTGATTCTGAGACCTCATTTCCAAGTTTCTTCATCACTCTGAAAATTAAATTTTTGGGACCTTTTAGGTAAATGTTCTCTTACTTGCCTCCTCCCAATCAAAGCTCTTACATCAGTGATCCTCAAAGTGTGGCCTGCAGCCCCTGTAGAATATTGAGACCCTTTCAGGAAAACAACTAACAGCATTTGTTGTCAGTAATAAAATTCAAGCTTTTGAGTAAAAATTAATATTTTTTAAAACTTACATCTGCCACCATGAACTTGACAGCTCCCCAATATTTAAAGACTTTTCTGATGAGCCCAGAGTGATAATAGCAAACGTGATTTTTTTCTCACATTGTGTAATGAAATGTGTCAACATTTGGAAGATCTACACAACTCAGTGAACCAATATTTTCCAAATAACCCATGCATGATGTTACAAAATCATGCATGGGTAAAAGATCCATTCAAAGAACAGGATAAATCAATGTGTTTGCATTAAACTGAATATAAAAAGTTCACTGAAGGTTTCCAATTCCACACTGCAACTAACCTTAAAGAAATTACAACTTGATGGGCTGGTAGCACCAAATAAAAATATCTACAATTATCTGAAAAGGCTGTTAACATACTTCTCCCTTTCCTAACTACATATCTATGTGAGTCCGTATTTTCTTCACATACTACAACCAAAAACCATATTATAATGGATTCAATACAGAAGCATGTATGAAAATCCAACTCTTTTCTATTAAGGCACGTAACAAAAAGATGTGAAAAACTGTTTTTTAAAATGCATGCTTATCACTAAATTTTTGTTTTGGAAAGCACAGTCATCTTGATTAAAAATGTTATATATGTTAACATGTAATGAGTTTATTATTGTCATTTTTTAAATTAATAAATATGTCAGGTAATAATGCTTCAGTTTTATTTATGTTTTTAGCTGTAAAATATCTTTTTTAAATTGAAGTATATTGACCTACAACACTATGTGAGTTCCAGATCCTGGAATGCTTCACAAATTTTCAGGGGCCATGCTAATCTTCTTTGTATCGTTCCAGTTTTAATATACATGCTGCCAAAGCTAGTACTCAGTTTTAGTTTCTAATATGGTAAATATTAATAAGTATAATCCACACAAACAAAAGCTCATTGACATCCTCAATAAATTTTAAGAGTGTGAAAGAATTCTGAGACCAAAAAGCTTGAAAAGTTTCCTTACACCACTGTTCTACCCATTCCAATTTGAAGACTATGCCCTCTTAAAGAAATTAAAGGTTTCATTAAGTTGTTATAGGAAGTAACATGTATAACACAGTAGTTAATGGCCTAGGATTGGCAATCAGATTGACTTGGATTTAATTCCTGGCCCTACTACTCACTAGTTTTGCTATGTTCAACAAGTTTTTGAACCTTTCTGTACCTCAATTCCTCGTGTACCAGATGGATATAATCATACCTCCTACCTTATGAGAACTAAATGGCAAAACTTGTTATCTAGAATAATCATTGCAATCACAAAAATTTATACTAATGTCTGAGAGTAATGTGGTGCTACTATACCAATGGGAGGTATTCTAAAGCCTTGAAATTCTCTTCCTTCATCAGAAGTAGTTTTTTCCAAATGAACAGCAATACTATCAGTTTTTCTCCAAACCAACCTATAAATTTGTTAAGATTTCCGAGTGGTAGCAGCATTAAACATCAAATATTTTTCTGTTGTAAAATCAAAGAGCATGTATTATGCCTACATGATAGGTCGATTTTCTTAGGACATCTCTGTAATAACATCCATATTTGGGAAAAGGCCCAATTGCAAAGGATGAATCAATGAGTTAACATGAGCAGATGAGCAAAGCGATTACCAAGCACTGATTCTGAGGATGAGCTTAGCAGTTATCTGGTGATGACTCTCCCATGTTTCAAAATTGCTTTTACTGCAGGTATACAATGTAATAGACCCAATCAGAAAACTTTTCTTTGTCAATGCCACTTTGGACATTGTAAGTCACAGAGCATTTGAAACATGTTTTTACATATTAAGCCTATATAAAACACTATAAAATTGACATAATTATGGTTGGACCTATGATAATACTAATTCTTCACTCAGTGTTATTGACAAATAGCAGGAACTTCTTCATATATATCTGAGGGTGCCCCATGAATGTACTTGGATTAATATCTTAGTAAGGCACGTGTAGCTAATTACAATCAGATATATTTTGCTTTTCAAGCACTCATCTACCTTTAAGACTTTAAAGTCATCATTAAAATCTGACATTAATTTATCTTCAAGTTTGCTGACTCCTATCATTTCCATTTTTCTGCTGCCCATCTAGTGGTTTTTATTTTAATATCAGATGGTGTACTTTTTGCTGTAAAATTTCCATGTGATCCTTTTTATAATTTGTTTCTCTGCTGAGAACTTTTATCTTTCCATTCAGTTCAAGTGTGTTTACCTCATGAAGCGTAATTATAATAGCTGCATTTACATCTGATAATTCCAACATCTGGGTAATCTGGAGGCTGGCATCTCTTGATATTTTTTTCTTTAGAAAAAATATTCTTAGTTCTTCCTAGTTATATAATTTTGGATATTAGGTTATACCAACTCTGGATCTTGTTGGAACTTGGGGGAAAACATTTTATTTGTTTTTGTTTGTTTGTTTGTTTAAACAGGCAATCAACCCAATTAGGCTCAGATTGCATATTCTGTCTCACCTGTTGAGAGTGGTGGTTCCGATCTCAGTTTCATTTTCAAAGACTTTGCTATGGTGCCTTGGGTCCATCCTGTGCATGCCAGCTCAGGAGTGAGCCCAGGATGTGTGGAATGTCATACACAGAATTAGAAGATTTTCCAACTGTCAGGATTTCTCTCAGCATCTCTTCAAGATTTTCCCACTTTCCCCAACCCCATGCTCTCTGGCTCAAAGGAGACTCTTTTTCTGGTTCCTCTGGCCAGAAAGCTGGATTTCTCTGTATTTTAGCTAGTCATGTCTCCAGTGCTGTGCAGCTCCACAAGTGGGGCCCACCCTTAAGGCAAAAGCTGTAAGAGAAAAGAGAAAAAAATGGGAAACATCCTCATACAGGTTGCTTTTCCAAGTTTTGACACTCCTTCACAATCTACCTGCCTTTGTTTACTTTTCAGAGTTCTTAGGTACTTGACTTTCACATTTGCTCCAGAGGTTTTTAGTTGTCGTTAGCAAGACAGACAGACTTGAGTGGTTTTGGCCCACCTCAGCTGGAACCAGAAGTTTCCCTGCCTACTTCTCCAAATGTTTATCTTCCACCACTCTCCCTGGTCACTTACTCTACACCAGCCTTTCTCTTCTTAACAGGCTCCTAAATGGCCAAGTTTGCACCTACAGCAAGCCATGCTACTTGCTCTTCCCTCTATGTAAAATGTTTCCCCACTCTAAAATGTAAACTCTATGAACTTTCCTGACTTCTACACTACCGTAATTCCAACCGGACACGGAAAGCATGCAACACATACTTGTCGGGTGGCTGGTTGGCCTGCTTAACTGAGAACCAGTTACTTTGAACAGTCCGGGTATTCTAGGTCAAGCAAAAATAAAGTAAAAGTTTATTGAATTGATTTAATAATAAACTAGTAAATAAAAGAGCTCTCATTCTGAGTCTTGATATGAAAATGCGTGCCAACATCTTACCATCTTATCTGTCAAGAAGTTTGCAAGATATAGAGTTTTCTTTTTCTCTTTTATGGCTCAAACAATTAAGGATTTCTCTTTGCAATTCATTTTGCATGACTTACAGCTGGTACTGAGGTTTGCTTTTCTTCTGTCAGTAATAAAGAATATCTGTATGACTTCATTACGCATTAGTTGTTTAAGCTTTGGGTTTTGTTCACTTTGTAAATTTGATTCTGTTTAACAGGTAGCAGGCTGCCCTGTTCATATCCAGTTCTACTTACTAGTTGTCAGACTTGGGAAATTAACGTACTCTGACCTTCAGTTTTTGTGCAGAAAATGAGATACAACTACCTACCTTGAAGGGTGGGTAAAGCATGTGAAATATCTACCACAGTGTCTGGCACATACTTCAGACTCAAACGAATATTATTTTCCTATCCCTCTACCAGCCCTCCAGTACTAAGAGTTAGTTTGAGCTCTCCCATGCTTTTCTTCCTGCCTTCCCTTCTTTTCTTACTTCACCTTCCTCTCTCTCTCTGTGCTATTTTATTTTAGTCTCTAGGTACCTGACATCACAGAATTCCCATGAATTTTAAGCACGTGTCTTCAGATTTTCTGAGGTAGAACTGTGTTTAACTTTAGCGATATTTTTGTTTTAACCTTATTAGATTTTTTTTATAGAAAGAAAGGCTTAAGTCTTCTCCAAGGACAGCTAAACACATTAAACGATGTCTGCCGAGTCTGGCAAAAGGGACATTTTACCTCACACCTACTATTTTACCAAAGACTAAAACTCATTTTCTCTTTCAAATGTTCATTTAATATACAATACTAATAGTCATAACAAGCCCATGCATTATTCATATGAATTGTGATGGCTGTACACGGTAAACAAAATATTAGCTATTTAATTACTTAAGGAACGCTTGTGGTTCCCTTGTTGAGGATAGCCATGTAAGATGTTTTCCTGCCAAAGATGTCTTCATGGAAATACTGAATAAAACTGAGAAGTTTGCTAATTTTCATATCCATGAAATTTAAATACATTTCTCTTCCTTATAGTAAGGATTAGAAAACTAGGAAATGTCTAATTTCAAAAGCATGATTATAACGGAAAAGGGAAGCATAAACATAGATATAAACAAGCATAGGTAATATTGTCATACTTAAAAAATTTTTTACAGATTATATTTTTGGTGAGTTTCACAATACCTACAGGTCATATTTACCTGTAAATATATCAAATAGAAAAACATAACTAACTCAATTTTTCCCAAGTCTCAGCTGTTGCAAGAAGAGTAAACACTGCGGTGAAAATGTGGCTTATTTCCCTGAAAATTAGGTTGACGGCTTATTTATCAATGCTTAAAGAAGCAATTCACAATAATATTGGAATGTATGGATTTTCAAATTCCAGTGAGGTAGGTTCAGGAGATATTCCCAGTAAGCGAAGTTTAACCCTTAGGCCAAGACCAATGGATACAAGTAATATTTTTTCCTAAACTGACTTGGCAATTCTTCTCACGTTAGGGAAACCCAGTCAGCTACTTTAAATTCTTTCCAAAGCAAAGTAAAATGTGTTTAAAAAAAAAAAAAAAAAGCCTTGGACTCAGAATAAAAACAAAATGCAAAACTGTCAAGGAAATGTCTTTTAAACCACTTATAATTCTATTTCCTAAAAAGCTAAAGTTAACATTTTCTTTCAAAATTTTATGTCCAATTATACATACCTGCCCTGATAGGAAGAAGAAACTGATCAATAGCAAATACAAGTTAATAATAAATATTCCTGATAAGTAGTTGCAAATTTCTACTGTATCAACTTAATTTAATTATACTATTTTCCCTTGATCACAAAGTTAAACTTCTGGGATCTTGAAATGGGGTAGGAGAAGAGTGGGGGGGTGTCCCTCTTTGTGAACAAATATTTCTTTTACTATTTAGATATTTATACATTTCCACAGGTTTTTGCTCGAGTTAAGAATATAAAGAACTAGGCCATAAATTTCACCTTTTGTTTCTTGAGGTAACTCAAAATTTACAACTTGTTTCCCATCAATAAATCGTGAGTGACATTTCCTTTCAGCTTTACAGTAGTGTTTAAGGCCATAACAGAACTTTAACTTCTACTGAAGTGATACCAAATATTGCCAAAGTACAATCACACACATTTAGTAAGATTGTAAGAAATTTAAAAATGAACTCAACTCTGAAAATGAAGAGAAACAGATTGTTTATATAGATTTGGCCAAACCAATTTAGAAAATTAAGTAACTTAGAACATTGTGACTATTTTGAGTGGTATTCTTAAAAATTCTATCTAGATACACCAATAATGATCTTAAAAACTCAAGAATTAATATAGAGTTGTAAAAGGTGAGAATAAAATTTTATAGAGGATAATGAGTGCACCTTGCTGATTAAAAGGATGAAAAGTTCTAACTACTGTTTCAGGGGGTCTGTTCAAGTCTCACCTTCCCAGTGAGGCCTATTCTGGACTTACCCTGTTCAACACTGCAATCTCTCTACCTCTGCGTACCTGGTCTTCCTTACCCTGTTCTACGTTTTCCCCCCATAGCATTTATTAACTTACATATGGTATGTTGATTGTTCATTATCTATTATTCCTTGCTAGAATGTGAGATCCATGAAGACAGGAATCCACTGTTCCCCCATTTGTATCCCAAGCATCTATAACAGTGCCTGACCTATATCAAGTGCTCAATAACTATTGAGTGACTTGCAGTTTAGTTTCCTTATTGCATCATGTTGTTTAAAGATGTCACTTTCTGTTTTGCTTTATTCTTAACTCCTTCCTTGCTCAAGAGAGCCTTCCCTGATCCTTCCAAAGCATAAGTCAGAATGTAATTAATTATGCTATGGTAACAAGTTGTCCCAAAATCTCAGTTTACGTCAATATGTTTACTTCTTGCTCATGCTAATATCTAACACATTCAATGTAGGGAGAGAATCTGAGGAAGTTTTGCTCATATAGTCACTCAAGACCCAAGATGACAGAGTTGCACCATCTGGAACATGTCATGTACTCGGTCACTGTAGTAGAGAGAAGCCTAAGGATTGTACAAGGGATTTTATTTACAATGCCTCTCCTTGGAAGTGTCACATCACTTTCAGTACTATTTTGTTGGAATAAACTAGTTACAATGGCTCCATCTAACTTCAAAGGGGTGAAAATTTAGAGGAGCATATGGAATGTTTGGTAATCATTACAGTATCACATATTATAACTTTTTAAATAAGGTCTATTTCCTCTACTAGAGTGGAAACTCCTCAAGGGCAAGAGAGGGTGTCGTTTTGATCTCTAATGTATTCCAAACATCTGTTATATATAGTGAGGACTTGATAAATACTTGTCAAATAAAAAGTTTAAAACCAAATATTAAAAATAATTAACCTTTTTAATTTTTTAAAGAAAAAATACTCTCCATAATAAAGCATTTGTTTTTACGTCCATCAGTAGCCAAATGGAATTTGATATAAACATTTCCAATATACCAACTTTGGATAAATGCACAACTTAGAAAATAACTCAATAATGCATGCATCAAGATGCTACCAACAAATTCATTAACATCCAAGATTCATTACTGTATGTCAAAGGTCATCCAGGGTTAACATTATTTTCATTACGATGAACTGTAAAATTCCAGTGAGAACTGTTTGCCTGAATCAAACTATTTAATCTCTAAAATCGGAACCTAGCACTCTCACCACCCACCCAGACCTCCCTACACTCACACACATGCACACACACTTAAAACTGCCCATTAAGGCATTATAATGGAAAAAGAAAATAGAAACTGAATGAGCATTTGTAAACGTGGGATATCATTTAGACAACTGTATAAAGTAGGCAGAAAATCCTAAAAGTGTACATAAATAAAAGCCAATAAATGATAAGCTACAGAAAGCCACATCTAAACATTTTAAGATAATCTCACTACAGTAAACAGATTTGACAAACTGAAACACTAGAGCCATGACTATAGGCCTTGCTCCATTCCAGCACAAACAAAATCTCTAACCATTTTAAGAACAGATGAGAATCCACATGCAACAAAGGAGATATAAATTACTTTTAATTAAAAAAATGAAAAATATAAATCCTTGTTAAACACTTCATTTAAAAATATGCAGCTTTATTTTAAAATGTGGTAATGCTCAAAGATGGCAGTTGACTTCACTCATATATGTAAAAATGTTCATAAAATATCAATACATTGGTTTGTAAGTTATGTACTGCCCTCCAGCTAAACTTTTTTCCACCAAATTCTCAAATAACTGTTTAAAAAAAGAGATCTATGTTCTAAGCCCACCATTATACTAATCATGGTTAAGTTCCAGAGCTAAAGGTGAACCATTCATGAAATAGTTTTGGATGTGATGGAAGTCTCATGAGCACACAGATGTAAAAACAACTAAGTGATAAACCAGCAGTGGCTTTTTTTTCTGTTTTCCAGGTGTTAAACTAATTCACTCTAAATTGAGCAACTGTTTGGGAATTATAAAAAGTGAAAAGCTCACCCTTCTTTTCCAACCTATAAAGAGAAATAGAAAGGTGATGATGAAATTCACTACTAATACAGTGTTTCACACATTCTGTTTAACACCTAATTCCAAAATACAAATGTTTGAAATGGTTTTTGAAGAGAAATATCTACAATGTTAAGCTTGTCTATGCTAAATAAATGTAACCGTTTTATTTACTTAGACATGTATTATTCTGATGCTAACAATATTTAAACGTCCATGACTGACCCACTGAATTGGAAAGGGCTCTCAATAACTGCACATAATCTGCATCTGTAGTGTTAGAAAGAATCCAGTCACTGTCCATTCTCTGATGTAATTTAACATTCTACAAATCCGTGATGGAAATACTAAGCTTAAAGGCCTGGAGAGTATGCCCAGTACAAATTTCATTTTTTGAAGAAAATATATACATGAATATACAGAAAAAAATGATTGTATAGTCACTAAAGCATTAATAATAGCTGTTTCCAGGTGGTGAGATTATCACTGAAGATTTTGTTATGGGAAACTATTCTCAAAAAAGCTAACTAAGAACCAAAGGGTATTACCACCAATGAAACTATTGTCCTTTACTGACTTTACATAACAAACTTTTAAAGCTACCAACACATGTGAATTTGTCAGAATGGCTACATACAGTCTGATATATTGTGTCGGCCAAAAAGTTCGTTCGGGTTTTTGGGTAAGATGTTAAATACCCGAACAAACTTTTGGGCCAACCCAATACTTGAAGAAGGAAGATCTCTTAAAAAATGGAAAAATACCAAGATCATGGTCATAAAGGAATAGATTTGCTCTAAAATTAAAAACAACTGATAATCATTAGGCTTCCTATAGATACATAATTCTATAGGAAAATCGGTCTCTAACAAGTCATCTTTAAAAGTTTTAAAATGTTTTCCTCTATTATCTTTTTTGCTAGTTTTTTAGGTACTTTTACCAGTTTAGACTGAATATTTATATTATTTTTTCCATTCACAAACATTTCTCTCTGCACTAGTAACAGCACTGCTAATCAAAACTTACACTTAAGCCATTTAAGACTAAGTTTTAGATCTGCGGCTAATTATCTGGCAAGAATAAAAGAACAAGAAAGTTTCACATTAGCAGCAAATTGACTAGATTTAAGGGTCTTGATTTTTTGTAAGCCTTTGGAAGCCTGCATGTTAAACACTGGTGATTTTTATATTCTCAATGGAAATGGTGATGGCATTCACTTAACCAAGCTAGCCCAAATTAAGAGTTGTGAGAACACGCAATAAAAACAAAATTGTCAGTAAATTCCTATTTTTCAGACATCACCAAGATCATCTTATAAATCAGAATAATTTTAGACTCCAGTATAGTTTTCAACCATACTTACGATACCTAAAAAGAAAAAATGTGTGTACACACACATACTTTTCATACCTCTTTACATTATATATTCACATTTACTTTAAAAAAAGTCACATGGAGAAAATGTAAACCTGAAATAACATTAAATTCTATTGTTACATAAATGATCTGCTTTATTTTCAAAACACTTGTACAAGCTACACTTTCACTTATTACCTTACTATGCTTTGTTGAAAGGATGTGCCTTACTTAGTCTTACTTAGTGCCTTACTTAGCTTTTAAGAATATTAGAAATTACAAGATTAAGTTCAAGTACACAAAGTCCTTTAGACTATTCTGGAATATCAATTTTTAAATGGCACAAGTCACAATGAGTAGATGAAGCTCCCCATATGTTGATGGCATACTACAGAATCATAAAGAATGGAAAAGCCACAAAATTGAAATCTGAGATATCAAATCCATTCTGGGGAATTATCTTCAGACATCTTAGTAAAAAAAATATATATGCACAATTTTTCAAGACTTGTGAACTTTTTAGGATTAGCATATTATTTAATGTGCTTGAAACAGGATATTAAGTGTTGACTAAGACACTAAAAAAGCTAAATGCCTCTCTCAAACATGAGTAGACTGATACTCTACTCCCAAACTGACAAGAGCCCATGTTTTTATATAACTGTAGGCTTTGAAGGACAGCAGGGAAAAAAAAACCCAACAAACCTTACAAAATCTTAATAATCACATTTGGCTGCCCATCATTTAAAATGGCAATAAATCTAATCAATTTAAATGATAAATATTGAATATTCTCATTTAATAAAACACCCACACAATGACAAGAATGAGACTTTAATCAGTTTTAAGTGGAGTTTATAACACTAAGAGATAAAGGGTTGTTAACAAACACAATAACAAATGGACATCTGATTGGTATGAGGCATTATCCTGTACACATCGTAATTTTTTGTGTATCCTCAGTGCATAGCATTTACACACAGAGCCACTGCTGCACAGCACAAGAGTATCTGAAGAGGCTGAATCAGAGTAAGGCTGTTTTAACAGACTGAAATTTTTTAGTATATATATTCTATATGAAAACAGATTGAACTTTTGAACTGGCAGGGTAGAAGGCAACTCTGCCAAACACTGCAGTTAAAGCCCCCACTTTAGTGCACAGTTCCACCCCTTCCATCTGCATGCATAACACATTAACAGTATTTAAAGGTAAACGAGGCACTTTGTGGCAACCACAGCCATCGTTATGAACATATTGCACAAATTTTCTAGAACTAAACAGTAACTTGTACCCTACTTTTATTTTTTAAAGCTGAAACATTTGATGCTGCCAGTAAACTCCACTTAAGTTTATAACCTGTGCCACAGCAAAGAATGGTGATGCTATTTATTCAACTACCCTTTAATAATTATGGCAAAAAATGTTCAAGAGGAGCTACAGAGGACTTGGGATGGTACAGGGCCCAATTGTAAGCTTTCTTAAAAGTGATGCCTTCAAGTAACTTCAGACATGTAAGCGGCTGCACATCCAAAAAGTCTAAGAAAACATTCCAGAAACTCAAAGAGATTACCTACAGAATGCATTTCAGGCTAATCATGAATACTGTCATAAATAAAGTTTTAATTAGGACTCAAAAACCTTTCAGTCATAGCAATTCTTGTCAAATTCTATGGGCGTGGTAACTGAAATAAAGGAGAGTAGTATGTATAATATATATTTATATATATATAATATATATAATGCCATTTTTCCATTTCCAATGACTACACCATAAAATGTAAGCAAGGCTTCTCAAAAACACTGAAACATTCAAAATCAAAACCCTCATTCAGACCTTCACATTCCAAAGGAAAAATAATAACAGTGCAAAGCCCATTATAATGTCATTATTTATGACCTGGCCCTCCATGTTACATATTGGAACCATACAAGTTACGCTTTAATATACTGTGCCCAAAACTGTAACAAATAACAGTATTAATAACCATCTTCAAAACATGAATAGTTGATTTTCATTTTAGTCAACAGTTTTCAGCTTTTATGAAAGACAAGGTGACATATAAATTTCAATGATGAGATCTTAGGAATAGGTGTCTCTAACTTTACCAATTTAACTTATGAGCAGTCAATCAATTCTCTATATATCAATGTTTAAATATAAATGTGTAAATCCTAACAGCTTTGTTAAAAATTTTAAAATTTTATTTGTTGAATGAAACTGATGAGGTATGGAAAACATGTCAAGATTATTTACTAAGAATATTTTAGATGAAGTTCTGCCTAATCTATTTACCATCAAACTCTATAAATGCTGCTCTAGTAGGTCCTATGCAATTTGTATTTGTAAATTAACTAGGTCAGACCACAGCTAGTGAACAATTTCAGCACCAATAAGTTATTGAAAATGAGATTTTACACCATTAAGAAATAAATTGGCTGGATGGTCAAATGTTTCAAGGTCAAGGTATCATTTGAAAGATACCAAATTTCTGGGGGAAAAAATTCTTTTTAATCATATCTTCACATTAACTTTACAATAGTAGTTGTACTCTGCTTAAAATCGTATGCAGTCTGGGCATATCAAATATATGATATTTAAGAAGTGAAATTGAAGCCCTTGTCCTAACTCTAGCACTATGAAGAAATGATTCAACACTGCACATTTAAAAAAATCTATTCTTTCAATAGCAAATTGATAAAAGCATTATGTGGGACAATTTCTACTGAAAAAGTAAATGACATTATTTGTGCAGTGTTGAAAATTTACTGCAACTCTAATTTCCTTTTTAACACAAATAACGTCCTTTTAAATATAAACATTATATGTATTCAGTATTCAAGTAAAATTCCCTAACAGTTAATGACATTTAAAAAATGTGCAAAACTGCAAAACTCATTGTAATGAATGTGTAAGGTCAAAAGGGTGGAACGGCTGACATCTATTGGATTGAATAAGTGCATCATAAATCTTTAAAGGAAAAAAAACCGCTTACTGTAGAATCTCAAATTGAAATTTCCTGTGCAGCATTACAAAACATTTTATATTTAATGAGAAAAAAGAAGCTTTTAGGCAGCACATGAAGCATCCACAGCAGGTATACGATTGAAAACTAATAAAATAAATGTAAGTTGTTGACTGATGTAGGTAATAATAGCATCTGACTTTTAGCACTGGCCTTGATTACACAGGAGATGGAGCAGTCATTACAATTGAGAAAACATATTTAATAAATCATTGTCAATTTTTATAATGTTTCAAGCCCATTCTTTGTCGATAGCCTCCACATTTATATGGTTAAGTCATTGTTGCTGTGTTTCTTATCTATGACCACATTATTTTTATATCCCTTCATTTGTGGATTCTTAAGATGTTGTGGAAGGTTCATTCCTGTACCCCTATACAGATTCACTCCCTCTAGCTGCCTTTTCTAGCACCAATATGCTTAAAAAAAAATAAAATGCACAAATAACAAGCAGTGACAGCGGCCAATTCCTCAAATGTCCAGATTAACAACTGTAGCATGCTAAAGAAAGGTGCGTGTAAATAGCTGGAGATGGTATATGGTCCAGAGTCCAGCGTAAAACATATTCCTTTCTGAGCATTCCCTCCATTCCCCTAACCCGAATACATGCATTAGAATGTAGCAAAACCCTTTAGAAACTCCTCTTAGCCAACTGCAAACTTATCTGTTGCCACAAGTGCAAAGGGGTAGGATGTGAACCTGTATATCACAAAGCTCTTTAGCCACTTCAGTTGGTGACAGAACACAAAATGAGAAATTCCTACGTATACACATCAGTCTGTCTCCACTTTTTATAAAACTGGAATAAAATGGGAAAGTGCCATCTTTATTTATCCTAATTGAATTTTAAATGTCCTTTTGACACAAAAAGGTATATACATGACACAGCTACACAACCTTTTTTCAACTGGACAACAAGTGTCAAAACCCTGTGGATGTATAGGGTAAAACAAGATTGGTCAGGAAAAGAGAATTGTTCCTATAACTGGTAATCTGACACAATGTCCTATTGCCATTAAAAAAAAAGGTCCATTTTCAGTTTATTCAAGTTTGTTTTCATGGTGTTTTATCCCTCTTGATAAAAAAAAAAATCAGACTTTTGTAATTTGTGTATGCTGATCTTCATCAAAAGGTTCATTCTCTGGATCAGAGTCAGTGGTGTCAGAATATCTATAATGATCAGGTTCATTGTCACTAACATCTGGTGTTACAGAAGTTGAACTGCTAGCCTCTGGATTTGATGGCTCCTCTACTGTTTTTGTGAAGTACAGCTTCACCTAGAGAAAGAAGAGAAAGTATAAATGGAAAATCCATAAATCTGACTAATCTTAAATTACTTAAATATACATATTTTTGACAGATTCATTTTTAAGTACTATGACACATATGATCTTTAAAGGGCCTTTTAAATGACCCTCTTCTTAAGATTTCCTACACTTTCTTTCTTGGTATATACTGAAAAGAAACTGGGATGTTAATATACTATATTTTTTAATAGGCATGTTACAAGCATTAACTAAATAATTCTGCAAAAGAAATGTATTGAGTTCAATAGTCCACATAATCTATTTTCAATCACAAAATTCAACTCACAAAGAGTTGAGTTCCAAAAGAATGTTTCACTTAACTACTTATCTGAAATTCAATGTATTTTCTGATACAAACAATACTAAAAAATACAGATACTACACTATGTAAAATACTAATTAACAATGATGTTTAGGATTCCATTCGCCCTAAAAACTTCACCGAAAGGGAGTAATAAGAAAGTTAATATCCTACAGTGCTCTTAACAGTGAACCAACAGCCTTATAGGCAGAGCTGAAATAACTGTCAAAACAACTCTAGGGCTTCCCTGGTGGCGCAGTGGTTGAGAGTCCGCCTACCAATGCAGGGGACATGGGTTCGTGCCCCGGTCCGGGAAGATCCCACATGTCGTGGAGCCGCTGGGCCCGTGAGCCATGGCCGCTGAGCCTGCGCGTCCGGAGCCTGTGCTCCGCAACGGGAGAGGCCACAGCAGTGAGAGGCCCGCGTACCGCAAAAAAACCAAACCAAAACAACTCTAAATGGTAGGTATCTATTTTAAAAGAGAGAAAGCTATAGCTCAGAAAGGTTAGGGAACTTGCTAAAGGCCGCATATCTAGTAGGTAGTGGATGTGGGATTTAAATTAGATCTGACTTCAAATCCTTTCATCATTCTACTATATCTACAGCCCCTCCCCCATGATCCAAGAATCATTATCAATTTTTCTCCTTCTCTTACATCCACTATCCAATCCATCAGTAAATTCTTTTAGTTCTACCTTCAACTAGCCTCCCAGCTTTCATTCTTGCCCCTCTTGAGTCTATATTTTAAAGGAGGGGAGAGAGAGTAAACTTTTAAAGACAAAATTCAGATTACATCTTTCCCGTGCAGAAAACATTCAACGTCTTCACACTTGGACTGATGTGCGTTAGTCAAAACAATTTCTTATCTATTACTCCTCAAATAAACCAAGCTCACTCCTGTCTCAGGGCTTCTGCACCAGCTTTTCCCTCTTTTCCCAGATATTTGTATAGCTCACTCATATGTTTACTTATAACTGAAATAGTTTTTATTTGTAATTACAAATATAAAACCTCTTGCAATATTAAAACAGAAAATAATACAGTTAGAGGAAGTCACATTTTAAAAGCTAATAATTGAGTAAAATACAGACAGAGAAAAGAAAGTAAATGGAAACCTACGAATTCTAGAAGACACTACTGAACACTTTAAATATAAGATCTAAAGGCACTTATTATTAGATATATTTTCACTTAAAACAGGTAGCCCCCCCTTTATTTTTATTATTACTAGCAGCAATATTCTTATAAGCTATGATTAGGTTTGCTACATGGTATAAAAATGGAATGAAGAGAGAATTTAAAACGAGAAAGGAGGAGGGTATGGTGAAAGGAAGAGAGAAAAATGAAGTAGAATAGGCAACAGGAAAGGGGAAGAAAAAAATGGCAAACCACCATTTGGGAATGTTTACAAGTCAGCTTTTTAACCTGGAGAATTCTCCTCTACAAACATAAATAGAAATATACACATACATATCACATTTAGATAAAAGTAAAATGAACCAAATAATTCCATAATAAGAGGAAGTAGAGTTTTACAAAGAGAAGGAGAGGGGAGGATGATCAGAGGCCTTACAGAGCACATGAGATTGAAGCTAAGGTTAGAATGTGAGGGACAGCCACGTGAAGGGCAGGGAAAGGCCAAGGGTGGAGAGGTTCGGGGAGAAGGAAAAGAATTGTGAAGACCTGAGGCAGAAGAGTATAGCATTTTGAAGAAATGAAAAGAGACCAGGTCTGAGAGTGAATCGCAGGGAGAGAATGTGGCTAGAGTAGATGCAGAAGGTAGTCCTGTGCTAAATTATGCAGGTTCCTGCAGGTCACATCAAAAAAGCACAAGGTCTTTAAAAAGTATAAACAGGAGTGACGCAATCAAGTCATTTTTAAGATCACTCTAAGGAGTTGAGAATAAACTGGAGGGGACAAGAGTAAAAGCAGTGAGAACATTCCATAGGAGTCATTCCCAAAGGGCTGAGCTCCTTTCCACTTCTTTTTTCACCTATTCCTACTTCATATCCAACTTACTTAAATCCCCTCCCTAACCTATGCCCCAGATTTCACCAACTAACAAAGAATAGGGTAAGGAAACTGTAGCCTTTTGACTCTCTGTGCATTGGATTTCATTGACTTACTGCCAAATAAACAATGCTTATGAATATACGTAATTTAAAAATTAGCCAAGCAAGTCTTTCACCAGCTACACACCTAGAATAAAACAAACACACACACAGAACCACTCACCAACTCCTCAAAATGTTTTTAACTGACCTTAAAATTTGGAGAAAAGTATCGGTTGGCCTTGTCTTTATTTGCTTTGTCGAGATCATTTTTTGTTAAAGTGAGTACTAGATATTCCTTGTCATTATCTGCACGCTCTATACTGCAAATACTATCAATTTCTTGATCACATAGACTTCCATTTTCTACTTTTTCTGAGGTTTCCTCTGGTCCTGGTATGAAGAATGTATTTACCCAAAAGTGAAACATTTTGTCCTAAGAAAAAAAAAGAAAACAGACATAAATTTTTTTAAAAAAAGACAATGTTACTTATATTCAACATTTGCCCTAAGAAGTGAACAAATTATGCCATGTGTCAATAATATTCTGAATAAAGGTAAACACAAAGACTAATACTGGGCAATCTGTTGCATCTAATTCACATAGGATTTTTCCTTTAATTCAAATCTAGACCAAAAATATAATTCCACAAGCTCTAAAATAAACTTACTTTAATACTTTAAGTAAAATATTTCCTTTTCTAGTCTAACACTAGCTTTTAAAAGTGTTGAGTTTATATGTATATATTAAAAAACCCAGAAATGGATTTAATTTTGTTTCAACAAGCTATTACAAAATTTACTTTATCAAAAGTTCTTAAAATGTCACTACAACTTCCCAAGGAAGCAAGGCAGATACATTTTTACTTCTACAGCAATACAAATATTAAGTGGCTCCAGTTTCTTGCATGACAATGTATGTCTGAAATTTTTCATAATACAATATGGGGGGGGTAAGAACTTCAACTTTTTGTTGTTATAAAATGCCTATTTTTTAAAAAATCACTTATTAACTAATAATGAGGTCTTGTAAATCAAAAACCACCAACATTACTTCAAACCTTTCTTGACCATTACTTCAAACCTTTCTTTCTTTCTTTTTTTTTTTTTTTGTGGTATGCAGGCCTCTGACTGTTGTGGCCTCTCCCGTTGCGGAGCACAGGCTCCGGAGGTGCAGACTCAGCGGCCATGACTCACGGGCCCAGCCGCTCCGCGGCATGTGGGATCTTCCCGGACTGGGGCACGAACCCATGTCCCCTGCATTGGCAGACAGACTCTCAACCACTGCGCCACCAGGGAAGCCCCTCAAACCTTTCTTGACCAACATAGAAAATGTTCTCTTAATTAGTGGAACTGGCCTGTATGCATTATTTGACAATTAATGATGTACAACCCCATGACACCTTATCTGGTGCCTTAAACTGCCATTTAAATCTTTTATTTTAATTTATCTTCAAGTTTATTTTCCCAGGAAGATGGTAAGACCCTTAAGTAACTTATGTCTTAAATGTCTTTGTATCTTTTAACAGTACCTAGCATAGCAATTTTATATGTGGTAGCCTTTGAAAATATTGTTAATTTCAATCATTTTAGCAAAGTTACTGAGTTAGTAATAACCAGACACATATTTTACTTAGAGTCAGAAGAAAATAAGCTAGTAGAATTTAAATTTCAAAAAATGTAGATTCTGCTAATGTACTGATTATAGTAAAACTGTTCTTGTTTAAATCAGAACAAACATTTGTAACAGGCAAGGAAAACCACATAAAATGGAAATAAATGTAAAGTAATTCAAGATACACAAATTATTATAAATATTTAACTTAATCTTCAATTTTACATGTGTTAATATAATGTACAGGTGATAAGAACTAGAAGAATACGAATTAGTACACTCCTAAACATAGAGGGAAAGTGATACAGGTGCCTATTTTTAAAAGCAAAACATAAAATCTTGTGTGTACCAGTCTTACAGTGAATAGAAGGAAAAAACTTACTTACCTTAATTTTAAAACATTTGTTAACACTTCTTGGATTATTGAAAAATATATTTTCAAAGTTACTGAGATATACTTAACTTTTATTTATACAGAACATGTAGAAAATGGGTTTCTGGTGAAAAAAAATCAGTTTTACATTTTGTGATTTTCCAGCTACCTGGATTCTGGATAAAGGAAATTATACTTCTTTTGACAAGTCAAAATAGAGGTTAAAACTTTTGTAGTAAATGAAGCTTCCTCTTATTTTCTCTCAAAAAAAAAAAAAAGCTAAAATTCAGGAAAATGAAATCAATCCTATTACAGAGACTGTCTAAAGATTAGCAATACACTATCTGGTATGTTTAAGGAGGCAGTAACAATATACACAGCTAATGTTTTTGTTCATTACTACCTAAAAATTTTGCACCTTAGGTTCACCTTAAATGTTCACACTTAATATTTTAAACCAACACAGTTTGTTTTAAAATGAGCCCCTGCATTCTCTAAATATAGCTCAGTGAGATGCAAACCTCACTAACTTTCTAAACCTGCATATTTAAATAATACCACACTTTTTTCATTCTTTATTACTTCCTCTTCATATTTATTTCTCTAACTAAAAATCAAAATACTCAGTAAATTTGAGGAAGCTAAATATAAAATGACCCAGTCTCAAGAAACATTAACCAAAATGGGGGAAAAGTGGTTTGTGTCATTACACAAGACCACAAAACAGATTTTATTTATACATACAGACCAAATTTTTTTTTCAAACTCATGGTCCCATGTTAACTTCTCAGTAATTAATCATCCCTTCTAAAAGGACTGTAACTGATTGAATGGGATATGTACGCAATCTTTAATACTTTTGTAAAATTTATATGCATAACCTAAGTTAAGGAAAATTCATCTCAAATTATAATGCCACATGGCCGTTTCCTTCTAATAGGACTATTTACCATTAATAATGGCTCACCGATGCCATAGTAAGAAAAGCATGTGCAGATCTAATAGAAAATAATTCATGATTCATTAGATGTCAGTCATAAAATACATCTTTTAGTCTCTCCTTACAGAAATGACTTCTGCCTAACTAAATGCTTTAAGCAAAAGATCTGAGGTTACTATTCAAGGTATGGCTATTCTGGATATTTTTCCCAATAAAAGTAAAGTGCAAACCTTTTTTAGCATCTTGTTCTGTTTGTGGAAGAACTCTACTTTGATGTCACCACACACAGGCAACGGCTGAGGGAACTCAAAGTACATGAACTTGTCTTCCCGTCGTGTGGGTCCTGAATTGGAGGAATATATCTTCACCTTTAGCTGGCAGACCACAAACTGAGGATCTGCGTGGTCAAATACATAACTAGTATCACTTCACAGGAAATACCTTTAACTGTCAAACTGTCAAAAGCTATTTTGATGATTTAAGATCAGCAATATACACAAAGTAGTAATTCTGCATCTTTAACCCCTGATCTAAAACAAATCAGTGGATAGAAAATAATAAATGGATAGCTAAATAAATAAATAAATACATAAATAAAACAAATCAGCAGAAATAAACTAGGGCAAAGTAAAATCAATACAAGGTTTTCCCTAATTTGAGCCTTCAACATAAGGTTCTATTACTGGTATTAAAGTCAATTCTATTTCATAAATAGTAAGTACCAAGACTGGACTTCTAGCACTGTACAGTAATATCAAAATTTCAACATTACAATAAATGAACTGCATAAAAAGTAACTTTTAAAACAAGTATTTGCTGCAGTATTTTAAAGTCTCTACCACAGAATAAAAACCACAAAATACCAATCATTACACATTCACAAGAAGAGAATATAATCTATAACAAAGTTATAATATATTCCATAAGCACAAGTTTCAATATTTATAAAAATTTAAACCATAATTAATTTTACTTATAACTCATATTTTATTTTTAAAGGTATATAAAGTCACCACCACAAGAAACAGGAGGAAAGAGATTTGAAATGTCTGCAAAGAAATGCAACAGACATCAAGTACAAATTACAGCACAACCCCCCTTTCTCCAAAACACACTCCATTTTCATTAACAAGTACTTTGGCTTTGACCCATGTGTGTTTTAAAATAACTGGTAAAATATGACCTCTCAAGATGTATCATGCTTATATTAGCAACGCAACTAAAAGGCAGGTAAGTGTGAACAGGCAAGGATTATGTTTTTTATTTTTAAAAATCTACACATAAATACATTTATACCTAATGACATTAATGACAGAATTTAAAGTCATGAACATTAAGATCCTAGGACTTTAAAAACTTTAAGTTACCTAAATAATTTGACAAAGGATAATTTATTTGTAGTACACCAAGTTCAAAAACAAGAGTTCATTAGAAAAAAAAGTAATTAACCTGAGGAGGTAAGAAGTGGGTCTTGAAGTTTCAAAACATACCAAGATAATCAAGAAATAAAAACATAAGCTTGCATAAAGTGCATGAGAAATACATATATATAGACATAAATTTCTCAGCACCAAAGGCATCATCCTTAAAGACAAAAAAAAGAAGTATCACATTCTTTATCAATGTGACCAACAACTGAGGACAAGGCAAAAAGCTTATTCAGGCTAAAATTTTCCAGTGTAATAAACACCTGCTGGCTCATCTATATAATACCTAAAGAGGTATCATCAATCACATAATAAATAGTAGGCTTCATAAAAGCATGAGGGATTATTCCAATATGGATTCGTGAGACATTTATCATGAGAAAAAGGAACTCTAAAAAAGGGAAACATTACACTAACAACCTGTCAATAATTTTCACTTCCTTGACTAAAGATTCAAAGTACAAGGAGCTATTTTACAAGACTTTATTTGATACTGAAAATTTCACTGGGAAGCCTAGTTTGAAGAAGCAAATAAACAAGGTATGATTTCAAAGCTGTGATAAAAATCAACCAGGAGGGAAATGCCTTGCAATCTTATTAATTCAAACTCCACTAATTCAGAATCTGATAATCCTGATCTTAGGACTTTAAAAAGCAAATTAACTGTGTAAGCCAGATTTCAATTAAACTACATCTAAAATGTGTACCTTCAAGAACTTTAGAATTATATATACAATTGATAATCTAATTAGAAATTAATTTTTTGAGGAAATATCTAAGCAACACTAAGCTAAAACATTTTAATAAAAGTAAGAAAATATTTCTTCAAATCACTAAAGAAAATAATTTTCTTTACAGTATGAATTTCACATTTTAGATAGATAAGACCAAACTTAACAGTTGTCCAACATTAGTATGGTTCTTTTGACTTCTAAGACACAACTCTGAGATATATATCTCTGATATGATCAACTGTGTTCTAAAAAGAAGAAATGAAGAGGCTGATATGTAGCAGACAAAAATTACAATTAAATTTTCTTGGATATATGCATATTGATATAGTATGAGAGAAAAATCACACTGGTCATCTTTTATTAACTTTTTCAACCCTTTCAGCTACACAGAAGATAGTAACCTTTCCTTTATTTAGAAATATTAAGACAATACTCAAATAAGAAAATGGCTGTTAACCCCTGACAACTTTGCAGAAGATACTTTATTTTCACATGGTCTGTTTTCTTCACTGATTCCTCTTCCTCCTCCTGAACCCACACTGTTACAAATCCTATTTGTCTCAGCCCTCACCCTGTTTTCCTCTGAACCTTCCCATCTTCTAGCCCCACGCCAAATTTACATGAAAGGTTTAACTGCTATGTCTCTTTCCTAATGCTTCTCAAAATATCAGGTATATCTCTCACCTAAGTTCAAATCCATACTTTCAAGTACCCACTAAATATCTTCATGTAAATAGCTCACCTTTACCTGATTTACAACATGTTTAAAACCAAAATATCAACATTCATGTCTCCAAGTCTCAGTTATTCCCTTTTCTGTCTTCCCTTTTCTGTGAATTATTCACCTGACCAGAATAAAAGCTCCGACAAAATATTTAGATATAAATGGCAAAAGAAAAACTAATCACATCTCATTTGATTGCCCAAGCAAAGCACATCTGGCTTAAAGCAAGTCACATAACTGCTTTCCTTTCCACCATTTTTCTCCCTCTTGCAATCACTACCTTCTACAAAACTATACCTAAATACAGCTTATTAAGCCTCTAGTATGACCACTGACACCATAGTATTTATCAAATCAAGTATGATATGCCCATTTGGAGTCCTCCAACAGTCAGCCACACATTCCGTTCCTATTCTATTCTCCATCTCTATATTTCTTGCCCAGCTCATTTCCTTCTGCTGTGCTTCAATTCAAGCTATTTCCTATTGCCTGTAATACTTTCTTTGGTTTTAAGGCCAATCTAAACTGTATGCTTTCTCAAATGTTCAATAAAGAGCTGGACTTCCTTCATGAAACTATTTGACAATCCCCGCAAACTTGATTTTTCTAAATATACCATTTATGATTTATACATACAACCTCCCATTAGTTATATATTACTTATACTACAGCTTTACTACATAGTATTAAATCATAGTGCATAAACAGAGAACCAGCAAATTGGTAAAGATTAAAAAGATTGCAGTAGTAAGTTGAGAAGTTTAAATGTAATACACTGAGAGATCCAACACACACACACACACACACACACACCCCATTTAAATGTAGAGCAGAACTGACAGATGTTTGCTAGAGAGACCAATGTGAAAAAAAATTATAGTAGATAAGATTATTGAATTGAATGTTCTCTCTCCCTTATTATTTCTCTAATATTTTATACCTTACCATTTGGCTCTTACAGTGATATCTAATACTATAGGAAGAGCGTGAGCTTTTTTATTTTCTTCCTTTTCCCTTCTCCACTATACATCTAAAGTTCCTGTGCCAATCATCTCTGATAGCCTAGTACCTTGTACTCTGGAGTTTTAAAAATTGTACTGAGATGACAAAAGCATCAGTGAGGTCTCTTAGAAGCCTTTCATATGCTGTGTTAATAGATCTGTGGTCTCTGATAAAGTTATTTGCCCTAAGAATACAGAAAAGATCTAATGAAGGTGATCACACCTATCTGACAAAGATAAACAACATCAAGAAATTAATTCCCTAGGTATAAATTAAGGTCAGAAAAATTTTAATTACATAAATACTGTCAAGAAGCAAACTTTAAGCTAAAAACTGAAACCATCAACAAATTGCAGAATATCACTGAAATATTATTAGAGGTATTAGAAAAAGTAATACAGTGGTATCTTATCTAGAAACTACAAAATTGTATTCTGAATAAATAAAACACAGTTCTTAAACATGAAAACATGACTGATCACTTCCAAGGTAGAAACTAATATAAAAAACTCTGTAACAGAAAAAAGCAGCAAGAGTCTGGTCTTTTACAGGGCTGAACAATACTTCCTTCCATGTGTTCTCCCTTGACTACCTGCTTTGGGTCAAAGTATTAAGGTTCCTATCAGTTTAGCTAAGAACTCTGGCGAATGGCAGAGAAGCAGAACGGGACCAGGGTGACTGAGGTAGGCTTACAGACGTTAGGGTAAGAGAGAAATAAATTAGAGACAGACATCAATGACATGATCCTTATTTAGTACTTTTCTAGGAAGTTTCAGATTTCAAAATATCTTCATATTGTTGATGAGCAAAGACAAAGAGAGGTAGATGATGTGCCCTCGGTTATATAGCACATTAAGGACAAATCTAGCACTGGAACTCCGATCTAAATCCAGGTTTTCTCTAATACTCCACACACACTGAATCTACCCTATTCATTCAATATACTTCAGCTTGTTGCCATCTCTTATCATCGTTTTCTTTTTCTTTTTCTTGTCCCTATCACCATTACTATTAATATCTAGTCTTACTAAGATATCAAGGAATTGGTCCTTGCCCTAACACCGGTAAAGGGATGAACCCCAATGCTACTCTCATGCTGACGGGACAGGTTATTTTAGTCATCTAGTCAGAATATAGGCTGCATTTGGTAGCTGCAGCACAGAATATTTCTTTCATAAATATAATTTGGCTTCAAAGACATTAAAACCCAATGGTCTCTTAGCTTCCACAGCCCAATGTGCTGAACAACTGAGCTAATTAATTAGTTTGGATACTTAAGAAATATACAAACCTGCATAAATTTTAAGTGTGGTAAATTTCTTTTTAGACTTCCATATAAACTTCTAGCTATGTTAAGAAAAGTGTTCCAGTACATCAAAGGATGAGAATTTAGAGCACTTACTGCAAGTTCCGCCACTGAACATTGGAATAGTTTCAAACATCATCTTGTGAAACAACAATGCCACTGGTCTATAATCCAGATGATTCTTTAACAGGTAGCTATAATAATATACATAGCGCCTCTGACTGGGAATAGTTACTCCCTGGTGGACAGAAAAAAAAAAGAAAAGCCAAATTCAAAAGAAAAGTTCCATTATAGTTATTTCACTAAATCGTTATGGTAACTGGGTTGTATCCATTGAAGAACATATATACATTAGAAATTTGACCTTAAATGATTTAATACTTAAATCCAGCTCAGTAATAGAGTAAATCAAAGCAACATCAATATAAAGGAAACATCAGAATAACTTTTCTCCCTTAAAATACAATTATCATAACACCCCCATCTATTCAATGGTCACAACAATCTCTGACCCATGTACCCAATAAGCAAAGGCCACTGCATATCCAAAATAACTGTCAAAGGCCTCTGCTCTACAGCTGTGCTCTTTACACGTAGGGTTCCCCACAAGCATGTATAGATTCTTATTCAACACAGAATTCCTCAAAAACTTGGATACCTATTTTCCAGGCAAAAGCATATCAGAATCAGCAAGTCAGATAAAGGCATATTGCCTTTAGGAGGCAGAAATAGCAGCAGCAAAAAGTGATGCTGGCTTTAGAACCCAACAAAAACAAGAGTATGCAGTTGACATAAATGTATGCAATAGTTTGACAACAAAGGTACTTAGAGATGTCCCTGAGCTACATACACCTCTTTGCATGTAACCAGGGAAATACATAATGTTTTAGAAAAGTTAAGTATTACAGTGCTAAAAATATATACAATTCATGTGGTGTTTAAATGGGGACCCTGACTTATCTCAAAAAAAAAAAATCTACTGTGTGCAGCAATGCACTCACTAATGATGCTGAATAAGTGAGGTATTAGGGAACTTATCTAAGGTTTCTTTTCCTATTACATGATATGACTTCAGAATAATTTAAGCATTTAACTTAGAATTTGCAATATTTCTCTTTTGGATGTTATATTGGCATATAAATATGCCAGTGTGTTAAAAACTCTGGACATAAAAACTTTTCTTTCCCCAATGAAAAGTAGAAAGTACATTTACGTGAATTTAAAGAAAAGCATGTTGAATGGCAGGTATATAGGTATTTGTTTCAGTATTCTTGGTTCTTTTTTAAAGGTCAGCATGATTTTATTACAATTTTAAAAGTACATAAAATGCCAAATAATGGATAAAAGCCATTTCATGGGCTTTCCTGGTGGCGCAGTGGTTGAGAGTCCGCCTGCCGATGCAGGGGACACGGGTTCGTGCCCCGGTCCGGGAGGATCTCACATGCTGTGGAGTGGCTGGGCCTGTGAGCCATGGTCGCTGGGCCTGCACTTCTGGAGCCTGTGCTCCGCAACGGGAGAGGCCACAGCAGTGAGAGGCCCACGTACCGCAAAAAAAAGAAAAAAAGCCATTTCTAATCAGGACTAATGAGCTAAGATTTTGGCTATAGTACAAAAATCATATAATCAGAAGACTTGGATTTGAATGTTGACAGTCAAAACACAAACTTTGTTTCTGCAGGAAAATGAAGACAATACCATCTTCACAGGATTCTCATGAGGATTAAACACTAAACGCAGTTAGACAAAAGCATGCTAAAACAACAGAATGTTACAGAAATCTGAATCACCAGTTTGAGAAATTCTACCTACATTTAAGGTATAATTTTGGAATTGCTGGATTTTTAGTTCTACATATTTTTTTAAAGAAATGGCAATAAAACAGTGTTGCTTTGAATAGCTGCTACAAACACTAATGCTAAAAATTATCATTAAAGTTTAAAAAGTGTTTAAACTTAAAATTATTTTTTATACATTATTTAATGCCATTTCAGCAAAAAACTTATTCATATGTATCAAGATAAAATACAGAACTGCAAAGCAGGTTGGGGGAAACAGCAGACAGAAGATGGGTGGGTGGGAGGGAATCTTTTTTGAACCATGTGTATTTATAATCTAGTCTAAAAATTAAAATTAAATAAGATTTTAAAAATTAAATCAATGGAAGTCTACTAGATGACCAAGCTGTCAAGTTATTTATTGGGGTTTAGTGGAATGATAGATGATATTTTTTCTCTTTATCTCCATTCTTGGTGTAAGTTTGCATGAAATAATTAAAAGGTTGTCAAAACTTTAATTTTACTCAAGTAGCAAGTGACTGGTAGCGTATCTATAATGCAAGTGTTTATACACCCAGTTAATCCTTAACAGAAAGGCAAATGTGTAGAGAAACAGTGTTATGAATCTGTAAGTTCTCACCAGCAGATTAATAATTAATGTGTAAATACAAGATGAATCAAAATTATTGACACAATTCAAAGAAAAATGGTGAAAAACATAATTGTAAATTTATTATTTTACTATCAAATTATGCATAATTAGTCTTCTGTACCTTAACTTTGCAATCCTTACCTACCTGTTAGCTTACCGGCACCTCAAATTCAATGTGTCCAAATTAACAGAAATTAAAAAGTTGGGGAGAAATCAAAAGCTTTACAGACAAGCAAAAGCTGAAAGAATTCAGCACCACCAAGCCAGTTTTACAGTTTTATATTAGATCTTGATATCTGGTAATGAATAAACTCTTGTTTTGTTTTCCTTAAAAAAAAAAAAAAATTTGGAAGGCCCAAATGTGTATGGACCATAGCCCTTAATGTGTTGTCCTCACTCTGTTCTCATCTCTTACAGCCATCATGCACACTTACTAAAATTTAATTAACAATACAATGTATTGTACAGAATACACTATAATCTAGGATTCGAAATAAAATGAGTAAAACTTCCACACTAAGTTGACAATGTGATTTGTAACACTTCAAATATATTTCCTGAATGCATACACTGAAAACAATGATTCATGTGCATGTTTTACATACAGCATCTTGAATATTAAGATTAAATTTAAATATATATCTTTTTAAAAATCTGAGAAATGAACTTTTTACTGATTTTCAAAAATTCTACATATCTGAAAAGAGGGCTGAACTTTAAAGCTCTTGAAGATTAAAAATTACTACATTTTCAAATTTTCCATTATTTCAGTTAAATTAAGACTAATAAAAATCAATTCTATTCTTGAATCAAGAATTTTTAATCTAAACTGATCTATAACTATATCCCCCAAATATAGTTCTATTCTCTACCACTAATTATTCTCCTTTTCCTACTCTAACCGTGAAGAAAAATACTTATATTCTTAACTTTTTTCCTGAAGTAAAACTTTCAAAACATTCTAATTTTAGCTAAACTTAGCATTCTTCAGATTGACTTAGCATCATGTTCCTGGCCATCTTCTCAAAAGGCAGCCATTGCTTCTTCAATTCCCTTATATTCACAGACCAGGAGGATATTTGGTGTTCCTCCCACTATTCCTTCCAATCCACTTTTCCACTGTCTTACTCAGTCTCACCTATTCCAAATCTGTATCATTCAATAACTCTTTCTTCTGTTATGCACTTATTAACACTTGACTATAATGATTTCAGCATTTTAAAACCTCTCTTTCTGTCCTGTCCCAAATATCATCCTCAAAGAACTAAGTTCCCATTTTACTGGGAACCCTGAGGTCACCCGATGTGAGCACCCTCAAAATTATTTTCTCTCGTCTTAAAATCTTTTTAGGGGCTTCCCTGGTGGCGTAGTGGTTGAGAGTCTGCCTGCTAATGCAGGGGACACGGGTTCGAGCCCTGGTCTGGGAAGATCCCACATGCCGTGGAGCGACTAGGCCCGTGAGCCACAACTACTGAGCCTGCGTGTCTGGAGCCTGTGCTCCGCAACAAGAGAGGCCGCCATAGTGAGAGGCCCGCGCACCGCGATGAAGAGTGGCCCCCGCTTGCCACAACTAGAGAAAGCCCTCGCACAGAAACGAAGACCCAATACAGCAAAAATAAAATAAATTAATTAATAAACTCCTACCCCCAACATCTTAAAAAAAAGAAATCTTTTTAGTCCTGATATTTTCTAACAGTGTCTCTTCATGTTCACATTGGTTCCATTTTTGCAAGTGTTCTATTAATTTTCTCCTCTCTGGCTTTTGCCTTTATTCTCTCCACCTGTCTCCTCCTAATGAAAAAGCTCAGGTAATGCTTATCCTTTATCCAAAACAAGCAAACAATTCTAAGACCAAAGACCCACACTCTCCCCAAAATCTTGTATCTCTTTCAAACTATCATCTTCTCTCTATATATAAACTCTTGAGAAGCCTCTACTCCTTAACTCTTGGAAATCTGTTATTATGAGGCTGATTTCTTAATGGTCATTAGTTCTTAATGGTCATTAATGGTCATTTGCTACTGTTTTCTTATTATCATCGTGGCTCATTTTTTAGCTGCCATTTTGAAAACTCCCTGTTCCTTCCATAGGATACACTCTCTAAAGGTTTTCTCCTGGGACTTCCCTGGAGATCCAGTGGTTAAGACTCCCCACTTCCAATGCAGGGGGCGAGAGTTCAATCCCTGGTCAGGGAGCTAAGATCCCACATGTGGTGCGGTGTGGCCAAAAACAATAAAATAAATAAATAAAATAAAATAAAATAATAAAATAAAATAAATAAAATATTTTTAAAAATAATAAAGGTTTTCTCCTATCCTTACCAGTTATCTCTTCTCTTCTTGTCCCTAAATGCAGGTATATCTCAAAAAATTGATCTCAGCTATTCCCTCTTTATATCAATCCTATCTACTCCACTGGTTTAATTATGTCTTACACATTAACTCCAAAACCTGTGTCTCTCAATATGACTTTGTTCCCAACTCCCAGTCCAGAATTTCCTACACTTGGACATTTCTAGCTGGAAATCTCAGAAGCACTTAAAACACAACATATCCCAGAACTGAAGCTTTCACATTCTTGCACGGACCAACCTCTGTTATTTGTCATTATACTCAACTCACTGTCTTCTCCAGCATCTGAGCCGAAAATCTATTCTAATACCATCACCATCGTTGAGTGAAGGAAACAATCTGAGAGACAGCAGTGATATACACAGGGTTATAGTAAAGAGAAGTGCGGGAACCCCAGCACTATGGCAATGGTCCAGGCAGCAGAGTCGAGGCAGAGATTGGTATATCAGTCAGCATATCAACTACCCGGCATATATATATATATATATATATATATACACACACACACACACACACACACACACACACACACACATATGCACGTGTGTCTGTGCACGCAGACACACACACACACTCTCCATGCAAAATGGAAGGCAAACCAGAGGTTAAGCTTGTTTAGAATACTCATACTCACGATTCCTTCACGTCTATTCAGATGTCGAAATCCAGATTTTTTTCTCTTTTTTAAAAAAATTTTTATTTTATATTGGACTATAGTTGATTTACAATGTTCTGTTAGTTTCAAGTACAGAGCAAAGAGATTCAGTCAAAACCCAGATTTTGACTTTGAAATGCTTCTCAGAATACCAGTTCTGGTTTTCTGTGGCCTTTCTATTCAGTCGCCTCCTGCAATTTTGCAATAGCCAACTGATTATCAGCCTTTCATTTATCTATTCCCCAATTCATTTTTTATGCTGCTTTTGGATTAATTTTACAAAAATATAAGATTAATCACATTACCAAATAATTCAAAATGTTAACTGGCTTTCCAGTGTCTACCCAAATGACAACAAATTTATCAAACACTATAATTCTTTAACAACCTGAAAATATAGCCTAACCTCTTTTTCCACTCTTATCCCTCACAACTCCCTTCCACGTACTCTTAACTTTTTGCCAAACCATTTAATTTCTCCCATATTATACTTTCTGGTTTTAAAAATGTTATCTTTATCATATTGAGGTAGAAGGGCTATGCAAGCAGTCATATGGGGAGTTTTACATACTTTCTAACACCTGGACCAATTTAAATAACATAATTATTTGATGCTTCAAGGTCTGATAGCAGCCATCTGAAATGCAATTCACATCAGGTACTTCTTGAGGGCTCCTATTCATTTTCACTCTTGGATGGTCTATTCAGATTTTGGATTTCATCTTGAAGCATTTATTGTCCATTTTCCATTGAAATTTTCAAATTAATTAGCATATACCTGAATATAATTTTTAATGTCACTTCCACACTGTAGTTTTATCTCTTTTCTCAAACTTCCAACAACTGATTTTTTGTTTTCCTTCTCTTTTCTTTTTCCTTTGATTGGCTTAAAAAGAGATGTATTGATTTTATTGGTATTTTTGTGTGTGTGTGTGTGTGGTACGCGGGCCTCTCACTGTTGTGGCCTCTCCCGTTGCGGAGCACAGGCTCCGGACGCGCAGGCCCAGTGGCCATGGCTCACGGGCCCAGCCGCTCAGCGGCATGTGAGATCTTCCCGGACCAGGGCACGAACCCGTGTCCCCTGCATTGGCAGGCGGACTCTCAACCACTGCACCACCAGGGAAGCCCTATTGGCATTTTTATACAGTGTTTGGATTTATTAGTTCAAATGGCTTACTGTTTGATAATTCATAAATTTATATTTTCATCTTTATTAATCCATCTATTTGTTATTATCTTAATAATATCTAATATAAATTTCTATTTCTTCATTGTCCAAAAGTTATTTAAGTAAGTGGCTTTAAATTTCCAAATGGTTGATTTAGTTTGATTAAACTTTTTAACAAAATCTCTCATTCTATTGAATTGTAACCAAGGGATGAGGTTTATATATTTCTACTTGGAGGTGAGATTTTATGGTTGGCCTAATGAATTACTAATATTGATAACTGTTTTGTGAATGACAAAAAAAAGAAATACATTTTATGGACTTGTATTATATTATTCAAGCCATCTATATATCTTCTTATTTTGTACCTTCCTGATCTTAAAGTACATTAAAAAAGATTCCTACTAGCACTGCTATCAATTTTTCTTAATTTCTTCCAATTTTTGCTTAATATATTATGATGTTATGTTTAGCACTAAAAAGTCCATAACTGCTAAGTCTTCATTGTGGAGTGCACCCTGTGTTAAAATAAAATGACATTCCTGATCCAGTTTTACACATTTTGCTCCACATCAATACTTTCAAATCATCTTCTTTAAGATGAATTCACAATCTAGATTCCTCAGTTTAAAAAGTAACTTTCTACCTCAGTAAACTTTTCACTGGCACTTCTAAACTCAGAAATAATGTAGATGTTTTACAATGATAGTGTTTGCTTGAAGCTTGGAAATCCATGTTTCAGAGTGATCACAGCAAGATTATTACAGGAAAGTAATTCAACAAAGGAAGAAATGTGGCTTTTAGGAATGCCAGTTCCTACAATGACAACATATAACAGTAGTTATTGGATATTAAGCGGCATGCCAGACATTTTACATATATCCCTAAAACTACCACCACTTTACAAGATAGATCTCCTCTATTTTAAGGATAAGAAAACACTCCTGGTGCACATAATCACCTTGTTCAAAAACAAGATTTGAACCTAAATATGAGTCTGATTCTAATTTTTTTTACTCCTACGTCCTGGGTTTTACTAACAGCACGCATACCAACTATAACCTGAAAGATTCACAACCTCTCTGAGCTCTTATTTTTCCCACCTACAAAAAATCTCCAAAGCTTAGAGTGTTACAGTGCTTCAGTTCTATGAAACAAATTATAAGTAGTGTATTAAACAGTGGTACATGAACCATAGAATTCTTGAGAGTAATATGAAGCAGAAAACTGATATTTTTATTATCCTTTCCCCTTTGGGATGCCATCTCTCTCCCTGTGGTTTGGGGGAGGGGGACGGGGGGCCCTATTCTTCAGCTTCAGATATATGGCCCAAGCCTCTGGTCAGAATGTTTGGTTCAGGGATGGGTACATGCCCTAATCCAGGTAAACCAGAACCTAAACTAGAAATTTTTGCTCAAATTGTAGCTCTCTTGCCATCGCAGTTGCTAAAGTACACAGCATGTAAACCTGGAGCTACTACCTTGCCATTACTTGCAGAGTCTGCCTAAAAATAAAGTATATAAAGACAAAAAAAGAGAGTAGAGAGAGAGATTTCTGACATCTGTTAAGCATCGAGATTCAGGCCAGAGTTTTAGGGTTATATAAGCCAATAAATGTCTCCTTATGTTTCAGCTATTTTGAGTTGGGTTTCTGTGACTTGAAACTGAAAGAGTTATAATACATTATAACACAGTCACTTTTTTTTTTCCTTTTTAAGTTTCTATTTCTACTTTGGGGATCAAAATAATAAAGAAAAATAATTTGGACAGAAGAACAAAGAACCGTAGAAAGGATACTGGATTTGAGGTTAGGAGATATGGTTTTGAGTTGTTACACAGAGAGATTAAATGACCTAGGACAAAATGATCTTTGCAGATCTGTTTTATCATTTATACTAAAATGGGTCTGAAATAATTGCTAAGGTCCTTCAAGGTATAAAACTCTTAAAATTTTATGAATATACAGATTGGATAAGGCTTAAATACCATGTATTAGTGAAACAGTTTAGCCCAGGAGAATTAATGTGTTAGAAAAAATAAGAATGTTATATTTGGAGGTTTTTTTAAGCCAAAAAAGAGGATAATTATAGCTTACTTTGTTTGTTTGTTTGTTTGTATGCACTTCCATGTTTATTGTAGTTCACAATAGCCAAGATACGGAAACAACGTAAGTGTCCATCGAGAGATGAATGGATAAAAATGTATATATACATACAATGGAATACTACTCAGCCTTGAGAAAAAAGGAAATTCTGCCATTTTCGACACTACCAATGGACCTTGAGGACGTCATGCTAAGTGACATATGTCAGACAGAGACAGACAAATACTGTACAATATCCCTTATATATGGAATCTAAAAAAACAAAACAAAACCAAAAACTGAACTGGAAAACAGCAGAATGATGGTTACCAAACGCTGGGGGTGGGTGAGAGGATGGGAGAGATGATGTTTAAGGGTACATACTTACAGCTAGTAGATAAATAACTTCTGGAGATCTAATATAAAGTACAGGGATTACAGACAACAAAACTACATTATAAACATTAAAAACTTGCCAAAAGACAAGATCTTATGTGTTCCCACCACTAGAAGAAATGATACTTCTGTGGCACAACAGAGGGTAAGGCTACAATGGTAATCATACTGCGATATAAATGTATCAAATAAATATGTTGCACATCTTAAACTTACACACTGTTTTATGTCAATTATATCTCAATAATTAATCAAGGAATAAATTAAAAAATAAAAATGAAGCCTTAAACGGTTTTAAGCCCTACAGTAAAAATGTACCCATTCATAAGTGTGTCCTTATCTCCTTAGATACAATTTTAGACAACAACATTCTTAGTATCCTAATTTCTTTTAAGTTTTAAATGCTTCAGAATTGAAGGCTTCACATAAGACAAAGTTTTGTAACAAATAAATATTTGCAGAGCTGTTCTCAAGTGTCCAGCTATCCTGGCGTGGCATAGCAGAGAGTGCATATGTACTAATTCAAGTGTGTACTCTCAAACACTGCTCTTCCCCTGCCACCCAATAACAACAACAAAAAACAACCAATAAATTGTCATGAGTTTGTCAGGAAAACCAGAAAGAAGTCATAAATACATTTCTTTTCCTGTTACATCTACTTCGTTTGTTTTTCCTTACTTTGTTTTAAATGAAAAGAAAATGAGAAAATTTCATTAGGTTACCATATGGGGAAATTTAGTAAACAGACTAGAAAAAAATAATCTGATTATATATTAGAACATAAATTCATTCCTCAGAGACACTAGAAAATTTCCTCTTCTTGGGATCACTTAGAATAAAGTTAATATTTATTATTTCTAGAAGATAGAAGTCTGCATTAAAGGTAAGCTAATGAACTCACATAGAGAGATCACAATACATAAGAACTTTAATAACTGCTTCGAAAACAAACCCCCCCCCAAAAAGAAAATCAAAGCCTCAAAATTTTTTCCTGAGAGTTTAATCAAAGAAAGTAAGTATTAATGCTTACTTTACCTGCTACCATTCTAGAAGCAGGAAGACGAGAGAGACAAGAGAGACAAGAGACGAGAGAGAGAGGAGAGATTCTGGGTAAGAAGTTTCTCTCTCTAAATTCAGAAATTTTGGGAATCTTTCCAAAATATACACTTACCCCTACTGGTAGGATGTTTTAATTCTTTATTCATAGTCTGTAATAAATATTGTGAGTTATCTGCTTTAATTCTGAAGCATAAGTACAAATACAGACAGTGTAAGGCATAGATTAGATAGGAAGCAACCCTAGGAGCTTTATTGGGGTGGGAACCATCAACAGTTCATTTTAGAGTAATTTGCCACGTGCTCTTAAAGCAAAAGATCAAATATGCAAAGAAACGATTCCTAGAGAAGTATAACGTAATTGCCTTCTTGTAAATTATTGAGTAAGAAAGTCTTCCCTCAAGTAGTTACACCACTCTCAGAAAACTTTTTTTTTTAAATAAGAGGCATCAGTTGTACTTCTCTGCAACATTCAAATCCTGAAGTATTATTTGGGTATTTTACTAACACAGCTGCACATCTTATGGTCAGTTGGCACCCACCACTCTGCCATCTAATTTGTACCAAGTCTGCTGAGAAAAATGTCAAGACTCTACCAGGTTAATTTGAGGAGAGTCTCTTCAAAGTCTATAAATCTTCACCAAAAACATGACAACTGGCTCCTCTTTCTTCAAAACAAGAGGGAGGAGGGGAAGGTGGCAGTGGGGGCGGGGGGAGGGGGGGCAGAGAAGAGAAGGAGGAAGAGAAAGAGGGTGGGGGAGGAGGAGGAGAAACATTCTGCTCCTATAAAAATGTCACCAGAACACAATTTTCTTCAGCTTCTTAGTGTTTCTCCTTAGTTAAAATTAAGGCTACAGCAAAAGAACATTAAAGACATTTCTAATAAAATTAATCCTACACAAACTGATAAAATGTACATATCTCCTATAATAGTGGTTCACAATTACAAAAATGCAAATCTACAGACACAACCTATAATACTGGTAAGATAATAAATCTCTCTAACAGATATTTCAAGAATAAAACTACTTTGGATAGTCAATTATATTTATTATAACTTATTTCTGCGGAAGAATTCCACAGCTGTATAACAACAGCTCTACCACGCTCAGCTAAGTTTTCTTATGATAAGTTATATTCATTAAAGGTTAAAAAGAAAATATATATATATATATATATATATATATATATATATATATATATATATATTTTTTTTTTTTTTTTTGCGGTACGCGGGCCTCTCACTGTTGTGGCCTCTCCCGCTGCAGAGCACAGGCTCCGGACGCGCAGGCTCAGCGGCCATGGCTCACGGGCCCAGCCGCTCTGCGGCATGTGGGATCTTCCCGGACCGGGGCACGAACCCATGTCCCCTGCATCGGCAGGCGGACTCCCAACCACTACGCCACCAGGGAAGCCCTAAAAATATATTATTATATATATTATTTCACTAGTACTCTTACCATTAGGTAAACATGTGATTTATTTGAAAATTCATAAGACAAATTCCAAAGATTTGAAGGAAGCCTGCAGCATTATATTTTTAACACCAACAAACTCAAGCTATCCTTATTCTACTTAATCAGGGGTCTTTACTGCTCCAGAATCTATTTTTAAATATAAACTGAGGAGCCTTGTCAAAAGAGGCCAATTTCATCATCATTATGTGACCTTTCAGGAGAGCTTGACTCTGTGCAGAGATTAATTCTGAAGAGCTTCAAAACTCTTTTACAATTCCAGGATTTATGGACTTGATATTGTAGAAAGAAGTTCACCAGTGTGTCAGGGGATTCAAATTTTACTCTGAACACCGTCATTAATTGTTTGGATAATCCTGTTCAAAGCACTTCATTTTTCTGGGCCTCAGTTTTATCATCTATAAAATAAGAAATACTCCTGCAAAAAAAAAAAAAAAAAAAACCTCATAATCTTATGACTTTTATCTACTCTGTCTCACTTTCTAATGCTGTTTCAACCTATAATGGAAACAACACCATTTAGTAAAATACAGCTTTGTCAACAGCATCTGCCCATAAATGTCTTTTTGCCTTTTAAAATATACACAAGGATAAAGGCAGGAGCACAGTAGGATACTCCTTTAGAGCCTGTGAATAATTCATCCAAAAAATAGTCTAGGTATATTAATTAATCATGAGCTAATAAAATAAGCACAGCAGATCTTAATGATTTACTTTGACTTCAAGATGCTAAAGTGATCAATTTTGGCCAAATTACATAACTCTGAGTTTTAATGTCATGTAACAGCTAAACATAATTTTACTGAGTACATCCTTAGTAGTACATACAGAACTCCATTTTCTATTAACCCATCACCTTTCACTTGGGTGAGATTCTAACCTATGAGAGGACAGAGAATATGCTGTGCCTGGAACAGTTCTGCTGATGATGTAGCTACTATTATTCTACCACATGACACTACAGGCTTTGCATTTTATTTTCATAAATACTTCTCTTGCTATCTTTTCACTCTGGCCTCTGTTTCACAACAATATCCCATGGGGCTTGCCATTTCATCAAATCTCCTCTCCTCTCCTCCACAGAGAAACAGAACGGACAATTGTATTACCAGATTGTGATGACTACAATATCTTGCCATTGAAAATTAAAATATGGCCTCATTTTTCATTATGTAGACATCTCTTGAATCTAACTTAAACAGAAAACAGAGAAAATAAAATACAATAAAGTTGAAGTATCCTTAGGTTTTACTTTTTCCTTGAACACGATGGGACAGAATATCCCAAGTGCTTCCTATATGGCTAGTTCTCACTATCAGAGGCATTCAGCCAACTATCCTGAAGAAGCACCCACGTCAGACAGAGTATATATTCACATATGCGGGGGTGGGTGGGTATAAGAGAGTAAGAGGGAGGGAAGTATGACGGGAGTGGGAGGTGTGTGTAAGAACACGTGAGAGCACAGCTTAGTTACAAAGGCTGGACCATTACAAATACCTTATTTGCCCCCCCAACTCAAAATTCTTGATTAAAGTAACCTACAAGGATACTGTAATGCCAAACAAACAAAAAAGTCACAGTGAACATGGTGAAGGCAAATATCTTAGAAATGGTCAAACATACTTATAGTTTGCAACAGAAAAGTAAGACTGTTGTAGTATCTCTATCAAACAGTTTTATCCATTCCAAAAAAACAGACATTTTTTTCTAAAACTATGAAGCAGGTCATGAAAGGACTGGAGATACCACTTCTCTTCAGCATATGAAATCTCAGTTTAGCCAGCTACTAGTTTTCATCAAATACATGCATGGTGACACAAACAATAATTCCTATTTTGGAGTCCTTTTTGGAAACTTCAGCAGACAGTAACATTTTCAAAACGGTGAAGTTTCTCTGCCCAAAAAAAGTCCCCTGAAGAAATCTCAGTATTCTGTAGACAGAGTACACCTTAATGCCTGGCAAAACATCTGGTTTTGCTGCTTTGGTAAAGAGAGAAGTTCTACACGTCACTGTGACTCCATGCTTTGTTCACCAGTATGCACTGGTGTGTAAGACTCTACCATGAATCCCGAGAGAAAGCTTAGCTATTGTTGTAAAAGTATTCTATGACTTCATGAGAGCCAAGTCTTGAATCACAGACTGTACAAGAGGATTTGTCATGAAAAAATCTACTGTTGTGAAAGTTGCCAAATTCAGGAAAGCCAAGACTTTCAATCAAGGACTTAAGAGGTTTTGTCAAGAAGTGGGAGCAACTATGCAATTCTTTGCTACACATAAGTTCACTTGCTTTAGGAAGACAAATTCTATAGCTAGAATTTTACCTGCATAAAATACAAACTCATTAACACAGTTTAACTCTTCAATATTAAAACTAAAATGTGGAGTCATAATTTTTTCCTTCAAACACAGCATTATGCCAGAATCTTGCCAAAAAATGATCTCAATAACTAGAAGGCAAAGAAAATGATGCAACATGAATTAATCTGAAGAGTCTTATAAGAATTCTTATTTCTTGACACAAGTCTACTTTCATCTGGCAAAAAATAAAAAAATCTACAGAGCCCATTTGCTCTTTCATTCTTTCATGAGATGGGGAAACAAAGTCAAAACTAATTAGATATCAAAAATGACATAAAAGTTGCCAAGTCAAAGACAATGGCATAGTTTCAATGTGTTCTTTAAAAGCTAAATAATAGTAGCCCTTTCAGGAAAATTTACTACTGAGCAGAACTAAAGCTTAATTTTGGTTAATTTGTACCACTTGGATTTATTCAGCAGTCTCAAGTAGTGGCCACTGCCTGGCATAAAAAAAGAAAATGAGACATTATTCTTAAAGTATTTTTTACATTCTTTGTTAAAAAAAATAATTTTCAGTGCAATTAAATACTATAAGCAAAATTTTATGCTCATGTACATGATGCACATTTTTTGTGGGAGAATAGAGTTTTCATCATATTTTTAAAAGGTGTATAACAGAAACAGTTTAAGAGCCCCTAACTTAAAGCTAGTTCTGGCTGAACATTATACAACTTTTATGTTTTTATTTTAAATTCTTTTTACCTGATTTCTTTTTGATTACCAAAATGTCTGCTGCTCATCAACCCTGTTTTAAATTTCTACCACTGCTCCTGTGACTATTTTAATTTGAGCCATCTCTCTAGGTTTTCTTCTCATTCAGTCTCTTTTCCCTGTGCTGCCCTATGTTTATTCACTTAAGTACAGAAAAATTTACCTTCTATACTTTTAATCAGTAGAAGCAATTGTTTCCCTCTAAATGAAGAAAGGATGAACCAAAGAAAACATCTCAGTCCTCTGCTCTGGAATTCATTCTAGTGCTATCATCCCAGGGTGCACACAGTATACAGAAATGTATGGCAAGTTATTATAATCAACACTCACCAAAATCATGCATTAACAATAAGATTCAATTTTGTAAACTGTCACCAATAAACAGTGCTTTGGCATCCTTAGACATAATTCAAAAATGTAACAACGACAAGTAAAACAAGAAATGAGGAAGGAGTAAAGGAACCAGGAATCAATGCCATTATCCAGCTGAAAATGATGGCTATGATCACTTATGTTTCTGTTTTGAAGTTAAATTAAAAAGAAATTAGCTTAAACTGTAAGAGAACCTTCCTCATTGTGAAAATTATTAAAACTAGAATAAATTTTCCATATAAAATTAGGATGTCTTCCTCAATAGAGGTCTCTAAATGAGTTTTTCCATCTATCTGAAGTAGTTTGGTTTTTTTTCTTTCTTGGAGACAGAAATGTACAAAGTCCATTTGTAAGAAATGTAAACATGTTTTGCCATACTTAGTATCCAAAGAAATAAATCCCTTGAAAATCACTGTAAAAAGTTCTCCCAAGAGTTCATTTTTTGCTTTCAAATGTACTACACAAATTAAATTTGTCAATGATTTTCAGCATAGTCTTTAGTCTTCTGAATAAGAGAAGAACCTTTGACTAATCTTAATTATAACCACATTTATGAGTATTCAAATCAAAGAATAATCTCTATGTATTTTAAAAGTAAAGATCACACTTTACTAGGTAATGGCATCCAAATTATTATCCAAAGACATTTTATTTTCAAGCAAGCTTCAGGAGTATCAAGCTTACTTTTGATCAATGTGCTGCTTTTTTAAATGCTTTGTAAAGATTTCATGATACCAAATATGCAATCCAGTTAATGGGTAAGATTTGCTAGCACGACATGAAAATGCTAGAATGAACAGAAAAATTGAATGAATCTGTCATTTGCTCATGTGAAAGTTAAGGTAGTATACTAATTTAAATGTTTAGAGGAAAGAAAATAAGGGTTAACAACTATCTTTTTAAAAATTTATTTTCCAATAAATTCTCAGATCTAGGAAGAATAAAGAAAAAAACATCAAATATAACTTACCTTTTTGTCTCTGGTCCTTACTTCCCCATAGAAATCTAGGGCCTCTTGTGCCTTTAAAAATTTGCCCCGATGTAACAAATACGCGCAAATCATTACACCAGTTCGTCCCTTTCCAGCTTTACAGTGAATTGCTGCTACATGATTGTCATCTTCACTTAGCCATTGGTCAAGATCTTCACAAAAGGGTTTGATAAGTTCTAGCTGTGGTGGATTATGGTCTTCGAAAGGATACTGTGCAACTGTGGTAAAAAGATAACCTCAAATAAGAAAAAAATCTCTCCTGAATTGCTTATTAAAAGTAGGTTAATTTTAGAAATGTTGCATATAAACTTAACAGAGTTCTTAAAGAAAAACTGAACTCCAGAGAAAAATAATTTGTCTCATAATTTTCTAATTTTTGAATAGAAAATAGTCTCTCAACTCAAATTTATTCATTAGACAGGGAAACCAGGTATTATTTTCCTCACTTTATGAAGGAGGAAACTTTGCAATAGAGTAGCAAAGAAGTATCAGAGGTCACAACATATCAGAGGTAGAGGTAAACTCAAAATTAAATGTCACAGGAGCCTCTTATCAGGGCTCTCAATACATTTTCTAACAAAAGGAATTGTAACACTTATAATATTGCATAATCACAAAACATATATATTCCAAAGAGAGTACAGATCACTAACAAATCAACAATGGAAAAGACTGCATTTTACACTTCATATAATAAAAACGTCAAACATGTTATTTTAAAGATGGTCTTGCAAATGTTAGTGTTGTATACACATGACTTTAAAGACATTTACAAAAGAAATTGAGAAAAAAAAAAACCCAAGCTATAAAATGTATACAATTGTAGTAAAGTTTATCAAGCGAAGTTTCAGGTCTTTTCACATGAGTTATAAGAACTCAAAACTTCTCTGTTCCCTATAGTTAGAGTTGAGGTTTTTAAAAAATTTTTTCTAGAAATAGGACTTTAAATATATCACTACTAAATTTTATCTTATTGGTTCCTCTATTAAGATTCTTAAAAATGCTGACTAACATTCAATGTACTTATCTTCTGTGTTATCTAAATATGTGAAAAGTATGTCCTTTATATCTTCAACCAAGTCATTCATAGTGGGGTACAAGATACACTCAATTAAGCCTTTGGTGTGACAGGACAGCTCTTCAAGTAGACAATGACTACCATTACAGGGAATCATCAGGACAGCTTTTACTTAGTCATCTGCCCAGCTGTACCATCATTCCATCTTCATTTCCCCAGTGGCATACAAAAACATCCAGAAAAACCTGTTAAAGCTAGATAAACCTCGAGTAAAACACTCTTTGACCAGTAAGCAGTAGCCTAAATCCACTAAAAATGAAACATTCTTAGTAAATTTATCCTGGCTCTCACAGCCATTAGCACTTCTGAATTCTCAAACCAACTGTTTGAAAGTCCATTCTAAACATTTAGGAGGGATCAATGGCAAATATATCAATCTGTCAAGGCACCCACTTTCTCTTTTTGACTATCACGGCAGCATCTTGCCAAGCTTCTCAACTCTTCAGGTCTCTCATGGTTCAAAGCGTTCCACAAATACAAATGAAAGTTTCTGTGGGCTCTGAGATAGAATTTACTACACCTGGAGAAGAACACATTTAAATCAACTCCTGCTCTCATCTATCAGGCTCCTCTTATCCATATTTCATTATACCCTTTTCCACCACGCAGGTCATGTTCCTCGATAGGAGTTAAGTTGTTCTTCTTTCTCCCTGTAATCTCTTACTGTTACACCAAATGCATCAAACTGTAGGAATAACCCTCTCTTTATTCTACTGTTAGTCTAGGAATTTCTCCTAATTCTCGGTCTATTCTACAATTTAGTCTTCCTAGTACTACTGGCAGGTTTATATGATACTTGTTTCCAAAAACACAATAGCAAAAATTAAATTTATTTTTCAAATTTTCTAAGACCATCTTTAAGATAAATATATCACTTAATAATTGAGATTATTCATTATTGGTATGACAGTAAGATTTAGACTGTTGGCTTCAAGTTATCAAACATAATACAGTGTATTTATGCCTACCTCTGCAGTTAAATTTGGCGGTATCATAATGTCTTTCAGCACATCTAAAAGAAAAGTTTAAATGTGATATAAAATTATCTTTTGCACTTGAGAAAAAAAAGTATATTAGTAGCAAACATTTTCTGAACCTTTATAATGTACCAAGCATTATGTTAAATGTCTTACATTAACTATTGCTTTTAATCTTAAGACTCCTGTGAAGTAGGTACTGTTATTATCCACATTTTACAATTAAGGAAATCAAGGCTGAAAATGTTAAGTATATACAATCAGAGCTTATACGTTTGCTTACAAAACTTATAATGCCACTAATATACAACACTGCAAATTCACTTGCATCTATACCTTCACATTCCTTTTGTGAAAATTATATATGCTAATGGTCTTTATTTTTGATTTCACAAGATATGTGTAAACAACTAACTAGCTTCAATTTTATCTCTGCCTTATAATTGAGCATATACAGTTTTCTCAAACTATTATTACAAAAGATGTATGTTAAAAACAGTAAAATTATAAGGGCAAAGGAAAAGTAAAGAATAACTGAATGATGCTAATCTACTCAGACACAACACTTACTACATCTTTTAACCAGATCTTTCTCTCTTTAGAGAAGCCAAAGGTCATCTTTTTCAATAATCTCTCAGGTTATAAGTTTTAATTAAAGTCTGAGAGTAATGAAAGACTAGTAAGTAAAATCAATATAGAATAGAAAAAAGTAATGTTGACTTAGCATTACTTACAGCATGCTAAAATTTGTCTTTTTAATAGTAGTCACGTTTGTTATCATGCACTGGCTGACTCATGATTAATAGGCCATGTTTATAAACATTAATAGGCTCAGAAAGGGATTCCATACATTAGCTTGTGATCAGCAGCATTCTGGTACATTCAACTACTAACCAAACCAGATATTTTAAAAATTATTTAAAATAAAAACTTAGCATTTTAAAACAAATAAAGGTCCATAGCCTCTGAATCTACCATTCCAAAATCCCCAAATTTTGAAGCATCTGAAACTTTCTCTTAACTGTATGGCAAACTCAATTGCAGCAGAACTTGATCTGAGTTTATGAGAATGTGTACCCCTTAATTAATAGGAATACACTTACAGCAAAGAGTGAAACATTTTATCCTAGGTACTGTTCCAAATCCCACTGGGGTGTTATGCAATACAAAATATATGCTTCCATGTTACCTTTCTAAAAACTGAAAAATTCTGAATGCTGAAACACAACTAGCCCAAAGAATTTCACATAAGAGGTTATGGACCTGTGCTTTACATTTAGAAATCCTGAAATATCTGTAGAGTTCATTTATTTTAAACAAGTTTTAAACTCAAATCCACATGAAGGTTGGGAATTCCCTGGTGCTCTCACTGCCGAGGACCTGGGTTCAATCCCTGGTCAGGGAACTAAGGTCCAACAAGCCAGGTGGTGCGGCAAAAATAAAAAAAAATCCGCATGAAGGTTGAACTAATTATAAGCAAACTGCAACCCACTAATTTCTAACTGGTCAGACCTGAAACAAATCAGCTTCTCATAATATTGCTGAAAACAAAGCTTTTCCATTTTAGCATACTATAATTTAGTATATTGAGTTTTGCTAGAAAGAAAGTTTATTTAACAATGACATATGCACATATACGTATCCTTGCTAAATAATTTCATATTCGCTTTTATTAAAAAAAAATGACAGGCAGAAAGAAGAGAACTGACCAAGAAAATAGTAATGTTTTACACTTTCTTTGGTACAGGTTAAAGAGGAGTATGGTCAATAGAGAAGAATCCTTAATGGAATATTTTATAAGGAATCATGTAAAATAGGGCTTACGAGGTGAGGGGAGAGGTATATACCAGGAAACAATTCTAAGAAACTGGTCTCATAAGAGCACAACAAAAAATAAACATTTTGAGTTTCATACAGCTTCAGTTATCTAAAATTCCTGTACATTTTTAGCAGCTCAAAATGTTTGGCTTGATAAACACTGCTGATAACTGCCTTCATACACTGACTCTCAAATATTATTAAGAGGAAAAAAATGGAGGGAAAGTGAAAATAATGAGCTACTAAATGTCTATTAGATGTGCATACCTTACAAAGTTTCCATGTTGTTAAATTCATCCTCACAATCATTTAACAGTTAATACTGTCTCCATTTTATGTATGAGAAAGCTAAAATTTAGAAGAGCATTACAAAACTGGCCCCAAACCACGATATGTAAATGGAAGAGCCCAGCACCTCTGATTACAAAAGTCAAACTTTTTTCAGTATTGTTCCATACTCCATGCATAATAAAAAATATAGAAGTTTAAAAAACAATAACAAATTTTAGTCAAAGTCAGCATTCCAACAAGAGCATTATTTGGCATAAAAGAACCAACAAACAGTGATAATGAAAACATGAAAAAATTGTGAAAGTATCTACAGGTATGGATAGGGAGTATGTGAAAACATATACTGCGCCTGGTAGTGATAAAAGTGATCTGGGGAGTGGTTGGTCGGGTAAGAAAGAAGACTCTCTTAATTAAAACCTTCTCTGATGGGGCTTCCCTGGTGGCACAGTGGTTGAGAGTCTGCCTGCCGATGCCGGGGACACGGGTTCATGCCCCGGTCCAGGAAGATCCCACATGCCGTGGAGCGGTGGGGCCCGTGAGCCATGGCTGCTGAGCCTGCGCGTCCAGAGCCTAGGCTCCGCAACAGGAAAAAGACTCTCTTAATTAAAACCTTCTCTGATGGGGCTTCCCTGGTGATGCAGTGGTTAAGAACCCGTCTGCTAATGCAGGGGACACAGGTTTGATCCCTGGTCCAGGAAGATCCCACATGCTGCGGAGCAGCTAAGCCCAGGCGCCACAACTGCTGAGCCTGTGCTCTGGAGGCCACGAGCCACAACTACTGAGCCTGTGCACCACAACCGCTGAAGCCCTCATGCCTGGAGCCTGTGCTCTGCAGCAGGAGAGGCCACGGCAATGAGAGGCCTGTGCACCGCAACGAAGAGTAGGCCCCGCTCGCCGCAACTAGAGAAAGCCCACGCACAGCAACGAAGACCCAACGCAGCCAAAAATAAATAAATTTTAAAAATTTAAAAACACAAACTTTCTCTGATAACTGCACACACATACACACACACACAGAGTCCCTTGTAAATTTATGGTATATTAGTGATAAGACAAGTCTTTCAACAAACCAAAATTAAAGATACATGAATGGTAAATGGGATCTGACTAAGACAAGTGTATTTATACTTCCTTATAACTAGAACTCAAAAGATATCTTTTTTTAAATCATCACCTCATATTGGCTTATATAAGACAAGAGAAATAAAGATGCACTGAAAGAGAGCTTTTATGAAGCAGTAGACAGAAAGTGAAGAAAGGGATAAGATTAATAGGAAATGCTTCCAGAGAAATGAGACTCGTCATAGAATCAGCTAGGCATGTAGGTTTCTTTACTCTCTTCAATGGAGCTATCCCTATCTTACAAAATAAAACTTAATACATAAAAATTAACAACAGCTGAAGGTTTACCACAAATTGATGCATAGCTGTATGTCAAATAGAATATACCATGAAATATAGTCAACCTTTTAAAAATTAGTATCCAGTGAACATTTAACTTCCTCAAAGGCAAGAACTATAGTATATCTTTATACCCTATCTCCCCCCTCCTCCCCTTACCCCCACCAGAAGACAGATTACAGAGGAAAATACAAAAATGAAGTACACACACTTGCATAAAACGAACTGATTAATGTACTAAGTAATTCACCAAGTATACCTGAATTTGGTTAATGATATGAGGCTAATTTTGTCCTTTCTTAAAATAACTTACTGAATGCCTGATAATAGAGATATAAAGTTACAGTCAATTATTAGAAAGTCCACATTAAGAACTCTTCTTCACTCACATATGTCATAGTTGCCATAAAAAGTTTAATATACTATTAAATACAGGTATGTCAAGTGCAAATATTTTAAGATCTTTCCATTTACATATGTTTGCAAAGACATACATCACATCTAATTAATATCCTAAAAATAAAAGAAACAAAATAGAAACATCTGCTACTTATAAGACTCAGAAATATAAACAGAGGTAGAAAAGTAAAGAAGACTGAAAAGTGACATCAGAAATCAAAACATGCTACAACTTGGTAGTTCTAGAAACTTCTGAAGAAAGTAAAATTTGGGGTGATTAAAACAAACAAACAAAAAAACAGAAAGGGAATACTGGCATCAACAGTGGATGGTCTGCTACCATATGTACCTGTGTGACCCTGTTCAACTCACTTAACTTCTCTAGGCCTCAGATTCCCCATCAGTAAAATGAGAAGGTTGGACTAAATGATCTCTTTCAGGTACTTTCCAGTCTATGATTCCATTAAATGGATGGGGGAATAAGGGAGTTAAAATATGTGCACCGAAAGCTACTCTCAACTAATAATGAGACAGTTCATTAACTTGGGGGTCCGATGTTTGGATATACAAAAACAAATAGGCAATCAACTCTCCAGGCTAGATACCAATGCCAACTTTAACCATAATAACACAAGTGACCCACAATACTGACAGTACAAACCTGAGTCCTAAATTCTAGAAGCAGGAAGCCATTGCATACAGGAATGAAAAGAATTTCCTTTCCTTTCTTTGGATATAATGTTAAACTCAAATAAAGTTTTGAAATAAGGCAGAATCTGTCTTTAGTATCTTTCTATCTTTAGTAGAGAGTCTGGGACTCTCTACATGCCCAGTACTAAGAGTCTAAGCCTGAGGTGACTCATTTAGTGGACTCCAGCTTTTGACAGTTCATGCCCTGTTTGGTTTTTTGTTTGAAACTTAACTTCTGAATCCAGTTGTTCAAAAACTACAAAACTCTGTGGTTTTTATTTTCCTCCACAGAAACACTCTGGCACCTGTAACAAGAGTTTTTGTAGGAGAGGTTAATCCAGAAAAGAGAAAGATACTCGCACAGATCATTTGTTAAGTTGGAACCCACCTAAACTTAAGTTTCTACAGCACCTTTTACTTTCTTTCATCTTACTTATTACCACTACACCATACACACACACACACACCAGAATCTGACCATAATGGATTATCTGCCATATTCTAGACAATATTATTGCCAACAAGCTTCTTACACGCCATTCTCTCTGCCTGCACTGCCATTTCCCCTCCTCCTAAGCCTCAGGTCAACCTCTATGATTCTTTTCACCCCAGCTCAAACATGCCATTCTTTATGAAACCTTCCCTACGGGGTGCCATGCACTATTTTGACTGTTGTCTACACAGTTCTCTTCTATACAAGAGTTACCTCTTCTATAATACTTTGTCTACCTTTCACATTAGACTATAATTACCTGAGGAATGGAACTACATCTTATTCACCTCTGCACTAACAAAATGTTGTAGAATGTCTTAACATGTAGCAAGCCCTCAATAAATGTTTGCTTCTTTGTTCATCTGAGGAAATCAGTGACAACTCACTAAGAGATACAATACTAGTGTCTACTTCACTCTCAGGTCTTCTGAAGTCTTATCAGAGTACAAAGATCACTAAATTAAAGATAAAAAAGCAACATCCCACAAGCCAATAAGGCACAGAGAATCTTTCATTTTTTTGGTGAATATGTGAAAGCCCACTAAACGCAGAAAAAAACCTTGTTCTTACATTTGATAAATAAACTCTACAGAAATTATAACAGTAAATTAGCATACGTAACTTTAGATTAAAATTTTTTCCATTGCATAATTTATACATATCACATAGGAAAAATAAAAGCCTGGTAGAAACATAACACATTTTATGCACAATTTGTTTTTTGAATTAGAAAATGGTCAATATTTTGGGAAGGAAAAAATGGTCAAGAGCAAAAATGATAAGATATTTTCTTCACACTTTTCTTTCCTTCTTCTTCTATTTTACACCTCGACTCACAAAGTCAAAAGAAAAAATGAAAGGTTAAAGATAAGGTCAGCTAGCTGAATCAAGAGGCAATCCTTACATCCCTGCCCCAGACAAGAGAAACCACCCAATTCAACAATTTTAGTTAACTTATTTATTTTATATACAGTTAGAGAATATGCTAATAGCTTTTTCAATCAATTGACCTAGAGACACAGAATAAAATTATGTCTACTCTAGAAGCATCCCTCCATGGAAGATGGCATTAATGCTTTAGCAGAAGCTGTGTGTGAATTACACTTCAAGTTACCACATGGTTATGGGCCCAAAGATGGGCTAGATGCCAAGTCATTTAAAGCAGATCAAGTAACATGAATCTGTGCCAACATTGTTTTACCTCATCATTACACTTTCTAAATGACCTAACAATGCTCTCAATCAGACTTCTTGAACTAATTGTTTTAGGAATACAATTCTGTTAAAATATATCTTTACCTCATTCTAACAAGGAAATAACTTTCACTCAATAGTTATTTTAGAAGATATTTGCAAGCATACAAACAAGAAAACATACTTACAGATTGTATATCTTGTAATGGTTTTTATGCTTTGAATCCAAAAACCTTAAAACAAAACAAACAAACAAAAAGCCACCATTAACAAAAATGAGCTAACATTTGAAATTACATTACTACTATTGAGAAAAACCAAAAGACAGATTCTATTTTTCCTAATCTCAAATATCATTTAAGAAAAATAAATAAACTCCAATAAATATTCTATCCATGGATTTAAACTAGTAATCAGGTCTTTCTTAAGTAATTATTACATTACACAGATTTATACAATCTGAAGTAAAGCCATAGCTCTTCATAAAATGAATATTTTCATAATCTCTCTTCAGCCTAACATAATGAGATTGAGTATTAAGAAATAACTTCTTTAAAAAGCAGCATTAGCATTTAGCTCAAGTTTACCTAGCTTATACAGTTTTGTGAGAAATAGTCACATGCAATCAAGAAATCTTAAAAATAATCCTGGAAATTCAGCCATCATTTTCTTTCAAACTAAAAACTTTTGATATTTGAAAGATGCAAGTAATAACTATTAGCTCTGTACAAAGTTTATTAAATATTTTCACACACATATTCTCATTTGATGCTCACAAACATCTGAGAGGTAGGTATCAAAGAAATTACAGGACTTGCCCAAGGTCATACAGCTAATACGTCAAAATAATACGTCAAAAGACCAAAGACCTCTCCCCTCAACAATTAGTTAAGAAACTAAACAACAACAATTACAGCCAACACTTACTATATGCCAGGCACTATTTTAAATACTTTATGCATACAAATTTATTTAATCCTGTAAGGTAGGTAATAGAGGGGTTAGAAAAGTATAAGGCTGAGGAAATAGAATAAATAGAAGAACAAATGGAAAACAGAAGAGAAGATTTTAGAAGATCTAAAGTCTAGGAGATTCAACATATGAATAGGCATCCCAGAGAAAAAAACAGAAAACATGGGAGAAGAAATCCAAGATATAATTCAAGAAAAATACCCAAAACTGAAGGCCATGAATTTCCAAACTGAAAGGGTATAATGAGTATTCGGCAATATTAAAACAGACCCAAATAAAGGCATACATATCTCACTGAAATTTCTGAATGCTGAAGACATAAACATAAGATCCTAGCTGCATGAGAGGAAACATGTTTCATAAAATGAATCTGGAATCCGAATAACATCATCCTTTTTAATGGCAATACCAGCAGCTAGAAAACAACTGGGCAAAACCTTCTGACTTAAAATTATTCCCAGCCTAGAATTCCATACCAAGATAGACTATAAAACAAGTGTGAATACATATATAATAAAGGCATTTTAAAATAAGCAAAGTCTCAAATAATTTTGCTTTCCACATATTCTCTCTCAGGAAGTTACTACAAGGTGTGTTCCACCAAAACAAGGGTGGGAAACCGTGAAAGAAGATGACAAGTTCCAGAAACTGAAGAATCCAACGCATGAGAAGAAAAAGGAGAATCCCCAGAATGAATAGTGAAGGGACATCTCGATTAGACAGTCATACAGCAAGCCTAGAGAACGACTAATCCAGATTAGGGCAGACCGGAAGGTTCCTGGAGAAGATGAAATTGATATAATAAAAAATGTGCTCAAACATATATAGAGATTTATACAACTAGGAGTAAGTTTAGGGATGAATTAAGAATGTAGAAACTAACCGAGAGAGAGAGAGAAAGAGAGAGAGAAAAAAGGAGGGAAGAAGGGATGGAGAGAGGGAGAATTGTAAATCCAGGGAAAACAAAATGTGTAGGAAAAACCAGTTATAATATACTGTATTGCTTAACTATGAATGACATTTATCTAGTCATAATGACATAAAAACCCAATATTGATATAACCAAAATTACAATATACTACTGGAAGAATGGGAGAATGAAAATATGTGGTTGGGTTAAGAGGAAAGAAAAAAAGAGTCCATAAACTTGAATGTGAAAAATTATGTTACACAGTAATACAAGCAGTACTTATAACTTTATCACTAACTGATATGTCATACTACAGTTGATGAAGATATCAAAATATTATTTACAATCAACACTGCAAAAATTAACAGTCATTAGACCTGCCAACAGATTTGATTTAAATGTGTTAATAACTATTATTATATAGATGTTTTAAAATATTTTATAACAATTATAACCAAAACTAATATAATAGGCACATTTATAATCCTATGAATTTTATTTTATGGATTTAAAATCATTTTAAGAAAGGGTTCATAAGCTTCACCAGACTGTCAAAAAGGTGCATGGCCTAAGATTAAGAACTCTTGCCACAGGGCATAGTTTGGAAACAAAGGAAAATAACTACCTTTTTTTTTTTGTGGCAGTGGTTGTTAATAAACCCTATAGAACTATTTGATTTTAGTATTTCATGTGTACAACTTTTTTAAAGTAAATATTTAAGGTATGTGTAACTTTTTATAATTCTTTGCTTTAACCCACTACTTCAACCAACCGAGGACGCACTGATTCTGCTACAGACTTCTACTGAGCTATAAATATATTACAGGAAAAAGTGGTTTGTTACAGACCCTTTCACTCCTGTCTGTTCTACCCTCTTTATCTTCTATATTCCTGTACCTTTTTCTCAATTTTTACTTTTGGACTTTTCTTTAAATTGAGGTAAAAATTTACATACAGTGAAATAGACAGATCTTAGGTGTACAATTCTATAAGTTTTGTAACAACCACTCTAATCAAAATATAGAACACTTCTACCACCCCAGAAAATTCCCTCATGCCCGTTTTCAGTCAAGCCCCACCAAGCTCTCAGGTAGCTACTACTATTACCATATATTAGTTTGGCCTTGTTCTTTAATTTCATGTAATTGTAATCATGTAATATGCATTCTTTTTAAACTGATTTCCTTCACTTAATGTTTTTCGAATTTACCCATGTTGTTACATGTATGGATAGTTCATTCTTTTTATTCTATTATTCCACTGCATGAACATAACACCATTTGTTTATCCATTCTCCTTTGATGGATATCTGGGATGTTTACAGTTTGGGGTTATTATGAATAAAGTGCATAAACATTCTCGTGCAAGTCTTTTGGGGGACATATGCTTTCATTTCCTTGAGTAAATAACAGCTAGGAGTAGAACTCCTGGGTCACAGAGGAGATAGGGTGCGTGCATATTTAACTCTATAAGAAACTACTGAACAGTTTTCAAAAGCAGCTATACCATTCTACAGTCCTACCAACATTTTAAGAGTTCCAGTTGCTCCACAGTCTCATCAATATTTGGTGTTGTCAGCTTTTTAAAATTCTAGTCCTTCATTTGTTTATTAGCCATTTTTACACTTTCTTCTTTGAAATGTCTGTTTAAGTCACTGGCTCATTTCTTCCCCCAAATGGATTATTTGTCTTTTTTATTACTGATTTATAGGAGTCTTTTATATATTCTGGGTATAAGTCCTTTGTCAGTTATTTGCTCCTTGTGTATGACTTGCCTTTTCATTTCCTTAATATTGTGCTTTGAAAATAAACAAATTTAAATTTTGATAAAATCCAATATATCAAATTTTTCTTTTGTTTAGAACTTTGCATCCTCTCTGAGAAATCTTTCCCTACACATAAAGAATTCATAAAGATATTCTCTATGTTTTGTTCTAGAAGCTTTATACATACTTTTAGACTTTTCTCAGTTTCTATTTTAATTTGGTTGGAAATTTAGGTAAATATTATGGGTAATTAGAATAACCAAAACATAGACAAATGATTTGAAGGACAGTGATCATAAAATTTAATAAACAACAACTCATTGCTACCTGCCATATTTTCCACCATAGGTTTCTTCTGAGAGAAAATGAATAAGTAAAAAATGATCTACAAAATACAATTTTCTCACGGAAAGCCTACAATGTAAATGTGAGCAGAGGGGGGGAAAAAGGTATTTTGGAGAATTAACAGTTCATTTTTAGTTCATTCTGAGTCTGGTAACTATGTTTTGAATCTAAATACATAAACCAATACTATATTAATAGGTATGTACACATCCCATTGCCCATCTCCAAGGAATACTATTCACATGTGGCAGCCCTTCGTACACTTCAACTGGAGTCTAAAGGACTGACAGAACACATACCAAAATGATCACAGTGGCTATCCTGGGTTTTCAGGGAAAGATGGAGGCTTTCATGATTTACTTTCAACAATTTACTTCTACAATTTTGTTGTTAAAACATAAGCACATACTACTTTCAAAAGAAAAAAGTTTTCTGTCCTAATGTATTTTCCCAAAAAAGTAAGAACTGATGAAATTATATCACACTATGTTTTACCTCCAAAAAGTGAGCTTCATTAAAAGTCTAGGTTCTTTTAAACAGTATTTTTTAGAGTTTACATAAAATTAATATTTTCATATACTATTTTTAAAGTAGAAAAAACAAGGATCAAAGCTTTTTTCAATGTGATAACAGTCCTCCTTGAGAAATAATTAGTTTTAATGATTCATGCAATTCCTATTTATAAAGACTCATGAGGTTTTTCTTAATTGTATTTTCATTCATACTGAGTCTGTCCTGAGGATGTTAAAAAAAAGAAATTATTGGCACACACTGTATGCCAAAATCACAAATCTAACATCAGTGAGAAATGATGTCAACAAAACAGAAACAATTCATTAAAATGCTGGTAACGTGTTATCTCTTTAAATCCCTCCTAGAGGCTCCAGCCATGGAAAGCCTATTCTTCAATTTCATCAGGACACTTCATATGTTACTTTAGCTAGGTGTCTAAATTGTATGTTCAAAGCCAACTTTTATCCTCTTTTAACTTTCAAGTATTATTTATTATGGGCACAACTGCTAAGAATTTCTGCTTCCCAATCCTTTATTTTTTCTACATTCCATTCAGGAAGTACTAAAGGCTTCCTAAATAAACAGCCTCATTTGATGCCTTATAACACACATTTAAAAATAAAATCACTTCACTTCTAGAAAAGAAAAGTATCTATTAGGGTAACCTTTCATTAAATTAAATATCCCACAAAATAATACTGATTGACCTAGTAAAACGGAAATACATTAGAGATGGTAAATAGGTGTCAAACTAGTAGTGGCTTGTTGAGGGGCAATGTTAAGGCTATTAAAACAGGTTGGAGACTGGGAAAGAATATCTGCCATTAGTGAGGGAGAGAGAATAAAATAAAAATTTTCACTTTATTTGCCATTTCTAGAGAACATCAATACAAATATATGGGTAAAATTCAGTAAAAAGCAAAATTTGAACATTATAAATTATTATACAGTAGCAAAGTTATTGTAACCAGATTAAAGTTCTATTATGAATAGGCCTTAAATAACTTTGTTCTAAAAATCTTTTTTTATACTGGCGTTCAATATAAAGGGGCCATCTCTTAAAATTTTTCTTACAGGAGCATGTATATACTTTTGACCGTTAAAGAGTATCTGGTACAGGAGTTTTCCTCTTGTAAATAACTGTAAAACTGGGCAAAATGTATGAGGCACTAAACAAAAGGTAGCATAGGCTTATGATCCCTAGGGAAAAAGAAACATGAGGTTACCCCATGGCTGCCTTGTTTTCAGGTTGGAGACTCTTTTCTGACACAGCAGAAGGAAGCAGCACAAATGGAACAAAGGTTTCACTGAGGTATACAGGCAGAGATTGGAGTTGGGTGGTAAAGCAGCTAGAGTTTGTGGAAGAGGGTAGCAGAAAAAGGAGGATGAACAGACAGAGGGACTTCGAAGTGTGTATGGAAATTCACCTCAGGGCCTTGGCCATGGGTTGGGCTGCATATGTGCAGAATCTGGAAGCATAATGGAGATGACACCAGAGATAGCACAGCTCTAGGAGAAGGAGTTCTGGTCCAGCCAGAGTGGAGAGACCTCACTGAGGAACTCACGTATTCAGCTGAGAACCCAGAAAGGCCACACGTTAGGAGTAAGGATCATGCCCTGAACAAAAGACAAAACTAAAATAGGCCTGCCTTAACAAAGCAAACCAAACCTGATAATACAAGAAGATTAACCATTAATTTAAATGCCTGCCAAAATGAAACTCAGCACCCTTAAATTAACATTCAGACTCCCTACAATATATCACCCACAACATTCATCATACAATTAAAACTTATTAGACATGCAAAGCAGGAAAACATGACCTATGACCAAGGAAAAAAAAGCAGTCAGTGGAAACCAACACCAAGACAAACCAGATGTTAGAATTAGCAGACACGGACTTTGAAGCAGCTATTATAAATATATATGGGAATGTAAAGGAAAATGATTATAGCAAATGAAAAGACAAATCTCAGCAAAGACACAGAGACTATAAAAGACAGAAATTCTGGGTCTCAAAAGTACAGTATCTGAAAAGAAAAAAATCTACTTGCATGGTCTTAATGGAAGACTGGGAACTGCAGAAGAAAGATGTGGCAGATTGTATTTTCTAAGAATGACTACATCTCCCATCCCACATGCTCTTCATACAACATAACCTTAACACTGTTCCTATCAAGTGATGGGGTCTATGGTCCCTCCCCCTTGAACTTGGGCACACCTTTGTGACTGCCTCAACCAACACAGTATGGGCAGAAGTGACATAAAGCTATTTCTAAGGCTAGGTCATAAAAATGCCATGCTCTTTTACCCATGCACTTCATTCTTAACAAGCTGCCATGCTATGAGGAAGCCCAAACTAGCCTACATGGAAAGGCCAAGTATAGGGGTTCTGGCCAACAGCCCAACTAAAGACCCAGATAAGGACTGCATTTCCCAGACATGTGAGTGAAAACACCTTCAGATGATTCAGCCCCCAACGTGCCAACTCATCTCCAGTCACTGAGTCTTCCCAACTAAGGCCCCAGACACCGTGGAGCAGAAATAAGCCACCTCCACCATGCCTTGTCTGAATTCCTGACTCACTTAATCTGTGAGTATAAAATAAATAAATGGTCTATGCTATTTATGTTTAGAGGTGGTTTGTTATGCATAAATATTAGCTGGAAAATAAAGATATGAATTTGACCAAAGATTAGTAGTAATTATCTAACATGAAGAACAGAAGAAATTGAAAAAAATTTTAAAGACATTACAGCCGGAAATTCCCCACCCATGGTGTAAAACATTAACTTAGAGATACTAGAAGCTCAATAAACTTCAAGTAAGACAAATATAAAAAGAACCACACTATGCATATCATGATCAAAACCACTGAAAACCAAAGACAAACGGAAAAAAACAAAAGGAGTCAAAGAAAAAGACACATTATGTATAGGAGAATACCAGTCTGAATAATGGCTGACTTCTCATCAGATCTAATGAAGTGCTGAAAAGCAAAAAAAAAAAAAGCCATCCCAGAAGTCTATATCCAGCAAAATGCCCTTCAAAAACAATCAACATAAGCTGAGAGGATCTGTCGCCAGCAGACTTGCCCACAGGCTGAAGGGAACTAATTCCAGATGAAAAGTGAGTCTACAGAAAGAAACAAAAAGCATCAGAAATAGTAAATATAGGAATAAATATAAAAGGACATCTTTTTCTTCTCTTGATTCCACTGAAAGACAACTGACTGTTTAAAGCAAATAAAATAACACTGTATTCTGGGGTTTATTACATACATAGATATAAAATCATACCAAAAAATTGAGGCAAGCAGAATTTTACTGTTGTAGGGCTCTTATATTTTAATGGGAACTGTAATAAGCTAAGAATGTGTTCTATAATACCTAGAACAAACTCTAAATATATATATATATTTATACATACAAATAAAAAGTCAATAGAAGAATTTAAATTGAATACCTGAAAATATTCTATTAACCCCAAAGAGGACAGAAAAAGAGGAATGGAGAGAATGAGAGTGAAACAGGAATGAATGAACAACTAAACACAAATAGAAAGATGTTGGTCTTAAATAAAACATATTAATCATTATATTAAATATAAATGGACTAAACACTCCAATTAAGCAAGTTGGTGATTGGGGATTTCCTTGGTGGCTCATTGTTAAGAATCCGCCTGCCAGTGCAGGGGACACGGGTTCAATCCCTGGTCCAGGAAGAACCCACATGCCGTGGAGAAACTAAGACCGTGCACCACAACTACTGAGCCTGCGCTCTAGAGCCCACGAGCCACAACTACTGAGCCTGCGAGCCACAGCTACTGAAGCCTGCACACCTAGAGCCCATGATCCACAACAAGATAAGCCACCGCAATGAGAAGCTCGCACACCACAATGAAGAGCAGCTCCCACTCGCTGCAACTAGAGAAAGCCTGCACGCAGCAACAAAGACCCAACGCAGCCAAAAAAAAAAAAAAAAAAGTCAGTGATTACAAAGCAAGTTCAAAACTGACCTTCATATTTCTTCATGAAATATAGTACATATAAATGTTTACATATACTTGCTACACAAGTTGTCACTCTCTACAAATTAATATACTATGCAATGTTCAACTCTGAAGAAGACAAGATTACATAAATCAAATGCAAAACTCAATCTAGATGCTCTATACATTAACACCATGCTACTGAACTCATTGTAGTAGAGGAGAAAAAATCTAGATTGCAAGATAAGCTTTATACTGACTCTTAGAAGGCATAAGAAACTCAGTTATTACTTTGAAGTTACTGGTGGTCCAGAGTCTAACCCTCTACCTTTCAGGGTTAGACTTGATCCTGTTAGTATATTGAGTGGGTTATTCCCCCCCTCCCCAGGGACAAATTAAAACCCATATCATATGACTGATGTATAAATATCACAATGATCATAATGGCAATATACTAATTTATTGAAAAATCCAACTGCCATAAGAACTAAATTATTCATATCTTTATGACCATATCTCACCATAAGCAGACCTGAGAATTGAAATCAGAATGTTGCTGAATAAATGTGGAATCAAACAAGAGAAGTTAGTTAAATGAAGCAATTTTTAATAGACTAAGATATTCTGATGTTTCCATCTCCACAAAAGGAATGGTTTTGCCAAAAATATCTAAAGTTCATTGGCTAAGGCTTCCTTTCTCTTGGCAGTGCTTTTTCCATGTTTCAATAGCTAACCAATCCTTCTTTTCACTGAAAGGCTTTATGTTGACAAACTAAATATACTCCACTGCATTAAACTGAAGTCTTACTGTAAGGCCTGAGAGTCATTCTGTTTTTTAAAGGTGAACTGGTATATTTCTGCTTGGTGCCAGTACTTACTGATATTAAGGTCTATATTATTAGAGCTGGGAACTGATAAAAATTCATCCAACAAATATTTATTGAACACCTGCAATGTGACAAGCACTACTGTGGATACATTGGTAACAAAACTCCAAGTAGGAACAACCACAATCATAATAACAATTGCTCCTAGCAGCTTGAGAAAAATCCATCAGCAAACCCCCTTTCAAGGTATCCCATTCAGAAAATAGCCTAAGAACACTAGATAGCTCTTACTAATTCAGAAATAGGCTAAAAAGAAAAATAATTACTTATTTGCTACATTTTTCTGTAGGTGAGTCACTATTTGGTAACCATTTTTAATTCATCTGCTGTATCCATGTTGAATCAACATTTGCCCTTAGAACCCTAATATACCTACAATTACTACTGCTACTACTAAAACATGAAATTGGATTGTTGTTTTTCTTTTTAACACATAAATTATATCTGCCTTAATCCCATTAACACAGGCAAACTGCAACTATTCTAGCCCTTGACTATTTCCTTCTAGTCATCTTCAGGTTGTCAGAATTAAAATCAGTCATGTATCGGACACAAGGAAAGTATCTTGTGGAAAATGTACTTTTCACTCTTGCCTGCACAGTAGTACTTTCTCCTACATTATCTCAAGTTAAATAGAAGAGCAAAAATAAGAGCTTTATATTATATTCAGGTGAAAGGTAGTAATCCCCAGAACTAAAGAAAATCTATTCTATCTAAAGAGGTATAAAATTAGAAGGAAAAGAAATAAACAGTGTAGTAAGTAATCTATAACCCACTGAAAAAAATTCAGAAGGTTATTAAAAATATTATGAATAAGAAACCACCAAACATTTCTCTGAAGAAGTTGTATCATCTTGTGCTTTTACATGGATAAGAGTTCCAGTTGATCTACATCCTTGCCAACCCATTAGCCCTTTAAGTTTTAGCCACCCCATTAAATATGAAATAGGATCTCACTGCGTTTTAATTTTCATTTTCCTGATGATTGAGTTTGAATTTTTCATATGCTTATTGATCATTTATAAATCTTCTTTTAAAAAGTTTCTGTTCAGATCTTTTGCCCTTTATGGGGTTGTCCTCTTATGAATTTGTAACAGCATCTTTATACTGTGTTGAATTCAAGTCCTTTGTCAGATATATGCACTGCAAATATTCCTCCCAGACTGTGGCTGCTTTTTTATTCACTAATGGTGTCTTTCAAAAAACAGAAGTATTTAATGTTGATGAAGTTCACTTTGTCAATTTTTTCTTATACGGTTAATTTTGTATGTACTAAGAAATCTTTGACTAAACAAAAAGTCACAAAGATTTTCTTCTTTGGTGTTTTTATCTAGAAGTTTTATAGTTTTACATTTTCTTTTATGTTTCCATCTATAATCCATTTTAAGTTAATTTATGTGTACAGGCATACCTCAGAGATATTTTGAGTTTGGTTCCAGACGACTACAATAAAGCAGATATAGCAACAAAGCAAATCACATGAAATTTCTGGTATCCCAGTGCATATATAAAAGTTATGTTTGCACTATACTATAGTCTATTAAGTGTGCAATAACAGCATTATGTCTAAAAAAAACAATGTACCTACCTTAACTTAAAAATACCTTATTGCTAAAAAATGCTAAACATCACTTGACAACTCAGGGCTGCCATAAACCTTCAATTTGTAAAAAAAAAAAAAAATGCAGTATTTGTGAAGTGCAATAAAGTGAAGCATAACAAAATGAGGTGTGCCTGTATGATGAGAAAGGTTCATTTTACTTTTCATACTGACTTACAGTTGTTCCAGCTTCATTTGTTAATAAGCCTTTGTCAATTAATGTATATGTGAGTTTTTCTGGAATCTCTATTTTGCTCCATTGATCTACACTATATGACCCAGCAATTCTACTCATAGGTAGCCAACAGAAATGAAAATATATGTCCACAAAAGTCTTGCCCATGAATACTCATAGCGGCTTTGTTCATAATAGACCCAAACTGAAAACAACCTGAATATCCATCACAGGGGAATGGATAAATAAATTATATCATATCCATAAAATGGAATACCACTCAGCAATAAAAAGAACCAAATTACTAATAAAAGCAACAACAGGGATGAATTTCAAAACTATTATGCTAAAAGAAAGAAGCCAGACACAAAACAGTACATACTATATGACTACATTTATATAAAATTCTAGAACAGGCAAAACTTATCTACAGTGAGAGAAGACAAATTTAGAGATTGCCTGGAACCAGGGCTGGGGACTGATTGCAAAGGGGCATTAAGAAACTTTTTATGGTAATAGAAATGTTCTAAATCTTGATTGTGGTGATGTTTACATGGGCATATATATGTCAAAACTCAGTGAAGTGTACACTTAAAAAAGGTACATGTTGCATATAAATTATACCTTAAAAATTGGTTTTTAAGAGTAATATGATTATAAGCATCAATTTATAAAATGCAACCCACCTCAAAAAATCTCAAATTTATTTTGATTAATAGCAGACATAGCAATAGAAGGAGCACATCATCTTCAGGAATTAGAACTTTTTTGAATGAAAAGCAAAATGGCACTGTCTAGAATAGTAGTCCAATAGAACTTTCCACAATGATGGAAATGTTCTATATCTGTGCTGTCCAACACAGTAGACACTAGCCACATGTAGCTACTGAGCACTTGAAATGTGACTGGTGCAAAGGAAAATGAATGAGTAAATTTATTTTTAATGAATGTAAATTTAATCATAATCAGCTACATGTGGCTAGTGGCTACCATATTGGATAGCATAAGTCTAAAAGATGTATCTATGAAAAAATCCACTGGAATACAATGCACATGCTTCTTAGAAAGGAAACAGAAATGGGTATATTCTTGGGATAGAGAATAAAATTGAAACAGAAGAAAGATACAGTAATAACTGGGGACTTCACAACTGTCAAAATATCCACTGAAAAAGGTATTTTCAACTATATGCAATTTTCTAACAAATTCTTGATATTTTTTTATTAATTTTCTTTTATCAGTAGACTAGTAAAGAAGGGAACTACAATTTGGACACATTTCTAACCAAGAATGAGGAACAAGTTTGAGTGGAAATGCCAGGAAACAGGGAGAAAGTGTTCATATAATTTTAGAATTTACGTCAGACAAGGAAGGAAATACTGGCATAGTTAGATATGATACAGATCAGTAAAACGGATTTCAAAAGCTTCATTTAAATAACAGGCTATGAATTCATAACTCAATATCTAAAAGGAAAGACCATAGAGAGGCTTTAAAAACTAAAATTCTGTATAAACAATTACAAATGACTCTAGTTTAAAAAAGACAAAAGAGGAAAAACAGAAATTATCTAAGACCAATAAACATAGCTGCAGAGAATTTACCCACAACGTTATTTTAAAAATAAACAAACAAATAAATACATACCGCCAGAAAAAAGGAGGGAAATAGTTATAGATGAACATAAAAGAGTAACATATATAAAGGAACATAAAAATGGAAAAGACAAAAGAAAAGGCTTGGAGTGCGGGGCAATGTTTAGACTAAAAAAAGAACAATAAATAAGGTAGAATTCCATGAGTTAGACAGCTGTATAATGCTAGAGGTAGAAAAAAAGCAGGAACTCCTAAATCTCCTTTTCACTTCTATCTTCTCTGTCCAAGAGAATATTGCTCTGATTCAATAACTCAAGAGCGATTGGTACATGATATTTCTCTGGATTAAAAGCATTTTTTATTTGCAATTTAAGCAAGGCTATCTCTTAAAGAACATTTCTTAACAAACAGCTATCAACAAAAATCTCTGCTATTCCATGATTATACATATTAGTAGAGAAGACAGTTAACAATAAATAATTCAAACAGAAATAATCCACTAAGCTCTTTATCACTGCTTCATCTGAATCTTGTAGTTGTAAAATTCAAATGGCAAGAGTGGCATAGCATTATAAAAATGGTCTGAAGAAACGGTACCACTAATTTGCTAATTTTCAAAAAGTTCATAAAAATCATTAAGAAAAAAAATAATAATAGGGTGGTATACACAAACAAACCAAGGAAAAATCTGTTAAGACCAATAAAGATCACCAAGTTGTTTAATCTCAAAAAGAAATGCAATCAAAAATCAAATTATAACAAATAGTAAAAAGTTTTAAGTTTCATAATATTCAGTTCACCAAGACTGTGAGAGGGGCAAGACTCATACATGTTGGTGAGAATATAAAATGATACCATTTTTTAGTTTAAACCATGGACCCACTGGACCCACTGCAAAGAATTTACCTTAAGGATTATAAGTACTTGCAAAAGGACACCAAGATAAATGTGTGAAGCTTTTCATTAGAGCACTGTTTTCAATAGCAATAACTGGAAATACCCTAAAAAATGTATCTGGGCAGGCTGTTTATTATGGTATGATCATAAAATGGAATAAAAGACAACCAATAAAATAATCAATTATATCTCCACACCAATATGGAAAATTCCTAAGTATGTTAAATGAAAAAAGAATATGCAGTATGTTCTCATTTGTAATTCTTTAAAAAGTGAGTATAAGATGAAAACAATTTTTTAAAGAATATGTGAAACTTTTAATTGTAGATATCTTTGGGAAGAGGGTCTGAGGGTGGGACGTGTAAAATAGGAGAAATCTGTAGGGGATATTTGCCATCTCTAGGCTGCTGAGCATCCAAAACCATTCCATTTTGGAGAATTCAAGAGATGAGAAGCAAATACACCCTTCCCCATCTTGCTCGCATCACATGTACAACGTCTAAGATCAGTTATGTCCTTGTGTTCTGAACACTGAATCCCGGTAGTGAGAGCAAGGTGCGGAGCAGTCAGAGATTATTCAGAGAGATCCCCAGAGGAACTTAAAGTTTATGAGCACAGCCACCAATATCCAGTCATGGTGGCAGTATCGGGGACAGCAAATATCCAAGCAGCAATGTCCTCAGCATAGGATACTCTTATTATAACCTCTTGACTATGCCCTGCTTCTCTTAGCTTCTGAAAATCTTCAAAGTCTGGTTCTCTAGCTATGAGCTATCTAATATTTTTCAAAAAATTGTCTTCTAATTAAGCTAATTAGAGTTACCTTTTGTCATGTGCAACCAAGAACACTGACTGCTTTCTTTTATTTTCCTATAGTTTTCTTTTCTTTTTTTTTTAATGAGGGTTGGTGAAATCATACACATACTTTTTTGTGTGCTCCCTTTAATATTTGAACTTTACTGTAATTTCTTATCTAGCACTGTGGGCAACAGTGAGACAGGCAGGAGAATAAACAATCTATTTAAAAGAAAACATCACAGCATTTTTTTTTTAAAGGAGGGAGGGTAAGTTCTCTCAAAGAACTTGAATATTACTTAGGGAAACATTCAGCATGACTGTCCCTCCCACTTCCTCCTCTCTCCTCCCAAGGATTTCATGCCCACAATTGGCTCATTGCCTTATAAGTCTGATACAATGGAAAGGCGGAAAAAAGCAAGAAAACACCACTTTCCAAAGGGAAATGGGAAAATTTAACTGTGGATACTTGGAAAGTTGAGAATAAGAACTTAGACAAGAGCAGAGAGGTAATACCCTCAAAACTTAAAAAATCTTGAATTCAAATCTCTCTCATTTCTATACCTTATTTCAAATAATTTCATATATATATAAAATCTGAATTCATTAAAGACAGTTGTGAGAATAAACACTGTCTTATTTTTTAAGTCTTTCCTTTCCTCAAAGAATTCCTATGAGATAGTTCTAAATAAGCTTCCAATGTGCAAAATTTTTAAAATTATTTTTGTCAAAATAATATATAAACATATATATTCCAAGAGATATAAAAAGTTTGTAATAAAAAATTACTTGAGTGAAGATGGCAGAATAGGAAGCACTAGGAATGCATCTCCCCACCTAGACAAAAATTGTACTGGCATAATCTGTCTGATGTAACTATTTTGGAACTCTGGAGTCTATTCAAAAGCTTGCAGCTTCCAGGAGAAGGCCTGGACAGTAAATCACAGTTAATTTCAATTTCAACTCTTGGTGTGGTAGCAGCTATCCACCCCTCATCCCCTCCCAGCAGGCAGCCATGGATGTATTCCTGATGGAGCTTGTGGGACTTGTCCTCCAAATATCAGAGATCTGTGTCTTGATCCTTGACTGCTGCTTCTGATTACGATTATGGATGTGCAGACACAGAAGCAGGCTGCCATTGTTGCAATTCCCAACAATTGAAATGGCTTCCAGGGGATTTAGAGATCCAGAGCCTATTTTTTTTCCCTTTTCTTCTTTTGGGAGCCAGACATTTAAGAAGTATGACATCCATGAAAAGGATGAACACTAAGTCTTTCTGTGTGAACACTAGTCTTCAACTTCTTCGGGTAAACAGCCAAAGGGGTGCATTGCTTGACTGTATGGAGTAGGTGTGGTTTTGTAAGAAACCACCAACTGTCTTCCCAAAGTAGTTGTACACAGCGTGCTGTGGAGTTTTCATATACTGCCATATTGAATAGGAAGAGAGTTTCTGTATGCTACATACTGGATAATTCTACCTATAATACATTCTGGAAAAGTCAAACAGAAGCTTTACAGTGGAGACTGTAAAAACATCAGTGGTTGCCAGAGGCTGGGGAGAAAGAGGGATGAATAGCCGAAGCACAGACCACTTTTAGGGCAGTAAAGCTACTCTGTATGATACTATAATAGTGGATATATATTTATAATGATAAATTTGTCCATACCCACGGACTGTACAATACCAAGCCCTAATGTAAACTATGGACTTCACATGATAAAGATGTGTCAATGTAGGTTCATCAATTTTAACAAATGTACCACTCTGGTTGGGGACATCGATAATGAGGAAGCTATGCATGAATAGCAGGGGGTATATGGGAAATCTCTGTACCTTCTGCTCAATATAGCTGCAAATGTAATATGGCTCTAAAAAATAAAGTCTATTAAAAAAAAAACAACAACACTCCACAGCTAATGTGATATGCTATGGTAAAAGACAAAGTTTTTCCTCTAAAGTAAATAACAAGGCAGGAGGCCTGTTTTCGCCACTTCCATTCAAACATAGTACTGAATGTTCAAGCCAGAGTAATTAGGCAAGAAGAAGAAAAAAAGGCATCCAAATTAGAAAGAAAGAAGTAAAATTATGTTTGCAGATGACATGATCTTATATATAGAAAACTTTTAAGATGCCACAAAAAAATTGTTAGAATAAACAAATTCAGCAAAGTAGCAGCATACAAAATTAACATGCAAAAATCAGTTGCATTTTTATACAATAACAATGAACAATCCAAAAAGGAAAATTAAGAAAACAATTCTATTTACGATAGCATCAAAAAGGATAAAATATCTAGGAATTATCTTAAGCAAGGAGTTGAAATACTTGTACACAAAAAGCTACAAAACACTGTTAAAAAAAATTAAAGAAGACCTAAATAAACAGAAAGATATCTCATGTTCCTGGATTAGAAGACTTGGTATCGTTAAGATTTCATACCATACTATGCAATCTATAGATTAATGCAATTCCTATCAAAATCTCAGCAACTATTTTCTTTTGCATGAATAGAAAATTCCATCCTAAAATTCATATGGATTCTCACAGGACCCTAAATCGCCAAAACAACCTTGAAATAGAAGAACAACGTTGTAGGACTCACAATTCCTGATTTCAAAATTTACTTTGTACAAAGCTACAATGTATGGTACTGGCATAAAGACAGACATACACCAATGGAATAGAATACAGAGCTCAAAAATAAAACCTTGTATATACTGTCACATGATTTTTGACTAGTGTGCCAAAATTATTCAATAGAGAAAGGAGAGTCTTTTCAATAAATGGTGCTGGGAAACGTGGATATCCACTTGCCAAAGCATTAAGCTGGACTTTTATCTTACATCATATACAAAAATTAACTCAAAATTGATCAAAGACCTAAAACTATAAAACTCTTAAAAGGAAAGACAGGGGAAAAGCTCATGACATTGGATTTAGCAATGATTTCTTGGATGCAACACTAAAGACACAGGCAACAAAAAATAGATACACTGAACTGCATCAAAATTTGAAACTTTTATGTATCAAAGGACAAAAGCAACACAGTAAAAAGGCAACCCATAGGATGGAAGAAAATATTTGCAAATCACATATCTAATAAAGGATTAATATCCAGATATATAAAACTCAACAACAAAAAAACAAACCATCCAACTCATAAACAGGCAAAGGACTTAAATAGATATATCTCCAAATAAGATATAAAAATGGTCAATAAGCACATGAAAAGATGCTCAACATCATTTATCATTAAGGAAATGCAAATCAAAACCACAATGAGATACCACTTTACACCCATTCGGATGGCTATCATCCAAAAGAAACAACCAACCAAACAAAAAAAACCCAGAAAGCCCAGAAAATAGCAGTGTTGGCAACGAGGATGTGGAGAAATTGGAACATCTGTACATTGCTGGTAGGAATGTAAAATGATACAGCCACAGTAGAAAACAATACGATAGTTCCTCAAAAAATTAAGCGTGGAATGACCATTTGACCCAGCAATCCCACTTCTGGGTGTATACCTAAACAAATTCAAAGCAGAGACTTGAACACATACTGGTAGACCCATGCTCATACCAACATTATCTACAATAGTCAAAAGGTGGAAGCAACCCAAGTGTCCATCAACAGATGAATGGATAAACAGACTGTGGTATATACATACAATGACACATACCACAATATGGGTGAACCTTAAAGAAATTACACTAAGTGAAGTAAGTCACAAAAAGATAAATATTAAATGACTCCACTTATCTAAGGTACCTAGAATGGTCAAACATATAGAAACAGAAAATCGAACAGTGGTTTCCAGGGGCTGGGAGTAGGGGGAATGGGGAGTTACTGTTTAAAGAGTACATTTCAGTATGGAATGATAAAATAGTTTTAGAGATGGATAGCGGTGATAGTTGCACAAGAAAGTGAATATACTTAATGTTACTGAAACTGTACACTTAAAAATGGTTAAAATGAAATTACCTTATATATATTATACCACAATAAAAAAAAAATTACTCATTTCCATCTCTTTTCATCCTCAAACCCATATTTTTTCCCCCCAAAGCAACTACCCTCAAGTACTGGAATTCCTTTTCCTGGTATTTAATTCAGCATTTCTACATAATATACATAATAATGCTTTTTGTAGATTTATCAATTACCTACATATTTTCTGCCATGTTAGAGGAGGCTTACAAAACCAGTAGTACCCCCAACACAAATATTTCATTTCTCTTAATCCCCTCCAAATGGCACCATCACAATTTTGGGTTAAATAAATCAACAGATATTAAATTTAAATTGCTTCCTGTTTCTAACTCACCTAATTTCCTAAGAATCTATTATATTTTCTCCTAAATATTTCAATATCCACCTATAATTTCTTTCCCTGCAGCCCTCTGTCCTACTGCTCTAATCACTACTGGTTACTCTTCAGCTTTGTGGCACCGTTGTCACCCTGGGACTTTCCTTTGTTGTTTCTGAGTTGTATTCTCTGTTTATCGAAGCCCTTTTCTTTTCTTCCATGGATTATTTCCCTGTTTTGCTAGGGCACATCTTCTAGTAATCTCCTAAGATATGTTACAAGGACAAATTGTTTTTAGTCCTTGAGTGTCTTTTTTTTCCTACTCTTGCACTTGATTGATGGTTTGGCTAGACACAGAATTCTAGGCTGACTGCAGAACATCTGAAGTGCTGTTCCTCCATCTTCTATCTTTAATTCTACTGCTGAGAAGTTAGATGCCACTGATATTCCTAATCCTTTCTAAATGATCCTGAAAGCTTTTGAGAAATTCTCATTATTCTTGGTATTTTTAATTTCAAAATAATTTGCCTGGTATTGGCCTGTTCTCATTTATTGTGCTTGGCACTATATAGGTCTTTTCAATCTGGAGACTCAAATCCTAAAGAAATATCTGGTATAATACCAGAAACGATTTTCTTTGATGAGTTCCCACACTGTGTGGGGACCAACACTGTGTTAGGCCAAACAAAGGACATCAACAAGCTAGATGAGCCCAAGAGTTTCCAGTTTTTGTCCTCTGATATACAGGATTTTATGGTTATTAAGGAAATCAGCTTTGGAATCTGACAGACCTGGACTCAATCCTCAGCCTCAGTTCTTACCAGCTGTGGCACTTGGGGAAGTTAGCTTCTTTTAAACCATCTATGAAATGGTGATCGGTTTACTGTAGCAATTTAATAAGATGACGCATGTAAACTGCTTATACAACAGTAACACATGTATATAATAAATGTAAATGTTACCTATTATTAAAATATCAAAAATTGAATTGGTGCAGATAATTTAATCATTGTCAAATCCTTCATGGCTTCACTATTTGTAAAGAATAAGACTAACAGGGCTTCCCTGGTGGCGCAGTGGTTGAGTCCGCCTGCCGATGCAGGGGACACAGGTTCGTGCCCTGGTCCGGGAAGATCCCACATGCTGCGGAGTGGCTGGGCCCGTGAGCCGTGAGCCGTGAGCCGTGAGTCATGGCCACTGAGCCTGCGCGTCAGGAGCCTGTGCTCCGCAGCGGGAGGAGCCACAACAGTGAGAGCCCCGCGAACGGCAAAAAAAATAAAAAAATAAAAAAATAACAAAAGAAATGGGAGGCAGCAAATGGGGACAGGGTTTTCTTCTGGGGTGATAAAAAATGTTTTGGAACTTGACAGAGGTGGTGGTTACAAAACATTGTGAGGGTACTAAATGTAAGTGAATTGTGTACTTTAAAGTGGTTAATTTTATGTTATGGGATTTACATCTCAATAAAAAAAAGGAAGCAGGAAACAGAGAGGCAATATGAGGGAATTAGTCGAAAGCTGTTGGAAAGGGAGAGGGAACTGATATCCTTTCCTCTAAATTATTTTGAAGCTTTCCTCTAAATAATCTCTTTTCAACTCTTTTTCACTGAATAACCAATAATGGTAATGTTGAGATGACAAACACCTTTTTTATTGAAAATCAACATAAAATTAAGGTTGATTGAGAGATCAGCATGTGATTAAGAAAAGTTTTTTTGTTTGTTTGTTTGGTGGTACGCGGGCCTCTCACTGTTGTGGCCTCTCCCGTTGTGGAGCACAGGCTCCGGACGCGCAGGCTCAGCGGCCATGGCTCACGCGCCCAGCCGCTCCGCGGCATGTGGGATCTTCCCGGACCGGGGCACAAACCCGTGTCCCCTGCATCAGCAAGCGGACTCTCAACCACTGCGCCACCAGAGAAGCCCAAGAAAGAATATCTGAAATTTTTCTTCGGGAAGAAAATGTATAAAACAGGAAAGGGGAAGATGGACTTTTGAATCTATAATACAGCTGCTTATATATGGGTAAAAAAGCTGATAGTATACAAGACAATGAATAAAGGCTTTTTTCAAAAATCACTAAATATCAGGAGACTGAGCTCTAAGCATTTCCTCATAATAAATACAGAAATCTTCCCACATCTAAAATCTTTCCAATAAAAGAGGAGGAAGTAAATTATTTCCTACTGACAAACTAGAGGAAAATATTGTTATATACATCTTTTTTCATTTTCAACATTTCCCAAATTGTGCTCCATGGAACACTATTAGCACTAGAGAGATGCTATTTACTATACTACAAAAGAAAAGAGAGAGAGAAGGGGGAAAGGAGGGAGAGGAAGAGAAATGGAAAGAAAAGAAAAAAAAAAGGAAAGCAACATATTAAAATTTCATTCTTTGGAGATTTACAATGAGTAATAGCACATTAAAGCTTCTGCAGTAGGAAAGCCAGTTCACCTCTATTAAACCTAAACTTTCCTGATTTATTAGGTACAGAACAGTTCTCAAGCTACGTCTGTTAAACATATGAAGCATCAATTTGTTAAAAATTGCCTAGATTGGGCTTCCCTGGTGGCGCAGTGGTTGAGAGTCTGCCTGCTGATGCAGGGGACACGGGTTCGTGCCCCAGTCCGGGAAGATCCCACATGCGCAGAGCGGCTGGGCCCATGAGCCATGGCCGCTGAGCCTGTGCGTCCGGAGTCTGTGCTCCGCAACAGGAGAGGCCGCAACAGTGAGAGGCCCGCATACCAAAAAAAAAAAAAAAAAAAAATTGCCTAGATTTATACCAGATAACATGTAAATTAGATAACTTCAATATTAGCCTGAGGGATAAGATTAATACACACACACACACACACACACACACAAGATTAATATACATATCAAAGAATAATCAATCACCTGAATAAAACATTGTTTCATATTACCAGCTGGTCACAGCAAGAGTTTAGTGGCAAGAAAAAACGGGGAGAGAAGGCAGTATTAAGAAGAAAAAAAAATCTGGGAAGAGCTAGTTCTTCAACTTCCCTTCTATGAAATGACCCTGTCCTGTCCTGTCAATTCTGATCGCTTATTAAAGAAAACATTTGCAGTTAAGATAGTAAAAAATTTCAACTTGGTTCTCTTTTTCACCTCTTTTTATTTTTTACATTAAATTCCTGATCCCAGAAGGTAACTTCGAAAGGAGAAGTTAAATATCTGTCACAGAAGTATTACTCTGAGTACCTCAAGTATAAAATCTCACGTTGCTATAATAAACCATATCCCTAAACGGTTAAATAATTTAAGCATGAAGATATTTGTAATTTGATTTTATTTTACTCAAAGCAATGACGTACAGCAACAACCAAGTCTGAATTCTGTACAATATTTCCTGCTTGGGGGGAAAATCATAGGGAAAATATGGAATTAGAGAAGAAAAGGTAATTTTAAGTATTCTTTAGACATCCCAATGTCTAAATCCCCATGTTTTCTTTTTGTTAACAGAAAAGATATAAGAAAATACATTTTTCACTGAGATGTTATCATCTTTGAACCAAAAAGGAATCATTACTGATTAGTACTAGTGTCTCCAATATAGTGTAAGCCATTCAAGGAAATCAATTATTTAGGTACTAGAGACAGTCATTTCCATGGAGAGGTTAATCCTAACATGCAATCTACTTAGGAATTATTTATTTTCATTTTACTTCATAGGAAAAACTACATCTTCCTTCCTGGTCACTGTTCATCCTTTCTCATAAACTAAGGGAGGGTGGGTAACTGAGGCCAACAAAGCCTTACTGGCCATTTATCCACCAATCCAAAACAAAAACAAAACAAGCACAATGGGCTTCCCTGGTGGCTCAGTGGTTAAGAATCCACCTGCCAATGCAGGGGACACGGGTTCAAGCCCTGGTCCAGGAAGATCCCACATGCCGCAGAGCAACTAAGCCCGTGCGCCACAACTACTGAGCCTGCATGCCACAACTACTGAAGCATGCACACCTAGAGCCCGTGCTCCACAACAAGAGAAGCCGCCGCAATGAGAAGCCCCCGCTCGCCGCAACTAGAGAAAGTCCCACGCACAGCAACGGAGACCGAACGCAGCCAGAAACAATAAATAAATAAAATACAATAATAAAATAAATTTTAAAAAAAACAAGCACAGCATAGCTATTATGTTCAGTTGATAATTTTTCATTTTTATGTGCTATTACCATTATCACTGGGGTGACAAGATCAGTTGGCTAAAGTAACCACTGGCTAAATAACAATCCATACACATAAAACTCTTTTCAAGAGTGACATTTGAAAAAGTCAAAAGCTAGATAAAATAAACTTTAAAGAAGATAGAACAAATTTCAACCTTTGTTCCTGATTACAAGCTAAAGGTTTGAATCTTAATTCAGAGGCATAAAAGCAGAGGTTATGAAGTCAGAAGATGACAGATCAAAATACTTCCCAGCACAGTAGTTGCTTGATGACGTTATTACAACCTAAGATCTGATAGTCATACGTATAGAACCAGAAACTGGACTTTATCAGTAATCTGAAACATGATCAGTCAGCCTCAGTAAATTCAGTCAAAAGAGACTAATTCACATTCAGAAGAGGACAATGTAAAAATTACGATAATTTATCACAAGGATATCCTTACAGTGATCAGAAAACGCATCCTCTGCTCAGAGTACTCATACTCCTTTTCCGTATAAGTATTAACCTGACTTGGTTGAATACAGAATTATAGTAATGTGAAGTAGACAGACTTCAGAGATGTTTCGTCTAGGCCATAAAGAGGCCTGATAAACACTCCTGCACCACAGCAGCAAACACATGTTTCATGACTGCACTGCTCATTTCCCAGATTCTCCATCTCTTGAGTCAAACTTTACCTCTCTTATTCTTTTTTCTATCATTCACTTTATTTTCTGTAGATGGGTATTATCACTGACTAAGCCATATCAAGCTGTTGCTCCCATGGATCTGCGATATTACACATTCTTCCATCGTGTCCTGCCCAACTATGAGAAGGCAAATTCATTTCCTATTTTCAAGTTCTTAAATAGTTCCTCTGACAGCCTCATGTACCATCTATAACCGTAACAGAAACTACAAAGAACTCTGGGAGTTTTTTGTAGATACTGAAATTTAATTCTGAACACAACATTACAAAAATCCAATTGGATACAACTCATACTGCAAAAATGTAAATATACTCTGGCTCAAAGCAAATTGCTAAAAATTAACCACTTAGTAAAACAACAATGCCTAGCTCATGTAAGAGTACAGATAGTCTTATATACTAAGACAACTATTTAAAAAGGATTCTACATCTGCAAAAAGCTTTACAAAGTGTTTTCCTGCGCATTATAACATTTAATTCTCATAACCACCAAATATTTAAATTGAAAGTCTCCAAAAAAGATACTTCTGAGAGTACAGGGAATGATCCAAAATTTTAACTTTTAAAAGCCAATTAAAGTTCCTACTGACATTTTACAGTTAATTTATTTATACACATATTTTTTGCTCTGAAATTAGAAAACATATTGACTATTTACACAGCAGACAAAAATTCCTTCTCTCATAAAATATATTACGTACTCTTAGGTCATAAGTGTATTTAAAATTACTTAAATGAGCCTTGAGAACTACTGTTCAGAACTGAATGATAATTACACTTAGAAAATTATGCAAAATTGTAAAGCAAACACTTAGGCTTTGGTATGCCCAGCAACTCCTTTCTAGATCCCCTGTACCAAATACTTCTTCAGGTCCTTGGCACACTTATGCCCCATTATAAACTGCTCTATGTAAAATTACATGGTACCAGGTACCTACACCTTAGCATAAATAAATTTAAGTGAATAAATCCACTCAGGATTTTAAGGATAATACCCAATTGTGAAATAAAAGACAAAAATCATAGTGTAATGGAATCCAGACATTAAACTGGTGAGGGGCATTTTATGGAGTCCATGAAATCATATCACATACACCTGATTATGTAAAAGGTCAGTTCTTATCAAATGAGTTTTATCCCATTGAGGCTGAGTAGGTACGTGAAGCAAGAAAAAAGCAGTTATAGGTCACCAACATAATAAAAATAAAGTTTACATCACAATGTACATCTTTTTCTGTGGTTTAGAAATCTTTTCTAAATGAAAATACAACACGAATATACATCAATATTTGAAACAGAAAATTAAAGAGTTCTTACCTTACTACATCATCAATATTGTTCCTGTATACGCCTTCAAGTCTTTCTGCAGGAAACCCCATGGCAATAATGTTTGGATAAATATCTGAGTACTTAAGTTAAGGAAATATGCAACAATGCAAATTACATGTACACATTTTAAAACATTAGCTGACTGAAATACACAACAATGCAAACTACATGTACACATTTTAAAACATTAGCTGATTGAAATACACAACAATGCAAACTACATATACATGTTTTAAAACATTAGCTGATTATAAAAAGCAGCTTTCCCCACTACAAGCTACGCTTATAAAAGATTGTCAAATGTATTTACTTATAAGCCATCATGTGTAATTAAGAAATACAGGTAAATACATTGATCCCCCAAAAGATCCTCAAAGCAATTATACGACAAAACAATTTTTAAATCCTTCTACTCAGTATATTGAGAATGCACCTAAGGTAAAAGGTAACTTCCATATTTACAGTCCTAAAGTATCAGGACAAAACTCAAAATAAAAACAAAACAAAAAACAGCGTACAACTTCTCATTTCTCATGGTTGTAAAAGGTACTACAGTATAGAGAAAAGTAGATACAATTAAGAGTTACAAAGTCAGATTTAAGAACTGGCTATGCCTCTAAACAGTTGTATAAATTGGACAACTCAACCTTTCCTATTCTACACAATAGTTAGGTTGAGAAGACCATTATGATCTCTTCTAGCCCTTGGTATTTATGACTTGATAATGCTGAACTGAGGTAGAAACTTATTCTCATTTCCAAACAAGGTAACCAATATTTAGCATGCCCATTCTATTAACTTATGTTATATATTACAGTTGCATAAAACAAACTTCTACCCTCAAAGATTTGTATCAGATTAACCATAAAAAAGCACCAATAATTTACATTTCTATGCATTTTGTCCATCATACTAGCTCTCATTCTTGAGCTCTATCAACCCTCTCTAATCTCATGATTTTCTGACACAGAAACCAGCCAAGCTAATCTGCCTTAAGCCACTCAAGACCATCTCTAAAGCTCTATGCCCACCTACTTGGACCCATTCATCTTCCAAATACAATTTAAAATTCACCATATCCAGTGCCCTTTTAGAGATTTTTTTTCTTTATTTCTGCTGCATTCACACTATTGAGCTTATTTCAGTATTATTTTCAATCTAAAAATAACTATTAAATTACTAAAAGCTTTCACTTTGATATATCATTATAATTTAAGAAAAGATTATATTACTATATGTTCTACCTTTATGATTACTAGTACTGCTTGGACAGATCTACAGAATATTTTAAGAAAAAATGTGCAAAACAGAGTATATAGTATGTTACCTTTTGTATAAAAGAGATATTTTATAAAAGAAATATTTATACATATTTTTGTTTGAATTTGAACCCTCCCACACACACACACACACACACACACACACACACACACTGATAACTGAGAAACTAACAAAAATGGTTGCTTCATAGAGAAGGGGAGGGGAAAGAGGGAAGCACACATTGAAACAAATCTGTTAAATATCAAATTGGTAACCAGGAGAAAGGATTTATTTCAAGGGTTATTTGGACACTAATTTTACTGTACTTCTGGGCAGGAAGTATTCTAAGTAGGAAGAGAACTAAAAAGAAATTTTAAACTTCTTCCGATAGTTTATTTCTAATAATATCAGTATTGATACCTTCAATTTTTTTCCTTATATTATAGGAAAAAACAATGAAGTTATGTTAACGACTTGAAGATTCATGATTATTACTGTAAGAGAAAAGAGATACCATTATAAAATCAAGAACTCAAGTAATAACTGAATATATTAATGTGAACTCATGTTTGTAGAACTCTATATTGTTTAGGTCTTTTCAAAGAAATGACTTAGAAGTATGTCACCTTAGCAGTAGTAAACACTTCTAGAACCCGATTTCATCCCTAATATCATAATACACTAAAGGGTACCAACTCCTTGGAAAACTGGTAGATGTCAGATCTGGGGCAGGGAAGGTACAAGGTGAGCCTGGGATATCTTTCTGTGCCAAAAAGCAGGAAGGCATACAGAGATTAGTGGTCTATATCAAACAGACATAGGAGCTAGCATGAAGGATATCACAATGGCTCAATGTGTGACAAACTGAGTATCAAAGAAAAATTTTAAATGGTAGTAAATTAAAGAATCCTGAATAAAATGAAAATCTGTGAGTCTATAAAGATACTCAAAACAGAAAAAGTTAGAGCAACTAAATAAAAAATTATTTTCATTTATAACTTTTGATAAAAGTGGCTATTGGAATAGTTCTTTACTTTGAAATTGGTGAAGGGGGAGATTAAGGATTTATCCTACTTTTCCTGTAGGAACTCTATTTCAGGGAAAGCAAATAACTCCATTTCATAAAGCAAACGCAACAGAAAATACTAGTTAATAAACATAAAAAGACAGAATTAGGAAAATCAAACTTTGCAAGCCCTAATAAAATTATTGATTTAGGCAAGGATCAACAAATGGTGCTAAACCAACAGGTATTAGATAATGAGGACCTGAACTTTCGTACAGAGCCGAAGTAACACTGCACAAAATATCTTCTAATGTAAGAAGACAAATATAATTGAATAATGGGCAGAAAAGACTGTCATCACCCAATTTCAGTGGTCAATCTCAGCATTACCAAGAAAGTTAAGTAGAGATCACATAACTTTTGATGTGCTGCAATATGAAGAACACAGCATCATCTATGATAGCCAAATCGTCTTCAAGCTGCAAATCCACCAAGCACTTAGAGATATAAATTCTAACTTACAGACACTATATGAGATAGAACAAGCTAAATGACATTATGATCATAAACTGGACAAATTCAAAAGGTCTGCCAGACATGATGCAGTCTCTTTCAAATTATCTTTTTAAAAAGTCAAATATCATTTTAAAAGGTGAGGAGGGGAGGGATGGGTAGTTATCCTTGATTTAGAAAGACATAAGTGTTCTAACAGTCAAGTTCACTGGTACAATCCTGTTCTGGTTACTGTTTTAGACAAACCAGCCATTAAGGACATTTTAAGAAATTTTAATATGATCCGAGGATTGGTTGAGATGAAAATTTACAGAAATGGAAGAGTAGACGTTATTGACTGAAAAAAAGGTTTCAAGAGCGAAGGTACAGTGTGACACCATTTTGATAAAAGAAAACATATACAGTATACCTGTATACTTAATTAAATTATGTAGACAAAAAGATTACAAATTAAAGTACTAAAAGTAATAATCTCTAGATGATAGGAATATATATTTTTTCTCATTTTTGCTTGTTCTGTATTTTTGGTATGATGCACCTGTACTATTTCTATAACGGGTTTTTTGTTTTTTGCTTTTTGCGGTATGCGGGCCTCTCACTGTTGTGGCTTCTCCCATTGCGGAGCACAGGCTCCAGACGCGCAGGCTCAGCGGCCATGGCTCACGGGCCCAGCCGCTCCGCGGCATGTGGGATCTTCCTGGACCGGGGCATGAACCCGTGTCCCCTGCATCGGCAGGTGGACTCTCAACCACTGCGCCACCAGGGAAGCCCTCTATAACGGGTTTTAAAAATTATGTTTGTTTTATAATTATCTCCAAATCTATTTACTAAGTGTCTTGACAAAATATTGTCTTTCCCTATATGACTTACAATCAGCTTTGTATGTAGTTTTTTAAAATGCTGAATTTCTTTTAAAAAAAAAGTATAATAATAAAAGTATCTAAGACTTAAATAGCTTTTACTATGGGCCAGGAACAATTTTTGTCACTTTAAGAATACATAAATTCACCCTCAACCTCAAAGGGTTCTTCTACTATAAAGACTCCAAGAGAAAACCGTTAGGATTAACATTTTTAACATCACGAATATTAGCTGTCATCTATTATTCTCACATAAGAAAGTAGCCCCACTTAAAAATGTAGCCTTATTCAATTAACAAAATGTTTTAGCATATTGTATCCACTCACACACACACACAAAAAAACCAAAACAGGGCTCCCCTGGTGGCGCAGTGGTTGAGAGTCCGCCTGCCAATGCAGGGGACACGGGTTCGTGCCCCGGTCTGGGAAGATCCCACATGCCGCGGAGCGGCTGGGCCCGTGAGCCACGGCCGCTGAGCCTGCGTGTCCGGAGCCTGTTCTCCGCAACAGGAGAGGCCACAACAGTGAGAGGCCCACGTACCGCAAAAAAAAAAACCAGAACAGAGGCTCAAATTAAGCCTACAGCAGTACAATTCCTGAAAATGAATCATCTTTACTTTTTAACTCTGTCTTATAGAGTAGAAACATAAGAAAATGGGAAATAACAGTCAGAAGAAAATGAGGCAGCAGCAGGGAACCCAAAGCAGTGGCAGCTGCCACAAATCTGGAATTCCTACCTAAAAAATTATAAATACATTTTAGTAAAAAATATAAATTGAAATAATGCCAAGTTTTTCTGAGCAATGCAACAGAAAATTTTTTATGTAAAAAAATTTTTATTACTACTAACAAACTTACCTAACCATTAATCTCTGTGAGAATGCTAGTAAGATTCTAGCCTTATAGAAAAGCATAGAAGTGGGGGGAGGGATAAATTAGGAATTTGGGATTAACAGATACACACTACTATATATAAAATAGATAAACAACAAGGACCTACTGCACAGCACAGGGAATCATATTCAATATCTTGAATAACCTATAATGGAAAGGAATATATATATTCTTATAATCATATATATATAAAACCGAATCACTTTGCTGTACTCCTGAAACACTGTACTTCATTCAATAAATTTAAAAAGAAAGAAAGAAAGCAAAGCATAGAAATATAAAGCCCCTTGAAATGCAGTCATTTTAACAAGGACTAAACTCAAATTTATCCGTGTACTATGAATACTAACTAATAAAGTAAATAAGGCTGGAAAGGGCTTGGTTAACTTACTTAAGAAAAATACTTATCAGTAACTACACATAACTGGGGATGTTATATACTCGTTAAAGTAAATTCAGTCAGCCCCCTCCTTTATTTACTTAATTAGGAGGGGGCCGACTGAATTTACAGATTTCCAAAACTGATGTCAGCAACTAATACTAATGTCCAAACACATTTTGAACATTCAAAAACACACTGAACATTGTGCAAGGGGCACTGAGAACATAAGACTAAGTAAGCAAAGATTACAGCACTCTAGGAGTTCCTATTCTATCAGGGAAGAAAGACGCACAGACATACAACTATGCCAAAGGCCCCATTATATATACATAAGATCAAGATATTTTAAGAGCCAGAGAAAGAGGGATTAATTCTGTAGAGGCAGAGATACAGCTTCACAAAGTAGGTAGTAGTATGTTAGATAATCCTTAAGAAATAGGTCATACAGCAGTAAACAAAGGAAGAAACAAGAACAATTACAACATTTCAAACAGAGGGTAGAGCAGATACATGGAAATACATAAAATATTCAGAAAAAGTGAGCAGTCCAGTATAGCTCACACACAAAGCTTTATGGAGAAGGTGGCAGGACTGACAGAAGATTAGGTCTGGTTTTAAGGATGCTGTGACAGGAAGTTCAATTCAATCAGACAGATAAGGAGTCAAAGGCCAGGATCAACATGGGAGTTTCTTGCAGAGCAATAATCCAATCCTTCCTTTAAATAGAATCTAGGAATTTAGCCTTCTTAAGGTTTCATTTTTCCTCAGACTCCCAACTTCCCTATTCATACAGTTTGAGATTTTACCCAACACTTTGGCATCCATCATAAATTAGAAAAACAGAGAACATGTCCCAGACAGTACGCCAAATACATTCTCATTTAATCCTAACAATCCTATGAAGTAACATTACCACTTCACAGATGATGAAATTGAGGGTCAAAAAGATTGGTCCCAAAGCCAGCAAGTAGTTAGTTACAATTCAAACCCATTATGTACGTAACTCTAAAGCCCAAACTTTTTGTACCATTCTGCCTCAAAAGATTAAGATTTTCTATACTTCCAAATCAATAGTAAAAATATAAAATTTTCAAAGGGAGCATATTCAAATGAAAGTAATTTACTAATCACACGTTAAAACTAAAAAACTTCTAAAAGACAATACAAAAATCTACTGGTATTTCCAAAACTGATGTCAGCAACTTACGAATGCTCAATTTTGAGGCAAACATTTCTCATGCCAAGAATTATGTCAATAAATAAAACCTTTCTAACATATGACTTTTTTGCTTCCCATTAAAATTTTTATGACATACTTTTTTAGACAATTTAAACCAAATAGGAATAACTGAGGTGGGGGGAAAAATATATATATATATATGACTTCTAATACAGAACAGACTTAACTTGCACTTACTGGATATTATTTTGAATAATAAAAGTGGGCTAATAAAAGTACCTATCATATAGGGTTGTTATAAAGATTAAATGATTTAATATATGAACAATGCCTAGAACACAGTGATGTCTATGAACTGAACAAATGGTATAACCATAGATCTTAAGAGCCCACCGCTATTTGGTTGGTTTTCAATGACAATGACTTGTTGAATAACCTAACCCTTCTAAAGAACATCAAAACCCAACAGAATCTTTAACTCTTTAAAATCTTTACTATATCAATTTGCCTTTTTACTTAACTTAAGAACATACGCAAAATATAACTCCAAAAGGAAAAAAAAGCCTTCTTTCCCAGTGGCTCCTGCACATGCAACAAGGAGAGAGTAAGAAATGCATACATGGTACTATCTTGCCTAGGTCGGATGCCACCATAGCTACAGGAGATCTGATATGCACTGGACAGTCTTTCCCCACTCCTCCTCCTTCAAGTAAACATGTTAAAATGTGTTTTGTTTTCCTTTAATTGAGGTATAATTTACATAAATACACAGATCTTAAGTGACTGGTTTATGAGTTCTGATAATTATATACAGTATACCATGTTTGATTCAAGTGCTACAACAATCCCTTCACACCACAGAACACTGTCCCAAAGAAAATAATGAATAAATAATAGTTAAGTTCTAAAATCTGTGCACAGAAGTTGATTCAACCCATAATATAAATGACCTATTATAAAATAATGTGGCTACTATGAGTTAAATAATTTTTTATTGGCTGTTCTAAGCATCCAAGCATAACTTAAAACACTAAAAATATGTTCGAAGTTACCTCTAATTAACAAAACATCTTTCAAAAAACATGTGACTTGAGATCTCATGAGTCTACCTTATCTCAGAAATTTATTTGAGCCTAAATTAATGGGGTTTAAACTATAAATTTACCTTGAATTTTCAAATAGAGGATAACAACCAAAAATAGCTCCCTAAGATACTTTGTTTTACTACTTACCATTCCATTGCACATTTTATTAAAATGACAAGGGAGGGAAAAAATAGCTCCCTAAGCTTTATTTTATAACAATGTGTTCCTGACACAGATTGAATCTTATTTTAAATATGATAATTACCGGGGGCTTCCCTGATGGTGCAGTGGTTAAGAATCTGCCTGCCAATGCAAGGGGCACGGGTTCGAGCCCTGGTCCGGGAAGATTCCACATGCTGCACAGCAACTAAGCCCGTGCGCCACAACTACTGAGCCTGCGCTCTAGAGCCCGCGAGCCACAACTACTGAAGCCCATGCGCCACAACTACTGAAGCCCGCACACCTAGAGCCCGTGCTCTGCAACAAGAGAAACCACTGCAATGAGAAGCCCGCTCACCACAACTAGAGAAAGCCCACACACAGCAGCGAAGACCCAACACAGCCAAAAATTAATTAATTAAAAATAAATAAATATAATTACTAACAGTAAAGCAGTTCTGAAAAGTTTCTCTGTAGTACTCTGTATAGTATATAGATATACTTATCCCTTAACTTATAAACTGAAGTGCAGTGCTCGTATACAAACCAATAAATACTTATTTTTCCTGCCATAATTATTTTAAGGAAAATTATTTCCACAGACCACATAAAAGCTATTTTTAGAATTCTAGTTAACTGAAAGTTGTACAATGTGAAGCTATAGCATACGTGGAACACGACAGGTCAAATAAAAAGTGACATACAGATTTTAGAGAGGTAGTGATCAAAAAGTTTCAAAAGCAAATCTCAAGTTGCCTGGCTCACAAGAGGAACACTGAGCTAAACTGGCAGCGGGAGTAAAGGAATAAAGTCAGACTAACAAAAGACAACAAGAATCAAAGCATGTTAGCAAATACCAGGACATCACCATTTAATTTCATTTTCGAGGAATTTCTGGAGCTTTTCTCCTGATTTCTGTCAGTGCTTTCAACTCACAGACACTTAAGGCTCAGGTGAGAGGAAAAGAAATTCAGCCACTCATTCATTAACTACATCAGCTTTACATTTCTTTCAACAAATTTTAACAGGTTTAAATTTAACAAATACTTTCCAAGTATGTCACAGTTAATCCACATTATCAACTTTTATAATCACATTATGTTTTAAATACCACCCATGCTCATAGACTTCTATGACTTTCTCATTTAATAAAAGATTTTATATTTCTTAACTAGATTTTATTTTTCCCTAATAAGTGTGTTAAATGTTTGGATCTGGTTTCTGATGATTCTATTGGGAGGAAAGCAGAAATAGGAGTTTCTTGAATTTCCCAGTTGATAAAGTGTTAATTGTTCAGTATTTAAGATCATCTGCCCTAATATACATCATATAATCATCCCTGTACAGACCAAATTAATGCAGCCTAAAATTTTATTTTCTAAAATGAAAAGGGTATGTAGATACAAAAGCATGAACTACAGAAATATGAAGAGAAAGAATGCTCAAAAAGATGGGAATTTTAAGAATAAAGAAGAAATGTCCAGGAACAACACAGGACACAGGAACTCTAAAATATTTACTAGATGACAGGCCCTGTACTAAGTACTTAATGCATACTGTCATTTAATATAGAAAACCAGAATTCCATTCTTAGCTTTGCAACTTAAAAGCCTAGAGTTCAGATTAAGTTAATCTCTGAGCCTCAAATATTTTTGTTTTTCTGTAAAACAATGATAATAACACTTGCTGTAACTTCTTCACCGGTTGTTTCAAAGATCAAATGCGATATTGGAAATATCTTTAAATCTGTAAAACTGCAAAGGGGTCTACAATTGTAAATAAGGGGTTGTTATTATTTGAGGTTGCATAAGTTAGAAATGTCCTGTTATTTTTTAGTTTAAATGTCTCATTACAAGGCAACTCAAGACAGTTTTCATAAACAAATTATATTAACTTAAATTCACATTAGCATAAATTTTAGGTTCCTTTTAACACTTTTTAATTATCTGCTAGCAGTGCCAAACCAGAAAGGAAAACTGACTGCCAAATCACTTAGGAACTCCACTGAAGTTTTCTACTTCTCCAAGCAATTTGAACCTCACAACTTTCTTTGATGTTTTTATATTATACCAACTCTTCTTGACTGAAAAGTTTACACAAGTTTATATCTCACTTTCTGAATGAAAAATTACATTCTTCTAAGGTAATATCAAGAATTGCTAGTAATTCTTCCACTTAGAAACAATACTATAAACTGGTTCGTTTGGCAAGAAATCTGCAATCATGTGACTTCCCTGGTGGCGCAGTGGTTAAGAATCCACCTGCCAATGCTGGGGACAAGGGTTCCAGCCCTGATCCGGGAAGATCCCACATGCTGCAGAGCAACTAAACCCATGCGCCACAACTACTGAGCCTGCGATCTAGAGCCCGCGTGCCACAACTACTGAAGCCCGCATGCCTAGAGCCCATGTTCAGCAACAAGAAGCCACCTCAATGAGAAGCCCGCGCACCACAACGAAGAGTAGCCCCCACTCGCTGCAACTAGAGAAAGCCCGCGCGCAGCAATGAAGACCCAATGCAGCCAAAAACATAAATAAACTAAATAAATAAAGGAATGAGCATCTTAAAAAAAAAAAACAAGAAATCTGCAACCTATAGAGCCATGAAACTGCTGTATCTTTTATTCCAACAATCCCACTCTAACAATATAATCTAAAAAAACAAACCAAGGAAAAAAAACTATACAAAGATTATTTACAATAGTGCTGTTTAGCAAACCACGATATTTAGCCTGATGAAATATTACCTATATAGCTATTAAAATAAGTATCCATCGACAGATAAAAATCTGTGATAAAAGAGAACACAGAACAGTATGAAAACACTGATTACAAGGATCTAATTATGTTCATATGTACATTAACAAACAGGGAAAGATAATTTCCAGTGACAAATATCTGAAATAGAAGTAACTTTTTTCTATTAAATTGTTCAAATTTAAGAATCATTTTGAAAACATTTCAAGCTAGATATATTGATTACACTGAGGTTAAAAAAAATCTTTTTAAAGGAATAATCAAGGCACTGAAATTTATTTAAATTTAATCAAATTAGAGCCATGGAAAAATATCAAGTCACTGATAATGCAAGCAATAGTCTAAAATCCAAAGTACAATTTTCTAGTGTATTAGCTGAGGGATTATTAGTCCCCTCAACTAACTGAATCAATTCTTCTCCAGAGTAGTTTGTTAATTATGAAATAATATATCCACAACTGTTCAAGCCTACATCTGTGAACCTCTAAAAATTTAAGTTGCCCAACTAACTGGTTTTAACGAGTATACCAAACAATTACCTTCTTCCTAGGTCTCTGGATGAATACGATAAGACTGATTTCCTGTTTCAGAACTCTGCTGCTGTTAAAATACACACACACACACCCCTCCCTAAAGTGTTGCTCCCACTAAAAAACATCTAAGATTGACTACCAATGACAAATCAAACAAATTATGGCTGTAACACATAACAACTTTCAAAAAGATTATCAGTTCAACAACATGCATTAGACATACTTATCCACATTATATACCTGAACCAAGCCAAATGTAAATTCTAACTAGTTTTCTACCATAAAATCTTAATAAAGCATATTAAAGACTGTAAAAGTTAAAATTATATCAATCCATCATTACTCTGAAGTACATAAGAGGGTGTCTTTTATGCTCTAATATTCATATTCAATGTTAGATTTATAAATTACTTCTGTAATATCATTCTATTATAAAAGCCATTCTTTTATCATTTATTTTAATAGAAGTGACTACCTAAAACATTAGTTTTGGCTACTCTATAGCTATGCAAAAAGATAAAAGGCCATTAACTTTTACAGAAAAAAGACACTCAAAGAGTTAAGGTACAAGATGCCAAGGGATTTGTCAGTAGTTTGACAACAAAGGCCAGTAACGTTTAGTGCCAATTCACTCAATATTAGCAAACTGCATTCTGGAAGGAACAAAAAGATTCCAAGATTTGTAACTGAATTGATCTTTTAGATACAATCATGAACAAATTTCCTAACATTCAAAAACTACCACACACACACAAGGTACTAAGAAAACACAGTTCTAATACAAATGTGTCTCCAACAAGTGGATTTTCTTTTTCCTATTAATTTAGCCAAAACTGCAAGATTTTTAAATTTACTTCTAACAATCAAATTTACTTTTCAAAGAAAGTCCTGTTAATTTGAAACATTTTAAAGGAGAAAAGCTCCAAACAAGTGTGTGCTGTTTCATTTTATATTTGACTTTTAATATTATAAAATCAAATCTCTTTATTCCATATCTTAAGTCAGAAAATCATCTGGAAATGACTTTTTTCCTCAATTAGCAAAAAGTTTTGCCTAAGTGCAGTATTTTAATCTGGATAAAAACAATATAAACTAGAAATTCATATAGATTTTAAAATATGAAGGCACACATACTGGCATTCATTACTCTATTGGTAAGAATCATATTACTGATTTTATGATAAGTGCCTTGTTCTAATACTACTGTATAATGATTCATATTCCCACTGATGGTATTTTAATTATTGTATCAATTTATAACTGCTTGAATAAGTATATTATCCAAAAGATCTGAAATTACATATACTAAAATACTAGTCAAAATTCATCTTAAGATTTAATAATATGCAATTTTAGAATATACTAACAGCTATGAGAATAAGGTACATTGCTTGCTTTGAACTGATAACACTTAATTTTAGACAGCATGTTCCTCAAGGGATACCATTATTAGTATGAATCCAATATTGCAAATGGGGGAGAAAACACAATTACTGATCACGGTTAGTTGTGGAATCTTCATATTCAAAGGAGAACACAGTAAAAATCTTGGAAACTAATTAGACTGAAACATTAAAGAAAAAACTAACTTAAGGGCTACTAACTTTTTCAACCAGTAAATAAACTTTTAAAAACATAACGTTTGGGGCTTCCCTCGTGGCGCAGTGGTTGAGAGTCCGCCTGTCGATGCAGGGCACACGGGTTCGTGCCCTGGTCCGGGAAGATCCCACATGCCGCGGAGCGGCTAGGCCCGTGAGCCATAGCCGCTGAGCCTGCGCGTCCGGAGCCTGTGCTCCGCAACGGGAGAGGCCACAACAGTGAGAGGCCCGCATACCGCAAAAAGAAAACAAAAACCATAACGTTTAACATACAGAAAAACAAAAATACCAAGTTAGACAGGAGGGACAGAAATGAAAAGAGGGGAAAGGAGCTCTTAACACCTCACACCATTTAAATACTATTAAGTAAACAGAACAGGTGAAGACTTTTACACTTTTAGTATTTGGATAAAAAAATCTCACCTACACATGCACCACACTTCATGTAAGAGATATAATTTATGTACACACTATCTATCCAAAAAGGTACACAAAGGCAACATTCTGTTCATGGCCTACAATTCAGGAATGAACAAAATCTATAAACTGATGTTAGTAAAACAATCTACTTTCATCAGACATTAATTTGAAATTGGCAAGATGTTTCTTACACGGAAAATAGAAACCCTGGACACAAAGTTGAATTTGAGAACATAAATTCAAAATGGTATCTAAACTGAAATATTATACCTGATCATATTAATCACTTGGCATGGTAACAAACTTCTCAATAAAAAACAATATCAACATAATAAATAAAACAAAGTAGATTAAAATTAATCAGATCTTATTAAGCCCAATATGCAATTTTAAAGACTTCTATGCAACTCGGCAAGATTAAATTCTTGGGGGTGAAAAGAAATTAAGTTATAGAAACAACTACTGCAGTGGTTCAAAATGCAATAGCAAAATTTTAGGGGAAACTCATTTACTAGCATACAGACAAGAAGTGAGTTATGGTAGAAGAAAGAAGAGAACTTGAAAAATATTTAAGCAAATCTTTAAGGAATACTTATTCAATCAGATCCTTGATTAAGTTCTGTAATAATGAATTCCTATATATCAACTCTTAGGGAAACTACAGTTTAAAAATCTTGTATAACTACAGTATCAAAATATTGTATAACTTAATACCTCAAGTTAAAACACGATGTTTCCACTTAAATATCCAAACAATCTTCTAAAAGTAAATGACTAAAAGCCAGGCTTTCATTACATAATCTTTAGTTCCCAATTGCTATCTTTGTATTTTAGTAGAAAAGTATCAACACTGGCATAACCATTAAGTTTTATTTTTGCAAAAGCTTAAAATTTGCTATTAGTTTTTAAAAATTGTAATTAATAGATGATTCCAAAAAGAGAAGTGTCAAAACCACTTATATCACTAGATTGTCTTAACTTTTTCCTATATTTGTGTAACAGATGGCAAACCTTACTTTTTGGACACTATACAAAAATCACAATCTGTGTGACCTTTTCATTATCAAGAAGAATCCAACTAGCCTTAATAACCAGTACCTCAGTGTATTTTACAGTATTAGATATAAACTTGCTCACACTAGACAGAACCTAGATATGAAAAATTGTATACTTTCCGTATACTAAGTTATTTATTTAGATTTCCTACCACTAGTCCATGAAAACTATTCATATATTAGATTGCTTCTTGAGTTTTAAAAAAATACATATATTTACTTACAAACAAAACATTTTTGCCTTCATTATGTTTTCATCAACACCCAAGAAGGTACCCCACACCTAGATTAAAATTTCCTTATGTTTAAGAATTGAAACAGGGCTTCCCTGGTGGCGTAGTGGTTGAGAGTCCGCCTGCCGATGCAGGGGACAGGGTTCGTGCCCCGGTCCGGGAAGATCCCACATGCCGCGGAGCGGCTGGGCCCGGGAGCCATGGCCGCTGAGCCTGCGCGTCCGGAGCCTGTGCTCCGCCCGCGTACCGCAAAAAAAAAAAAAAAAAGAATTGAAACAATTTTATCTCATTTGGAAAAATGTTACTCTAACAAGTAACTGTGTTTAAAAAAGAGAAAAGTTTGTTTCTTCCACAATATTTTTTTTTCTAACTACATGAATAAATTCATTGAGAATTATTTGGCTAATAAGGTTAAAATTATTTCCATGTTTTAGTAACTGATACTTAAAATTAAAATTTGATACAAACAAATGCAATTTTTTACCACAAAAATTAATATTGATTATAAATGCAAATGCACATCAAACCTGCATCAATCACTATTACCAATTACTATCACCAAGGCAACTAAGCAAATATAAACTGTATCATTCAAAATATGCTCTACGGAACAGTAACATCATAAGTCATACCCTTTCTGATTAAAGAGAGGACAGCAACAGGGTTATAACAACTTTAGTATAAAGTGATGTGACAGTTTATTCAAATTACTTCTATATCTACTTTAATTTCAACACAATAGGATTACTATTGCTATTAGTAATAGGAATAGAAAATAGCAAAAGAAAATTTGACAGATCAAAAGTGTTTACATACATTTTATTTTGCCTCACTTTTACATAATTAAAATATGCTTTTAATTTTAAATATGCGATAACTATCCTGTAAGTAAATAAGGAAAAAAAAAAAGCTTCTAGACTTCAAACTTCAGCTATTTTTTTGTGTAAGAGACTATGATTTTGTGAATCAAAATCAGGAAAACCTTTTCTAATATTTAGGTCAGCTTAAATCCACACTAAAGAAAATCTGAAAAGGGCAGGAAAAAAAATTGGCCAAATATTGGATAGATGTTTAATGTATAACTACAGAGAAACAAATATTTCTGATGACTTTGCCATTTAAAATAATTAAGGTAATTATGAGGTGCTTTGGAAATTGTTAAAACACACACACACCTCTAAGTTCACTATGATGAATTATATTTTAAAATAAATGCATATGAACAAAAACTAGAAGCTAACATGGAAATATGAAGTTTCAGAGAAGTAGGACAATGAGTAATTTTTTAAAATTTTTAGTTTTTATAAAAAAAATATTCTTAAGTACAGTAAAGCAAATGGAATGTTTTATTCATATACTGAAATAAATACCATATTTATTCAATTAAATTACAATAATAAATGCTACTTGTTTTTCTTAATAAATGTGAAGCTATCACATGATTAGCAGTCCTGGTTTTAAAATATTAGTATCTCTATCTCCTGTAATTTCACAAAGAATCATAACAGTCAAAACTTAAATTTCATAAGGATTTTTAAAATAGGCCTTGACATTTTAATCTGCCTGTGCAAAGCTGAGAGGCAAAGTAAATTGTAATATCAAGTGAACAGAAAAAAATCATAGCAAACAATCAATTCCTAGAACACTTTCGTAATTATGTTTGTCTGCCCTAAAAACAACACAAAATTCAGAATCCACTAAGCTACCCCCTTGGCATCTTCTCATCTCTGGACTAGTCTAAAACTCCATCCCAATTTTTTTCTAAAACTTTCACACACTAACGCAAGTTTTTAATGTAGATAAATACAGCACTTTAATTCAACAGGCTGACATAGCAAATTTAGGGTCTAGAAAAGAATGTAACACATGCATCAGAGAACCTTAGAGTTGGCCCTACTTCATCTGGAAAGATATGAGAAATTCTTATAACTTGTCAGAAATTTGCCATTTTACATAAGCAGATTTAACTTCACCACATCTGACTGTAACAAAAACAGCTTTAGAAAAAAAAAAAGCAGAAGATTAAAGAATGAATTAAACAGCACAAAACAAGTATCCTGTGAGCAAAGTACCTCTTAATTACATAACTAAAAGAAGCAAGCTAAGAATTACTTTTAAAACTAATGGCAATATAAAAATGAAAAGAAAAATGCTTTAATAAAGCATATCCATCCCGTTAGAGTTCTATGTAACACCCTTCTGAATACCTCATGTACTGCAATATACTCACACGTTTATTGAAAACATCTTCAGCCTTTTCTGACAGAAGTTCAAAGCAACACCTTCACAATCAGTCAGTCACACATGAGCCTTCTCCAAATAAACCCTTTTTTGTTACCAGGGATATGTTTTGTGGAAAAAGTTATTATAAAGAATACTGGCCTAGCAGCAGTCAGAAAAAATAGATATTAAAAGCCTAGCTCTATCATTTATTAGCAATTTCACCTTAAATACCACAACCTAAGGACAAAGGTACTGACTTATCAAATATTATACTTATTATATACCAGACACTTACACCTCTAAACCAGAGTTTCTCAACCTCGGCAGCGTTGGCAGTTTGGGCTAGGCAATTATTTGTTGTGGATGAGGCTGTTCTGTGCACTGTAGGATGTTTAGCAGCATTCCCGGCCTCTACTCTGAGACAAATGCCAACAGCTTCCGTGCTTTGACCACCCCCCCACCCCCGGGGCTGTGACCACCAAAAATGTCTCCAGACTTTGCCAAATACCCAGACAAGGTGGAAGGAGATCACTCCCAGTTGGCAAACAATATTCTGAAAATATATTCTTCTAACACACCTAAAAAGCACCCTACAAGTTAAGGGTTTTTACCATGTTAGAGATGTGAAAACTAAGGTTCACTAAGGTTAAGGAGTTTATCTTTTATTACATAACTGATAAGTAGCGGAGCAAGGATTTAAGCTACACTTTAGGTCTAGCTGACTCCCAAATCTATGCTCCTTCCATTCCACTATGCTGCTTTTCTAAACTCACTGCCTCGTCCACAAAAATCAGGGTAACATTTGCCATGCTGAGCTACTTAGGGTTTACAAATCAAATGATATAATGTATGTGTAAACTCTATTAAACTAAAAGAGATAACACATTAAGGATTTGCTTGACAGGAGATAATATAACACAGTGATTCACAAACTGTGATTCCCAGACTACCATCATCAGCGCCACCTGGGAACTTGTTAGAAATACAAATTCTGGGGCTTCCCTGGTGGCACAGTGGTTAAGAGCCTGCCTGCCAATGCAGGGGACACGGGTTCGAGCCCTGGTCCAGGAAGATCCCACATGCCGCAGAGCAACTAAGCCTGTGCGCCACAACTACTGAGCTGCACTCTAGAGCCCACGAGCCACAACTACTGAGGCTGCGTGCCACAACTACGGAAGCCCGTGCACCTAGAGCCCGTGCTCCGCAAAGAGAAGCCACCGCAATGAGAAGCCTGCGCCCCGCAACGAAAGAGTAGCCTCCGCTCGCCGCAACTAGAGAAAACCCACGCACAGCAACGAAGACCCAACGCAGCCAGAAATTAATTAATTAATTTAAAAAAACCAACAAATTCTCAGGCCCCAACCCAGACCTAATGAGTCAGAAACTCTGGAGGTGGGGCTAGTAATCTATGACTTAAGCCCTACAAGTTATTCGAATGCCATCTAAAGTCTGAGAACCACCGATGTAACATGATGGGAAAAATACTGCACGAGGTACCTAAAAACCCTGCATCCTTCTTTGGACCCAATCTTCAGGTAGCCTTTAACAAGTTACTGATTTCTTTTTTTTTTTTTTTTTTTTTTGGAGCTACGATTCCTATACTACAAAAAATGAGGAAAGTAATGCTTGTACCATCTTTTTTTTTTTTTTTGCGGTATGCGGGCCTCTCACTGTTGTGGCCTCTCCCGTTGCGGAGCACAGGCTCCTGACGCGCAGGCTCAGCGGCCATGGCTCACGGGCCTAGCCGCTCCGCGGCATGTGGGATCTTCCCGGACCAGGCCACGAACCTTTGTGCCCTGCATCAGCAGGCGGACTCTCAACCACTGCACCACCAGGGAAGCCCTGTACCATCTCTTAGGTTGCTCCTTTTTTCTTTGCAAAATCAAATGAGCTAATGATTAAGAAAAGGCTTTGTTAATGAAAAAATACTGAACAAATATAAGACACTGTTAGGGTATATACTAGCTAATTCTATTAATTGAAAAAAACACTTCTGACTTAAGTCCTCCCTTTTTCATCTTTCATACTTCATAAACGAGTAAGTTAAAATGTTAAATAAATTTTACAAGGCTAAGTTAAGCCTGGCAAAGTACTTTTTTCACATTATGAAAGAAAAAAAAGTCCAGGCATTCCACTTTCACTCTGATGGACTCAGAGTAAAGTAATTGATAAATACATTACACCTAAATATCAAGCTTGGTAACATTCCCCAAAGTTCATTTTTCTTTTTTTTTTTTTGATTTGAAGAGAGTTTAATGCAAGGACCGCTTAAAGGCAAGGTAACCAATAAGGAATACTGAAGCATCACAGAATTTAGCAATGGTGGTAAGCCTTGTAAACCATTTTCACCCCTAGGCCTAAAGGGACAATGGAAGGCAGCCATTATCGGAATAAAGAGCCATAGAAGAGGAGCCATCATAAAGGAGCTATAGTCTTAGTGCCCAACAGCAACCCCTGCCAACTCGCCCTCTTCCCTCCAATATTCTGCTAGAGCTTCCTGGGGACTGAATCCAAATGGAAGCCAGAGGATAAGGGAGCCTGAATGAGCCATCTAAGGATGTCAGTCTACCAGGCCTCAAAGAAGGGTGGAGAAAGGCGGAAAATGGATCTTGATGGGCAAACAGAATATCCAGCACTGTCCATCCCCCACCCCCCAAAAAAGTAATAACACTGTTTCATATCCAAACAGGTACCCAAACTTCATTTTAAAGGTAGAGAAAAGATTTAAATTCTATTTATTTAATCTCCAGTAAGTTCCGAGTAACTAGAACACTCAAAAAGAAGAGTCTCACTAAATTCATGAGAGCAAAAGAATTTTAAATGGAAAAAACAATTGCACACATTTTAAAACAAGGAGTTGTTTGCAACTCTGAATAAGTATGCTATTATATTTATAAATCACTTTAGGAATACATATGATTTAAAGAATCAGATCACAACCCATTTCATAATACCTTAAATAATTACAGCCTCCTTAAAAGATCAAAAATATTAAACATATAAAATTAGCAGAGTGCAATCCCTGCAATTACTACTAAAGAAAATAGAACCTTATTATATTTAGCCTGAGAACCTACAAAGATCAAAATAAATAAAATTGAAAACTATTCAGAAGTGCTTTAATAACACTAAATCAACTAAGTTTTAGGTAGTAATATAAAACAAAATACAGGAGCATGAAGCATTAGAGAGAAAGAGAGGGAATTTTAGATAACTAAATGTTCCTAAAAGTTGTCAAAATGAACAGTTCAATTCTACAACCTAGACTTGGACCAAAAATACAGCTAGTTTATCCAACACATAACAAAACACGTAAAAGTCATATAATCAGATAACTGCATATAAAGTTAGACAGCACAATTCATTCTGCAATGCAAAACAAATAGGTAAAAAAAAACTCACTGGAAATCAAGTGCTTCACTACTGAGGGTACTGCGACACACAGCTTGGAGACCAGCACAGGGAAAGGAAAAAACAGATTGATCCCTATGTACAAGTAATGGCCTTTAATAGGCAGGTCTCAAGCTTATCCCATCCTTCCCCATACCTGGTAAGAATAAATGAAGAAAGAAATCCTTTAGCTCTTCTTCCCATTTCTAGGGCCTACAATGAGAATCTTGATCAAAAGCAAAAATGGGAAACAATAATACAAAGGTTTAACCTAAATAAAATTCCTATATTAATGCACTGCCAAATTATATTAAGTGTAAATGTTACTGTAATAAATGTTAACTTGGCATTCAAAGTTGCATGACTCCTCCAAAAATCTGAACTTAGAAAGAAATGCTAAGATACCTTTATTGATAAGACAGTTTATATAACTGTTGTATCATATATTAAAAGTTTTGAGATGGAGATTACTCTGTGAATAAAACTATATGATATTTTAGCTGACCTATCTTTAACACTAAAGAAAATTTAATATTATAGCAAATTTTTATTTTAAAACTTCTACTTCATTAAGCCATAACAGAGGAAGTTTACATCATACCTTAGTATTTTAAAGCAAATAATCTTCGATTAGCAATGATTATCTCTTCTTTGCTCCATAGTATGAGGGAGCAGAGCTTCAAATTATTTGCAATGAAACAGCAAAATCACAGACATGTTACACTCACAACTCCTAAAAGAATACCCCTATTTTAAAAAATAGTCATAGCCTGAACCAATTAACATGCTAACATATCCAAAACTGAGGAAAAATTCAGTTAAAATCACTGCTCCTCCCATAAATGAAAAGACAAATAATTTCTCATACACGGGTAATCTGAAATTATGATTTTTAAGACAAGCTGTTACCATTTAAGTATTTACAATGTGGTAGGTGCTATGCTAAGTGAATTATTTACATTATCTCATTTATTCTTCAAAATAAACTTTATGTGGGTTGGTACCATCATCCTCATTTTACAGATATAACAGATTGAGAAAAGTAACCTACACAGTCATCCAGCTACTAAGCGGCAGTCAGGATTCCAACACAGGCAGTGTTGGTTCCAGAGCCTACACTGCCACCCTAAAATCTAAAATGAAACAATGTACAAACAGTGTGTAGATAAAACTAATACTCAATATTTTAATGTAATTTAAAATAGATTTAACCTTATTTAAAAATTATAAAACCACATCCACAAATGATCTCTAAAGAGAAAAAAGTTCAGTTTTTAGAAATATTACTATAGTTTCCTCACTCTGTCTTTATTTACATATATACACAGAGTATTCAAACACTTATAAGTTAGATTCACTGTCCATACCTGAAGTGATGACTACTGGTAAGAATTAAGTGTATAATCACTTAAAATATAATACATAAACAGTCTTTTTTTCCACACTATATACAGGTTAAGAATATTCTTTTGCTGGAAGGTGCACCACAGTATCCAAATCTCTCAATATTCTCAACACTACCAACAAGTGTATACCTAATACCCTGAAGATGTCCACTCATCTCTTAATGCAAACTGTTGCAAATGAAGTGAATTTGCCTTAACTATACTGAACTAAATTAAGACTTTCCATATAAAATTAATTTACCCCTAAATTATGTTTATTCTTCTTATACTAATATTTTTCTAACAGCCTTTTTTAATTCCAGTGCAAATTATTTTAAAAGAACCAAACTGCCAATAGCTTTTCTGTAACCCATGAAAAAATTCCAAAAATTTGGGGATATGTGAATAGTCAAATCCAATATACTAATTTCACCTTTCCTGACAAATGAAAGTACTTTACATTAGTAAATGCATATACATATTCAATACTTAGAGAATCACAGACCAAAACACTTTTGACCACCTAGCAAAGAATATATGTGGCACTAATATGGCCTAAATAAAGGAATTAAGGACATCAGTTTGCTCAGCAAATCCTTGACAACTTAGGGTTGTTCGGTCTAACATTACTGGTGTTTCTGATAGCAACTGTGTTAACCTCAAAGCTACCACATAGAAAGCAACTGTAAAACAGAATATTTAGTATCATAAAACTGAATATTTACTGAAACCATTTGTGACCCCAATCTCACAAGCTGATACAAATGTCTTAAGTCACTATCCTTAGAACAAATCCTAACACCTTTTCTTAATGAATTCATACCACAAAAGAATACTGATTTTACTTAAGTTTATCTAACAAAAAAAGAGACAGGAGAAAATAAAGAGTGACGGTTCTATGAAATAGAAATAAAACTTCAGAAATAATGGTGGCTACAGGAAAAAAAAACACACCAAATAAATTTCTTACACCATCATTAATAACGTATTTTTCTGGAAGCTAAATTCTTATAGTACAGCCAAGGCCTAACATTTCAAGTAAGTGAAAAACTGTCATATGCACACAAACTTCTAAATTTCTTTTCACAAACTCAAATTTCACATACAATACTAACATAAAAACATTCCCTACACTGCTGTCTTACTAAAAATGCAAAGGCAAAAATTTAAAAATAGAATGTTTACTGAGAGTGATTTAATGTAGAAACTTTGTGAAGTGATCTTCCCATAATAAATACTCCTACATTAAAAAGTCACTGAAGTGACTACTTCTTAAGTTGCTTAGAAATTATTAAAAAGTATTAAGCTATCATCAAATGAACGAATAGCAAATGGGGCAAATCTCAAAATGAGGACATTTGAAAATCAGTACTAAAGACTTCCAAAAGTAAGAAATTTTATAACATTAAGAGGTTTATATTTTTTTGTGTGTGGTTAATGGGAAAAAGCAGATACTATACGGTTCCACACAAGCATTAAAGTATCACCAGCTACCTTGAATGTTGTTAAAATAAAATTCTGAAAGGTAATACACACATATGCACCTTTCTTTACTATCTTTCTAAAACTATTTAAAGTTAAGGTGATTATACCTCACCATATTTTATATTTACTTAGTATTTATTTAGTGTATCATAAGCAATGTTAAATCTGCACTGATGACTGTACTACTGTGCAAACTTTTACAATGAACAGCAATAAAATTCCTTTTTACTTATATTAAGAGTTACATAAACTGTAAATTCCTCTCAGATGCGCTTTATTCTTTAATACGCTTTATGAAAATGAAGTTTATAAATTACTGTATAGCAATTAGGTGGCCCAATTATGCTGCACAGGAAAGAAATACAACTTAACAGATACAAAACAATGTAAATTAAAATTGTGAGTAGAATCTTTTTTCAAAAAAAACCTCACAATACAGTCATTTCAGTAATCACTAATCTTAAAAGATAATACAGCTAACTTCAATAGCCCCTGTACTCTCTACGAATTAAAAAGTATTCCCTATGAAGATGCAAACTTATCAAACTTATCCATTAAAATACAACAGAAGCCTAAAGTTTCCATGAAATCTAAAGACAATGAATTTTTTATAGTCTCATGTTTAATACTACTTTCCAGACTAACATTAAGGATAAAACCCCACCAACAAACTATTTTTAGAATAATTCAATTCTGCAAAAAAAATTAAGTATGGTCCTCAATTTTCCTCTGAGGAAATCACTTCATTATTGATCTTTATAAAAATACTCCAATCACTACTTTCATAAAAGAATTTAACTTTGAACAGGTTAGCTGTTGAAATAGATACTACATACAACCTGCTAGAGAGATACTACAACCTGCTAGAGACAAAGCCTTCAATGACCATTTTAATTTTCCCCCCACCACAGTAAATACAAAACACTAAAGTGAAACCAAGCAAACTAAAGTGCTTTGGTATTTCAAAATTATTGGAAGTGCAACTACCAAAAAAGTAAACCCTTTACTGACTTCCCTAAGTGATTTTTTTTTCACATCAACATTTGGCTCAATAAAACCACAACTCTAGAAATTAAGTGTTATTAGTCATTTGATGCAATATACGATAATGCTTTCTATGCATACCATAACTAAAAGGACAGTTTTAGAGAAAGTTGTAAGTCACATAAATTTCATACATAGAGGCACACACACTCTGAAATCAAAGGAGAAATGGCTAATCACCTCACTGCTCATATATAAGAACCCGGTAGAATGTTAGTCTTATAACTCTGATAATTTTAAATCAAATGTGTAAAGCAAAAATAGCATAAACATATTCTGAATACTAAAAGCAATCTGCCCAACAAACAGCATTCTAGAAAATTTTTTGAATGGGGGTTTATTTTAAAAATTTAAACATTTAATTAATTTATTTCTATACATCTAGATGACTGTCAAGTCACACCAATAGTAGACTATTTTTGAAATAGGTTACAAATCAGAAGAGTTTTTTCATAATTAATTATCTTCTGGGCAAGCGGGTCAAGTTCAGCTTTAGTAAAGTTTTTCAATTAATGCAACTCCAAACTTTCCAAATATTCTTTTAAAGTATCATTTTTTAACCTAACAGAAAACTTACGTTGTGTGTGTTGTAAAGCTACTTCTTCAGTAACTTTTATCTTCATTTCATATCAAAAACTGGGGCAAAATTAGCTGTGCACATTTATGTGTGGATACATAATCCAAAGGAATAAAACCTCTTCAGATATGTAACATTTTCTTCAAAAAAATCTTCCCCACGGTTTTTACCTGGACGTATAGACACTTTAGTGTCACTCTACCTTTAGGTAAAATGTTTACTGATACTTGCTAAGAAACCATTTTTATTAAGGCTATTAACACTTATGCAATTATGTAGTTTTAAGTAAGTATTGTCCACTGCTACAATTCACAGCACCAAATTTTTTATCTTAATAGAGGCCTTAATAAAATGCTTCAGTCTCCTCAGACCAATAACTTAATCCTGTTCTTCATGCCTTACACTGGCCTACCAGTGAGTCTCAATTCCTACGATACTTTCCATTCTGCAAAAAAGGAGGGCTCTATCGCCATCCTTGATTAAAACCGGTTTATTATACCTGAAACTGCAAAGACTCATGCCTTTCGATAACCACTATCTTTTGAAATATAAAGGCCTAACTTTTAGACAACCAATTATATACCACTGAAACTCTTGGGTTTCTGTCTTATCCAACAAGCTGACTCAGTAAATTTAATACACCATATGAAAAAAGCGAACACACCTACAATCCGAAGCTGGAGTGATCCACTCTTGCCAGCATTTCTGGTTATTAGCTGGTAAATTATACTTATACTGATATTCTACACAAGCCAGAGTAAAGTTAATGGATACCCAAAGGTGTCACAGGACCTGAAACCTAAATAAGGTGAGTGTCAATTCTGATATCACAATAATACTTAAATTTCAAGTGAAACTGAAGTTTAATCTCTGCAATCACCATTTGCTACACACAATACCCTTGAACCTACACAACATTATCATCTGGGATCAAAAACCACTCAATCTCCATTCTATTATGTGTCACAAGAGCACTGAATATACAGTGCTACTGAACTGCAAATTTCATGCCCTATCCCACATCAGCCCAACACGAGACAAAAAAAGCAAATTTAACAAAGATCTAGTAAGAGCGCCTTTGAGATGTATCACGGTACTATTGATTTCAAGCTACAAAACTTCTAAATGCGATTCAAAGTTGTAATTAACTTAGTTTCAACATACAAACCTACTTTTGCCTTCAAATGAGCACCATATATGCTAAAATGATTCTCTCTCTAAAGTTATGCAAATCAGTTCGGTTCACAACTCACATTTTAAAAGAATCTATCAATGCAACTCAGGAAACTAAAAGCAATCACTGCAAGATTCTGATGCAATATGCGTACGCGCAACACTAATTTTCATTTTAATCTGATCTATACCCTTGATCTAGGGCCTAAAGCCAAGATTTAATCGAAATATGCTCAACCTCAAAGCATTTACTTTTCTGTTCATTTAGCAGACCGGATTACCGAGCTCACTAATCCACTAGCAGTGTACTGTATTCTTTATTAACGGACAATAGCCCTTAGGGAGAGTCCCCACAGACAGACTAAGAAACCCATCAGTGCCTTGACACTTGCAACCAGGCAAGAGTTCCGAATAGCCGAACACACCCTAGGTTGAATGCATTCAAAAGAGGCACATAATATACATGATCTAGAAATCCGACCAGGGTTAAATGTCATAGTCACCCAAACTATGGACATTTTTCGCATCCGTCTACTCCCACGTTATAAGAGAGAGTGACAGAAAGGCAAAGAGGAGCGGCAGCCACAGAAATGGATACAGGTCAAGTCTAAGTCGAATCCATCCTCTTGATATCTCCTTTTGTTTCTGCTAACGATCTCTTTGATGATGGCTGTCATGTCTGGGAGCCTGTGGCTGAAGAAAAAGGAGGAGAGAGATGGCAGAAGCTGCTGGTGGCGGGGCTTCTTCTGCAGGATGGAAATGGCTCTGGACTTGGCGGTGGCTGATGCCCCTCGCTCTGCTGCCGCTTGGTTCTGGACAGCAGCCGGGTAATGGCTGCTGCGGCGGCTGCTGGATGGTTGCAGCGACTGGGCCTGCTTCTCCTCAGCAGCCAGAGGTCTGGCAGCGGCGGCAGCGGAATGGGGAGAAGAATAATCCTCGCAACGGCTGCCTCCTCCGGCGGCCTCCGGAGCCCGGGCCAGGAGGGGTGCGGCGGCGGCGGAGGGGAGGTTTAAAACCGGCCCGGGTCCCTGGATGTGCCGCCGCCGCCGCCGCCGTGTTGGAGGCAGTAGAAGGGGAGAGACCAACTCTCCGGCGTTCCCAGCCCTGGAAATGGTGACAGGCGACTCCGACACCCTCCCCGGAGCTGCAGCCGCCGCCGCCGCCGCCGCTTCTCCCCCCCGCTCCAGGAGCGGGAGGTGCAGCCGCCGCGCCTCAGCCGGCTCCCGCCCGAGTCCACAGCTTCCACCTTCCCTTTCAGGAGAAGCCGAGGAAGAGGCTGCACGGTTAGAAAAGAAGACGAAGAGGAGGCGAGAAACGCCGCCGCTGCCGCCGCCGCCGGCCGGCCGGCTCCCCGAGGGCGCTGCCCCCGCGGCTGCTCACAGGCGCTGAGAGGGGCTCTGGGCCGCGGCCGCCGCCGTCTCTCATCTCCTTCGCCTGAGCCCGGCCTCGCCTCACAGCGGCTCAACTCTCAAACTTCCATCATGGCTGCAGCTTCCGAGAGGAGAGAACTGAGCGCAGCCGCGTCCCAGCGCCCGAACGTGTATCCTGCCGCAGTGCACAAAGAGTCCCGCCACATCACCGCCCGCCGGCCTGCCCGCCCCCTGCGCCGCCGCGCCGGGAGCCCAGGCGCCTCGGAGCCCGAGGGGAGGCGGGAGGCGGACGGACCGCGCCGGGGGAGGGAAGGGCAGAGCCGGGGCTGTAGGGAGGGGGCAGAAGCAGCAGCTCCGGGTGCGAGCGCCGAGTCCCCAACGGGCAGGCGCACTGAGCATGCCCAGTATGACTGCCTAGAGCTCGCTCGGGCTTGTTTCGAGGCGCCCGCCTGTAGCTGCACTTGCTGCGGGTGCTTCTGCAGCAGCCCAGGGTGGGGGGAACGAGCTGAGCCACGGCCGAAAAACCCAGCCACAGGCAGAGTAGGCTGTTGCGAGGGGGAGAGGGGGAGCGAAGGTGAAGGCTGTGGCCGGTTCGTTGAGCAGTGTCACTGACTTGAGTCTGAGGTTACCTGTGCACAGGTGGAAAAGACCAGGTGACTGCTATGGTCAGGGTACAGGAAAACGCAGGGACGATCCCTGCAGCGAGGACACCCCTCCCCCTGCCTCCACCTCCAGATTTCCCCGGCACGGCCTGCAGCCTCCTTCTCCTTATGCACGGATGTCGGATCACGATCGTTCGCAGGGATGTGACTGCAGCAGCCCTTGCTGAGAAATCCCACCTCTCCCCCCATCCCCACCCGTGTCCTCAAGGTGTCAGTCTTAGTACAAAGAATAACCCCCTATTGTGTCTCCAGTGTGTATCACCTCATCCGGCTCCCTTTCACCGCCCCACCTCCCGCTTCCCCGGCACTCGGTTCATTTGCCCTAAAAATGAAAGCTCCCAGCGGAGCGCGCTGAGTGTGAGCACATCGCCCCTGAATTTCTAGATCCCAAAGGGCAACTGTCCAGGTGAACTGAAAGCGGATCCCCGAGGATGGGATGCACGCTGCAGGCCCCTGCATTTCCCCCGGAGAGCCGAGCATCTCTCCCCTCGGGGTTCCAGTTGGGTTCACCGCTCCGAACTCAAGCTCGACCCTTAGCGGCTCCTCGCCCCGCCCCTTTTGGGCCGCAGTGAAAACCCGGCTGGGTGGATCGCCCCGGGGCCAGGTTCCGCGCTCCCCTAGCGGGTCAGTGCACGCTAGAGACCGGGGTTGCAGGGCGGGAGTATGAATTACGGGACGGTAGGAAACTGCAGCCCCAGCGAGTGGGCGGAGCCGAGGAGACCTAGGAGGGTTCAAAAGGAGGTGGAGGGATACACGGGCCACAGTCGGAACTACTTTCAGGAGGAGGTCACGTGTGTTCCTAGTTGGGGAACTTTCCAAATTCCCACTCCCATTTGATAGCTCTAGAGGCAAGTGCTTCGCTTCCTTTGCCCAGGGTGCTCCCGCCATGTACGGGTAGCTGGACCCCAGAGCCTACCCGGTTTCGGCGGAAGAATAGGCTCAGACGATCCTCCCGCCGGAGCGCTGTCGGTGCTGGCGCCTGAGGAGCTGGTTACACAAGCACCCACATCCAAGCACGTGCCCCCGCCTCCTCTCACCTTGGCTGCCGCCGCTGATTCTTGCGGATCTCGGAGCAAGAGTTCCCAAGCTGGTCGCACCCTTTTCCTGCTACCCACAGAGCAAGCTAGAGGACGGAGACCTGAAACTCCGAGCTCTGGATCCGCTACCACTGCGCCTTCCAAACCGTGGGAGAAGGGGCTGGGCCCCGGGGGTCTGGCGCATCTTCCTTGCTAGTGCCCTGCCCCCTAGGGCGAACCTTTCTGGTGCTGTACTCGCGGGGCAAAGGGTATCTACTGCAGCAGCCCGGTGATTGAATTCAACGATGTTGCGACAAACTTTCAGTCACTACTGAGCTGGTGAGCGCGCCCCACCTACTGTAGACTCAGCCTAGTGACTTATCTGGTCGGAGAACCTAGTCCATGGCCTTCAGCCCAGAACAAACTTGTGAAGTCTGCTTAGAGCTCGGATTGTTTGACCTAAACCGCGAAAGATCTGGTTCGGAAATGCTGAAAATTAGAGCACATTTACCCTGGCATCGATCGGCTGCAAAGTGAGTGGTCCACCGTCTGCTTGTAGAGAGTGGGCATCAGTACCATTGTAGGAATTCTTTCTTTCCCCTGGGAAGTAGAACTCAAGGAGAATTTGAGTCCAAAAGTATTTAAGTTGATACCTAGACTGAGGCGCTGGTCGTTTCTTAGATCTGAGAGAATGGGATCAATTTGCATGTGTGTTGCAGTTATTGTGAATTGATGCCTAGGAAGGTCTAAAAGAGGATTTATTCAGTGTATGAGAAAGAACACATCATAGTTGTAGGCAGCCCCTGAAGACTAGAAACCTCAAGAGAGGTACCGTAGAAGCCACAGACCATTACCTAACTCCAGGACTACTTACTAATTAAACCAGGGATATTTACACTGTTCTTAGAGATCTCTGAGGCTTCATAAAACTTTGAATTTGTATGCAACATCCTTTTAAGATAGCCCTGCAGGAGTTAGCCACCTGCTGAATCTTCAGTCTTGATATTTATTGGAGCCTGGTTTTGTGCATGGTCCTGGTCAGCTTGGGGGAAGGAGGGGCCACAAGTGGAAAAAGAAATGGAGAGCAACCTAGAAAGAGTAGGAGAAAGGCCTCCCTTTGGTTTCCAAAGATGAAAGTCCTGACCACACAGCCTAGATAAGCTAGAGATTTTTTTTTTTAAATAAATGTATTTATTTATTTATTTTTGGCTGTGTTGGGTCATGGGCTTTCTCTAGTTGCTGCGAGCAGGGGCTACTCTTCGTTGCAGTGCACGGGCTTCTCATTGTGGCACGGGCTTCAGTAGTTGTGGCTCGCAGGCTCCAGAGCGCAGGCTCAGGAGTTGTGGCACACGGGCTTAGTTGCTCCGTGGCATGTGAGATCTTCCCAGACCAGGGCTTGAACCCATGTCCCCTGCACTGGCAGGCGGATTCTCAGCCACTGCGCCACCAGGGAAGCCCTAGAGATTTCTTTATTTTATAAATAACCAAGGATAAGTCCCTGATTTCTAGGTGTTCCACTAGATTGCATGGCAAGAACCTGAGAGCTACGCTCAATTGATTATCAACTACTGCTTGGTGAGGAAAGGGAAAATGAAGATAAAGTTAAATGAAGGCAAGTGATTAGGGAGGGGTAAAATGTCCCACGTTTGTTTTTCCAGTTGCTGATCTTGTCCCCAGAGTTCCTGTTATTAGCACTGCCCCATTCCATGTGAAGATTAGTCTCACAGTATCTGAGACGTTCTGAAATCCACTTCCTAGGAGGAAAGTGGATTCATTCCTGCCCTGTTGGTGTTTTGGTGTTAGGCCTGAGGAGAGAGAATCCTTTTCAATTCCTGTGGCAGAGTTATTCTGGAGCAGAGAGGGTGTGCATCACCAGTACTAACATGCTGGAATATGAGACTGGCCCACAAGCACTTCCATCTGCTGAAAGAAGAAACTGGAAAATGAGTTTTGCTGCTACTCTAAACATCAGGTCCCTCTACTTATCTCCATGGTGAGTGAAAGGACCACCAATGTTGGCAGATATTTGACCAGCCTGACAGCAATACCAGGTGGTTATTAGAAGTTGCTGAGTAAAAAATTTCCTCCCCTTCCCAGTGTTAAGTGGGTTCCTGAAGGAAATCCTTTTTTAATTTCTGTTTTTCTTCACTTTGTCCTCCTACCCAAGAAGTCTCCATATGCAGGTGGTAGAGCTGAAACCTTTAAATAGCTGACACTATCTAATGTACATAAAGTTTTTTAAAATGTTTTTTTCAAGTTCAGTTGCAAATATCTGCTTGGCTGTACAGATATTACAATACATTGGTTTCTAAACACTTCAGTTATTTACCTGTCTGGATTCAGACTGCCCTGGGGAGAAACAGAAGCTGGTAACAAAGGGAGAATTATATAAAGCTTCAGGGAGACTAACCATACAGAATAATTAGTGAACAGGAAAAACCAGCTTTAATTATAGTTTCTAACAGCTGATTCCAAAACTGTATTGCTACTGCATCCAGAGAATATCTAAAGAAAATTCCTTTCTTATTTTCTTTGATAAGTGAAATGACCAGCAACTCAATGGGGATGATATAAATAGTTGATGTGCTCTTTGTAGGTCCTGCTGCTAAAATGTCTTTTGTTGAACACTGATTGCTATAGTGCCTTTCTCATCTCCCACACACTGACCTTTCAAATAGAGATCTAAAGCAATGGCTTCAATTTTTAAGTAATCTTCTCTATTTTTATCTGCTTAACCACTGTTTTCTAAATAACACAGAGTAAAAAGTATATAATAATTATATATTTTAACTTAAACCATCCCATTCTTCCAACGGCCTGAAGACTTTTCCCGTATTTCAGTTATCCTAATTACAAATATTCCTGTTGTTTTAAATAAAGACCTTTTGCTTACAACATTTCTCCAGAAGGTACCAGTATGGATCATACAAGCAACCACATCCTAAAAGAGAATTTTCCATTGTTGCCTACAAGTTCTTCATGCCCTAATCTCCTGGAGCTATTTCAGATGGCACTTGTGTCTCCTTTCACATCTCAGTAGAGAGGTGTGCTGTATGAAATATCACACAAAGAGAAATAAGGGCTGGGCTGGGAGAACCACAGAGCAGACTAGGCACTCACTATGTCCAAGTGGCATTTAGAAATTGTGACTTGGACTAGAGAGTGATAGAAAAGAAAGACCTAACATGACAAGACAGCTTAGATTGTTTTAGTTTCCGATCTAACACTGGCTATTGGATATTCCACTCTGGTCCCCTTAATACTAACTCTAGCCCTAGGAACACATTTCTTGCCTTTTAGCTCTTCCGATAATAGAAAAAGATAATAATTTTTATGTTACCAGCAGATATTGGGGCATTTACCAGGTGCTTCACAGAGTAGCCCTCATTGGTCCAGGTATAGGAGGGACACTGAGAAGGAGTCAAGGGTAACTATTGCCTCACTCCTACAAATCTTTCCCTTCAGAACATCCTTCTGGCTTCTGAGGTATCACTTTTTCTGGTAACAAAAAGCAACAAAAAACCTTTTTGAAAGAGAAAATGCATGGTTAAAACTCTATCTAAGGGACTTCCCTGGTGGTCTGGTGGTTGAGAATCCGCCTGCCAATGCAGGGGACGCGGGTTCGATCCCTGGCTGGAGAACTAAAATCCTACATGCCAGGGAGCAACTAAGCCCACACACCACAACTACTGAGCCTGTGCACTCTGGAGCCCACCCGCCACAACTAGAGAGAAGCCTGTGTGCCACAACAAAGAGCCCACACCACAACGAAAGATCCCACATGCCACAATGAAGATCCCACATGCCGCTACTAAGACCTGACACAGCCAAATAAATAAAAATTAAAAAATTTAAGGTAGCTTTTTTGTCTGTGTTGATGGTATAGGGTCTTAACTCCATTTAGTCATTTAATGATTCAATCAACAAATATGTGGGAGTCTTATGTGCCAGTACTAATAATGCTAAGCTCTGTGGACAGAGCAATGACTATAGCATAGAGGGTCCAGCCTTTACGGAATTTAGTCTCCTTGAAAACTTGGCTTCTTTGTCTGACACTGTTGCAACCTCTTCACAGTCTAGGAGTAAAGTTAAAGCTGTAGAAAATACCCTAGTATTTGATAACTGTTTCAATTATCTATTGCTGCATAACAAACCACTGTAAACTTGGTGGCTTAAAAGAACAACCACCATTTATTTTCTCACAATTTTGCAATTTGGGAAGGTTACAGCTGGACAGTTCTTCAGCTCCCCCATGATGTCAGCTGGGTCAGACATGTGGTTACGTTCAGCTATGACTTTGGCTAGGGCTGGAATGTCTGTGACATTCCCCACATGTCTGGCACCTCAGCTGGAGCACCTGAAATGCCTGGGGGCCTCCCTCTCTTCGTGTGACCGTTCATCATTCAGTGGTCCAGCCCAAGCATCTTTGCACAGTGACTGAATCCCAAGAGGAAGAAAGCAGAGGCTTCAAGCCCTCTCCAAGGCATGGTTCAGAAGTCCCAGGATATCACTTTCATTCTATTCTCTTGGCCAAAGCAAGTCACAAGGCCAGCCCAGATCCAAGGGGAGAGGAGTCTCACTTCTTAATGGAAGGAGTGGCTGGGATAAGAGGAATTATTGGCAGTCAGATTTGGAAGCACTCTACCATAATCCACCCTCTGGCCACAACTGTTCACACATACACACCCACACACAGACATGCAAAAGACACTTACTTCCTCCCCCGCAAATTACCATTCTGTATAGCATTGGCTGTAAGGTCTAGGATCTAGTCATACACACTAGGCCCAGATGTGAATGAGGCATTTCAGATGCTGTTCCTCTTCATCTGGAGATCCATGAACTAAAAAGACAAGTTACAATACACAACATACAATGCTGAAACAGGGATAGAATAAATGGAATAGATACTTCTTTTCAAAGGTTGGCAGGGGGAAATGGAAGGCACATAGCAGTCATTAGTCTGTAGCAATTCTGAAAGCCAGCCAAGCGCTGTCATCCTGACTCTAAGGATTTGGTTCTCCATTAGGGCCTGGTTCTTCTCCCTGGGAGTAGTTTCCTAATCCACTGTTCTTGGCTCCCTGCTCTGGGGTCTAGCTGACCTCTGAGTCAATCTTCCTTTTTCATAAGAAACTGCCTGCCCTTTACAGTTGAATAGCTCTCTCAGCCTGCTTCTTGCCCATAGAAAGTTGGGGGCCCAGAGGCTTTTTTTCATTTTGAACTGTCTCCTCCTTCTTTGGTCCAAGCTCCTGGTGCTTTTATCAATAAAATTCTTTTTAAAAGTGTGTGGGTTTTCTATGACTCTAATTGGAGTTCACTCCTTGACCACAAAGCAACATCCAGAATTCTTTCAAAAACAAACCTCTGTCTACATTGGGCCTTTATCTAGGTGACTGCTGTTGGACCACTCTTAAGATTCTTAGAAGCCCTTTTAGTCTAGATGAGAGGGTCTATGAAGCAATGTCTTAAGTTTTTTAGAGGTCTCAACAGAGTTTTGATTAAATCTTTTCCTTGAGGTCACATTTTATAGGCAGTCCCTGAGGCCATTTCTTAATTTGAGACCTTTTGCTGACTATAAAGACTCTCCTAGGTCCTGTATATTTCTACATTCTGCTTAAAAACTGAATAGTTCTTTTTTTTTTTTTAACACATTTCTCTCTTGTGATACATGACACATCACTAAAAGAAGCCAACTGACACTTTGAACATTCACATTGAAAATCTTTGCCAGGTCTACAAGTTCATTAGGTACATTTTCTATGTTTTACTGCACACAAGTGCAAATGTTTCCAAACATTTTGCCACTACATAACACCACTTAGCCAGCCTCCAGAAGCAATTTCCTCACTGCTCTTATAGCTTCCATTGAGATCCCTCAACAAAATATTAGCAAACCAAATTCAACAATACATAAAAGGATCATACACCATGATCAAGTGGGATTTTTTCCAGGGATGCAAGGATGGTTCAACATCTACAAATAAATCAACATGATATATACCACATTAACAAAATGAAGGATAAAAATCATATGATCATCTCAATAAATACAATAAAAGCATTTGACAAAATTCAACATCCATTTATGATTAAAAATATCTCAACAAAGTGGGTATAATGAGAACATACATCAATATAATAAAGACCATATATGACAATCCCACAGTTAACATACTCAACAGCAAAACGCTGAAAGTTTTTCTTCTAAGATCAGGAACAAGACAAGGATGTTCACTTTCACCACTTTTATTCAACATAGTATTGGAAGTTCTAGCCAAAGCATTTATGCAAGCAAAGGAAATAAAAGGCATCCAAATCAAAAAGGAACAAGTAAAACTGTCATTTGCAAATGACATGAGATTATATATAGAAAACCCTAAAGACTCCACCAAAAACCTGGTAGAACTAATAAACACATTCAGTAAAGTTGCAAGATATAAAATCAATATACAGGGACCTCCCTGGTGGCGCAGTGGTTAAGAATCTGCCTGCCAATGCAGGGTACACAGGTTCGTCCAGGAAGATCCCACATGCCATGAGCAACTAAGCCCGTGTGCCACAGCTACTGAACCTGTGTACCACACTACTGAAGCCCACACACCTAAAACCCGTGCTCTGCAACAAGAGAAGCCACCACAGTGAGAAGCCCGCAGACTGCAACGAAGAGTAGCCCCTGCTTGCCACAACTACAGAAAGCCCACACACAGCAACGAAGACCCAATGCAGCCAAAATAAATAAATAAATAAATGTATTTAAATTTTTTAAAAAAAATCAATATACAAAAATCAGTTGCATTTCTTACACTAACAATGAACTATCAGAAAGAGAGATTAAGAAAACAATTCCACTTACAATTGCATCAAAAATAATAAAATACTTAGGAATAAATGTAACCAAGGAGGTGAAAAACCTGTACACTGAAAACTATAAAACACTGATGAAAGAAATCAAAGAAGACACAAACAAATGGAAAGATAATCTGTGCTCTTGAATTAGAAGAATTAATATTGTTAAAATGACCATACTATCCAAAGCAATCTACATATTCAGTGCAATTTCTATCAAAATTCCAAAGGCATTTTTCGCAGAAATAGAACATACAAACCTAAAATTTGTATGGAACCACAAAAGACCCCGAATAGCCAAAGCAATCTTGAGAAAGAAGAACAAAGCTACAGGCATCACACTCCCTGATTTCAAGCTATCTTACAAAGCTATAGTAATCAAAACAGTATGGTACTAGCATAAAAACAGACACATAGACCAATGTGACAGAATAGACAGCCCAGAAATACATCCATGCATATGTGGTCAAGTAATTTACTACAAAAGAGGCAAAAACATACAATGGGGAAAGGACAATCTCTTCAACAAATGTTGTTGGGATAACTGGACAGCCACATGCAAAAAAATGAAACTAGACTACTATCTAACACCATACACAAAAATTAACTTGAAATGGATTAAAGACTTGTATGTAGTAAGACCTGAAACAATAAAAGTCCTAGAAGAAAACATCCGTGGCAATCTCCTTGACATTGATCTTGGCAATGATTTTTTACATCTGACTCCAAAAGCAAAGGCAACAAAAGCAAAAATGAACAGCAGGACTATATCAAACTAAAAAGCTTTTGCTCTTCAAAGGAAATCAACAAAATGAAATGGCAACTTACTAAATGGGAGAAAATATTTGCAAATCATATATCTGATACAAGGTTAATATCCAAAATATATAAAGAATTCATACAACTCAATAGCAAAACAAACAAAAAAAATCCAATTAAAAAAATGGGCAGAAGATCTGAATAAATGTTTTTCCAAAGAAGACATACAGATGGCCAATAGGCACATGAAAAGACGCTAAGCATCATTAATCATCAGGGAAATGCAAATCAAAGCCACAATTGGATATCACCTCAAATCTGTTGGCTATTTGAATGGCTATTATAAAAAAGAAGAAATAACAAGTGTTTGTGAGGGTGTGGAGAAAAGGGAACACTTGAGCACTGTTGGTGGGAATGTTAATTGGTAAAGCCACTTTGTAAAACAATGTGGAGGTCCGCCCCAAAATTAAAAATAGAACAACATGATTCAGCAACTCCACTTCTGAGTATTTATCTGAAGAAAGCAAAAATAGTCATTTGAAAGGATATGTGCACCCCTATGTTCGTTGCAGCATTACTTCCAATAGCCAACATATGAAACAACCTAAATGTTCATTGATGGATGAATGGATAAAGATGTAATACATGTACACACACACACACACACACACACACACACACACACACACACAATGGAATACCATTCAGCCATAAAAAATGAAATTTTGCCATTGGCAGCAACAGGAATGGACCCTGAGGGCATTATGCTAAGTGAAATATTAATAAGTCAGACAGAGAAAGACAAATACTGTATGATCTCACTTACATGTGGAATCTAAAAAACAAAACAAACTAATAATTATTTTAAAAAACAAGCTCATAGATACAGAGAACAGATTAACAGATTGGTGGTTGCTGGAGGGAAGGGGAGAGTTTGGGGTGGGTAAAATGGATGAAGAGGTTAAAAGTTTCAGCTATAAAATAAATAAATCCTGGGGATGTAATGTACAGCATGGTGACTGTAGTTAATAATACTGTATTGCATATTTGAAAGTTGCTAAAAGAATACATCTTAAAAGTCATCATCAGGAGAAAAAAAGAAAAAAAATTTTATAACTATTTATGGTGACAGCTGTTAACTAGACTTATTGTGGTGATTATTTCTCAGTGTATATCGAATCATTATGTTGTACACCTGAAAGTAATATAATGTTATATGTCAATTACCCCTCAATTTTTAAAAAAGAAAGAAAAAATAGTCCCTGCCCAGACTAAGGAGACATATCAACTAAATGCCAATGTGGGATCCTGGACTGGATCCTGGAACAGAAAAAGAACATCACTGGAAAAACTGGTAAAGTTCATATAAGGTCTGTACCTTATGTTAATTTCCTGATTTTGATAATTATTCTATGGCTATGTAATCTATTTATATTAGGGCAGCTGAGTGAAGAATATATATGAACTCTGTCTGTACCATTTTGCAACTTTTCTGTAAGTTTAAATTGCTTCAAAATAAATTTTTAAAAACTAAATTAAAAAAATAAATTTTAGGAGTTAGAGTTCCCTCATCACCTTTCCAACCTCCACCCAATGCTGGGTCCCAAAATCAATGCCACATGTTTTAGATTTTTGTTATGCCAGGGTCCAACTTTCAAACATCAATTTCTATTATCTGTTGTGCATAACACACTACCTCTAATTTCACTTTTAAATAAATGAGCATTTTAAATAAATGTAGCAGCTCAAAATAGTAACAACCATTTTTTTGCTCACCATTCTGCAATATAGACAGGATGATGGTGACAGCTTGTCTCTCCTTCGTGTAATGTTGTTTGGCATAGCTTGATTTGGGATGGAGGATCCAAGATGGATTCAATTACATGTCTAATGCCTTAGCTGGAGTGGCTGGGATAGCTAGGAGCTGGCTGGACCTAACTCCCTCCTTACTCTCTTGTCCTCTAAAAAAGAGGCACACTGCCTCCACAAGGCCATTCTCTTCAACAAGGTAGTCAGACTTCTTCACGTGGTCATTATTTTCCAAGAGAGCAAAAACTAAAGTTGCTAGGCCCAGAATCTAGGCCCAGAACTGTAGTAGCATCATTTTTGCCTCATTCCATTGACCAAAGCAAGTACCAGACCCATCAAGATTCAAGACTGGGGAAAAAGACTTTGCCTCTTGGTGGTAAGCTTGTAGAGAGATGGAGGAATTGTTGATGGTCATCTACCACTGTGACCCTAGCTCTCTTCCTTATTTAAAAAAAAAATATATATATATATATTTATTTATTTATTTAATTTTGGCTGCTTTGGGTCTTTGTTGCTGGCCGTGGGCTTTCTCTAGTTGCAGCAAGTGGGGGCTACTCTTTGTTGTGGTGCGTGGGCTTCTCATTGCAGTGGCTTCTCTTGTTGCGGAGCACGGGCTCTAGGCACATGGGCTTCAGTAGTTGTGGCACGCAGGCTCAGTAGTTGTGGCTCGTGGGCTCTAGAGCACAGGCTCAGTAGTTGTGGTGCATGGGCTTAGTTGCTCTGCGGCATGTGGGACCTTCTCGGACTAGGGCTCGAACCCATGTCCCCTGCATTGGCAGGAGGATTCTTAACCGCTGAGCCAACTCTTCAAATCAGACAGTTTCCCATGGTCAATTCTGCCTAGACTCTATCATTTAAGAAACACCACTATCAGCTGACAATTTGATTAGCAACTGAATGTTTTCAGTTTGTTACCTATTTTGTTCCTTAATCATGTAATCTTTTCATTTCCTCACTCATCTATTTCACATGCATAATTCTACTCTAGGATTAATATATTTCACAAAAGTGTTCATTAAAATTCAGTAAAATAAAAGTGATAATACATGTATACATATATATGTTTACATAATTACATGGAAAATGTATGGAAGAATAAACCAGAGAGAAGATAACACTGGTTATCTCTGAGGTTAGGATGGGGAGGGAGGGCCTCAGAGGGAGAGGAATTTCTCTTTTCATTTATTGCTTTTTATATGATTTGAAGGTTCTTTACAATGATCATTTATTATTATGAAAAAAGTTATTTCATCAAATAGAATTAGGACTAAAAATAAACAAATACCTATTATCAAAAGAATATCAAATCAACCAAGGAAAGAGCTCAACTGTAATTTCATTTTTAAATAAATGAGCTCACTAAGGAATTTCCATCATTTAAGCCTAAAGGTCTGTTTGATGTCTGCTGCACAACAGAAATACATGAGAATAACTGCTATAAGTGCTGTCTAGTAGAGATACTGTATAGTAGACAGGTTATATCTTACCCTGAGTACCCTCTCTCCCTAGATCAACCATCTCTACTAGATCTACTCTTCACTCTTTGTACCATCTAATGACTTTTGCTGCTCAAAGAAAATACACTCCAGAATAATCATCTGGTACCACAGCAATACCACCATTCAAAGCAGTGGCAGATTACTTTATGATCCAAGAAATCTCAAAGGTCCCTTAGTTCACCAATCCCATTTTACAAAGGAAGAAACTGAAGCCCAAGGAGTTTATATGCCCAGATTACACAGCTACTCAATGAGGGATCCTGGATTGGAGTTTGGGAAATTTCTTGAATAAATTCCCATCAGTGAATAAAGAGGGGAAGAAAACCTCGCTTTTAGAGACTTAAGTTAATTAGAAATTTCACTGGAGAAGGCTGTTAATGGTATTTTCAAGCTTGTACAGGGGAGAATGAAGGCAACAAGAAGACTACCTAACCAGAAACAGTAAATAGGGTTTGGAATAGGGAAAGATGGTGACTGATGCTTACTCTCTGTCCTAAAGTGTCCTGAAATTGAACCATGAGAATTAGGGCCTTAATGATCAAACATGAATTGCTGCGTGTTACAATTCTGCTTCTCCTCCTCAGTTCCTAAGATCACTGGGAGAATATCTTCCAAACAACGATGGAAAGGAGGCAACTGTTATACGTGGATTGAGAAAAAGAAAAGGGACTATGCTCTTTTGAAAGGAAGGAAATGCCAAAAGCTTCCGGGAATAGAGGGAAACACTGCCACCTGCTGAAGAGTTGGAGTCAATGAAAATGGTGCCAGGCATGGTTAGAGGGAGCATCTCCTGCAGGGCTCAAAATACCGTATGCTAACACATATATATGGAATCTAAAAAAAAAAAAAGGTTCTGAAGAACCTAGGGGCAGGACAGGAATAAAGACGCAGACGTAGAGAATGGACTTGAGGACACAGGGAGGGGGAAGGGTAAGCTGGGACGAAGTGAGAGAGTGGCATGGACTTATATATACTACCAAATGTCAAACAGATACCTAGTAGGAAGCAGCCGCATAGCACAGGGAGAGATCGGCTCAGTGCTTTGTGTCCACCTAAGAGGGGTGGGATAGTGAGGGTGGGAGGGAGATGCAAGAGGGAGGAGATATGGGGATATATGTATATGTATGGCTGATTCACTTTGTTATACAGCAGAAACTAACACACCATTGTAAGTAATTATACTCCAATAAAGATGTTAAAAAAATTTAAAAATTTTTATAAAATCAGTTAACGAATCTATTTGCAGTCTGAGCAGGTCAGTGCAGAGAGAAAGTTTAGTTCTGGATTTTATCAGGCCAATCTGTAGCAGAGAAAGGTCAACTTATCTCTACTGTGAGGATGGTAGAGGCCTGCATCCCTGCTTCCCTTTCTTCCATGAATATTTATGCCTATTAGCTCTGAATTTTTTCCCAAAACCTAAATCTCAAAATAATTAAATATACTTGGTTGAGACAAGATAAAAGTGATCTGAGAGGAAAAAGCAATACAAAGAAGTTTATTCATATAACATATGCACAGGGTTAAAAATTCCCAGTGGCTCACTACTACCATTCCCCAGACTGTCTGGTTTTTTTTCCTTTTTACTCTTCCTCTAATATTCACATACAAATATACACACAAAGGGCAATTGCAAGAGAGGGCTGGGAGAAAGTTGCTGATCCTTTATATAGACTTAGCCTTTCCCCTCTGCTATGGTCTGAGTGTGTCCTCTCCAAATTTTTACATTGAAACCCAAACCCAAGATGAAGGTATTAAGAGGTAGGGCCTTTGTGAGGTGATTAGACCATAAAAGCAGAGCCCTCACGAATGGGATTAGTGCCCTTATAAAAACGGTCTGACAGAGCTCCCTTCTCCTTCTGCCATGCCAGGTGAGGTTACATCTAGAAGACAACATTTATGAATCGGGAAGCAGGCCCTTGCTAGACACAGACCTGGTCATGTAGGTGCACTGACCTGGACATTCAGCCTCCAAAACTGAGAAATAAATTTCTGTTCTTTATAAGCCACCCAGTCTATGGCATTTTGCTATAGCAGCCTGAACAGACTAAGACACCCTCTTTCCAGCATCCTTCCGCTCCCTTTTCTCCTGCCCTCTTTCTTACCATTCTCTTTCTTCCTATCCCATTTTCCTCCTCCTAACCTCTATATTCCTAGATTCTCTTTATTAACGTACAAGAAACTGATATGGCTAGGAGACCAGGTGGGAAGGTGACATTTACAGGACTGCCAAGTTACACAGCTCCAAGGGCCCCGATCCACATTGTATGTGATGCTGTTACTTCTTGCTTTTTCAACCACATGAACGTAGTATCTTTAGTTTATATTTAATTGTTTAAAACCTAACCTTAGCGGCCCAATGGTAGGCCACTGGTTAATTCCGTGGTTCCATTTAATGATAAAATAAAGCAGTTCTGGACCTTACCCAGTTATCAGTTTCTTATTAACAATTTCTTAGGATTAATAAAACAAGTTCTAAAGGTACTCTCATTGTGATTTAGATTTTTCTATCTTGCAGAACTTCAGAAAGAAACCATAGGAAAATCTAATGTTGTCAGACCTAACTTAGATGGAAATTTTTACCTATTCTAAATACAATAGATGAACAATTCTCTTTTGTGAATTTTTCCTAATTAATTGTACTTGAATGTACTACATTTCTTAAAGGATGTACAGGTTTTATATTTCAGGAAACTCGAGGAAAAGGAGGTCTGTAAGCAAAGGTCATGGTAATTTAAAATTAATTTGGGAATATTTCAGGTCCTTAACATAAATTTCATGAAGTTGGGAAACTGAAAGCTAATGGATAGAAACAGTCTATTTTCTGAGAAAAACAAAACTGTCATTTACCTAGCTGTGAGCCCTAAGTTTTATCTGAAATTTTCCTGGACGTAATACCTTTGTCTTGGATGCCTCCTAAGGTACAGCCACAGACCATTGGCTGCTAAAGTTCATGAGACAAACTTTTTCCTAAATTACCTGTTGAAGCAAGTACAAAGGAATGCTTAATTGAGATGTGTCTTATTAATGTGTTCTTGTGGACTTACTAACTATAAAATATTATATTTTATTATAGTCTTTATAATGATTTTTAAAATAACTTGTTGCTGTAAAATAGGACTGTCTGCATTTCATATTCTGTTGAGGCACTTGTCCTATTAACTGGTCAACTTTTTCTTATGAATTGAATTTGGCACATTAAGTGTTCTCAGTCTTTAAGTAGAATTAAACTGGTCCCTGACTGAGAATGGCCATTATTCTATTTTTGAAATGTACTGTCCTTTTCAACTACATCCAGAAACTTGTAAACCAGAAAAATTTTGCCCTAAGAGTAAGCTACTTTTGGTAGTATACTTACCTTGGTAGTTTACTTGGCCTGAGTTTGCTGTTGGAAGCTAGGTCAAGCGATCCCAACTTCTTGTTCTCCCAAATTGCACAGAATGTTGATAATAACCTTTTCTACTAGACATCTGTTTATTTTGCAGTTAACAGAGGGTAAAGGAGGCCTTAAAGACATTTCTGCTTCAGGGCACAGAATGCAAACCAACTATAGTGCTGTCTTTCTACCATCTTTGTTCACGTAGACTAAGGATGCCCTTTAAAGAAAGAAAATCATGGATAAAAATACTTCCAGAGGGGATCTTCCCTGGCGGTCCAGTGGTTAAGACTTCACCTTCCAACGCAGGGGGTGTGGCTTCGATCCCTGGTCAGGGAGCTAAGATCCCACATGCCTCACAGCCAAAAAACCAAAAACATAAAACAGAAGCAATGTTGTAACAAATCCAATAAAGACTTTGAAAATGGTCCACATCAAAAAATCTTAAAAAATAAATACTTCCAGAGGTTGTCACAAGCAAATTATAGAAAGAAATTAAGTGTCTCATAGAGCCCTGGTGGGTTACTACACATTGGTCACCAGTTTTTTGTTTGTTTGTTTGTTTGTTTTTCCCGGTACGCGGGCCTCTCACTGTTGTGGCCTCTCCCGCTGCGGAGCACAGACTCCAGACGCGCAGGCTCAGCGACCATGGCTCACGGTCCCAGTCGCTCCGCGGCATGTGGGATCTTCCTGGACCGGGTCACGAACCCTGTCCCCTGCAGCGGCAGGCGGACTCCCAACCACTACGCCATCAGGGAAGCCCGGTCACCAGTTATTTAAATAAAGTGACCATGGGATTTCCCCCAAATTAGAATATTCCTATGACTCACATACAGGGAACTTTGGAGGGACTTCTCCCAAGTCCTTGAGAGCCATAGCAATATCCTCAGTGATGAGGGTTCAGTGAAACAGTCATATAGCTTAGGAGACTCCAACAGTAGTAATTTCAATTCTGGTATAATCCCCAGAGTAGTGGTCTTCAAACTAGGGAACTGAGACACTCAAGATAGTTTTAAGACGATCAGTTCCAGATCTTTAACTTCAATATATACTTCCTCCCAAATCTGATCTTCCTGAGAACCAGTGTAGTTAAGTGGCCCTTGTGGTTCCTAGCCCCACCTCCCTTTTCACACTGGCCCTTTCTCCCACTTTTTTAAAAGAGAAAGGCATACCTCTACCTAAATGCTAAAATGGTGTACTGCTCCAAAGTGTAAAAACCTGCAAGGACCTGAAGAGACATTCTGAAATAATGATATTGGTGTTGAGAGGCTAAATGATTTTACTGACTAACAAACCCTTTTGAAAGTTAGATTGTTTAACAATACATGTTTTCTAGTAAATTGCAGGAAGACCTATTTATATTGTCCACTGAAAAATTATTAAAGATAAGATCACTAAGTGATGTGTGGCATACAACTTGGAAAGCTTTCCGATAAATGTGTGACATCACTAAAATAATTCCTTCCAATCACGTATCTATGTAAACAATATTCCTCATTGTTCATAATATAAAGGCAAACACTAGAAATAAACCGATGTGTGAACCTGTCTCTTTCTGGAAATAAGTAAAATTCACTTATGATATATAATTTTTTAAAGCCCTATTGATTTCTTTTTTATGTTTAATAGTTACAACATTTTAAAGCATTGATAAATTATGAACTAAAAATAATTAATGATAATTAAGAATAATTTAACACTTAGAAGTATTATGGCCAAAGAAATTTAACATAATTTAATTTAAATTTATGTATAAAATTTGTTACAGAGAAGTATGATAGAGTGATCATTAAAGATATTCACAGATAATGTATATTACGTTCAGATAAAAATCTGTGGCAAGAGTGGAAAGAAAATTCAAGTGCAAAGAGAAAATGAAGTGATGTAAAATTTCCCACTGTAAGAGAGCACCTGTTCATGTTGTTAATGTTTTGATGGATAATGATGAATATATCAAATCACTATGGCATTTATATTCCATTAGATACATTTATTAATTCTACTTTTAAATGTTAATGTTTACACTACAAGGAAATTATTTCCTTTGTAAGTACTTAAACTCATAATGAAAAGTTTCATTCCAATTCTAAAATGTGTAAGGAAGAAAAGTTTGTCCAAATTGTTTGTGGGATAAGCTAGCAAAATAGTTTAAAAATTCCTTACTCTAGAAAAACTTTCATACGTGTGCATAAGAAAACATGTAGGGATTTTCATGGCAATATTATTTGAAATAGCAAAAAGTTAGGAAGAACCTAAATAAATATCCATCAATATGGATAAATAAAATGTGATATTTTCAGATGATAGAATTATTATACACTAGGTTAAAAGGAAGAAATTAGATCAATTTATCAACATGGAAATATCTCAAGATTTACCTGACCCTCAGAATTACAGTAGGCTCATCTTTCTCTCATTTCCTATCCTCACAACAGTGAAGCCATTCCAGGAAGCAGGAAGTCCACAGGCTATGTGGTATCACCCAAACCTTGGTCCTGAAGCAGAGAAATTTGAATGGGTGTGTAACATGATCATATCATAGTTATTATCATGAAGGCTCCACAGTTTTCTGAGGCATTTTAATGACTACCCCTTGTGGGAGTGGAGGGGAGATTAAAACGGCCAAAGAACCAATTAGAAGGAAAAGAATTTCTTCATCATCTTTTTGAAATTTCTACTTGCCTGGAAAGAGGAAGTAAGTTATTTATTTATTCATTTATTTATTTATTTAGGATGGATAGAGGGAATATTAGTGATCTAGCAAATATCCAAAGGTGAGATAAGTAGAAAGCACCTCTTAGCAAGAAATTAATTCTATGGTGATAAAATCATAGTTCAGGAGTTCATTTCTGTAGGAAAGCAAAGTCCATAAAGCGCAGGAATGACAATTAAGTTCCTTGTCTATATGTATAAACTTCATCCTTCTCTTTCTGTTTAGAGAAATCTACTAAAATATTTGAATATTTCAAAAATTAAATCCTATTTTCTCACTAACCCCAAGGTAAAATTAGTGATAACATGAAATGAGGACATAATAAGAGTAATAATGATAATTACTATCAATATTTTATTATAACTAACATTTGTTGATAACATTTAGAAATGTATAGGGTCATTAAAGGGCACATGTAACGTCTTAAGAAGCCCCCTGGCATATTTATATTTTCTCTCCTAGGTCTCTGCAAATATGTTTTTATAAGGACAGCCTGGGGTAAGCACTTTGATACAAATAATAATGAATATTTATTGACTACATATTACTACTAAATGGTCTACAGGCAGATCTACAGAAATACATCTCATGTTTTTCTTATAATTTGACTCTATATAATTTGATACTGCTTCTGTATCACAAGTATTGAAATCATTCCTCTCCTGAAATAACTGAGGCTTTATTATCATTTCTGCAATTCTCCACCCCCAGGAATTTTCTCCCTAAGGTTTCCAGTATTCTGTAAGTACTATCTCAGCAGACCCATTCCATCAGTTCACCAGACATGCCTATACAGAACCAAACCTCCAGAGTGAAGCAGCCTTCATACAAGTACCTCTACCAAAAGAGAGACAAAGGGAGAAAAGAAATGTTATCAGATTGATTGTAATCATTAATCCTTATACTGTATATATGAAAGGAAGATGCAGGATTGTAGTTTTGGACATAAAATTAAACTGGATGGCTATCCACTGGTAAATATATCCAACATTTTGCTGCATTTAATACTTTCTTGTTACTCCATTCTCTCTGGAGCACAAACTGAAGCATTTCTTGAGTCAGACACCCTTGGTGTTAGTTTACAGGAAACACTTAATCTGAGTCACTTTTTGCTTCTTTATACACCATTCCCCACTGCCTTACCCTGAAAGGTGAGGTACTTTACTATGTATACTGAAATCATAAATTCCTTGAGAGGCTATTTAGCATAGAGGCTAGAAGCATCATTTCTGGAGCCAGACTGTCTGCTTTCAAATATTGCTCTGCCACTTAACAGTTGTGAGATCTTTGGCGAGTTACATAATCTCTTGTATCCCTTGTCTGTAAAATGGGCATAATAATAGTACCTACCTCACAGGGTTGTTACGAGGATTGGGTGAGGATATATATATTATATTACCTAGAACAAGTCTGGCACATAGTAAACACTATATAAGTGCTCGTTGTTAGCTGGTTTTATTGAGTGCAGATACTATATCTTACTCAGTTGTATCCTTCTTATTGCCACCTCTGACACCTTGCATATTATTTGAGATATGGTAAACTTTCAGTAAATGCCGAATGAATGACTAATAGCTATCAACAAGTGCAAGATGGGAGATGATAAGAAAACAAGGATTCCCCTGGTCCTTCAAGATGTCCCCAATAAACAGTCATTTTATGTCTTTTATTGGTATAATCTTACGTCATACCAATGTTTCAGTTAAGAGTTTAAATAAGCCACACTTGCCTCTGAGTCAAAGTATGGTAATGAAATAGTCCAATCACAGTGACCTGCCAGATTTTTTAAGTCACATGTCCAATATTATGACATAGGCAAGAATGCATACAATCTCCTTTTCCACCCATTCAAAATTCCCTGTGAGGGTCAGGTTCAGGAGATGTCACCTCCTCCATAGACTAGATAGCTTCCTGAATAATGTCTCCTACAAACTAGAAGGATGATAGTTCCAGCTGAACTATACAAAGAGCAAACTAGCAACGGGCTTCCCAAGAACCGGCCTCATTCACAGTTGTCAGAAGGTACAGTACCTCTAGACTCTCTAGTTTAAACCCTGCCAACTCCTAACTACATCTCAGTCTTTGCTTCAGTGTAGCTAGTCCCACTTCCCATTAAGTTTCTTGGAGGTTAAAAAATAATTCTTTGTACAAAGGTGTAAACCTCTGTACTTCTCACAATGCCTAGCACAGTTTTTTTACATATCAGATAGACAGTAAGTATTTATAAACTCAATGACTAAAAGACTGCATACTGTTTCAAATATATACTTAAACATACAAATATATCTTATCAACTGAATATAACATAATCCTCAGATAATAATATCCATATATTTTGTTACCATGTCATGTTATATAAACCTTTCTTTCTATACTTTGGTGTAGGATATTATCTGCAAAGACTTTAATCTCCATTTCCATTTTTTGTTTCCTAGAGGGAACATCAACAGAGCAAATGTCAGACTTAGTTAATAATCTGTGCCCTGAAGGGGAAAAAAAGGTCTATGAGGCCTTTTTGATCATAAAGCAAACATAGTAATGTAACTTTTCCTCAGCTGCAGCATAAATAACCAAAATTTCCGGGAATGTGGACTCCTACATTTATGCAGGAGGCTAACTTTTCTCTTTCAAACAAGTTCTGATGAAATTATCATTTTCTAACATTTCTCTCTGAATGTCTCTAAGATGGAAGTGGCCAAATCACAACTGAGTTTGATTTCACAAATTATCCTTACCAACTCTGGAACAATGTAGTACTTTATTAAAACTCCAGTGTGAGAAGGGAAAACTACAGTATTCTTATTCTAGAATAAGTAATAACCTTTTTATTTTCAAGTGACCCAAGCAGAGTTAAGCTATGTCTTCTGGCCAACAGTGGCAGAGCTAAAGCACAGCCCTGGGGAGGACAACATGGAAGGGCAGAAGAGGAATGGGAATGGAACAAGAGTACAAGGAAAAGATGGAGGGATGAAGGTGGATAATGGAAAGGTGCTCCCTTCAAGGATCAGCTTCTTCTTTAAACCCTGCTCTACTGATTAACCAAGTTCACAGATGGAAAAAAAATTGTGAAGAAAGGAGAAAGACAAGGGAACAGATAAGATGGAAAAGATCAGTGGGGGACAAAAAGAAAAGAAAGAAGTCCATCTGGTGGAGAGCAATAGAGCATAACATGAAATTGCCTTAGGTACCAAAGCTCACTGATCTATTCTAGAGTCTTCAGCCCACTTGAGACAGTAACCTAGTTCTAGCCTAGTTCCACTCCAATTATGAGGCCTTGTCCTTCTTTTATGATGGGTAAGAATTATTAGTGTTTTGTTTATTTTCTTATATGAATTTATTTAAAACTATTATCTGCAAAAGATAAGCAAACTCCTTTACCTTCCTTCTACTCAATTACATATATTTATTCAGCACTACTCTCATTTCTCATTCTTTCCCACACTGTAAGTGAAAGAAATGAACTTTTGGCTTCTAACCATATGTCTTTGAAGTAAGCTTCTCAAAGACATAAAAATTGGCCTAAACAGGACCTAGGTCACTTAGCCTTGAGATTATTTATAGTGAAACATTAGGCAAATTTAGTCAAGGAGACCAGGGACCAAATAATCAAGCAGTATACTAATCCAAAACATAGGCATATCAAAATTATCAAAATACATATTTGAGATGTGTTATAACTAAACAATAAAAACTTAGTTGTCTCTCTAGAGCTACTAGTCTAGTTTTGGGAGAAGCCCTCCAGTTCTGGCTTAAAGAGCAGGAAAAGCATTTCCTAATGCTCAGAAAGACTAGGAGAAATCTGCCATTTTTTGTTCTTGTCTCTGTTCTCTAGTGCCCCAGGCCCCAGGAAATCCTGCCAGCCCAGCAGTGGCAATGACTACAATGGGCACCAAAATCTCTGAGAGAGGGGAACCTTCCTCTAAGGAGAAGCTGTGGTCTCAGGAGAATGGGCAGAATGCCGGTTGCTTTTTTTTTCTGTCCATCTACTGACTGGCCCTGGACATGGCACAGTCCCAGCGAGTAGTATGCAGCAGCGCAGGATCACTGAAGCACTAGCTTTCTGGCTGTAAGGCTAAAAGAGGAAGTCTAGGAAACCAGAAAGTACCAGAGATCATGGAGACGGAGGAGCTCAGGAAAGTAACAAAGTTGATTATAAACACCTAGGCTCACCTTCAAGCTGCACAAGGGTGGATCTGATCCTAAACAGCATACCAAAGACTTTGAAGGATATACCACTGCACATGTCCCAGACTGATCACTGAGCGCGGCACACATAGTAGATAGATCTGAACAGTACCGCAAATATTCTGAAAACAAAATTGACGTTGAAACTAGAACCTACAGGAGTTTGGTTGAAATTTGTGGCCTGAATACAACCAGCTCCATTGCCTGCTAAAACAAAAAATATCAATATTCTCCATAGGATTTAAACAAAAGCCAGAGTCTTATATTATTTTTTTAATAGAATTTCTAGAAGTTGAATTTTTGTTTAAAGCTTATTTGGCCAAAAAGTTTGCTTTTATGTTGCCCATATTTATTTTATTTATTTATTTATTTTTTAACATCTTTATTGGAGTATAATTGCTTTACAATGGTGTGTTAGTTTCTGCTGTATAACAAAGTGAATCAGCTATACGTATACATATATCCCCATATCCCCTCCCTCTTGTGTCTCCCTCCCTCCCTCCCTATCCCACCCCTCTAGGTGGTCACAAAGCACAGAGCTGATCTCCCTTTGCTATGCGGCTGCTTCCTACTAGCTATCTATTTTACATTTGGCAGTGTATATATGTCCATGCCACTCTGTCACTTCGTTCCAGCTTACCCTTCCCCCTCCCTGTGTCCTCAAGTCCATTCTCTATATCTGCATCTTTATTCCTGTCCTGCCCCTACGTTCTTCAGAACCTTCTTCATTTTTTTTAGATTCCATACCATACATATGTGTTAGCATACGGTATTTGTTTTTCTCTTTCTGACTTACTTCACTCTGTATGACAGACTCTAGGTCCATCCGCCTCACTACAAATAACTCAATTTCATTTCTTTTTATGGCTGAGTAATATTCCATTGTATATATGTGCCACATCTTCTTTATCCATTCATCTGTCGATGGACACTTAAGTTGCTTCTATGCCCTGGCTATTGTAAATAATTCTGCAATGAACAGTGTGGCACATGCAGAGTCTTATAACATTTTAAATGTCTGGGATATAATTAAAAATTATTCAGCATACAAAATAACAAGGAAAATCTAAACTCACATGGGAAAAGACAATTCAGGGGCCAACACTGAGATGACATAGATGCTGAAATTAGCTAACAAAAGCTTTAAAGCAGTTATTATAAAAGCATACCAGGAAGCAAGAGAAAGGAATGCAAAGAAATAGAAGATATGAAGAACTAAACTGAAATTGTAGGACTGAAAAATACAATAACTAAAATAAAGAACTCATTGGATAGACTCAATCATAGAATGGAGATGACAGGGGAAACAGTCAGTGAATTTGAAGATAACAGAAATTATTCAATCTGAACAATGAGAAAAAAATAGGGGGTGGGAAAAAAATGAACAGCACCTCAGAGACTAGTGGGATGAAACCAAAAGATCTAATATTTGTCATTGGAGGTCCAGAAGAAGAGGAGAAAAAATACAATGCAGTAAAAAATATTTGAAAAAAATGACTGAAAAGTTCCCAAATTTGGCGAAAAACATAAACTTACCGGTTCAAGAAAGCTCAGTGAACCCTAGACAGGATAAACCCAAAGAAATCCATGCCCAAGTACATCAAAATCAAACTGCTGAAAATTGAAGGCAAAAAAAAAAAAATCTTGAAAATAGCTACAAAAAAATGACGAATTACTTACAGGGGAACAACAATTCAAATGACTGCAAATTTCTTATCAGAAACCATGGAGGGTAGAATTAAGTGGAACAACTTGAGGTGCTAGGGGAATAAAAACAACAACCTCCTCAACCCAGAATTCTAAATCCAGCAAAAATTCCTTCATGAATGAAGTTCAAATAAACACATTCTCAGAGAAGGAAAACAAAGAGAATTCATTGCCAGCAGACTTGCTCTAAAGAATTACTAAAGGAATATCTTTAGACAGAAGGGAAAGTATAGCAGAAGGAAACTTGGAACATCAGGAATAGAAATGGTAAATCTGTAGGTAAATATAATAGACTATTCTTGATTTCCAGTGTATATTTTCAATGTTTGCAAATGCAATACACAACTACAACATAAGGAAGAGAGTGTAAAGGGATATAAACGATTCAAAGATTTCTACATCCACTTGAAGTGGTAAAATATATTGATTCTAAGCAAACTGTGGATAATTAAATATTTATATTTTAATCCCAAGAACAATCATTAACATTTCTTTTACAAAGACATATAGTCGGGCGTCCCTGGTGGCACAGTGGTTGAGAGTCCACCTGCTCATGCAGGGGACGCGGGTTCGTGCCCCCGTCCAGGAGGATCCCGCATGCCGCGGAGCGGCTGGGCCCATGAGCCATGGCCGCTGAGCCTGCGCGTCCAGAGCCTGTGCTCCGCAACGGGAGAGGCCATAGCAGTGAGAGGCCCGCGTACAGAAAAAAAAAAAAAAAAAAAAGACATATAGTCAAAAACACAATAGATAAAATTGAATACAGTTGACCCTTGAACAACAGGAGTTTGAACTGCATGGGTTCACTTATACGCAGATTTTTTACAACAGTAAATACTATAATATTACATAATCTGCAGATGCGGAACTGCAGATATGGAGGAACTGTGTATGCAGAGGGTCGGCTATAAGTTACATGAAGATTTTCAACTGCATGAAGGGGCAGCACCCCTAACCTTCACGTTGTTTAAGGGTCAACTGTACTAAAAAATGTTCAACTACCTCAAAATAAGGCTGGAAAGGGAAAACAGAGAAATGAAAGAAAAAAAAGGAAACCAAGAGAAAACAAATAAAATGGCTGATCTATATCCAAATATATCAATAATTACATTAAATGGAAATGGTCTAAATATACCAGTTAAACATACAGATTGGTAGAATGGATACAAAGAACATGACCCAGCTATGTATTGTCTACAAAAAACAATTAAAATATATTGATATAGATATGTTAAAAATAAAGGGGTGAAAGAATATATGACATGTGAATAATCAAAACCAAGTGGGAGAAGCTATATTAATATCAGACAAAGTAGATTTCAGAGCAGAGAAAATTACCAGAGCTTAATAAGGACATCACAAAATGCATGAATTATATAGCACAGGGAACTCTATTCAATACTCTGTAATGGCCTATATGGGAAAAGAATCTAAAAATAGAGTGGATATATGTATATGTGTAACAGATTCACTATGCTGTACAGCAGAAGCTAACACAACATTGTAAATCAACTATACTCCAAGAAAAATTATTTTAAAAAAAAACACATGAATGAAAAACTGATAGAACTGAAAGGAGAAACAGACAAATCCACAATTGTATTTGGAAACTTCAACACTCCTCTCTCAGCAATGGATAGAACTTGTAAACAGAAAATCAGCAAGGATATAGAAGAAATGAAAAATACCACCAACCCAAGTGAGCCCAACAGATATTTATTGATTAGTCCACTCAACACTAGGCAAAATACATATTATTTTAAATGAACATGGAACATTCACCAAGACAGACAATATCTGGATCATAATACCAGCCTAAAAAAATGTGAAAGAATTGAAATCATACACAGTATGCTCTCTAATCATAATAGGGTTATATTAGATTTCAGTAATGGAAAATAAAAAAAATCTCCAAACATTTGTAAACAACACACTTCTAAATAATCTGTGGGTCAAAGAGGAAGTCAAAAGGGAAATGTAAAAATATTTTTAATTAAATAGAAATGAAAGTACAACATAGCAAAAATTGTGGGAGTCAGCTAAACCAAAGAGGGAAATTTACAGCATTAATTGCTTATATAAAAAAAGAAAAAAGGTCTCAAATCACTGATCTTTTTTAAAAAAGCAAATAAAGCAGAAGGAAGGAAATAAAGCTAAGAGCAGAAATGAATGAAATTGAAAACAAAATAGAGGAAAATCCATAAAATAAAAAACTGATTCTTTGAGATCAATGAAATCCATAAAACTCAATGAAATTCATAAACAAAAGACACAAACTATCAATATCAGGAATGAAAAAAGATATCACCACAGACCCTAGAGACATTACAAGGATAAGGGAATACACGCATAAATATGACAACCAAGGTGAAATAGACTAATTCCTTGACAACAAACTACGAAAACTCATCAAAGAGAAAATAGATAACGTGAAGAATCCTGTAACTACAGAGAAATTGAATTCATAGTTAAAAGGCTTTCAAAAAAATTTTCCTGGCCTAAAGGTAGAATTCTATTAAACATTTAAAGATGAAATGATACTACACAAGCTCTTCCAGAAAATAGAAGAGGAGGAAACACTTCCCAACTCATTTTTATAAAACCAGCATTACTCTGATACCAAATACTGTATAAAAGACAGTACAGGGGAAAAAACTATAGATTAATATCTCTCATAAACATTAATATGAAAGTCAAACACACTGAGCACACTGAGTCCAGAAGTAGTTTTTTAAATTATATACTACAAACAAGTAGCACTTATCCTGAAAAGGCAAGGCTGCTTCAATATTTGAAAACTCAGTCAGTGTAATCCACTATATTAGTAGACTAAAGAAGAAAAACTATGTACATAATCATATCAACTGATACAGAAATAGCATTGGAAAAAATTCAACATCCATTCAAGATTTTTAAAATTCTCAGCTTACTGAGATAGAAGGGAACTTCTTCATCTTATGTACAAAAAGCCAACATCTAATGTCACACTTAGTGGTAAAATACTGAATGCTTTCCCCCTAAGATCAGGAACAAGGCAAGGATGTCCTTTCTCACTGCTGTTATTTGACATTATACTAGAATTCTTAACCAGTATAATAAGGCAAGAATAAGAGATAAAGGCATACAGATTGAAAAGGAAGAAATTAAAATGTTCTTATTTGCAGATGACATGATTGAAACCAAAAGAAGTGACCAAAAATCAACAAAACCCAAAAAACTCCTAGAACTGAGTTAAGTACAGTCACAGGATATAAGTTAAAAACACAATAGTAATTATATACCTGTATACCAGCAGTGAACAATTGAAACAGATATTTTAAAAACAATACCATTTACAATAGCTCCAAAAATATTGAAATATCTAAGAATAAATTTAACAAAACATTGACAGAACAGTATCTATATGCTGAAAACTAGAAAACATAAATGAAAGAAATCAAAGACCTAAATAAATGGAAAGACATAGCATGTTTAGGGACAGGAAGACTCAACTCCCCAATTTGTGTACAGATTTAACTCAATTTCATGAACTATCCCAGCAGAATTTTTCAAGATATAGGCAAGCTGATTCTAAAATTCATATAGAAATTCAAAGGCAATATAAAAACCTAAATAAGTTTGAAGAAAAAGAATAAAGTTGGAGAAATCATATTACCAGATTTTTAAGTTGTACTATAAAGCTAGATTAACTAAGTGTGATACTGGTGAAGGGATAGTCACTTAGATCAGTGGAATAGACAGCCCAGAAACAGATCCATGCTCATATCCATGCAGATATAGCCAACTGATTTTTGACAAAGGCCCAAAAGATTGACTTTTCAATAAATGATATTGGACCAATTGGACATTCATATACTTAAAACTGAACCTCAACCTTAATCTCACATTTTGTACAAAAATTAACTCAAAATGTATCATAGATCTAAATGTAAAATATAAAACTTTTCGAAGAAACCTGTAGAGAAAATCTTCATAACCTGGGGTTAAGCAAAGAGTTCTTACACATGATACCAAAAACATGATCCATAAAAGAAAAAATGATAAGCTGGACTTAACATTTAAAACTTTATAAAAGACACTGTAAAAGAATAAAAAGATAAGTTACACACCAGAAGAAAATATTTGCAAATCACATACTGACAAAGGCCTTATATCTAGAATATATATATTTGAAGAGCCTGTGTTGATACTCATGCCCTGTTCCCAAATTTGTTAAAATTTAGAAAAATTGTCACATGGATTGTTAGGGCTCCTTAAAAGCAAGAAAAACATGACAAATTAACACTGCTGGATTTACAACCTACTTTATAAAAGCATTATTAGAGGATATCTTTTGAGTGCTATGGATCTCTTGAGGCTCTCGAACTTCAAATATATATTTGAAGAATTCTCAAAACTTAACAGTAAGAAAACAAACAACCCAATTTAAAAATGAGCAAAAGACTCGAACAAACATTTCACTGAAGTGGATAAATAGATGGCAAATAAGCTGTTAAAAAAGATATTAATATTGTTGATCATTAGGGAAATGTCAATTAAAATAATGAGATACCTATTACAATACCTAAAATAAAAAATACTGATAATAACAAGTTCTGGTGAGGATACAAAACAAATCGAATGCTCATACATTCTCATGGAAATGCAAAATGGTATAGCCATTGGGGAAAACCATTTGGCAGTCTCTCAAAAAGATGAAAATACTCTTATCATATGACCTAGCAATCCTACTCCTGGGTATTTACTTTAAGGAAATGAAAACTTCTGTTCACACAAAAACCTACACACAAATGTTTAGAGCAGCTCTATTCACAATTACCAAAAACTGGAAACAACTGAAACGTCCTTCAACAAATGAATGGACAAACTGTGGTACATCTCTACAATGGAATACTACTCAGCAATGAAAATGAATGAACTACTGGCATATGCAAATCTCAGATGAATCTCAAAGGCATGTTAAGTAAGAGAAGCCAGTCTTAGAAAGTTATATACTGTAGGATTTAATTTATATATGACATTCTCATAAAGATAAAACTACAGTGATGGAGATTAGATCCATGGTTGCCAAGGGTTGAGGAGGTACGTACAAAGGGGTAATACAAGGGAGTTTCTTAGGATAATGGAACTGTTATATATCTTGACTGTGGTTATATGAATCTATCGTATTAAATTCATAGAACTGTACACACATGCACATGTACACATGTGTACATGTACACATGTGTATACACACATGTACACACATGCAGGTACGCACACACAATCAACTTTACTATATGTTAATTTAAAAATAAAACTGTAATATGACGTACTGCTGTCTTAACATTTGAAAACAATTTTTATCAGAAAAAGTACATATGAGAAGAAAAAAATTCAGAGGCATTCATCAATTCCTTCTCAATTATATAGTTGAAATATAAAATGAACCATCAGAAGCCTAGTCCTGCTTAGAATGGAGCTAGATATTGCTTCTAGTCAACATTTTACATTCTCATAAATCAAATCCATAGCACTCAAAAGATATCCTCTAATAATGCTTTTATAAAGTAGGTTGTAAATCCAGCAGTGTTAATTTGTCATGTTTTTCTTGCTTTTAAGGAGCCCTAACAATCCATGTAACAATTTTTCTAAGTTTTAACAAATTTGGGAACAGGGCATGAGTATGAACACAGGCTCTCGAACTAAACGTGCTGGTTCAAATTCTAACTCTGCTACTTACTAGCTATTTGCCCTGGGTAAATTACTTAATCTCTCTGTGCCTCAGTTTCCTTATCTGAAGATAATAATACTAACCACATAGGGTTATTATGACTGAGAATTAAATGAGTTAATATATGAAAAGCACTTAGAACAGTGCTTGGCACATATTAAATACCGTATCGGTGTTTGTTAAATAAAGTGCACTACGTTCTTGTCCATTTATAACTATATGACCTTACAGGTATGCCACGTTATATATGATTTAATACTCAAATTATATTTGTATGACTCGAATGGAATTTTACCAGTTTATTAATTAATATGAAAAAGATTTAATTGTAAGGTTCTGCACTTAAGTCTCTCCCTCAAAACTGTGACAGGTACAGTATGCAGGACTCAAGCTTTGACTACAGCTCTAGTACAAAAGACAAACAGGCTTTAATTAACAGCAAATTCAATAGGTATTAAAAGGGTGGGTTTCAGGAAAAGGAAGCTAGTTTGATCCTAAACTGTGTTGATAAATCTCTAGTATCCACACTGGTCACACCACTCTTAAAGCATATATACTGTTCTAGATTACATGCTTAATTGATTCACACACTTAATCTGTGCAGCCCCAATGGCAAGAATCAGAACCATAGAAAAAGTTCTAGGGGAAAAGATTTAGGCTCAGTAAAAGGAAGAACTAACACTGAAGAGTTCTCCAAACATGAGATGGGCTACCTGAACAGTTGGTGAATTCCATGTCACTGGGAATGTTCAAGTAAGCTTAATGACCAGTTGGTGGGACACTGATGATCACAACAGCCACAATCATTTACTAAATGCTTATTATGTCTGTCCCAGGTCCTTTACATACATTATCTTCAATCCTTTCACCAACTCCATAATGTAGTCACTATCCCCATTTTATAGGTGAGAAAACCAAGGCTCAGAGAGGTTAAATAAATTACCCCAAACACACAGCTACTAAGTTGCAAAGCTGTGATTTGATCCAGGTCCTCTAATTCCATAGCACACATTCTACAGTTCCACACTGCCTTTGGTTGAACATTCACTGACTTTAATATTCCTTTCAATCCTGAGAGAGCATGATTCCTTGAAATTATATCTTTCTAGATATATATATCTAGACCTTCCCTATTTCTATAACACTGGAGGTCTTTATCAAGGAAAAAGATGCATCTTACCTGTGTTAATGTTGGTTTGTTACTTCTATGAGAGAGATGTGTTCCAAATTAACATACCTCCCAGTATGTCAAAAGACAATGAAATTAACAATCAATTGGACTATGCAAAACAGGTGTGGAGCGTCTTACTCCTGAATTTACTTCCTAGAGGATGAGATTTTATTTAAAAAAGAGGAAAATGTTTTTTCTCTTAATAAAAGTACAAATGAACACACAAGCAGAGATAAATCTATGTCCTTACCTCTCCACCCTTCCTCTTTGGCTAGCTCTCAATTAAAACATGATTCATGAGAATCTATGTGAGTGTTTTCACTATTTGTTATAGTAATCTCTCACTAACTGGGGGTAGTGATGGTTACATTCCAGAAAAGTGCCATGTTAGATAAAACCCTCATTGGCAAGTTCGATAGGGAATTCTCAAGAGAATAAAACAATAAAGTTAGTTATAAAGCAGAAAAGAATCTTTTCCCTAGGTGTTCACGAGTTCATATTCTGAAAGTCATGCTCTTCTGCGGAAGATGGAATTTATATTAACCACACTTCTTTTTTTAAAGTTCTTGATATAGCCCTTACTGATATTTAATGCTTTGGTTTCAAGGAACTAAACTCAACCATACATACATACATAGAGATCACAGATTGTAAAATTTAAGCATACAAATACAAAACCACATTGTGACAAAACTATGACAGGCAAAATGGTAGCTGACAAGGTAGTATAGTACACAAGTCTTGTTAGAAATTGTTATAATTTCTTAATATGTTAAAGTATACTCTGAAACTTAGAGTTCAAATTTAGCATTCATTTGTTGGATTCTAAAGGGGAGAAAATTTAAACAAAAGTTCTCCCACATACAGGTCAGAATGAACGAATCACAGAATCACGGAATTATGAAGTTGGTAGAACTATTTCAATTTCAGAGGCAGAAACCCAGAAAGGCTACCTAACATGAGACAGGTCGCAGAGCTGTCATTGAGGACTGTCATAATTTAGCATTTTTCAAGTACTGTATTCAATAATCTACATCTTGCAAGCTTCAAACTATTTTGACAGAGGCTGTTTGTTGTTCACCTGTCTGACACTCTGTACTTGGAAATGCTTTACTGTGTTGGGCACAGATACAGAATTTGGGGATGATCATTAAAATGGAGTGTCACAGATCCCCACCCTCCTATGGAATGAGGGGGAAATGCTGTCCCTCTGCAGAGATTTTTTAGTTGTCTTCTGTTTGGGGGCTGTGAATGTGTATTCATGTGCTAGAAATCCTTATGATTCTCTCAACTGAAGACATATAATTATTTACTCCCCCCCCCAAAAAAAAACAATCACTGTATTTCATGTTTGTTTGTTTTTTGTTTTGTTTTTTGCGGTATGCGGGCCTCTCACTGCTGTGGCCTCTCCCGTTGCGGAGCACAGGCTCCGGACGCGCAGGCTCAGCGGCCATGGCTCACGGGCCCAGCTGCTCCGCGGCACGTGGGATCCTCCCAGACCGGGGCACGAACCCGTGTCCTCTGCATCGGCAGGCAGACTCTCAACCACTGCGCCACCAGGGAAGCCCTTCATGGGTTTTTACCATTCATTTAAACTGTTTCTCTGTTTACTTCCAAGAGTTCCAAGAAGTGGTCAGGGGAGGCTCCTTGAATACTAGTCTGTGAGGACAACATGATAATAAACTATGGCAAGCCAGTTTATCTAGCATAAGTAGTATTGAATGATGGATGGACTGGAGTGTGGAAGGTGGAACACTGCCCAGTCAGAGGTTCAAGAATATCTAGACAGAATTCTAACGCTGCTTTCAGTTGGTTAAAGAATCATTATAGCATCTCTTCAGCTTTTTGCAAAACACCAAAGGGGAAGAAAACACTGTTGGGGAGTCGACCTCTTTGTCTCCTTTCCTTGACTGTCCCTTTTTCTGATCTCTCGTTTACCTGGGAATTCAGAAAATATAAAGAAATGGGTGTGAGGCATGTCTCTGGCTCTAGGCCTCATATGGGCATTTAGAGCTCTCAGAATGGTTCTGGCATTTAAACTTAATAAGCAGCAGGCTAGAAAGGAGAAACGTTTGTGGAACTCTACCAGGTATACTATTCTGAAGTTGAATGGGACTTTGAGCACTGCTAACTTAGTATACTTGATTTGTTTCCTGCACTTCTCTAACTCAAGTTACATGCAGACTTTGCTTTTTTTTTTCCTTACCCCTTTGTTTAGTTTTTCTGTTTCCAGAAACACTGGCAATAAACAGGTGGGGAGGGCAAATTTAACAGTAGCTTGCTAGTACGCTACTGTTGGGTCTCTCTAAGATGAAACAAGGTCTAGTAGACATTTCATCCCTAAACATCTAAAATTAGCAAGTTTTGCCCTTGCCTTTGCCTTTGGAAGCCATGCACTCAGTCTCTATACAGGATATTCCATTTCTTTTGCTCAGTAGAACTCCCTCAATTTTAGGAGCATTTCCACGAGTTGCACATAGTAAATATTTTTTAAAAAACATGTTATGTTCAAAGGAATTAAATATTGTATGAAGAATAGCAGCTCTGATGTTATGATAGTCCTCAAGTGTTACAAAAAGGTTGTATTTTGCAAAGAAATGATAAGACATGCAAAGGATTGACCTCTAAAATCTCAAATCTGGTTCAGCATCTCACTTTCATCCGTTGAACTAATTTCTTTCTTCTGTGCAAAAGTCACTCGGCAATCTACGTAAGGAAGTTTTCCCAAAACAAATAATGAATGGAGATGAAAGGTAGGTTAAACCTCTACCTTAAAAAAAATCAATAGTTCTATGAAGACTTGCATTTTCACAAGATATTTGAGTCTTCAGAACTCCATGAGAGCAAGAACTGTAAGCTCAATAAATGGCTGTCATTAGACAGAATGGGAACGACAGCCAATATTAATGATGGTCTTCAGTGAACTGAGAAATATCCAGATAGTCATTTTCATGGATTGACCAATATTTTAAACTTATTTGTCTGGGGGGGGGGTCACAAGGATGGAACCTTACTGGTTTTATATAACTATCATTAATGGTTTATAGACTACTAATCAGTAAGACTCACTCAGAGGAGTGTATTAAAACTGAGAATGAGAGAACTAAGAGTTCAAAGAGACAGAGGCATAGCCTCTTCACAAGTCAGAGAAGATAAACATTCCCAGACAAGATGCCACAGTTGACAACTTGAGAGATGAAGTCCTCATGCAAACACTAAGGAGATATGAAGGAATCTTTGTCCATACAGGGCTTCTGGAAATGACAGAATATCACTTCATAGTATAATGAAAATAACATCTGAGGTATTACAATGGCATGTTTATTGAGCACTTGCTAAGTGCCAGGCATAGAGCTCAGCACTTGCCATGCACTGTCTCATTTAATTCTCAGTGCAACTCCATGGTGTGAGTACTGCTTTTGTCCCTGTATTAAAGGTGACGAACTCGAGGCTTATAGAGCTTAATAACTTGCCCAAAGTCACAAAGCTAGTAAATAACAGATCTTACATCTAAACCCAAGTCTGTTGGGTTGCAATGTCCATGTTCTTAAACCTTATGGATACCTAATGGGACTGGTCTCTGGTGGACACATCAGGAACAGACCTGTCATGACAGGACAATAATATAATTATGGTCAGTAAAATGGTTTAATTGCACATGTCCTTATCTTTGGACCATTTGCCTTTCTTTCCTCTTTTTCCCTCCCTGGTCACCGTAAATCTATTAGAATGGTGCCTGAAAAGCTTCATTCAATATGTCAGATTGGTGGGGGGGAATCAGTTAATTAAAACATTTGTTAAGCCCCTCCTATGTCCTAGGCATCCTCTTTTTTCAAGAACTGCACATCTGATAGGAGAATACAGAAACTTAAATCCCAATTATAATTCTGTGAGATGAGTACTATGCCAGTGCTATGGACACAAATTTTAGTCCTTAGAAAATAAAACATCTTGAATTCTTCTTGTCCATTTTAGTTTCACTTATGCTACAAGGTTACAAGTTATTCTGGCTAATAGAGAAAAGGGGGTGGGGGAAGTTTCATGCAATCTTAACTTTTAAAATGTTAAGCACAAGCTTAACAAAAAGTATTATTTTCCAAATACTTTCAAGGGCATTTTCCTAGAATCAGGTAAATGAGAGCAAGCAAATGACCTACTTACGGCAAAAAATGCTCCAGGTCATAAAGGATGGGAAGCCAAGTGCATCCTGGAAACCACAGCATCTGGTCTTGTTTTATGCTTCATCTATCAATCTGCTGTTACAGGAATTGAGAATTAATGTTTCAACTACTGTTTCTTCTATTTTGACTGATGAATTCATATCTTTGTTATTCTTACCCAATCTCTCCCAACTCCTCTCCCATTAAAAAAAAAAAAATCATATGGAAGGGCATTTAGGAAGGGCCCAAACAAACCCTAGGGAGCTTACTCTTTCATTTATGCCTTAAAGCTCTTGCTAATGTAAGGTTACAGTAAGGTTAGACATCTTCCCAAGCAATTCCCTGGTTTGATCCATCCTGACTTTCCACAGATAGTATCACCTGAACAGTCTATTTTCAGTACTGTATTAAAGCTAAACAACAAAATATTGCAGATGTAAAAGAAATATCTAAGTTCTAGAAAATGTTTCTTGGTAGCATAAACTGTAAAAAATGTACAACTGGCAGTAGTGCTTGAGAAAAAGGATTATGAAGCAATGTAAGACTGTTTGTGGATTAGTGCTACCCTGATAATATGAGAAAATTACATATACACTAATTTCTATATATACTCATTTTAAATTATGTACAAAGTTTAAAAACATAAAAGCATGAAAAGTAGATTTACAACAATATGTTCTTTGAACTTTTCTGTTGAGTCTTTTTAGCTTTTGTGCTTTTTATAGAATGAAGCTATCAATTCATCTTTCCACTCCTTCCAATCTGTTGAAATTTTAATTTTCCATTATTTTTGCATTGATTCCATCTTACTCTTTCTGCTGGAGCTTCAAGCACCTGATCTTAGCCTTTCTCAGTGCTTTCATGGCTTTAGATACAGCTTCATGTTCTTGCTTTTCTTTCCCCACCCATTCTATTATTTAACTTATCAAAATAATACGATTATTTTTTTCCAATGAAATATTTTTAAAAGAACCAAGGTTACCAAGTGACTCTTATACTGGCGAAATTACTGCTATATAATTCTATCTATTTGTTGAAGTTCTGCTCTTTCTAAATCACTGTCAAGTGAATCATTCTCATGCGCAATGAAAAGGGTCAGGTTTACCATGTTTATTTATCCAAAGATTTCAGATTTGTTTTTCCTTCCAAAGACATTTTATTCTGAATCTTGTCATGAGGCTTCCTTGCCTTGATTTCTTGATGTATCCCAGCTGGCTTAATGGTTCAGCTAACCAGATAGGCTTTTGGGGCTGGGGCAGAAAAGATTTTTGCAAAAATACATCTAAAATTATCACTGACTAGGGCAGAGTTTGTCAAAGTGTGGTCCCAAACTACCTATATCCAAATCATCTCAGATGCTTATTCAAAATGCAAATACCTGGGCCAAAACCTAGAGCAGTTAAATGGGAGCCTTTAATGCCGGGACCTGGGAACCTGCATTTTGCCAACTTGTCCAAGTGAATAGACTCACAGTGAAATTCTACAGCTCCTAATCTAAGGCATCCTTTCCCCTTCAAGGGTCCAGTGCAATAATTGACCTTGGCTACAGAGCAAACTTATCACACCTCCACCCAACTAACAAAAACAAAGGAAAATTCACTTCGCTGAGGAGAGAACTGCCATTAACTGCCTTAAGAGGCATTAGTTTAAAAACAAACAAAAACTTTCTACAGTAAATATAACTATTATCTTGATTCTGACATCACGGAGGGAAGGCTCAGAAGGTCTACCAAAAAATCTGTTGTAATAATTTCCTGATTAATATTACACATAATGAATTATTTATTGAGCCCCTACTGTGGGCCAAATATGGTGTTTTGTGCTGCCAGGGATTATATAAAGCTATCCTGGGATGAAAAGCATATGTTCACTCAGCTCTATTCTGGAAGAATCTAGCTGATTTAGTGATTGCTGGAAATGAATGTGCATGGTATATGGGAAGGCAGTCATTTGATGTCTTAGGGCCCAGACATAGGAGGCTTCCTACGGATTTGCTAAATGAAAATTAGGTCCAAAAAGTATAGATGTAGGTACTCAGTTTATAGCCAAACCACTGGAAAAGGAATGAGCAGCAATATTTATTTGGGGGCATGTAGACTCTTTATGGTCAGTCTTGATTACTTTATCCACAATTTCCTTTCCTGTGCAATCATACCGCAGATATTAAGCAGATGAATTGAGTCTAGATGCAACCATACTGAGAGCTCCACCTGATTCTAGAGTTCATTTAGGATGTCCCTAGTAGGGTGACTAACTACTCATGGCTTGCCTGAGACATTCCCTGTATTAGCATTTGAAGTCCTATGTCCTAGAAATCCCCTTAATGTCAGACAAACTGGGTAGGTTGGTTATCCTGGCCCTTAGAGAAAAGCAGGTGAGGCTCTTAGTTGACCCAGTTTCACTCAGTGGATGATGGAAATCCATTACCATCTTGAGTTTCTCAGCTCATTTTCCTTACCAGGGTATGATTATCCTCACGAGCCACAAAACCTAAAGTTCTTTCCTTCAATAACCTCTACCTTTTAGCTCTGTCAAGGCATAGTCCCACGAGCATCCCAAGCAATGACTCAAGATTGAGGATAATCACTGGGACCCAGTGGAGAGTCTCTTCTAAGACTGCTGAACACATGGCTTGTGTTTACTTCTAAATATTATCCTGGTCTCATAATCATTCTGAGATGAAAAATCAGACTAGCACTCCCAAACCTAGCTTCATATCAGTTTTTTTAGAATTTATGTTATGGTTGTAGACACACAAAAATAGACAAAAAGGCATGCATGCAAAACAAGAACCACTTACCGTATTAGATTCCATTCTGATTCTTGTCAATAAACCCAATCACAGTTTTTAAACATTCGTGAATTCCTGTCATCCCATCCTTATCCTTTAAAGCCTTAAGATTTTGTCATTTCATGGTCTTACCTCTTTCACCTAGATTTTAAAATTTAACTGCTATCAGTTTACTATTTCAAAGAGAGAATGTAAAGTGTAGGATTTGAATCAGATCTAGGTCCCAATGAAATTTTGCCACTTCTTAGGTGCATGAACTTAAAAAAGTTTATCGCTCTAAGCTTTAAAATTTGCTCATCTATAAGTAATAAATAAAGAGAAAATAATGGTTATTTTAGAGGATTGGGTTTTTTGAGGAATTCAGGTTATGGATGTGAAGCCCAAAGAAGCATATTGCCTGACACCAAGTAGACATTCAGTAAACTGTAGCTATTATCATCACTACAGTTATCACAAGCTTGTAACAAGGGTAGCATTCACTACATTCAACAATCAGGCTACAGAATTTTAGCCATAAAGGATGATGCCTAAAGCAGAGAGGCACAAACTGCCTTCCCGAGGAGCGTAGTAAGAGGAACTGTCCCATTACTTCATAGTCTCACCACCTCTGTCTGAAGGAAGCGATGCTTCTTATATCTGGGGGGCAATGTCTAATGTCGTCTCGCCCCTGGCAGCCTGTGCTCAGGAGGCGCTGGCTTTCAGATTTGCGCCCTGGGGACCTCTGGTGCCTCATCTCTCATTCTGCAAAGGGAAAGAAAGGGGTAAAAGAAAAAGGGAAGTCACTGAAGTGCAAAACCTGTTACCAGATGCCCTCTTTTGTCCCTACTATCAAGCCTGCCCGGGTAGGCTGCAGAATCGTTCCGCAGAAAGATTTTCAGGCGCCACCCCCAGGTGTTCGTCGGAGCAGACAAGGGAGAGGAGGGTGAGCTCACCCTAAAAACTGAAAGACAGATGGTGAGGGGTGGGGGGTTGGCCATGCGCGTCAGAGATTTGGCTAAACGACAGAACAGCAGCGTGCGGGTTTGCAGCCGGGGTTGGAGCGGCGGGCGAAGGGCGTAGGTAAGGATCAAGCAGAAGGGAAGGAAGAACTTCTCTGCGGGGAACACAGAACACACTTTGCACTCTCACGAAGGCTCCCGGGTTTGTCAGTGTTGCGACAGGAGCCCGCGAGCAGGGCACGGACTTTATGTGACAAGCGCCTGCCCCAATTCCATCTCCGAGACTCAGCTAAACTCAGAGGCTCCGCCCAGCAGATAGCAGGTTAGGAATCTGGAGCGTGACCTCGCTCCCGCCGAGTACCCCCGCACCACTTCGAAAACCCGTAAACGCGCCCCTCCAGGCCTTCGGCCGCGGTGGCGCATGCTCCTTGCGAGGGGGCGGGCCGCGACTCCCCCCGGAAGCGTTCTTTCCCAGGCGGCGTTTCCTTCCTGTATGAGGCTGCTAGGGCCTCTTGCGGCCGCTGTTCTGCTGGGGGGGTGAGTAGCGGGTTTCCGCGGGGCTTCGTGGGACGGGCGAAGGGTCCCGCAGAGGTCCTTTAGGAACTGGCTCGGGTCCGGGAAGCCGAGTGGGAAAGGTCACCCCGCCGTCCTCCCATGCCCCACCTCATTGCCGCCCCTCAGCTTCTCGCAGCCCTTCGTATCCACCGGATTAACCTCCAAGGGCGTCCCGGGCTCCGCCTTGGCTTTCGGCCCGGCCTAGGCCCTTAGGTCTCCGTTAGCGCTGCCCCCAAGAGTTAGGCCGTTTCCAGGGAATCTCTGTAGGCAGCCCGGTCGCTGCGGGGGCTTGAGGTCGTACCGGGCGACCTCAGAACCGGGGTCCTAGGCAAAGGCGGACAGAATGAAGCGGGTCTGATTGTCGCACAGGCACTGCTACCACCTAGTGCAAAAGTGAAAGAGGTTCTTCAAGCCTAGGCACGCTTTCGCAGAGATGGTGGTGTTAATAATAACCTGTCCTTTATGTGAAGGTTGGCAGGCTTTCATTGTCATAGGCTGTGTTCATAGGGCCTTGATGTCTGCGAAACTGGGACTTCTGGGGTTGAGAAAAACTTTGTAAAACACTGCGGTGAATTAGAGAAATGCTATGGTAGGAATACTCTACTCTTGGTCCTTAACCTGTCAGTAAACTGCTCATTGACGAGGTGGTACGATTTTTAATTTTTCTACCCTGAAATGGAGAACTCTTTAAAATGAAACTATCTGGTATCATATTTGCCTAACAGATAACTCTGAATTACAGTGTTTTGCCATATTTCTTGTACATGGCACCATCGATGTTTATGTGTATATTTGTTGATTCTGATGTTTATACAGAATTGAAATACAGTCCCTACTGTTGTATGCATGTGCAACTTTTATTATATATTCTGCTGTAATGGTATTTTTACCGTAACGGCCTTACATTGCAGGCATATCTATGTCATATGAATGATAAATGAGCGTATAATAAAGCGTATACAGTTACAACCTACAAGGAGAAGTTTCAGTTTCATTTCAGGATTTTGAAGTCATTTTAAAAGAAGGATAACTGTTTTAGAAGTGGCTATAGGTCCAGAGTACTGTATTGCGGTTAATAATTTAATTATAGTAAAGTATATAGTTAACAGAGGTTTTGCGTCTTGATTTTTTTAATAGATCTAAAAACTGTTCTCTTGATGACTGGGAGGTACTGATAGCAGTCGTAGTTCATGTAGTTCAGTGAACATCCAGTAGGTGGCAGTTTTATCGCTACTCACTCAAACTTTAAATAAATGAAAACATTTTATTCGAATATCACTAGTTTAAGTTAGTAAATCTTTATTTTGCCTGTTGGTTTCTTCTCATCTGTGAGTATTACTCCTGCATAATGATACCACATATAACAACTGCATTTTCAAATTTACTGTGTTGGAATAAAGGCTAGGGAAGACAATTTTTCATTTCCTAGAAGAAGGAGGGTATTGTTAACCCATCTTTAGGAATCCATGCTGATGGAAGAAAGCACAATTTGATTTGTTACATGAAAGATTTTAACCAAGTGGCTTCTTTCTAGCTTCATTTTTTTGTTGGTGGAGTGGTTGGTTGTTCTAGCTTCATTTTTAATAAGATAATAACTGTACTATTCATTCCTTGAGTAAAGTAATTGTGTCTTAGCTATTATTGTATACCCAGTATATAGTAGGCTATCTATATACATGATCAGTAAGTGTTTTATTGTATGAATTGAATTATTTAACATCCCTAGGCCAAAATTTCTTTATCCAAAATGAAGGCTTTCAGTTATTTAGTTAAGTTTAAATTAAATAATGTATTATTGTGAAGTGAATGTCTCCCAGTAATGCAGAAGGTTGGAATCCTTGACTTTTCTTTTGGAAATCGTCCAAAATTCTGGCAGCAATTCTGTTGGAATGATTGAAGAGAATCTTTAACTGAATAATGCTAGTGAGAATAGAAACAATAATTTTAGAGCTGGAACGACCATAGATATTAGTCTATGAAGTACCTAATTTTCACCTGTTTCTGAGCCATCTGTACAAATTTTGTTTTATTCCTTTTCACATGAATACAAAATATACTTTTTTTTCCCCCAAGTAGCATAGCACTCAGCACACTCCTATGCTGCGAGAGTATAATGGCATTATTTGAGGCTGAGATTCTATCTCTCAAAATGTGATAGTCACATCATCCATAAAAAGCTTATTCTACTGGGTGGTCATTGTCTTTGATACAGGTGTGCATGCCTCCTGTAAGCCAAGCTGTGGTTGATGTAACTGCTTAGGCATATGTGTAAAAGTAGACATGTTGCGTCCTTTTTTCCTCTTGAGTGAGAGCTGTATAGTTGTGGGTCAAGCATTTTGAAGATTCCGTTGTTTCATATTTAGCTAAGTTGTTGGAAAGAATAAGATGGCTCCAAAAATTTCATGTCACTTGTTAGTTGAGAAAATAGCATGTATACATTTCATCAGGCCTTGGAAGCCTTTAAAAGTAAGTATGAGAGAAAAGTGAGTCTGTTCACAGTTTGAATTTCACTCAAAAATTACCTGGTATACCATCACATTAGTAAAGTATTTCATTGTTGGGCTGCCTTTTTTCAGTTGGATAAGTGTTATAGTCATTATTTTTCTAGGTTCCCTGACATAATTAATTAAAAGCTGATTAAAACAGTAAATGCTTTAAGATGTTTACTGCATTTTTCAAATAGAATTGTTCTCTACTTAAATTATATGAGCTTTTAGAAAAGTTTATTAAAAATTATAAATAAACCTCAGTTTCCAAGAGGAGATTAAAATGTGTTTATTTATGTTTTATTTACTTAACATTTAAAAATCCATTTCTCTTTAAATAAAACACTTTTTTAAGGTAGGCGATGTTGAATTTGACTAGAAGTTTTTCTTGCTTAGTTTACGCTACCTATCAGTCTCCCGATTTTAATGAATCTAGTTACTACCTAGTGGCATTTCTGTTTGTTTTTCAAGGTTAACAATCAAGATGGTACATGCTGAAGCCTTTTCTCGTCCCTTGAGTCGGAATGAAGTTGTTGGCTTAATTTTCCGTTTGACAATATTTGGTGCAGTAACATACTTTACAATCAAATGGATGGTAGATGCGATTGATCCAACCAGAAAGCAGAAAGTAGAAGCTCAGAAACAGGTATGATTAAAATGTTTGAGGATCATTTTTCTTGTAGCTAGCAAATATTTTCCCATAAAACTAAGGATATAGTGGAATTAGAAATTAATAAGAAATTCCATAAGACCCATGTGGAAATGTGTTTTTATGTAATATTTAATTTCATTATTCCTAAAAATATTTGTTTCTCAAATCCTTTTTGACTGTATAAGCAACTTAGAAGAAAGAATGATGAAGAATAAAAATATTATAGCATTTTGTTATGAATAGCCTAATTAGAATATTTTTGTCAGCTTATAAGTGAAGGAATCTAGGTAAAATTTTTCAGCAGACTAAACAAAAAATTTTTTCTTCAGTAATGGTATACATTGTGCTTTGTGAGACATTTGAAATGTTTCTGTTTTGTAAATAAGTTCATTTGTGTCATATTTTAGATTCTACATAAGTGATATCATATATTTGTTTTCCTCTGTCTGACTTATTTTACTTAGTACCATAATCTCTTGGTCCATCCATGTTGCTGCAAATGGCTTTACTGCATTCTTTTTTATGAGTGAGTAGTATTACATTGTAAATATATACCACATTTTCTTTATCCATTCATCTGTCCATGGACATTTAGGTTGCTTCCATGTCTTGGCTATTGTAAATAGTGCTGCTGTGAACATTGAGGTGCATGTATCTCTTTGAATTATAGTTTTCTCCAGATATATGCCCAGGAGTGGAATTGCTGGATCCTATGGTAACTCTGTTTTTAGTGTTTTACAGAATCTCCATACTGTTCTCCATAGTGGCTGCACCAATTTACTTGCCACCAACAGTGTAGGAGGGTTCCCTTTTCTCCATACCCCCTCCAGCATTCATTATTTGTTGACTTTTTGGGGGACTTCCTCGGCAGTCCAGTGGTTAAGACTTTGCCTTCCAATACAGGGGGTGCGGGTTCAATCCCTGGTCGGGTAGCTAAGATCCCACATGCCTCGCAGCCAAAAAACCAAAACATAAAACAGAAGCAATGTTGTAACAAATTCAATAAAGACTTTAAAATTGGTCCACATCAAAATATATATATATTATTTGTAGACTTTTTTGATGATGGCCATTCTGACTGGTGTGAGATGATACCTCATTGTAATTTTGATTTGCATTTCTCTAATAATTAGTGATGTTAAGTATCTTTTCATGTGCTTATTGGCCATCTGTATGTCTTTGGAGAAATGTCTATTTAGGTCTTCTGTCCATTTTTTGATTGGGTTGTTTGTTTTTTTGTTATTGAGTTGTATGAGCTGTTTGTATATTTTGGAAATTAAGCCCTCGTTGGTAGCATCATTTGCAAATATTTTCTCCCGGTCTGTAGGTTGTCTTTTTATTTTGTTTATGGTTTCCTTTGGTGTGCAAAAGCTTATAAGTTTGATTAGGTCCCATTTGTTTATTTTTGCTTTTCTATTGCCTTGGGAGACTGACCTTAGAAAACATTGCTACGATTTATGTCAATATTTTGCTTATGTTCTCTTCTAGGAGTTTTATGGTGTCATGTCTTATATTTAAGTTTTCAAGCCATTCTGAGTTTATTTTTTGTATGGTGTGAGGGAGTATTTTAACTTCATTGATTTACATGCAGCTTTCCAGCTTTCCCAACACCGCTTGCTGAAGAGACTATCTTTTCTCCATTGTATATCCCATGAAAGACTTTTGAGTAGGTGGATGATATGCACAGCAGTGTTTTAAGGATACCTTACTGTAGCATATAACAGGAATTGGAATCAGGGAGACTAGGAGCAAGATCTGTTGGTTATAGACTGCAGTAATCCTGGCAAAGACCTAGAATAAGGGAGTGACAAAAGGAGTGGAATGGGTGAAATAGATGAATGCTGGAAGGACTTTGTGATGACAGAGAAAAGAAAAAGGACATCTTATAGATGAATCTGAGATTTGTCTGGACTCCTCAGAGATTCATAGTATCTTTTATAGTTTTAGAATCTGTAGATGGGGCAAATATATGGGAAAATGACATTTGATTTGGGCATATTGAGTTTGTGTTGGTGGTAGGAATCCAGAAAAATGTTCATCCAGCTGTTGGAATTGTAGGTCTAAATCTCAGGAAAAAGGTCAGTCTTTGGAGATTCCTTATCAGATGCTCATAAGTAGTTGGACTCATTAGAGCAGTTAGTGTCAGTGAGATGGCGTAGGCCCCAGTGCTATTCCTGTGTAGCTGTGTATCACTTGTGGGTTTTTTCCCAAACTACTCCTCCACTTTCCTCCTTCCACCATTAGGATTTATACATTCAAATATTTGTTGAGAGCTTATGTAATTGTCACTATGATAGATGCTGATGACTGTATTGAGAGTGGTGTGGTCTCTAAAGGAGAGAAATTGGTAGTCTAAAGTATTTTTATTTAAAAAAAAAGGTAGAAAATTGATAAAGTATCCAACTTAGGCTGGAAAAAATATTTTTTTTAAAAATAAATTTATTTATTTATTTATTTATTTATGCTGTGTTGGGTCTTTGTTTCTGTGCGAGGGCTTTCTCTAGTTGCAGGGAGCGGGAGCCACTCTTCATCGCGGTGCGTGGGCCTCTTACTATCGCGGCCTCTCTTGCCACGGAGCACAGGCTCCAGACGCGCAGGCTCAGTAGCTGTGGCTCACGGGCTCAGTTGCTCAGCGGCATGTGGGATCTTCCCACCCCAGGGCTCGAACCCGTGTCCCCTGCATTGGCAGGCAGATTCTCAACCACTGCGCCACCAGGGAAGCCCTGGAAAAAATATTTTTTAAATAAAAAATAAACCCATAGATAGTGAAAGAATGGAAATAATAAAGAATAAACCCATAGATAGTGAAAGAATGGAAATAATAAAGATAAGATAAATTAGTAGAAAATAGAATATATGAGAGAATGAATAGAAATATAGAAAATGAATATATAATAGAGAAAATCAGTAAAACCAAAAGTTGGTTATTTGAAAAGACTGATAAAATTGACACTTCTGTAAAACCAATCAAGAGAAAAATGAAGCCACCAATCAGTATTACTAGGAATGATAAAAGACATGCAATAGCAGATGCTGCAGACATTAAAAATAAGGACAATAAGTATATCAATAAATTTGAAAACCTAAATGACACAAACTCTTAGAAAATTGTGAATTACCATAGCTGACTTAAGAATTAGAATACATGAATAGTTCCATAACTATGAAATAAATTAATGTCGGAAAAATATTTCTATAAAGAAAACTCCAGGCTCATAGAATTCTACTGGCAAATTCTAGCAACATTTAAGAAACAAATTAATAGTAACAATTTTATATAAACTCTTCCAGAGTGTAGAAAATGAGAAACACTCACCAAACCTTTCTATGAGGGTAGCATAACAACAATTCCAAAACTTAAAATGAATGTAAAAATCTTAAACAAAATATTTACAAGCTGAATTCAGCAGTGTATAAAAAAGATAATATATTATGGCCAGTTGAATTTATCCCAGGAATTAAAGGCTGGCTTCATTTGAGGGGAAAAAAATACATATATATTAATTTTAAAATGCATATATATTAATATTCTATATTAACAGATTTGAGGATGAAACTATGATCATATCAATGCAGCAAAGGCCTTTGTTGAAATTAAACGCTTATTCTTGATTTCTAGAAATGCTCTTAGAAAATAGGAATAAAAGATAAATAAAAGATAAAGATAAATAAATAAATAAATAAAAGATAAATAAATAAAAGACAGTGGTTCACTGTCTTTAGCATGATAGAATGAATTTACTACAGGAAACATAGTTCATGGTAAAAAATTGAAAGCATTTTCTTTATGATTAGGAGCAAGTCAAGGAAGCCTGTTGTCATCACTTCTATTTAACATTTTTACTGATTATTAGCTAATGCATAAGTCAAGAAAAAAGATAAGAAGTAGAAGTATTGGAAAAAAATAAACAGTTATTATTCACAGGTAGTGTAATTTACATAGAAAGCCAAAGAAAGCCTACAGATAAACTATCAGGATTAATAAGAGTTTAAGGGCTGCTGGATACAAAATCAGTACACAAAAGTCAGCTGTATTTCTGGATACCCACCACAGTTGGAAAATGCAGTTTTTAAAAGATACTATTTATAGTAGCATCAAAAATATTCAGTAACTGACAAACACAAGTTATACAACACATTTATAGAGAAAATTATAAAACTGTTGAAGGCTTAAGTTCAATTCAGTGCCAATTAAAAAATACCCAAAGACTTTTTTTGTTTGTTGTATTTTTCTTCTAAAATTTATATTGAGGAATAAAAGTTTATTAATAGGTAAGACACTCCTGAAAAACGAGACGTGTGTTGGGGGAGGAAAGATTTGCCTTGTTTATATCAAGACTTACGATAAAGCTATAGTTATTAAAACAATGTGTGGGCTTCCCTGGTGATGCAGTGGTTAAGAATCCGCCTGCCAATGCAGGGGACACAGGTTCGAGCCCTGGGCTGGGAAGATTCCACATGCTGCGGAGCAACTAAGCCCATGAGCCTCAACTACCGAGCCTGCGCTCTGGAGCCGGCAAGCCAAAACTACTGAAGCCCGTGAGCTTAGAGGCTGTGCTCTGCTGCAAGAGAAGCCACTGCAATGAGAAGCCCGCGCACCACAATGAAGGTAGCCCCCATTCGTCACAACTGGAGAAAGCCCGCGTGCAGCAACGAACACCCAACACAGCCAAAAATAAATAAATTAAAAAACAAAACAAAACGATGAGCTATTGGCACAGGGGTGGATTGGCAAATATACCAGAATAGACTCCAGAAACAGTCCTACCTGTAATATGGAAACGATGTGTGACATAACTGGCTTTGCTTTGTAGATTATTGGAGAACAGATGGACTTTTCAGTAAACAATACTTAGACCGTTGGCTCTATATGGGAGGGAATAAAATTTGATTTCTGCTTGATTCCATGCACAATAATCTCTTCCTGGGATTAAAAACTTAAATTTATTCATATAACAGATATTCATTGAGCACCTACTCTGTGGTTCTTTATACCTCATCTGCATGTTCTAAAGATATTCTTTTTAACCTATCCAATTTTAATAAAAGCACTTTAAAAAAAAACAAATGGCCAGAGGAGGAGGAATAAAACCAGAATAATGTAAGTTGTTGGTACCAGTCTTTCCCACCCCAGCTTACCTTGAAGTATACAAAATACTGCAGATTGTAACAGTGGTTCACTGTGGCAGTTATTTTCAAATGGAAGGATGTTACATTTTGAAACATCAGAATTTGGAGAAGTTGGTGGGGTGTTAAATATAATTTTTAAAAGCCCCTTCTTAAATTCTTGCCCACTATCTGGAAAATCACTGTGTGTGTGAAGTCACCAAAGCCTAGGGAAAAGAAGGCTGCAAAAGAGAATTGGTTGTAAATGTTGTATTATGAAACGATCCAGGAGAAGATGTCATGAGGAATGTGAACGAAGAAAGCAATCAGATTTATTGAAATCATTAAAGAGAGCAATTTCCGTTCAGTGGGGACAGCAAGTGTAATTTGAAGTAAAAGAACATAGTCGTTGCAGAGTTTGCTGAGGGAAAGGTAAAGAAGAAAGGGGAAAAGACTAGCGGAGCAGGTGGAGAGTTGCTGCCAAAGAGGAGGGAGGTAGGTCCTAGAAGAACCAGGAAGGATTGGGATCGGTAGTTACAGGAACATTTTAAGGTAGAGTTAACTGTTTTATTCTCGACAAAGGGGAGAGGTTATAACTAAATGTGCTTGGGAGTGGAGGAGGTTTGGGACCTGCTGAGGTAAATACGTGATGAGTATATAACGAGATAAATCACAGTAGGTTATGGAACATTAGGGCATAATTGAAGAAAGCATGAGTTTATTAGGAACTCAATTGTTTTGTTTTTATGAACTTCTTGAGCATTTCTCAGCAGGTTGGGAGCAGATAAATTGAATGGTGGTGCTGAACCTGCATTGAAGATAGGGCTAACTGGTATAACAATAAGTGTAAGGAATCGTATGTTTCTAAGGAAGACATTCTGTGGTACAGGCCATTTAGGAAGTCAGATGGGGGATAATTTAGTTGGTGTATAGAAAGGAATTAAGGAATTAGAGTGCGTATTGAGGGCAAAGATCAGGTGTGAATGTGGGAGAGGAGGAAGGTATGAGTCCTGTGGTCACAGAGGAAGAACACTGACTATAAAAGCTTAGATAACGTTTTGAGATTACCAGATAATCCATGGGGCTGATGTGAGCTTAACGGCAGTGCAGTTTTGAGATGAAAGGTGAAGGATGACATAGGTGCATTCAAATCAGGAAGAGTAACCTAGAAGTAGTCTTACGTTTGGATTAAACAGGGTATTTGTAAATAATTTCTAGTCTAAAGCCAGGAATACTTGCAGCCTTACTAAATGTGGGATATTTAATTGGTAATGAGAGAGGAGATGGTTTCAGCAGAGTGTTAAAGAGGGACAAGGGTTTTCTGGGCATGTGCCGCTGTTGGATCATATTGAGATATAGCACAAGAGTTTTGATAGGTATGTCTGTAATAAAAGGATGGGTTGGATTAATTGAGATGTTAGAAGACAGGGAATCTCTATGTGTACTATTAAAGAGCTTTCAAGTACAGGATGAATAACTTAATGCTTGACCTCTCCTGGGCATTTGTATATACAGTATTTTGTTTAGCATATTAATTAGACTATATAATATTCCTGAGATTGTAGTTTAGTTGTCAAAGGCCTGGAAAGATTCACTACTGAGAATTCATACACATGAAGGTCATATATTGTGACCTTAGTCATTAACTTAATGTCTCCCTATTTTTAGTCCTATCATTGATATTGTAAGGTTCAAAACTTCATTTCAGTTATTTTGATATAAGTAATAGATGAAATTGTGAAGGGCTGATAACACTGAAATCTTAAACTGGAACTCTCAACTGCCAGGTGTTTTTAAGAGCAGCCATCATAGAATGCCAGTTACCATTTGGAAGAGCTAACATTTGTTGACACCAGGAAGCCATTGTGAACTGCATTACCAATCAAGTGGCCCTAAAACCATGGTTTACTGGAGCTGAATCTTAGAAGACTGAGTTGAAGTAAATAAGGAAATTCAGATGGGAAATCAGTAAGGAATAAGCAGTTAGTGTTGCCTGAGTGGCCAAGGGGATAGATAGAAGTGATGAGGAAAGAAAAGCAACAAGAGGGAAACTCGAGATAAAACTCAGTGCATTATAGTGTTTTATACAGTAACATAGCAGAAGAGTATTATAGTAGAAAGCCATCTTATCCAGCAACTTTTGGGTTATATGATAAAGTCAGAAGATATAAGTGCACTAACGCTAAAAGAGAAGATAATTGTCTCCGCATGTCTAGAAAAGGGTGCTTGTTAATATTTTAATGTAAGTTTGTGGTAAAGGCTTATACCTAATGTATAAAGATAATTCTTCAAATTCTTTGCTATTTCCTACTTAAATGTATTTTTTAAAGCTTTATATCAGTTTCCTCTATCTACACTTAAAATTGGAATACTTCAGCTATGACCTCAGTAAAAGTTTTTTGAAATAAGTTGAATTAGTTCATCTTTGTTTTTTCACTCTTGTTGTGCTATCTCTAACTTTCTAAAATTATTCTTCCAGAAGAACAACCAATTTTATGAATCTTTTAGAACCTTTATGAAATGAGTGTTTCTATTCTGCTGCTCCTTTACTCCATTTCCTCCTTCCTCATTCTAGGCAGAAATATTAGTTCACTATTTCCTATTTCCCCACTTCTTTACTTTTTAAATTATACTTTAAATGGAGAAAAAGTGAAATAGAGTGTAAGGATAAAAAATACTATGAAACAGTTGAAAAGATGGGTATAAAGTAAAAAGTAAGTTTCCCTCCTACCTCTGACTCCTCACCCACAGTTCACCGTTTTCCCTCCTCAGAGTGGGAGAGACCCACTTTAAAAACCAAGCAAATGTGGGTGACTAGAAAGTATAATTGTCATTAAGCTGTAAACAGTAAAGCATTTCATGAGCATAAGCCATTTTTCAAGTAGTCCAATCATAATTTTGTTTTTCTAGGTAAAACATTTTAGAAATAAGGGCTTAGTTAAATGTGTCAAAGCTAGACAATTGGAAAACTTGTTCCTGGAACACAGTTTGGTACTGGTATGATGTATTTTGGGGTGCTTTCTTTTCATTTACTTGTGTGTTAAGCATGTTCTGCTCTCCCAAATGAGAAATGTTAGTGTTTTAACAGAACATGAGCTTTGAAATTAGATCAGAGTTTGAGCTCTGGTAATGCTAATTCATAGCTGTGTAATCTTGCCAGTTCTTTACATTTCTGTGACCCTTGAGTTCTCCATCTGAAAAATGAGAATAATAATAGCTACTTCTCAGGATGGTTTCAAGGGTTGATTGTAAACCGTATCCAGCACAGTGCCAGGAATGTGGTAGGTGCTCAATAAACGTTAATTTTTTTTTCTCTTTCCTATCAATGTTATTAATGCAACCTGAAGACATTGTTAAATGGAACTCCTGTTGTGGAGAAAAGATTCTAGGTAAACTCAACTATAGTGTTTTCTGTCTCTATAAAGTAAACAACATAGTTGATAATTTTTATTTAGGAAATTCCAAATATAAATAAAGGTAGCAAGAGGCAGTTGTGGCCTAGAGTAAAATTTTAAGGGCAAGTAGCTAATAGAGAGAAAAGCATGGTTTCTCAAATACTGACATTTTGGACCAGATGACGGGGGTGGGGAGGCAGAATATCCTTTCCTTCTTGATTGTTTAGCAGCATCCCTGTCTCTGCTGACTAGATACCAGTAGCACTGCCCCACCCACCCAAGTTGTGACAACCAAAAGTATTTTCAGGCATTGCCAAATGTCCCCTAGGGGGCCAAAATCACCCCTGGTTGAGAACCACTGTATTAGAGCATGGCCTAAAAAGAACACATGTGGGATGGCTTCACATTTATAGAAGAACAAAGGAAAAGAAGAGAAATTAATGCTATTATAGGTACAGAAAACAGGATACTGTTCATAGCTGACACATTTAAAGTCAGTGAAAGAGAAGATATTTGTAAGAAAGAGATAAAAGAATTTGGAAAGGCTGCTTTATCCATTGATTCAGAGGCGTGGCTAAATAGGAAAAATGATGTGGTTCATAGCACTTTTTTTAAAAAAAAGTGTGATATTACTAGGATATGATCAACACACATCCTGATCCTCTAACCAGTCTATAACTATAATGCTGTATGATGTGATTTTTTTTTTTTTTTGCGGTACGCGGGCCTCTCACTGTTGTGGCCTCTCCCGTTGCGGAGCACAGGCTCCGGATGCACAGGCTCAGCGGCCATGGCTCACGGGCCCAGCTGCTCCGCGGCATGTGGGATCTTCCCAGACCGGGGCACGAACCCGTGTCCCCTGCATCGGCAGGCGGACTCTCAACCGCTGCGCCACCAGGGAAGCCCTGATGTGATTTTTTTTAAGAGTAGCAATACCCCTGACAAATAGCAAGATTATATATAATCAAAAGTATTCTAGGAAAATGTAACAACAAAAATTTAGGTAAATATGATTTACCAGAGTACCTTCATTTCTAAAACTGTTCACTTAATTGAAATTTGGATATATTATGTCAAGATTTTTAAAGACTCTTTAGTTGCTACAAACTCCAGTCATGTAACTGAGGGAACCAAGGTAATATATATGATGGTTAGAGTATAGGCTCTAGAGTTGGGACTGCCTGGATTCGTATGTTGCCTCTTCCATTTGCTAATTTTTAACCTAAGACAAGTAACAGTCTGAGCTACGCTTCAGTTTCTTTTTCTGTGTTGGGGAGAAATTGTACCTACTTCATAGGATCTCTCTGAGGATTCAATGAGTTAATCCATCTACAGTATTTTGGCGTAATATTTGGCACACTCAGTAAATGTTTTACTGTTAACATTATTTTTATTTTAGTTGAAAGCTGTGTTGCTTTGCTAGAGCTTATAGCTTTAAGGCTAGTTTTGCCCAGCTCTAAAAATATATGCAAGTATACTTCTAATTGAAAATTATTTTTATTATCTCTGGTTGTGTAGCCCCAAGAATTGACTTTAAAAAGGATAGTATCTCAGAACAATTTGAAATTAGTTAGGTTGAACACCTGTTGTAGATATATGGGTAATTTGAGGAAAGTTGGGCACCAGTTTTCAGATACTCTGTCAATTGAAGGAAAGAAACTCCAGTTGTCCATTTCTTGATAGCCTTAACTCCTCGATCTTTCATCTTGAGGCTTCATTTTCACCTGTCATGATAATCCTGCTAGGAAAGAAATCAAGTTGGACCTTAAAATCTCATTGGAGCAATGAGAGGCCATGTATATATCTCTTCAATCATGTACCCTATTTTCTCATTTCCCAAAAGCTGGTTTAAATTGCCCTGGTTTCTGTAGAGTAGACCTTCAAATCTGTTTTTACTTAAGGACTTAAGAATGGGGAAGGATGAAACAAGTGGCATAGAATATCTCTGGAAAATCTTGTATGTCTGTTCATTGCTCTTTAGACTTCGCTACATGTTATGGAGTGCCAGTGTCTAAATATCAAACTAAAGGAGGTTGCTTGTTTTTCCTTTCTAGGCAGAAAAATTAATGAAGCAAATCGGTGTGAAAAATGTGAAGCTTTCAGAATATGAAATGAGTATTGCTGCTCATCTAGTAGACCCTCTTAACATGCATGTAGGTATCTTTAATCTTATTTAATATTTTTTTTGTCTAGCATTTTGTATCAAGAGTCCCAAAGACCATGACCAGGTTTGATGATTCTCTAGGAGGAATCACAGGATTCAGTGTAGTCATACTCCTGGATATAATTTATTACAACAAAAGGATACAAGGCAAAATTAGCAAAGAAAGAGGGGCGTGGGATAAAGTCTGGAGGAAGTCAGGCACCAGCTTCCAAGAGTCTTCTAGTGAAGTCACACAGGGTGCACTTAATTCTTTCAGCAACAGGTTATGAGAACACCTGTCAAATGCTATCTACCAAAGAAGCTCATTAGAGACTTAGGGCCCAGGGTTTTAATTGGGACTGGTCACATAGACTGCATCTTCCTAACATGTGTCAAAATTCTAGACTCCCATAAGCAAAACATGTATCCACCATAAACCATATTGTTTGCACAAACGGTTTAGGCACAGTGAGCTGTTCTCATCAGGAAAATGGAGGAAACTCTCCCAAAATCTAAGTATCTCCCATACTCCAGCGAGGGGCTAGCCTTGCAAGCAGGACTTTCCAAGGATAATCGTCTCGGGCCTGCTGTCTTAACTTTTTTTGTGCACATTTGTTTAGTTAAACCTGTACTTTTATATATTCACCTTTGTGGCATATAAAATTACTGCTTTAAGTCATGTGGATATTTGACTTGGAGTTCAAATCTAGATTTTTTTATAAGGTATGATAGACAACATAAGATTCTGAATCCCAGTTTTTCCATTTATGGCCTTGGTAAATTATTTTCTCTTTGAGTTTCAGTTCCCTCATGTATAATCCAGGGACAATGTAATACCTGCTCTACCTACTTCTAAAGGATTATTTTGAGCATCAGATTAATGTAATTTATAAACTCTAAAATCCTCTGTGAATATTCTGTAACAATAGGTGTAAATAAGTAGAGTGAAATACAATATCCTTATCTCCAAATCTAGGAAATAAAAATCTACAATGTCTATTAATATCTGTGTGCACAGAGACATACATGCCTTTCCAGAATTAATCCTCTGTTTGAAATGAACTCAGTTCTTTGTTATAGCTACAAGTGAAAGTCAGTGATGATTTTTTCAGATCTGGCTGCGCTTTTTCACTTTTTTTTTTATGGTGGAAAATAAATGTGTTGTAACTATTGCTTCCGAACAGCCCCACCTCCAGCCCCTTTACTCTTCCAAGTTAAAGCTAGGTTGTTTTTGTTTGTTTTTCAGGTCTTTTTCAGTTAGTTTATCCAGTGCCCACCCCCAAAAAAATTTTTTTAAGCTGAGTCAGAAGGCTTTAAAATACACAAGCTGTTATCAGTTTTGAAAAAATGTATCCCCGTTTACTCTCTATAAAGATATAAGACAAGTTTTGACACAGTTTACTTTTAATTAGTAAAATTCAGAAGCCCAGTTTGGTGAGTATAAGCCTTATTTCTAAATTCATTCTTATTATGTTTGACAGCATCGTCTGTGAATTAGGCCACTCAGCTAGTGCTGAACTGTCTGTCAGAGCTGGCTCTCATTCTTCTTGGCAGAGTATTTCCTCATCTTAATGGAGTGAGGTCAGCTTATTAAATCCTAAAACTCAGAGTTTTGAGTGTTGGACCTAGGGCCTTTTTTTTTTTTTTTGGAATAGGTAGTTGACTATTAAATTTCAGCTCATGGTAGTTTAATAATTTCAGTATTGCTTAAAAGTACTTATATTAATATATCATTTTAAACTTTTATTATTTAGGTATAATTAAGACTTACCATTTGGGGGGATTCTTTTTTACTTCGGTGAACATACATTAGCTGTAAAACTTCATGCTGACCTTAACTTTTACCAGGTTACTTGGAGTGATATAGCAGGTTTGGATGATGTCATTACGGATCTGAAAGACACAGTCATCTTACCTATCAAAAAGAAGCATTTGTTTGAAAATTCCAGGCTTTTGCAGCCTCCAAAAGGTATGGTAAAACTTTATATTTGCTAAAGCATTAAAAATCTGGAACACATGGAAACTTTCTGCCATTATAGAACTGGTGTTTTTGAAGTTGGGTTTTCAAGAGACTGCTGAGATCCAGTGAACTGTTTTATAAATAATGATTTTTAAATAATTGCTTATTCTTCAGCTTCCAAATTTAGGTAAAGTTTTTCCCCATAGTTACATGTCAGAATAATCCCTTTATTTCAAATTCATTTTTATTACTTACAAGAAAATGAAATTAGGGAAATAGAGGATAAAAAAAGATTCAAAGTAACAGTATGGGTTTTTGTCTTCAAGGTAAGACTTCTGGTTGTTTCATGATTCTAGTGATTTTTTTTCCTCTTGGTAATTTTATTTTAGATTGCAGTGGTAGTTTTTTGTTTGGTTTTGTTTTTAAGGAAATAGTGAACTACAGATGAACTAGAAATTAAATACTACTTATTTTTAAGGGAAACATTTTCTTATTCCTAGTTAGTGATTACTTCAAAAGCCTTGGAACTCAAGAATTGAAAGTATTTATAACTACATCCTTAAATATAATACTTTTATTATTGGCCATTCATATATTGATCATGTTTAAGACTTGTTAAAGGCGATTCAAATGTAGCTTACGTGATAATTGACAGTGAGATCTGTAGAAGTGTGTTGCCATGGCTTTCAAATACAAACGCTGTAGCGTAGCTTATTTAGTAGAAGCTTCTGGTAGAAGCTTCTCTTTATTGTATTGCCATGTAGTAGAAACTTCTCTTTATTGTATTGCCAAAACTAGAGAGGTTGCTAGTCAAGACTGAAATCAAATTATTAGACAAGTGCATTTCTCAGAAAAGGATCTTTAGAAATATCAAAATAACATGTATAAGTTGTAGTTTATAATCTTACTAATTTTGCAGCTATATCAAAAAGTGCATTAATTTATATTTCAAAGATAATTGAAGCCAATAACTGTACATTTTTATGAAGTAGAAAATTTTTGTTTCTAGTAAATAGAGGCTGACAGTTACCACCAAAAATGGCATTCTCTTTTTGTTAACTAAAACAACAAATGTTTTTTTTTTTTTTTTTTTGCGGTACGCGGGCCTCTCACTGCTGCGGGCTCTCCCGTTGCGGAGCACAGGCTCCGGACACTCAGGCTCAGCGGCCATGGCTCACGGGCCCAGCCGCTCCGCGGCATGTGGGATCCTCCCGGACCGGGGCACGAACCCGTGTCCCCTGCATCGGCAAGCAGACTCTCAACCACTGTGCCACCAGGGAAGCCAACAAATCTGTTTTTTATGTATTCTACTTTCTGAAACAACAAAGCTACTTTTTTTCTAACAAGAAGCATTTACTCTATTGTGATTTAAAAAGAAATTTTTTTCCCCCAAAGAAAATTTCAAATGATTTATCTGAGCCCACATCAAGAGTAAGGCAAATGTTGGATTACTAAGTTCTTCAGTACCCTCTTGCAGGTTGTTTATAGTGTGAACAAGAAAGAACTTTTGTCAATTTTTATGTCTCATTTTCACAATGTTAATGAATTTAGGAAATTTTTTTATGCTGTTAGAGAAAGCTTTTATCATCAGTGATGGCTTAGGCCAGGTAACTGGGTGACTTCACCAGTTGGACTTGGTTTAAAGCCCCAATTAGCATAGCAGATACCAAATTATGAGGGAGTACTTTAACAGCCTTATGTAAATCTGCTTTTTATTTAAAAGCATTATCTAAAACTGAAGGTGGTTCCTATGTGTATTTAAATTTTTTTTTAAGTTACATGAGTATTTCCTTATTATGTGATCTAAAAGTTTTACTATTTGAGCTTTTTCAGCTTTGCATTTTTGGAAAATTTTTTACCAAGAACAAAAATTTGAAAAATCATTGATTTACTTTTTGACCCCCAACATAAATTGGATATTGGTGTACAGAAGCGGAGTATACAATCAGTTGCGTACCATACTTGTTCCATTTGGGAACTGGAAATAGGTTACGTAGCTTAGACTCATTGCTTTATTGCCAGTTTTATGTTTTCCTTAGTTCATTGCTGTCTAAGCTGAAATTGATCACTGCCTCACAGACTATAGAAAGTTAATTTGAGAATGATTTGTTACGTCATGAATGTATGACACATGATAATCATACTTAGTAACGTATAAAGATATGGTGTCACTTATTGGTTACAAGAACATGCCATAAAATACTGATGGTTGCATTAAAAAATGTAACCCTTTCTTCCCCCCAAACATTTAAAAATTTACAATAGTTAAAATTCCATTTGAGGGACTTCCCTGGTGGTCCAGTGGTTAAGACCCCATGCTCCCAATGCAGGGGGCCTGGGTTCGAACCCTGATCAGGGAACTAGATCCCGCCTGCCACAACTAAGAGCCCCGGCACAGCCAAATAAATATTTAAAAAAAAAAAAATTAAAAAAAAATCCATTTGAATGCTGTATGGTCCTTCTATAAAATCTGAATTCAGTAATCATTATTTTGGCACATAACTTTTATGCTTGTGAATGTCATCATACTCCATGTTTTGATGCATTCTTTAAAATGTAGATAAGAAATATATGTTTTGAAAGATGGACTTTCTGAGGTCATAAAGGCCTATAACTTCCCCCCCCCCCCAGTACTCTGTATTTAAGTAGTTTTACAGATATTTATTTTTCCACCATTTGGACAAATTTTTTATTAAACCTTGAAAGTAAATAAACTAGTCCGAAAAAGGAAGAAAGAAAAGTTGGTCACTAATAAGATAATATATTTTTCACTAATGAGGATTATCTCAAATTTGGATTTGTTTGTCCCAATACTTCTTTTCTTCCTCATCCTAAATCTTTATTTGCATGCAGTACTTAGGAAGTGAAGCCTTTGTCCAAAACATCCATCTTAAAGAGGGGTTTGAATTTTTAAGTCTCTACAAAGTACAAAATAATAAACACATGTTTAATTCTGTTGAAAATGGTTGTAAAATATCAGACTAAGTTCTAAAAACTAGTTAAAATGTTATAAAACTAATAATTAAAGCTAAATGCCTCACATTCATTTGCAGAACCACTCGTTTATCTTCATAAATATTAACATGGTGGACTCCACTTCAACAAAGGATATAGAAAACGTGCCATTTTCAAATAATATTATTGCTGTACTCACTGATAAAGTATCAGATGGGACAACATGAATCTTAGTGAAGCTTAAGATACATACAGAAATGGGGATTAAACAGTTGAATAAATAATTTTAAAGCTAACATTCATGTAATTACCACCCAGGTCAAGAAGTGAGCATTGATTGTTCCTCATGTGAACCTTATCTGTCACAGCTCCATCCTCCAGAAGATTATGAAATCCAAAAGTTTTCATTGCATGTTAAATTTTTAGACATTAGTAAATAACTGCTCAATTAATAATACTAATTATAATCCCTGAAATAATTAGGAAAACTTAATCCTACTAGGAGGTACCAAAACTAAACTATTAGGAATAAAATATTCAAACTGATAAATGAATACTTTGAAACAAATCTGACAGTCTGAGAGTATTCCATGTGTTTATGAAGTGATGGTGTAGCTGCAAAGTCAACAAAATATGAAGACTTTTGCATCATTAGTTCTAAAAACCTGAGATTCAAGTAATACATATTAAAAGTTTGCTAGTAGACCTGCATTCCATATTAAATTATATGATCAAAATAATAAATGTAATAATTCCATATGTTATCCCATATGTTTTCAGCTTCACTTGAATTCGATGGCATTAGACTATATTCTGTATTGTTCACATGAGCCATCTAAAAGTATCAGTAGAAGGTTCAAATTTAACTGACTTAACTGAACTTTTAGTACCTAAATGAACGTAATTAAAAAATGCAAGGACTCCTTGACAAAATTAACATATACTGGCAGTGCTTATGGATTAAAATTTTTAAATCAGCTTTAGAAGGGTTTAATTTAAAATGATTAAACATGAGTTAGTTGAATCTTGAAGAATTATTAAGACCACTAGAAATATCTGTGTGTGCTTGAGGAGGAGTTTGAACATTATTTTGAAATGTTTGGCACGAAAAAAATTTGGTAGGTTATAGAACCAAGCTCAAGTTTCTCATTTTTAAAAAAATGTAAGTTTGGCGGGGGGAGGTTTATATAAAGTACTTACTTTTCTTCCCTCATATTTTGTTTTTTATTTTTATTACATAATAGAAATATTTTGTATCACTCCAAATTCTCTCCATTTTACCCCAGCATGCTGCCTAAATTGTATTTATTTATTTATTTATTTGGTCATGGTGTGTGGGATCTTAACTCCCCAACCAGGGATGGAACCCAGGCCCCAGCAGTAAAGCACCGAGTTCTAACCACTGGACCTCCAGGGAGTTCCCAATATTGTCATTCTTTAAGTGCTATTACATGAGAAAAGTCGAGAAGCTCTAGATTAAGGAAATATTTAAAGAAGTTTTCAGATGATGATTTTTGTCAGCCCTGTCTGTAAATGATCTGTAGTCAGGGCCATAATTTTAGTATTATATTAACTTAGAAAATGCTACCTCATTTTAGATGAAAAACAGTTGGTGATGATTCCCCAAATTTCTCAAGACCTCAGTCTGTTTAGATCTTTTATATATTAAAAGACTTACCTTAAATTGCATTTAGCAGCAAATTGCTGTCAGTGGAGACTCTAGGTTAATAATATAGTTTTATTCCTAGGAAATTAAAACAGGAGTGACTGGTGATTTCTTTTTAAGAAAAGATCATTATCTTAAGTCTCTGAGCAATAGCAAAACAGTGTTTTCTACAGTCTATTTTGAAGTTGTTCATTTTCTCTGGGCTGTTGTCATTGTGCTATAGGGCTCTTAGCTCGTGAAGGGGAAGGGCATTAGACGATTTTATTTGTCAGCCATTGATCAAGAGGTGTGAGTTTGGATGTCAAGATGATTGTCTTTAATATCCTGAACCGGACCATTTCATGAAGGGAGGAAGCACAAGGGTGCTATAATCCCAAATACATGTCATCACTGACACAAACTTAGAATATAGCACCTTCCTTTCTACTATAAGAAAAGATTAATAAAAATGGAAGTGAATATTGCGAAAAAGTTTCATGTGGACAGAATTAATATTATGTTGATTTTCCCATAAACTAGCAAATATCTCTTTCTCTTAAAGGAAATAATAAAATAACATGTTAATTTCCAGGTGTACTTCTCTATGGGCCTCCAGGCTGTGGTAAAACGTTGATTGCCAAGGCTACAGCCAAAGAAGCAGGTTGTCGATTTATTAACCTTCAGCCTTCAACACTGACAGATAAGTGGTATGGAGAATCTCAGAAACTGGCTGCCGCTGTTTTCTCCCTTGCCATAAAGCTACAGCCTTCCATCATCTTTATAGACGAAATAGGTATGCTATGTTTTTAAACAGTATGCAGTGGGCTTTCGTGTACATGTTTCCTCATGCATATGTTTGTCCAGGGTAGATACCTAGAAGTTGAACCGTTAGGTTGTGTGATGTGTCCATCTTCAACCTCACTAGGATTACCAGTTCTTCAAAGTGATTATACCCGTTTACACTCTCACCAGTATACAGTTTGTTTCCCTACATACTCCCCCAAAACTTATCTTTTCAGGCAGTATCATTAATTTTTGTCAACTTAAAGAACAAAAATTATGTCATCATTGTTTTGTGTTTCCCTGCTTACTAGTAAATTTATGCATCTTTTAACATGTTGACTAGCCATTTAGGTTTCCTTGCTTGTAAATTGCCGGTTTTTCTTTGGGGTTATTTGCAGTTTTCTTAGTAATTTTTTGATGATGTTTTATTACGATTTCAAATATTTTCTAGACTGGCTTATCTTTTCACTTTATGATAGTTTCTTTTATGGAGATTTAAATTTAAATGTAGTTACATTTATCAGTTTTTTTACTTTATGGCTTATACTTCTTGTGTCTGGTTTACAAATCCCTTCACTACCTCCATAAATACTCTCCTTTTTAAAATATATAACGTGAAGTAGGAATCTAGTTTAATTCCTTGCCATATGGACAGTCAACTTATAAATAGATCATCTTTCTCTGTATGTCATGACTTTTATATTAGTGGGCTTTTTCTCTATTTTATGGATCATCTATATTTTTATTATAATTTATATATTATAATAAAGCTACAGTAATTAAAACTGTAGCTTTGAATAAATTTACTATTATAATTATATGTAATATGATAAGCTATATAGAAATATATATAAAGATAGGTATAGATATTTTGGTTACTTGTTTGCCTTGTGTATCTTTCTCATCAATTTATTCCATTTATTTTGGATTTTTGCTTTGACTTTTGCACAAAGGAGCATATAGCTGGATTTTTAAAACTTTTAATCTAAGGCTCTTTAACCAGGAACTGTGGTCGGTTTGCTTTCATTTTGAAAGCTGATATATTTAGATTTATTTCTACCACATAACTGTGTGCTTTTTATGGATATTTACCAATCTAGTGGACTTTTGCACGTTTTTAATTCCCTTTTCCCTCACACAGGTTTAGAAGTTATGTACAGTTGACCCTTGAACAACAGGTTTGAATGGGCCCACTTATACGTGGATTTTTCTCAACAGTAAAAACTCTTATCACCACATGAACTGCAGCTACGGAGGAACTGTGTATATAGAGGGCCAACTGTAAATTATATGTGGATTTTGGACTATGGAAAGGCTCAGCGCCCATAACTCGTACCTTCTTCAAGGGTCAACTGTATTCTTTTTCTTTTAGCATACATTTAGCACAGCTACTTGTCTTAAAAGTCTAGGCTAATTATTTCTCGCATCTTCCCAAATAATACAGGGACCTTAGAACTCTTGGATACTAATCATTCCTCTCATCTCTTATATGTTTTTGTTAACAGTTTCTCTTGTTTTTTACTTTTCCATATTGTTATTTTTATACTGGCAGTGCTTGTTTAGAGATCCACTTTACCAATTATTTTGCTCACTATTACTTCTTGCACCTGCCTTTTCTGGATTTAATTTCCTTCTTACTGAAGTCTGTCAAAATTCTTTCAGCAATGATTGTGAGTACAGTGAGTTGTCTTTGTGTGAAAATGTGTTGACTCTGTTTTTATTGTTAAATGATACAGAATTATTTTCTTTCAGCATTTTAAAGCCAAAAGTTTGTTGTCTACCAGTCTTTCTTGTCGCTTTTGAGAATTCTGCTTATAGCCTAATATTTCTTTGTAATTAATCTATCTTTTCTCTCTAGTTGCTATTGAATATTGCAAGACTTCTGTTTTATTATATATATATTTTTTCTTCAACTCTCTACTTAATTTTGAGTCATTTCCATAGTTGTAGCATCTAGTTCTCTACCATATTTCGTCAGTTCTAAAACATAGTTTTATTTTAGTTTTTTACATTTTAACATCCCTGAAATTGGGATAGCATGTTATAATTTAATTGGCAGTAGTTAAAATTTTTTGTCGATACATAAAATAATGGTGAAACTCAAGTCAGTCAGTCATTGAGTAAGTAATAAAAAGCGATTCTTTGCTTGGCTGTGTTCAATCTTGCAACAATTGGGTTTGTATTCTGCCAATCATATTTGAATTTTAGAAGTTCTGTTTGTTTATTTTTCAAATTTATCTATTTTCACTATAACTTGCTCTTCTGTTAAAATTTCAATCCCTTTTATGTCTTCAAATTTTTAAACTTTTTTTTTTTTTTTTTTTTTTTTTTGCGGTACGAGGGCCTCTCACTGTTGTGGTCTCTCCCGTTGCGGAGCACAGGCTCCGGACCTGCAGGCTCAGCGGCCATGGCTCACAGGCCTAGCCGCTCCGTGGCATGTGGGATCTTCCTGGACCGGGGCACGAACCCGTGTCCCCTGCATCGGCAGGCGGATTCTCAACCACTGCTCCACCGGGAAGCCCACATACTATTTTTATATAGTTCTTTGGATTGTTCTGTTTGAAATTTTACTTCTTTATATTGTTAACTCTCTTTCATAGTGATTTGTTTCCGTGTCTCATTTCTAACTCTAGATTGCTTAGGACTTGCTTTTATATGAGAATTCTGTGTTGCCTAAAATAATCCAGAGTAGTTTTTCTGTCTTCCACCTAGAGGCTTTAGGCTCTAATTTCTCGATGTTCCTAAACTGAATGACAGTTTGAATTTAGACTTCAGGCCTGAGAGAGAGCCCCTGTGATCTTGGTTTTTAATTTTTCAGGGGGGACATATTTCCCTCCAGAGCCCAGGCCAAGACAGACAAGTGTCCTTAACTCCCTGTAGTGGTGAGCAGAACTTTTTTTCTTGTCTATACTTTCTGTGAGTGTACATCCTTTTGGGCATCTCGGCTTCAGCATGGATATTAACACCAAAGCAGAACCTCCTGATGCTACCCGTGCATTCCTGTTGTGTACACAAACACACACACAAACAGTGGCATAATCATCTCAAAATCTCACCATTCTTTTTTTCAGTTCTCTCTTTTCCTGATCTTCAGGATTTTTTTTCTTTCCTTCTTGCAATCTCAGATATTCAGTAACCTTTTTTTTTAATTACTAAACTTTATTTTTTAGAACAGTTTTAAGTTTACAGAAGACTTGAGCAAAAAGTACAGAGTTCCCATATCCACACACACACACACAGTTTCCCTATTATCAATACTTTGTGTTAATGTGATATATTTGTTATAATTAATGAACCATTATTGGTATGTTATTAATAGCTAAAGTCCATAGTTTATATTAAGGTTCATTCTGTGTTGTACAGTTCTGTGGTCTTTGACAAATGCATAGTATCATGTATATACCCTTACAATATCAGGCAGCATAGTTTCACCACCCTAAAAATCCCCTGTGCTCTACCTGTTCATCCCTCTCAAACTCCTCCCTCCCAAACTCCTAGCTGCACTGTCTCTATTGTTTTGCCTTTTACAGAATATCATACAGTTGGAATCATGTAACATGTAGCTTTCTCAGACTGGCTTCTTTCACTTAGCAATATGCATTTGTTTCCTCCATTATCTTTTTATGGCTTGGTAGCTCATTTCTTTATATTGCTGAATCATATTCCATTATATGGTTGTACCACAGTTTGTTTATCCATTCATCTATTAAAGGACCTCTTGGTTGCTTCCAGTTTTGTGCAGTTATGAGTAAAGCTGCTAACAACAGAGATATGCAGGATTTTGTGTGGACTAAAGTTTCTAACTCAGCTGGATAGATACCTAGGAGCTCAATTGCTGGATTGTATGGTAAATCTGTGTTTAACTTTGTAAGAAACTACCAAATGTATTTCAGAGTGGCTGTTTGCACTTAAAAGTTCCACCAGCAGTTCTACCATTTTGCAGTTCTACCAGCAGTAAATGAGAGGTCCTGTTTCTCCACTCCTCTCCAGCACTTGGTATTACCAATTTTTTGGATTTTAGCTATCCTAATAAGTGTGTAGTGGTGTCTCGTTTTAATTTGCACTTCCCCAGTGACGTATATTGTTGAGCATCTTTTTTTTCATATGCTTATTTGCCATCTGTATATCTTCTTTGGTGGGGTCTCTGTTCATATCTTTTGCTCATTTTTTCTTTTTTTTGAAGGTGGATTTTTTTTTTAATTAATTTATTTTTGGCTGTGTTGGGTCTTCGTTTCTGTGCCAGGGCTTTCTCTAATTGCGGCGAGTGGGGGCCACTCTGCATCGTGGTGTGCGGGCCTCTCACTGTCGTGGCCTCTCTTGTTGCGGAGCACAGGCTCCAGATGCGCAGACTCAGTAGTTGTGGCTCACGGGCCTAGTTGCTCTGCGGCATCTTCCCAGACCAGGGCTCGAACCCGTGTCCCCTGCATTGGCAGGCAGATTCTCAACCGCTGCGCCACCAGGGAAGCCCTTTTGCTCATTTTTTAACTGGGTTGTTTTCTTGTTGAATTTTAAGAGTTCTTCGTATATTTTGGATACAAGTCCTTTATCAGATATGTTTTTATACAATAAATGTTTTTTTCCAGTCTGTGGCTTATCTTTTCTCTTAATAATGTCTTCCACAGGGCAGGAATTTTATTTTTAATAAACTCCGACTTACACATTTTTTTCTTGGATGGATTGTGCTTTTGGTGTTGTATGTAAAAGTTCATCACCAAACCCAGGGTTCCCTAAATTTCCTCCTGTATTATCTTCGTAAGTTTTATAGCTTTTTGTTTTACATTTAGGTCTGTGTTCTGTTTTGAGTTTTGTGAAATGTATAAGGTCTGTGTCGAGGTTTGTTTATTTGCATATGGATGTCCGATTGTTCTAGCACTATTTATCAGATATGCATTAACTTTAAAAAAAAATCTTATTCAGTCTTTTTGTCAGTGTTTACATACATGTCTTTTTCCACCGTCTTCAGCATTCTGAGCTTTTATATTCAGTGTGTCTCGTGTAAGCAGTACACAGTTGGGTTTTGTGTTTTTTTAATCCAGTCTAATATCTTAAACAGGTAATTGCATACTGTAGACCATTTACATTTAATGTAACTACTGATATAGTTAGGTTATTTATACTTTGATCCAGCATTTTAAGTTTTTCATATTATTTTAAGCAGCCATCTTGCCAGACCACTTCTTAGAAATGAAGATAATTTAAGAATAATTAATAGCAGAATTATGGTAGTTAAGTAGGCAGCTAAATTTACACAATTTATCTTTAAAAAATAAGCAATTTTAAAATGACTAGATTATACATCCAGAATAAATGGGTACATTTATTGTACATGGTACAACACATGGTACAATACATGGTACAACAATGGTACATATTATACACGATTAGAACTGTAAAAGAAAATACAGGATATATGTTTGCCATCACAAAACTATCATGTCATAGTAATGTGTTTTTGCTGTAATTACTTTGTAAAAAATTTTTTTGTTTTTTAAAGCTTGGACCCAGCACATTAAAAAGCATTTTCATGTCACTTGCATGTATGATTGACAGACTTCAAGTTTTAGTTTTAATGTTGAAATGTGAAAGTTATTGAGAAATGCCAGTGATTTGAAGGGATACAAGACAAAACATTTGAAACAGGATTGTACTGGAAAATATAGGATTTGTTTTTATTGTCTTTTTTTCATTCTTAGGATATACCACCTTTCAGTCCTTTCGTTCTAGATGGAAAATATTTTCCCCGTTCTAAAAGTATTTCATGTTCATTATAGATAATTTGGAAGACAGAAAAGAATTCAAGAGAAAATTAAAATTGTCCATCAGTATCACTGAGAGATAACCAAAGTTATTAGCATTTTGGTGTATTTCATTAAAGGTTTTTTCACCCTGTATAACGTATATGTACATGCATGCCAGTATGTATGTTTTAAACCATTTCCTGTCCTATATTTTCCCACTTAATAGTGTTTTGAGATTTTCCAGTATCATTTTTATTTATTACCAGGAAAAATGTATGAGGAAAAAGGATGTGATCCCATAATTAAGAACACATAGGATGCAGAGAACCTGGAAAGTTAGGACCAAAGCACACAGACTTTTGCTCTAAGACACTACATGATCCTTTTTTAGCCTCTCAGCACTAGATCCTTTACTTCTCTTATATATGTTGGTATGAATGTATTTTTAGGAAAGAAATGAGGATTGTGAATTGATTGTTTTAATTTGTTGGATAATTTGTCAAAGTAGTTATATCAGAATAATGTATGAAAAGGCATATTCGAACCCTTTTCTTTGTAATCTTTCATAAAATTTTCAGCTTTTAATTAACGATTTGAAATTATGTAAAGAGTAATTTATTACTGATTTGTAAGGTTAAGGACTTTTTTCTTCTAGACTCCTTTCTACGAAACCGTTCAAGTTCTGACCATGAAGCTACAGCCATGATGAAAGCTCAGTTTATGAGTCTCTGGGATGGATTGGATACTGATCACAGCTGCCAGGTATTTGAAAGTAATCTGCTTTAATTTGTGTTATTCTTGGTGGTGGTGTTAATAGAAAATTTGGCTGCTTGTTAACCTTATTTACAGAATTATTTTTCATAACTTATACTTACCAATAAATGATGAAAATCTGAAAGAATATGATTTGTGTATATCTTCATCCATTTTGAGGGCTTTGTAATTAATAAAATGTTCAAAAGATTTCCCAAATGCTCAAAACAAATACAAGAATAAGAGAGAAAACCAGGGTATTAGAACCATCTATGTCAAGGAAAAGGAAGTGACAAGTGGCTATGAGTATTCTGTACACTTCGTTTGACTCTTATCATAAATCCTTATAGTCTTTACTCTCAGTTCTTATGTCACTTTTAAAAAATATATAGTCGTGTGTATATGTTAATCCCAAACTCCTCATTTATCCCTCTCTCCCACCTTTCCCCTTTGGTAACCATAAGTTTGTTTTCTATGTCTGTGAGTCTGTTTCTGTTTTGTAAGTTCATTTGTATCATTTTTTTAGATTCCACATATAAGTGATATCATGTGATATTTGTCATTCTCTGTCTGAATTACTTCACTTAATATGATAACCGCTAGGACCATCCATATTGCTGCAAATGGCATTATTTTATTCCTTTTTGTGTCTGAATAATATTCCACGGTGTATATGTACCACATCTTCTTTGTCCATTCATGTGTCAGTGGGCATTTAGGTTGCTTCCATGTCTTGGCTGTTGTAAATTGTCCTGCTGTGACCTTTGGGGTGAATATATCTTTTCGAATTATGGTTTTCTCCAGATATATGCCCAGGAGTGGGATTGCTGGATCCTATGGTACCTCTATTTTTCGTTTTTAAAGGAACCTCCATACTGTTCTCCATAGTGGCTGTACCAATTTACATTCCCACCAACAGTGTAGGAAGATTCCCTTTTCTCCAAACCCTCTCCAGCATTTATTTTTTGTACACTTTTTAATGATGGCCATTCTGACTGGTGTAAAGTGATACCTCATTGTAGTTTCAATTTGCATTTTTCTAATAATTAGTGATCTTGAGCATCTTTTCATGAGCTTTTTGACCATCTATATGTCTTCTTTGAAGAAATGTCTATTTAGGTCTTATGCCCATTTTTTGATTGGGTTGTGTGTTTTTTTGATGTTGAGCTGCATGAGCTGTTTGTCATATTTTAGAAATTAATAATTAGATCCCATGTGTTTATTTTTGTTTTTATTTTCATTACTCTAGGAGGTAGATCCAAAAAGATCTTGCACAATTTATATCAAAGAGTTTACCTCTAAGAATTTTATAGTATATGGTCTTACATCTGGGTCTTTAAGCTTTTTTTTTCAAATTAATTAATTTTTACTGGAGTATAGTTGCTTTACAATGTTGTGTTAGTTTCTACTGTACAGCAAAATGAATCAGCTATACATATACATATATCCCCTCTTTTTTAGATTTCCTTCTCATTTAGGTCACCACAGTGCATTAAGTACAGTTCTCTGTTCTATACAGTATGTTCTCATTAGTTGTCTATTTAATATGTAGTATCATAGTGTATAGTGTCAATCCCAATCTCCCAATTCCTCCCATCCCCCCTTTCCCCATTGATATCCATACATTTGTTCTCTACGTCTGTGTCTCTATTTCTGCTATGCATATGAGATCATCTATACCATTTTTCTAGATTCCACATATATGCGTTAATATATGATATTTGTTTTTCTCTTTCTGACTTACTTCACTCTGTATGACACTCTCTAGGTCCATCCATGTCTCTACAAATGACTCAATTTCTTTCCTTTTTATGGCTGAGTAATATTCCATTGTATATATGTACCACATCTTCTTTATCCATTCCTCTGTTGATGGATGTGTAGGTTGCTTCCATGTCCTGGCTATTGTAAATAGTGCTGCTGTGAACATTGGGGTGCATGTGTCTTTTTGAATTATGGTTTTCTCTGGGTATATGCTCAGTAGTGGTATGGCTGGGTCATATGGTAGTTCTATTTTTAGTTTTTTAAGAAACCTCCATACTGTTTTCCATGGTGGCTGTATCAGTTTACATTCCCACCAACAGTGCGTGAGGATTCCCTTTTCTCCACACTTCTCCAACATTTATTGTTTGTAGATTTTTTGATGATGGCCATTCTGACCAGTGTGAGGTGATACCTCATTGTAGTTTTGCGTTTTTCTGATAATTAGTGATGTTGAACATCTTTTCATGTGTTTGTTGGTCATCCATGTGTCTTCTTCGGAGAAATGTCTATTTAGGTCTTCCACCCAATTTTTTTTTTTTTTTTTTTTTTTTTTGCAGTACGTGGGCCTCTCTCACTGTTGTGGCCTCTCCCGTTGCGGAGCACAGGCTCCAGACGTGCAGGCTCAGCGGCCATGGCTCACGGGCCCAGCCGCTCCGCGGCATGTGGGATCTTCCCAGACTGGGGCACGAACCCACGTCCCCTTCATCAGCAGGCAGACTCTCAACCACTGCACCACCAGGGAAGCCCCCACCCAATTTTTTGATGGGTTGTTTGTTTTTTTGATATTGAGCTGCATGAGCTGTTTGTATATTTTGGAGATTAATCCTTTGTCAGTTGCTTCATTTGCAAATATTTTCTCCCATTCTGAGGGTTGTCTTTTTGTCTCATTTATGGTTTCCTTTGCTGTGAAAAGCTTTTAAGTTTCATTAGGTCCCATTTATTTTTGTTTTTATTTCCATTTCTCTAGGAGGTGGGTCAGAAAGGATCTTGCTATTATTTATGTCATAGAGTGTTTTTCCTATGTTTTCCTCTAAGAGTTTTATAGTGTCTGGCCTTACATTTAGGTCTTTAATCCATTTTGAGTTTATTTTTGTGTGTGGTGTTAGGAAGTGTTCTAATTTCATTCTTTTACATGTAGCTGTCCAGTTTTCCCAGCACCACTTATTGAAGAGACTTTTTCTCCATTGTATATTCTTGCCTCCTTTATCAAAAATAAGGTGACCGTATGTGTGTGGGTTTATCTCTGGACTTTCTATCCTGTTTCATTGATCTATATTTCTGTTTTTGTGCCAGTACCATACTGTCTTGATTACTGTAGCTTTGTAGTATAGTCTGAAGTCTGGGCACCTGATTCTTCCAGGTCCGTTTTTCTTTCTCAAATTGCTTTGGCTATTTGGGGTCTTTTGTGTTTCCATACAAATTGCGAATTTTTTTGTTCTAGTTCTGTGAAAAATGCCAGTGGTGGTTTGATAGGGATTACATTGAATCTGTAGATAGATTTGGGTAGTATAGTCATTTTCACAATATTGATTCTTCCAATCCAAGAACATGGTACATCTCTCCATCTGTTTGTATCATCTTTAATTTCTTTCATCAGTGTCTTATAGTTTTCTGTTTTCCTCCTTAGGTAGGTTTATTCCTAGGTATTTTATTCTTTTTGTTGCAGTGATAAGTGGTAGTGTTTCCTTAATTTCTCTTTCAGGTTTTTCATCATTAGTGTACAGAAATGCAAGAGATTTCTGTACATTAATTTTGTATCCTGCTACTCCACCAAATTCATTGATTAGCTCTAGTAGTTTTCTGGTAGCATCTTTAGGATTCTCTGTATATAGTATCATGTCATCTTCAAACAGTGACAGCTTTACTTCTTTCCCGATTTGGATTCCTTTTATTTCTTTTTCTTCTCTGATTGCTGTGACTAAGACTTCCAAACTATGTTGAGTAATAGTGGTGAGAGTGGGCAATCTTGTCTTGTTCCTGATCTTAGAGGAAATGGTTTCAGTTTTTCACCACTGAGAATGATGTTGGCTGTGAGTGTGTCATATATGGCCTTTATTATGTTGAGGTAGTTTCCCTCTATGCCTACTTTCTGGAGACTTTATTATAAATGGGTGTTGAATTTTATCAAAAGCTTTTTCTGCATCTGCTGAGATGATCATGTGGTTTTTATCCTTCACTTCGTTAATATGGTGTATCACATTGACTGATTTGCATATATTGAAGAATCCTTGGTTTCATGGGATAAACCTCACTTAATCATGGTGTATGATCCTTTTAATATGCTTTTGGATTCTGTTTGCTAGTATTTTGTTGAGGATTTTTGCATCTGTGTTCATCAGAGATATTTGCCTGTAGTTTTCTTTTTTTGTGACATCTTTGTCTGGTTTTGGTATCAGGGTGATGGTGGCCTCATAGAATGAGTTTCAGAGTGTTCCTCCCTCTGTTATATTTTGGAAGAGTTTGAGAAGGATAGGTGGGCTGTTGTTTGTTAGAAGATTTTTAATCACAGTTTCAATTTCAGTGCTTGTGATTGGTCTCTTTATATTTTCTATGTCTTCCTGGTTCATTCTCGGAAGGTTGTGCTTTTTGAGAATTTGTCCATTTCTTCCAGGTTGTCCATTTTATTGGCCTACAGTTGCTTGTAGTAATCTCTCATGATCCTTTGTGTTTCTGCAGTGTCAGTTGTTACTTCTCCTTTTTCATTTCTACTTCTGTTGATTTGAGTCTTCTTCCTTTTTTTCTTGATGAGTCTGGCTAATGGTTTATCGTTTATCTTCTCAAAGAACCAGCTTTTAATTTTATTGATCTTTGCTATGTTTCCTTCATTTCATTTTCATTTATTTCTGATCTGATCTTTATGATTTCTTTCCTTCTGCTTACTTTGGGGGTATTTTTGTTCTTCTTTCTGTAATTGCTTTAGGTGTAAGGTTAGGTTGTTTATGAGATTTTTCTTGTTTCTTGAGGTAAGATTGTATTGCTATAAACTTCCCTCTTAGAACTGCTTTTCCTGCATCCCATAGGTTTTGGGTCTTCGTGTTTTCATTGTCATTTGTTTCTAGGTATTTTTTGATTTCCTCTCTGATTTCTTCAGTGATTCCTTGGTTATTTAGTAGCATGTTGTTTAGCCTCCATGTGTTTGTATTTTTTACAGTTTTTTTTTCCTGTAATTGATATCTAGTCTCACAGCGTTGTGGTCAGAAAAGATACTTGATATGATTTCACTTTTCTTAAATTTACCAAGGCTTGGTTTGTGACCCAAGATATGGTCTATCCTTGAGAATGTTCCATGAGTACTTCAGAAGAAAGTGTATTCTGTTGTTTCTGGATGGAATATCCTATAAATAAATATCAATTAAGTCCATCTTGTTTAATGTGTCATTTAAAGCTTGTGCTTCCTTATTTAGTTTCATTTTAGGATGATCTTGTCCATTGGTAAAGTGGCATGTTAAAAGTCCCCGACTATTATTGTATTACTGTCACTCTCTCCTTTCTTGGCTTTTAATATTTGCCATATATATTGAGGTTCTCCTATGTTGGTTGCGTATATATTTACCATTATTATATCTTTTTCTTGGTTTGATCCCTTGATCATTATGCAGTGTCCTTCCTTGTCTCTTGTAACAGTCTTTATTTTAAAGTCTGTTTTGTCTGATATGAGTATCACTACTCCAGTTTTCTTTTTTTTTTCTTTTTTTTTGGCGGTATGTGGCCCTCTCACTGTTGTGGCCTCTCCCATTGCAGAGCACAGGCTCCAGACGCGCAGGCTCAGCGGCCATGGCTCACAGGCCTAGCTGCTCCGTGGCATGTGGGATCCTCCCAGACCGGGGCATGAACCCGTGTCCCTTGCATTGGCAGGCAGACTCTCAACCACTGCTCCACCAGGGAAGCCCTCCAGCTTTCTTTTGATTTCAATTTGCATGGAATATCTTTTTCCATTCTCTCACTTTTAGTCTGTATGTGTCCCTCAATCTGAAGTGGGTCTCTTGTAGACAGTATATATGTGGGTCTTTGTTTTGTATCCGTTCAGCCAGCCTATGTCTTTTGGTTGGAGCATTTAATACGTTTTCATTTAAGGTAATTATTGATATGAATGTTCTTATTGCCGTTGGGTTAATTGTTTTGGATTTATTTTTGCAGTTTTCTTTTCCTCTTTTGTTCTCTTGTGATTTGATGACTATGTTTAGTGTTGTGTTTGGATTCCTTTTTCTTTTTTTGTATGTATATCTATTGTCGGTTTTTGGTTTGCAGTTACCATGAGGTTTTGATATACTGGTCTGATATACCAGTCTATATATATATGAATGATTGTTTTAAGTTGCTGGTCTCAAGTTCAAATGCATTTACAGTATCGTGCTTTTGTACTCTCCTCACAGTTGCTGGTTTTGATATCATATCCACATGTGGATGACTTTCTACCTTTACTGTATGTTTGCCTTTACCAGTGAGCTTCCATTCATAATTTTCTTGTTTCCAGTTGTGGCCTTTAGCATTTGTTGTAAAGCTGGTTTGGTGATGCTGAATTCTCTTAGCTTTTGAGTGTCCATAAAGCTTTTGATTTTTCTGTCAAATCGAATGAGAGTCTTGCTGGGTAGAGTATTCTTGGTTGTAGGTTTTTTCCTTTCATCACTTTAAATATATCACGCCACTCCACTCCATTCTGGTCTACAGAGTTTTTGCTGAAAAATCAGCTCATTACCTTATGGGGATTCCCTTGTATGTTATTTGTTTTTTCCTGTTGTTGTTTTTAATATTTTCTTTGTCTTTAATTTTTTCAACTTTATTACTATGTGTCTTGTCATGTTCCTCCTTGGGTTTATTCTTCATGAGACTCTCTGCGCTTCCTGGACTTGAGTGACTGTTTCCTGTCCCACGTTAGGGAATTTTTCAGCTATGATCTATTCAAATATTTTCTCAGGCCCTTTCTCTCTTTCCTCCTTCTGGGACCCCTGTAATGTGAATGTTAGTGTGTTTAATGTTGTTCCATTGGTCTCTTAAGCTGTCCTCCTTTCTTTTCATTCTTTTTTCCTTATTGTGTTCCACAGCAGTGATTTCCACCATTCTGTCTTCCAGGTCAGTTATCTGTTCTTCTGCCTCAGTTATTTTGCTGTTGATTCTTTCTAGTGTATTTTTCATTTCGGTTATTGTATTCTTCAACTCTGTTTCTTTGTTCTTTATATCTTCTAGCTCTTTGTTAATCATTTCTTGTATCTTTTCAGTGTGTGCCTCCATTCTTTTCCCGAGATCATGGATCATCTTAACTATCATTACTCTGAATTCTTTTTCGGGTAGATTGCCTATCTCCACTTCACTTAGTTGTTCTTCTGGGGTTTTATCTTGTTCCTTCATCTGGAACATATTTCTCTGCCATCTCATTTTGTCTTAACTTTCTGTGTTTGTGGTCTCCATTCCGCAGGCTGCAGTGTTGTAGTTCCTCTTGCTTCTGGTGTCTGTCCCCTGGTGGATGAGGCTGGTCTAGAGACTTGTGCAGGCTTCCTGGTGGGAGGGACTTGTGCCTGCCCACTGGAGATTGGAGCTGGGTCGTGTCCCTCTGGTGGGCAGGGCCGTGTCACGGGGTGCATTTAGAGGCGGCTGTGGTCTCAGGAAGACTTTAGGCAGCCTGTCTGCTGATGGGTGGGGCTGTGCTCCAGCCCTGTTGGTTGTTTGGCCTGAGGCGTTCCAGCACTGGATCCTACAGTGGGGCCTCATCTTGATGTCAAAATGGCAGACTTCCGGAAAGCTCATGCCAATGAATACTCCCTAGTACCTCTGCCACCAGTGTCCTTGTCCCCACAGTGAGCCACAGCCGCCACCCTGCCTCCCCAGGAGACCCTCCAAGACCAGCACGTAGGTCTTCTCCAGGCTCCTGTGAAGTCACTGCTTTTTCCCTGGGTCCTGGTACACACAGGACCTTGAGTGTGCCCTCCATGCGTGGAGTTCCTGTAATCAAGCCCCACTGGCCTTCAAAGCCAAATGCTCTGGGAGCTCCTCCTGCTGATGCCAGACCCCCAGTCTGGGCAGCCTGACGTGGGACTCAGAACTCTCACTCCTGTGGGAGAACTTCTGCAACATAATTACTTTCTAGTTTGTGGGTCACCCACCCAGCAGGTATGGGATTTGATTATATATTATACGATTGCACCCCTCCTATGCTCTCTTTGTGACTTCTTCTTTGTCTTTGGATGTAGAATATCTTCTTTGATTGGTTCAAGTCTTTTTTCTTGATAGTTGTTCAGCAGTTAGTTGTGATTTTGGTGTTTTCATGAGAGAAGGCGAGTGCAAGTTCTTTTACTCTGACATCTTGTTTCCAACCCAGGTCCATCCTTTCTTAGTTAAAGTGGGGCTGCATGTTTTTCCTTGCAAGCTCTCAGATGTTCTAAACTGTAATTTCCTTTTCTGTAAGGTTCTAAGGAATGATTAAAAGAAGCTAGAAAGAGAATCAACTGTGTATTTTAGTTTTGTCAGTGCCACACAACTTGACAGTACGTTGTCACACATCAGGGAAGTAAGGCGGTTAAATACATTTCCCTTGCTTGCTAATTTCTGACTAATGTAGCAAAAGGATGCTTCCAGTTGGTACAGGCCTCTCCGTACTTTGAGTAGTCAAACTTATTTACATATATATATATTTTAAATTTAACTTAATTTTATACTTTCATTTTCATGAGTTGCTGATACTTAACCACTTCCTGTCACATGCACCTTTCCAATTTTATACATGACAGTCTTCTGTCCTAGGCTTTGTCTCTTCCCACTGAAAGGCTGTGAAAACCAAAATTAAGGTCCCTTGGTATTCCCCCAGAGAGAAAGCCAGCTATATTGTTCAATTTACATCTTTGAGTTCCCATTTTCACCTAGTTCTTCACCTCTGAATATTCCATACTTTCTTGCCAGATCAATAATGTATTTTAAAAGAAAATTTAAAAAAATTTTCTGGCATGTTTGGTTTTCTGCCATATTGCTGGAAATGGAACTTCTAGAGCCATTTTTCTGTTTGGGTTCCCCCCCCCTTCCATGAATCACCTATTTTATATCTCATGTATATAAAAACTTTTCTCATAGAAGAGTTTTGGGAAGGTTAATAATGTTCTTTCATTGTTTTAACTTCAGTAGGTATTTTCTATTTTGTAATCTGTTTTTGCCCCTTTTAAGAAAACATAGTTAGAGGGACTTCCCTGGTGACGCAGTGGTTAAGTATCTGCCTGCCAATGCAGGGTACACAGGTTTGAGCCCTGGTCCAGAAAGATCCCACGTGTCACAGAGCAACTAGATCCATGCGCCACAACTACTGAGCCTGCGCACCTAGAGTCCATGCTCTGCAACAAGAGAAGCCAACGCAATGAGAAGCCTGCGCACCTCAATGAAGACCCAAGCACTGCCAAAAAAAAAAAATTCAACCATTATTTCTTCAAATGTTTTTTCTTTTCCATTTTCCTTGTGATTTTATCAAAAGCCATTTGGACATACCTTATTTATATTCCATGTTTTTTAACGTCTCTCATATTTTCTATCTCTTTGTGCTATATTCTGGGTAATTTCTTTACTTCTTCCAATTAGATAATTCTGGCTTCATTTGGATCCCTTCAGCTATGTAGCATTTTCATTGAGCTTATTAGTTCAGTTATTATATTCTTCAGCTCTAGAAATTCTTCTTCAGGTCTGCCAGATCAGTTTTGGTGGTCTCTTGCCAGTTGGATTAGTAAAGCAGAGCCCTGGCATCAGTTAGCTTTGTAACTTTGGCAAAATTATATAATCACCCTGTGTCTGAATAGAGGGGGTAATATCTATAAAAAGGGAAGAATTGTATCCACCTCAGAATTGTTGTAGGATTTTAAGGATTTAATCTGAGTAAAGTGCCTGTAACAGTATCTGGTATATATTTGCTACATAAGTATTTGCTATGTGATTTCTTTTTTATTTCTTGTTTATTCCTTTAAATGTATTAACACTAATTTTATAGTCCATCTTCAGTAATTCTAGCATATAAGTATTTGTACATCTTGTTCTATCATTTGAGTTTAAGATGGTTATTTCCTTGTGTGTTTTGTGATTTCATGGGAAAAATCATATTTGGTAGAACTTTGTGTGTGAATTTTTGGAATCTACATTGACGGTTTGCTGTTCTAAGAGGATTTTGTACTTGTCTCTGCTGTGTTCTTTTCCAAAGACAGGTAAATTCAGGTTCAAGATCCATGTTAGCTGGCCATGAACCATGAAATCTCAGAGATTTAGTGTGTGTGTTTATATATCTTTCCAAGAACCAAGGCTTGACTCTGCCAAATAGGTTTTCTAATATTTCACCACTTTTCTCAGGCCATAGTACCTCATGAGTCCCAACTTTATGTAGGTTGGTCTCTCATCACGCACGCCACTATTTAAAATCTGTACGTGTCCATATGGTATGTGGTCAACTTCTACCCTTGCTTATCTCCATCATGTATAGGCTTTGTTGCTAGATTCAGCTTAATTCCTTTACTTTTTTGCAGATTTATTGATTAATTTGAGTTTTTAAAAATATTTTATTATTTTTACATGTTTTGTAGCCAGAGGGTTTAAGGATCTCCTTTGTCCGCCACATTACCATAAATCAAAAGTGCTGAGACACCTGATTCTCAAGAAGAAAATTAAGTCCCATGTCCTACATCACCGTTATGAAAGTATAATTTCATTTTGAGGGAAAATTGCCTTTAGTGTTTGTTCGATGATTAGAGAAGAAAGCACAACATAGATAAATTCTGGTGAATTACTAGAAACAATTTATATTAATCATTGGTTCTGAGAAATCTATTCAATGAGTTTAGTTTGCAGGTTTCCAAAAACTAATTATCCTCCTAAGCAATAGTATTTGAAGTATGCAGAGAATTGAATAGTTAGCCCATGTAAGAGAGAAATATTGATAGTTACTATTATATCTTATCAGAGTATTGTTTTAAAACCAAGGAAATAATGATAATAATATTTATTATAAAATAATTTGGATGAAATACACTCCTGAGCCACTTCTTCCAGAGCCCCACAGTGTGGTTCTGATACAGCAAATTGAATTTTTAGAACCATTATTCTTTATTATACTAATAGTATTTACTGTTCTATTATGACATACTTTTGAGGAAGAAAATAAAGATGTTGCTTTTAACTTTTTTGTGTGTTGAAGGGGTTAAAATGGCTGTTACTAATTTGAATAATAGTTTTAGACATCTTCTTTAATTGAAACCAGTTAGCTTTCCTCTAAAATTGTCTATTCTGTGACTTTGGATAGAGCCCAGTACCCCAGCCTACTCTCTTTGTTTCCTTGCAACAGAGGAAACAAAAATAGTTGAGTGGCCCAATTAAACCTGTCACTACTGCTGGAAATCCAAGTTAGTCGATGATATATTCTTCATCTTGAGAGACTTGAGACGTAAAAGCTAACATTATTTTTAGGGTATTCATTGACATAGTTCAGCTTTTGAGGCATATATTTAGATCTGATTGTTTTAAATGTGAAATGGTAAAAAATTTATCTTAATATTTTGTTTTAAAGATTTTTAGAAGTCTTACCTAATACCTAAAAGGTACATTAATTTTGCTGCATAAATACTAAAAAATTACTGTTGCTTCCCATTTTTAATTTTAGCTTATTTGCACTAAATGAGTTAATATATGTGTAAAGGTTATCTTCTTTGCCCCTTAAAATCACTCCTTAAAATTTACTTCTTTAAGTGATGTCAGTCACTCTTGCTTTGCTTTTTCATCGTGAATATCTGTTACCACCCCAAATAAATTCATTAGGCCATGTTGTGCTAGATTTATCTTGATCCTAAGTTTTAGTGTTTCATGTTTCGTAATGGGTTTTTGTTTTGTTTCAGGCTGTTTACCTAGAATGTTTCTCAAAGTACAGCCCCTTTTTCAGTTTTTTTCAGGTGCTGACTCAACCACAGTGCTTTTTGTGATTCTCTACAACATAATATGATCAGTCTTCAACAAGCTTCCATATCACTTTGAACTCTCTTTTAATATCTAATGAATACTCTATCTCAAAATATACTATATTCATCCTTTATCTTATACAATTAATTCATTTGATCCTTTTAAAGACTTTGTTTTACATTAGGTAGAAATTTTCCTTATTAATTCTATAGAGTTGTAGAAAGTCAGTAAAGAAAAACAGGTAAGAGCATTAATATTTTGACTTTAGGATCACTTGACCCAAATACAAAATTGCATTATATTATGGAACTATTTCTCAAATTTGTATGTATATTTTTTCCCTCTAGGTGGCAACCTCTCACAGTTAATTGAAAGTAATTTGGCAGTTGAGTAATGTTAAATGTAAAGAGTAGAAGTAGAATATAAGGAACTTCCCTGGCAGTCCAGTGGTTAAGATGCTGCACTCCCAATGCAGGGGGCACGGGTTCGATCCCTGGTCTGGGAACTAAGATCCCACATGCTGCACAGCATAGCCTAAAAATAAAGAAGTAGAATATAAGAGTTAGTGTATTTTTCAACATGTTGTTCTGGAGTTAGATTTCAGATTATTTCAGAAATCTAAGACCTCTTAGGCTGAAATAAAAGTTTTCCTTAGAATACCAATAAATTTCATTTTGGATAACAGATGTGTGCTTATATATTATACAGAAATATCAACAATAATGGTAATATTGAAGCCGTTCAGAAATTAAATAGTTTTGTATATCTTTGTCTTTATTCGTGTTGATTTTTCGTCTCTACGTTCTTTATAAATAAGTGGCATAGACCCAGAGGCTGGCGGGGCCGCCAGCAATTTTTTTTCTTTTTTTTTTTTTTTTTAATATTCTACCCAGCATTTTGATGTTTGCTTTTATTCTGTTGCCCTTGTTTAAAATTGGATTGCTTGAGGTTTTATTAGCACTGAAAAGATGTCACCTGCAGTGCTGATAGTGCCATGAAATGATGATGTGAAATCCAGAGGAAAAAATAGATGATATCTATTACTATTACCAGAATCCTCAGATTCTGGTAGGGGAAATGATTCTCTCCTTAATATTATTAAAGGACTTGAAGTAGTCCCCTCATATATACTCCCAAGCTGTAACATAAATAGCTTTAAGTTATTCAGCATGTAGCCACTGAGTAACCATATTTTGCAAAATACAATAGTTTTTAAAAAATTTTTATGATTCCTCGGTAACTGAATAATGTATTATTTTAGTTACTAGAAGTCTGGCGAAATGCATCAGGCTTACCAGCTTTGCTATCATTTGATGTATTCAGGATTAACTCTGATTTATATCTATAAATATTTGAGTAATACTGGATTACAATCAGATTTCCTATAGAAGATTTAGTTTAAACCCCACTTAATTTTCTATATCTTCTAAACCCTAGTAATAACAACCTGAAAGGAGTATTACTGGTATATTTAATACCTTTGTTTTCTTTATATATTTAGGTCATAGTGATGGGAGCTACTAATCGTCCTCAGGATCTTGACTCAGCTATAATGAGAAGAATGCCTACGAGATTTCATATCAACCAGCCTGTAGGTGGATTTGATTGATATTATGAACAGTTAAATATTTGCTTTTTTACATGTCTTTATCTGTGATTTCACAAAGGGAATGATTAAAAAATAAGACTTATTATTTATGACAGGCAGGGAAGGAATAGGGCAAGAATCCCCCTAATTACTTTCGTCCTTTCCACTCCTTTTCTTGCTTTTTAAATTTTTCTTTCCTAAGATCAGTGTTATTTGCTTCTCTTCAAAGTATCTCATTACCTCAAGTTTGTCTAGACACTTCAGTGATTTTCTTTAGAATGCAGCAAAGTTATCTATGGAAGATACATAAGAAAATGTAAATTATAGTTTTGGTTTAGGATAGGATGAAATTAGGGTTTTAGGGTTAAAGAACCATTCTGAAGGCCTGACAGGAAGAACACCTGGTATTTATTTGATTAATTATCGGCAGTGCTTTCCTGTGGCAGGATTAATGATTAACTAGTAGCTATGATATTACACTTTAACACAAGAATGCAAATGTGAGGGTGGTGTTGAACTGGTAGTAAGTATCTTCTTCTAGCATTCTTTTTTGCTACTTAAAAGTACCCTCAAATAGAGGATTAAAACTTGATACTTTTTTGCACAAAATCCCTAAATCCTGATTTTTGTCTGCTTTTAGATTAAAGGAGAAAAAAACAAACAGGGTTAGTAATAGACTATGTGCACCATACAATCAGCATGTCACGTATATTGCTATGTAGAAGAACTTAGACTGTCACTTCTTTCAAAATTAAAATCTCTGGCCTAAAAATATTTGCCCCATTTTATATTCTTCAGCTTAACAGTTTGTAGCAGTAAACATGGTTTCCTGACATTGGTGGCTGTGGCCTCTGCACAGTTACTCTGCCTGGCTCTTTGCTGCAGCTGCAGCCTCTGATTCCTCTGAGGGTATATATACCTTTACTTAGGCAGTCTGTTAGAAAATCTCCCTGATGGTTCGGTGCAGAGATTTTTTAATGTGATATAGGAGACTAGAAAATGTACTTAATATGACTAATATTTATTGAGCATTAATATGTGTCAGACACCTGCCAGGCTCTGGTGAATAGAACGTGGCCCCGTCCTAAAAGAACTCTGTATTGCAGGGGAGCCGGACACAAAAATAAATAATGTAAAATGGGGACTTCCCTGGCGGTCCAGTGGTTAAGACTCCATGCTTCCATTGCAGGGGGCGTGGGTTCGATCCCTGGTTGGGGAACTAAGATATCCTGCGTGGCACGTGACCAAAAAAAAAAAAAAAAGTGTACTTTACAAAAGTATGCTTAAAGAACTGTGAGGACCTGAGATGATGATGAAAACATAATTCTGTCCGAGGAGTTAGTGAAACCTACAGAATCGAGCTGGACCTTGAAGGATGAAAGATGGTAGCAATTTGACAGTCAAGTGAAGCAGAGAAATGCTTTTCTACCAGAACAAAGAAAGGCAAGGAGGTGTGGAAGCACATATTTAATGGTGACTTCTGGGGATAGTTCACTTAGGGGGCATCAAGGAAAGTAGGTGGGGATGAGGCTGGAAAGGCTGACTGCTGAAGGATTAGATAAACTTTGTATGCTTCACACAAGGTATTTGATCTTATTTTGTTACCAAGACATCAGAATATTTTTAGAGATAATCAGTTCACCTCAGTGGTTCTGAAGGTAAAGATTATATTGATAGAATCTCTGCTTATAGTCTAAGAGCAAACAAAGGGTTTTGATGTACAGTAGAATAGAACATAGGGTACAACAGCATGGAAAGTAGCCTTTACTAAAGTTGCAAATTTAATATATTTTTGTATGAGTTCAAAATAGGTTGTAAAAGATTTTTTCAAATTTGTCATAAATTTGCATACCTGTAATGTAGAAACTGGGATTTTTATAATCCCCCTCTTCATTCTGTTTTTAGTGAACACACAGATGCAGTTTATAGGATAATTTTTTTTCTTACTGTTTAACTATGATAACAGAGTGTATGGGGCTTCCCTGGTGGCGCAGTGGTTGAGAGTCTGCCTGCCGATGCAGGGGATACGGGTTCGTGCCCCGGTCCGGGAAGATCCCACATGCTGCGGAGTGGCTGGGCCCGTGAGCCATGGCTGCTGAGCCTGCGCGTCCGGAGCCTGAGAGGCCACAACAGTGAGAGGCCCGCATACCGAAAAAAAAAACAAAAAAACAACAAAAAAAAAACAAAGTGTTTTAACCTTACCTTACCTTTAACCTTACCTTAAAACTTCTTTCCAAGTTAAATGCTTATTAACAAAAAGTACCTGCTGGTGATTGCCTAACATACCAAATTAACCTTCATACTTAACACATTTGAATTACAGAAACAGCAGTTTGGTTTTGTTTTTCAGGTCATTTAATTTGGTACTCTTTGTAACCGGCTCTGTTTTTTTCAGTGGTTGTGGGAATAGGGATGAGTTCAGCCATAATAATCCTTAAAAGCATTCATATTTACTGTATATGTAAGGTATTCTATAAAAGCTTCTATTCTCTAGTAATATGAAGCATCGCTGCAGGGGGAGTATACAAGCATATAAACTAATATGCTATTAACACTAAATAAAATTCACTAATATAAATTAGTGGACATGGAAGTTACATGCTAAATGGAAGAACCAAGCAGTTATTATTGCCATCTCTTCCAGTTACTGATAAAAAATTTTATGGCAGCAGTGAGTTTTCAGAAGTTTCCTAAATTACGAAAAGGAGCTTTGCAGAGCTGTAGAGGAAAGACATTGGTAGTCATAGGAATTCATTTACTCACTCAAGAAACATTTAAGGGCATGTTATTTTCCAGATATGGTACTAGGCACTGGGGATTCAGAATAAGAAGATACAGTTCAGTAAGACAACCACAAATGATTAATCTAGAGTCTAGAATCTAGACCTTGCTTTAGTCAAAAGTTTCCATGACCTGTCAGAGTTTCTGTCATTTCTTATAGGTATTGTCAGGTAGTTTACAAGGAAAGGAAGAAATATTAGGAAAATTAGTTGATCCTTTTTTTAAAAAATGCTAACTGGAAATTATCCTGCTTTTAGGCTCTAAAACAAAGAGAAGCAATCCTGAAACTCATCTTGAAAAATGAAAATGTAAGTAGAAAATTACATTTTTTCCCCATCCTATAAATATAAAAATATTTATGTTCATAATCATTTTAGACAGAAATGAAAAAAGAACCTGGGAATAATGTAGCTTTCAACTTGTAAATTACTGTAAACTCTTGGCTGCTCATACAACTCAATTATTATGGCATATTTGAACTAATTAAAGGTAATTTGCTTTTTAAAAAGCCATGTGTTTTCATATCTACAGATTAAAATCCTCTTTGATATTTTTCAGACTGGTTTCCTGTTATATAAGATACATTTGTTTTTGCAGAGAAGTATGGGGAGGTTTTGGGTTTTATTTAATTGCAATAGTTTTTGAAGTTGGAATTTAGAATTAAGAAGGTATGATAATCAAAATCCTCAATCGTTTGTATTTTAAAAATAGGTGCTATAGTCACGTTTCAGAAATTAAAATATATATATTAAATGGTATACAGGGAAAAGTCTCATATCTCCCTTATATTTCTTCTGTATCTTTTCAGGTAGTGTTATTCCTATACAAGCAAATTAGAATGTAACGTTACTCCTCTCCCCTTTTCTACATAAGCCATATTAATAAACCATATCCAGTGTTCTCTGTTGCTCTTTTCTCTTATTTTTGAGATTCCATATTAGCATATGGTTTCCTCGTTCTGTTCTCTCTCTCTTTTTTCTTTTCTTTTGCACTGCATAGGATTCCATTATATGGATATATCATAATTTATTTAATCAGTGCCACATTGAAGGACATTTGGGTTGATTCCAGTCTTTCACTACTATAAAAATGCTGCATTGAATAACCTTGTACATACGTCATTTCACACTTGTGCCAGGAATATTAGTAGGGTGAATTTTCCAGAAGAAAAATTGCTAGATCAAAGGGTATGATATTTATAATTTTGGTAGTAGTTGCCAAATTCTTCATGCCAATTTACTCTTTTTTTTAAAAAATTTATTTTATTTTTATTTTTGGCTGCGTGAGTCTTCGTTGCTGCGCACAGGCTTTCTCTAGTTGCGGCAAGTGGGGGCTACTCTTCGTTGCGGTGCATGGGTTTCTCTTTGCAGTGGCTTCTCTTGTTGCGGAGCACGGGCTCTAGGTGCGCGGGCTTCAGTAGTTGTGGCACGCAGGCTCAGTAGTGGCTCGCAGGCTCTAGAGCGCAGGGTCAACAGTTGAGCCGCACAGGCATGTGGGATCTTCCTGGACCAGGGATTGAACCCTACATTGGCAGGTGGATTCTTAACCACTGCACCACCAGGGAAGTCCCCCAGTTTACTCTTATATCAGCAATGTTAGAGTGCCTGTTGCCCTATAGCCTTGCCAACAGAATGTTATGAAACTTTGTGCCAACATGATAGGTAGAAAATGGTATCTCATTATAGTTTTAATTTACATTGAGGGATGAAATGAGCAGTATATGTTTAAGAGCCTCTAGAATTTGTGTGTGTGTGTGTGTGTGTGTGTGTGTGTGAAATACCTGTTCATATTCTCTGCCTATTTTTCTATTAGAATGTTTTTTTTTCTTGTAGATTTGTAGGAACTCTAATGTATTAGGGAGATTTGCCCTTTGTTTATATGAGTTGAAAATATTTTTTCCTAGGTTGTCTTGATTTTACTGGATTTTTCCCCCCTTTATGGCTTCTAAGTTTTGATCTAAATTAAAAGTCCTTTTCCACTACCATGTTTGTAAAGGAAGTTTCCATATTCTCCAGCTCTTGCTACTTGTTTTTCCAAAACTCTGTAACCAAGTATATTTTAATAACATGGTATTCCTCACTATCATAAATTTCATATGTAAACTCACTATTTGAACTTGCTATCTAAATTAAGAAACCAAATAGCTTCCCGTAGTGAGGCATATTTATATTTAAGTGGTTTTCATGCTTCCTTGAATCACCATCATCCCATGGCTAATTCTGCTTCATCCATACCCTATCTACTTCCTTACCTCCCATGTTTTCCCATCATTTCTCATCTGTAAATATTTTAGTTATAGCTCTAAAAGGAAGGATTCTTTTCTTTATTTAACCTAACCTCATTACCATTGTTATACTTAAGCAAAAAATGACATAAATTTGTTACTATCATTGAATTTCTAGTCTCTTCAAATTTCCAGTTGTCTCCTAAACGTCTTTTTTTTTTAAAACCATGTTTTTGTTTGACTCAGGATCCATATAAAGTTTGTAATTTTCAATTATTTCAGATTTTAAATCTTTTAATCTATAGACGATAGAGTCTCCCTTCATGTCTCTCGTCCTTTCCCTCTTCCCCTTTCAATTTATTTGTTGAAAAAACCACGTTAGGTTTGTCCAAATTTTTCCATAGTCTGAATTTTGCTCATTATACAAGGAGCAGTAATTCCTCTAAAATTGGTAGTTGGATCAAGAGACTGGATGAGATTAGGTTCAGCTGGAGAGAGGACTACTTCTTGGGTAGAATTATATTCTTTCATTAGGAGATACATAATATCTGGATGTCCATTATGGTTTTATGGTTTACGTTTAAATCTTTGCTATAATTGGTATTTATCCAGATGTATGATGTGTGCTATGAATTGAATTTTGCTTTTGTTTTTCCAAATGGATACCCAGTTGTCCAACACCATTTTTTGGAATAGTCCATCCTTTCCTCATTAGAGAAGCCACCTTTATCATATACTAAATTCTCGTGTGTACTGGCTATGCTTCTGGACTTTGAATTCAGGTCATTGGTCTTTTCTGTGTTTATTCACCAGCAGCACACTCTTTTTTTTTTTCTTTTTTTGGCTGCGTTGGGTCTTCGTTGCGGCGAGCGGGGGCTACTCTTCGTTGTGGTGTGCAGGCTTCTCTTTGCAGTGGCTTCTCTTGTTGTGGAGCACGGGCTCTAGGTGCTCAGGCTTCAGTAGTTGTGGCACGTGGACTCAGTAGTCATGGCTCGTGGGCTCTAGAGCGCAGGCTCAGTAGTTGTGGCTCACGGTCTTAGTTGCTCCGCAGCATGTGGGGTCTTCCTGGACCAGGGCACAAACCCGTGTCCCCTGCATTGGCAGGTGGATTCTTAACCACTGCGCCACCAAGGAAGTCCCCACCACACTCTTAATTATTAAGGTCTTGTAAGTTTTAACATCAGGTAGGGCTAGACACCTCTTGGTGTCCCCCAGCCCACAGTTTCTTGGTATGCTATTTTTTCTGTATGAATTTTAAATTAATTTGTCTTATTCAAGAAAAAAACAAACACTAGTGTTTTTGGTGGATCATAATTTAAGAGAATTAAGATATTTTTGATGTTGACTCTTTCTCCAGAAGCATTTATGTCTTTCTGGTTGTTCAAGTCTTGTATCTTTCAGTGGTGTTCTGTTCATTTATTTCTTTACAATATATCAAAATAACATATATGCTATTTACTAAAGTTTAAAGTGTCTAACAAATTACAGAGATTAGATCATTGGTTACTAACCATTTTGGGGATCATAGAGCCCTTTAATAAAGAGATAAAGCTATGTCATCTTTCCTTTAAAAACTGCGTATATACTTGAAATGTTTTGTATAGTTTCAGGGAAATTCCTAAAACCTTTCATATATTCTGGGTAAGGAACTCTTCTCCATGAATGAGAAATCAACAAATTACATTTTGCCTTTTAACTGAATATTTGTTTACTGCTTTCAAGAAGACATTGTGTAGTTGTAGTACTGTTTAGATAAAACAGGCTCCATTGGTCAACCTTTGATAAGGATTGGCATTGATGAACAGAGAAGAAAACAAAGGGGATTAAATGAGTTCACAAGATCTTCTGAATTAGAATGGCTATGATGTGGCTAGAAGTTTAACAGGCATTACAAGGTAGTTGTGAACAATTTTGTGGAGACTTCAGTGTAACTAATACAGTTATTTAAAAAAATTTTTAATGAAGTGTGGCTGGAAGTTAACATTTTTGAACCCCATATATGTGGTCTAGTGTAAATATAGGTGATATAGGTCATTGATATATAGATGATGAATGTAAATTATGAGATGTAAGCTCTTTGTCTCGTATGATAGCCATACTTTACACAGGCCATTAAATTTTAGCATTTAAATTTAAGACACTACTCATTATGCCTAATTTAAACTTTGATTTTAGTGTTCTGCTTTTTTTAACAGTAGTATCTTTGGAAATTCTTTTAGAATTACATTTGTCATTAGTACAGACAATTTTTAGCATTCTGTTTCTTATTTATGAAAGTACAAAGAATTAGTGTCTAATCAGTTTTATGATGCAGAATATGAGTGCTCTCTGGATAATTGCTGACATGGAAATGTCTCATTTCCTACTAGCTGGTATTTATATGCTGGAGGCATATTGTTACTTCAATGGAATATGAAAGAAATTAATGTAATTTTGTTAAAAGATGCCTCAAATCAGTAGCACACATTTATTTAATAAGATGAGCATTATCATACGTATACATTCCTGAGCAGAATTAGAGTTTTTGATGCAAACAGATGGCTAGACTTTTATATTTTGAGTTTTTTCTTCTCTGAAGAAAAGAATGAAGCTTTTGGGCTTCCCTGGTGGCGCAGTGGTTGAGGGTCCGCCTGCCGATGCAGGGGACACGAGTTTGTGCCCCGGTCCGGGAAGATCCCACATGCCGCGGAGCGGCTGGGCCCGTGAGCCATGGCCACTGAGCCTGCGCATCCGGGGCCTGTGCTCCGCAACGGGAGAGGCCACAGCAGTGAGAGGCCCACATACCGCAAAAAAAAAAAAAAAAAAAAGAATGAAGCTTTTGAAATGATACTGTTTTTTAGTCTTTCACAATTCTTTATTGATAGATCCTTAACAAAACCCACTCATTTAAAAAAGATAGTATACTGGTTTGGGCTTAACGTTTTAAGTATGAAAGAATTAGAACTAATAACATTTATATCTAATACAAGTATCATGTCTGACACTGCAGTAAGGATAGTTTTTGTTCCCTATACAGACTAACCTGAATTTATATATTGTCTGTAACAGCGGGAATAGTTAACAAGCATGGGTTTAGGAGACAGACCTGAGGATCCCATTCTGGCTTGACCATTTCCTACTGTGTGACCTTGAGCAAATATTGTTAGCATCTCTGTGCCTCATTTTCTCACTTGGAAATCGGAGATAATGCCAACAATCTCATAGAGTCGGTTTGAGAATTTAAATTAAATAATATATGTAAAATGCTTTGATTATCATGCAGTGTACAGTCAATGGCAGATATAGTGAATAACCGCACACAAATAAGTGCTATTCTTTCAAGCTATTTTGGACGTTCATTAATTTATTCCTATTTTGCTCCCAGTACTCAAAACCTTTTTTTAACTTGGGAATTGCCTTCATACTTGCCTAATAAAAATAATTCTCCTTACTTCACGGTTTATCTAGAGCCATTATCTTAAAATAAAAAGGGCTGCTTTAAGAGTGCTTGCTGTATGCCAAGCATTGTGGTAAGATACACATCGTTTTATTTAATCCTCAATTCATCTAAGCAGTACATATTAATACTCTTTTACACGTCTCTGGATACTGAAATCCAGAGAAGTTATATAATGAGTTACCCAGGTTTACATAGCAAAGTAGTGATGGAGCCTTTCTCTTAACCATTATGGAATGCTATCTCTGTTTACTAATCTTTCTCCCCCAATGACTGGAATTTTCTGTTTATTCTTTTCTTATACTTGTTTTGTTCATCTTTGTGACTTTATCACCCTGTCATGCACAAGATTTGTGAGTGATTAGAACATAGTGTGGCCCAACAAAGGAGAAGGCAAAGGATAGGGTGGAGGCGTTGATTTTTTGAGGGAGGAGGACTAATTTTTAACATCTCGGAGAATAATTTGGAAGGTCTTTTATTTTAGACATACACACAAATAACTTTAAATCTAGCACCTGGATTTAAAAGGTGATCTTAATATATATATATTTTTTGTGGTACGCGGGCCTCTCACTGTTGTGGCCTCTCCCATTGCGGAGCACAGGCTCCGGACACGCAGGCTCAGCGGCCATGGCTCATGGGCCCAGCCGCTCTGCGGCATGTGGGATCTTCCCGGACCGGGGCACGAACCCGTGTCCCCTGCATCGGCAGGCGGACTCTCAACCACTGCGCCACCAGGGAAGCCTGATCTTAATATATTTTGCTTCATGTCGACCCCTCCCCCGCTCCCTCACCCCACACCATCATTGGTATCCTGCTGTGGAGAACTCTCAGCACTATCCTGAAGTTCGTTGTGTGTATCAGTTCCATAAATGTGTGTGGATAGATACATAATACAGGTACAAGTGTAGGTTATTTTTTCTCTTTCACTGTTACAAACTATAGAGAAAGTGAGTTTCTGAGGCACACAAAAAAGTTTACAAAGAGAATAGAAAAGTCTGACTGTAATCAGACTTAAGGCTTCTTGAAGTATGACAAGATACAGTGAACAAAGTGCAAGAACACGTCACAGGGAAAACATTTGCAACCCTATAACCAACAAAGGACTGATACCAGATTATACAGAATGCCTGTAATCAGTTGGTCAGCTTTTATGTTTGTACATTAGATCACAGATTCTAACTATAACTAGCCCTAGGAACTTATCGTCTTATATCCCCAGTATTGTTGTTACAAATCTCCCAGTATTGTTGTGGGTTTGTCCATTTGTTATATTTTTCTGGTGAATTATTTTTTATCATTATGTAATGATTTCTGTTTGTGTTTGTGGTGATTACTGATAAATTTGCATTTGTTCTTTTTTATTTTAGTGCTTTCCATGTATTATGCTTTTTTTTCCCTCCCTGGACTCCCCCCACCCACCCCCGGCCCACACCTTCCCCTTTCCCCCTCCAGTTCCCCTACCTCCCCACCCGTCCTTCGTTCTTTAGTGTTGCTCTTGTGTTCTTCATTCCTTTTTCCCTCTTCCTCTAGTCATTTGGAAGTTACACATTCTCTTTTAGTGCTACTTAGTTCTTTACCCCAAATTAAATGATTATTATTACTGTTTTTATATATTAAAGCTTAGATTTATCTGTATGTAGTTTACCATTTTCCTTGCCTGTTCCACACCTACCTTCTGGGTGCAGTTTTCTTTTTATCAAAGAATATGTGATTTCTCTTTATTTAATCTCCACATTTAGGACTGAGAACACTGTCATGTGAGGTCACAGTTGCAGAGTTAACAGTAGATCCCATGTTGTCTTACCTCCAAGTCTCTTGTCCTTGTGTAGAGTTACACCGGGGTCTTCCATAAAGACAAATGAGAATTTAGTAACAAATGAAGATGGTATTTCCAGTCAACTTGGGGAAAATAAATGTTAAGACAAACGGTTAGCTATATGGGGGAAAAAATACAGCTGGATCTTTACTGCATTGTGTTCAAACCCTGGCTCTGGCAATGGTGTGACCTTGGGCAACTTATTTAACTTCTGCAGGTTTTACTATTTTCTGTAAACGAAAATGAGAATACTTCCCTGTCAGGATTAAATGAGAATACTCCATGAAAAGTACTTAATACAGCAAATGATATATAAGAATCATTTAATACATGGTAGTTACTATAATTAATTTCTTTCTTTCTCATTTTCTCTTCTTAAGCTACATATCAGCTTTTAACTATCCCAAGTCTGTATGTACCCAGGAGGATCACTTAATTGGCTTGACTGTATAAGCTTAGGTTGGGGAGCAAAACCATAGGTGCTGAATTAGTGTTGAGGTAGTAGAATATCAAAGCAGTACAGTTAAAATGAGGGTTAGAATATTTTAGTAGAATATGATTTTTGTAATATCATAATATTACAAAAATCAGGTCTCAGGACTTAATGATCCAGGCTATTTGCCAAGTATGTTGACTATATTATAAAGAAGTGTCAAAGTGGGACCTTCCTAAGAGGCACCAAAGTCAATCCAGCAATATTCGAATGCCTATTCTTCCCCATCACTCTGTGATATATCTAGTAAGACTTATTTATGTTTTGGTCATAATGACAATTACTGAAAATTAGATTTCAAATTTTAAGCTTTTATGGTTAAAAAAAGAAAACTTCTAGAGACTGAAAATACTATCTATTGATTCTCCTCCCATGCTGTTCCAATATGCTTAACTTTCTTTAATTCTAAGAGTGTTTGGATATATCTTTTGCAGTATATTTTACATTTTTTTAAAGCATATTTTATATTTGTTTAAGGTGGATAGGCATGTGGACCTGCTGGAAGTTGCCCAGGAAACTGATGGGTTTTCAGGAAGTGACCTAAAGGAGATGTGTCGAGATGCTGCCCTCCTCTGTGTCAGGGAATATGTTAATTCTACATCAGAAGAAAGGTATGTGTATTTAGAGTTGATCTCTTAATATTTGTCAAACCCTTTTAGAGCTTTTGGGATAGTTCCTTTTATTTTGCTTTATAATACCAACTCTGCTTATGGAATAAAAAGGTAAATTGGAATTTAAAATTCCCCTAACGTTATTTATTGCCTTTTTTCTGAAGGAGAATTCTGGAAATGAATTTGCAAGGGAGGGTGGTTTTGGGAAGCATCTGAAATGAAGAGCAAGAAGTAAAAGCTGAATTTCTACTGGAAATCCATGAGCTGGGTTACAGAAAGCTGACAAACTTAAGCTTACCCATCTCTACCAGGAAAACAGCTGCTCTGGTGTCCCTGGATTGCTTTTGTATTTTAAATTTCTACATTATGGAAATGAGTGCCTTGCTTCCAGAAATTTCACATTTATGGGAACGTTGCTGTGGACTAGACTTCAACTTGTTAATAATGTATTTACTAAAAAAGAAGTCATTTGTCACTACAGCAAACTTGAAAGCAGTTTCAAAGTATCTTGAGCTTGAGAAACCAGTCTTGTACCAGTTGTATTAGTGAACTGGAATATGGAATAATGCAGCTCTGATGAACAAAATCCTGTGTTTCCCATAAGGCCACTTGCCCTGAACCAGTATAACCCTGCATTTCTAAGCCCCTGTTCAAAATACCAACCTTCTAACGTGACTCTTAGCAGACCAGTGTACTTTGGGGGATTGTGTCGAATGAATTCTGTACCTGTACAGAATTGCCCCATTGTTTCTTAGTCTCCCTTCTTCGTCTCCTGAGGCTTTCATTCCAAGTGATCTGGATTTGCCTGTCTTACTTATGTGTTTAATTACATTGTATTGCCTAGCAAGCTTTGCCAAAAAAGGTTTCTCTTGGTATAGAAAGGTTTGCATGAAAGCTACCCTGTTAACCTGGAGCTGTGCCTGCACTGGTTCTGGGCCTATCTTTAGTGTACCCTTGGGCCCCTTCGTGGAGAGGGTCACTCCATTTATTTGTTGCCAGATTAATCCAGCTACTCTAGCACTAAAATTGGGAATACTTTTGACCTCTGTAGCCAAGAATCTATCTTCTGAAGATTTTTATTCTTGTATATGTTAAGAGGAGAAAAAAAAACCCTATGAATAAATTTTACTTAAATAAATTATTTTAATGAAAATTCTGTTTTTCTGCTGTCCTTAAAACCCTGAAAATGTTATATTTCAATGCAAAAAGTCTGGGTAATGGACTTAGGTTATCATAACTTTTTCCCTGAATTATTTTTCCTGAGTGTCTATAAGTTACAAAGGAGACATTATATATTGGATCATATTTTTCTCCTTATTGAAGTGGGGAGGACTTAGAGTAGTTGGTTTTTATTAGTAGGAATGAATTTTATTTTGTTTATCAAAAGCTAAACACATGCATGATAAGACTGCTACTTTTTAATTCCAGTTTTAATGGGAAAGCTTTTGAATCCTTGATTAGAATTATAATCCATTCAGATCAACTTTCACACCTTTATATTCTTAGTGTGAAGTATTTGATTTTAGTTACCAAGCTATAATGTTTATAGCCAGCCATTTTAGCTTCCTACCTCTTGCTGGTAAGTGCTTTTTAAAAATCTCTTAAGACATTTATATGCATAGATTAATTCCTTGGAAGAATTCACGTGAAGCTGTAAATTGTGGTTGTCTTTGGGGTCTTGGATGGGTAAGAGACTTCATTTTTTAGTCTTGGTAAAATATTTTAGGGAGATGTATTCTAAAATTATTTGAATATTTGGTGGGTTTTTTTTTTTGCATTTTAGCCATGATGAAGATGAAATTCGACCTGTGCAACAACAGGACCTGCATCGGGCAATTGAAAAGATGAAGAAATCAAAGGATGCAGCATTTCAGAATGTTTTAACTCACGTTTGTTTAGATTGAGAGTAAAGATAATTTGTACAGTTCAATGTGATCCAGTTTGGTGTGCCCTCTTACCATTAGTGGAAATAGAACAGAAGGAGGAGTGTTCTTTAAACAGTGAGGGAGTTATATGTTCATGACACTGGTTTTATACTCTGAATTCTAAGTTATTGAGATATAGTTGTTATATAAATGGTATTACTACTTGTGGAAAATCATGAGGAGGAACAATTTAATTAGCCTGAGTGTGGGTGCTTGTGTTTGACCTCTTTAGCCATATGTTACAGCCTTATAGCATCTAAGCTGGTCTTAAAGTAACAAATGATTTACTGAGTCATTAGTGAGAATTGGGGACATGGCTAAGTGCTGGTTTCTAGATATGTGAGTGTGTGTGTGTGTGTGTGTGTGCACGCGTGCGTGCGTGCATGTGTGTATATTAAATGTATATATTCACACATTTTATATTGACATTCTGTAAATAGGTTTGAATACAGAAACTTTTTTTTACTCCAACTACTGAATCAAAAAGTACCAAATAGCATATCACAAAACTAAGGTTAATGGTTGTGTCTAAAAGGTACAGTGATTCAGCCATTTCTAGTTGTCACTTGTTTCAGTTGTTGTTTGTGTTTTTTTGTGTTTCTGAGGTGTTTCTGTGCAGTTGAATAGTTGGAGTTGCCGCATCAGAGACTTAGATGTGGCTCAGTTATGGTTGTCAGGGTAGTGAGACAAAAGACTTGCTCAGTGATCAGCACTGAGTGCTTGTCAGCCACTTGGGTGATCAGAACTGACTTCATCTCCTTCTGCAAGCACACTGAGTAGAGACATTTTTTTAACTGATACATGTGAAGGTGGACTGAAAGCCTTTCAAAAGAATGGCTTTGAAAAACCTCAGTGCCATTCAGTACATGTATGTGACTTTCCTTTCTTCATTTAATGTAACAGTTCTGTTGTAACCATGGTTTATTAGTAGTATTTTAAAATTATATGTTCTTTAATTATGGTCACATATAATTTGGTCATCAAAAATGAAATGATAGTTTAAAACAACTAGCTGTTACTAAATGTGCTAAAAATACCCATTTTGTAATTTAAATTTTTTTTCTTCGCATATTATAAATTATGCCCTACTTAGTACAGATATGCACAGCAGAATCCCCATATTGTATCTGTAGTCATTTGATGCTGTGTGCACAAAATATGACACTTTTTTTGTCCAAAATTTCATTAACCAGAATTCTGTTATAGGCACTTAAAACACACAGCATGAGGAAAATGGCACAATATGATCTTGAGGTACCTTCTGAATTTTTGTTTTTATTGTATTTCTTTGAAAATTCTCCATCTTAATTCATGAGCTACTGGATTAATTTCTTTGCTATTAAGTCTCTCACTAGAACCCATTGGATAGCTTGTTCTTCATTTGTTCTTTGAATGGTGGGTGGGGTAGAGGTTCAAGTTTTGAAAAATTGTGAAGATGATTGAAAAATTGAATGCAAAACATAAGATACCAAAAATAAAATATTTCATCTCCATTTTTAATAACTATATTATACTATTATTTTATAAATATGTAATAAAGAGGTCCCTCTTAATTGAGTTTTCTCTACTTACTCCTTTGTCTTCTTCAGTTATGTAAAATTTTCTGGGGTTGTTTTGGTTTATAAAACTTGCCCTTGGACTGTTTTCATTTGCTGTGTAACTTTTATAGCATACATTCTAGTATATAACCATTATTTTGTTTTAGCATGAACTTCAGTAGTCATTTAATTTTAATCTGATGGTAATACTGATCAAAAATAGGAGTGACATCTCTCTTCATGTCCTTTCTTTTTATCTTCTTTTAAATTCAGAATATCCAGTAGTAGTAGTTAAATTTATCATAGTTTGAATCATCAAATGAAGTTAGAGAAATAAACGAAAGCCAACAACACATGACTCATCTAGGCATCTTAATATCTTAAAGTAATTGAGGAAACTTTATGATTTTAAGGAACATTTAGTGTTATATATCCTTTGCTGTAGACATGTTTGATGTAAGCTTTTGGCATGCATTGGATTCTAGGTTCTAAGGTATTTCATTTTGGCTAACAGTTAAAAGTACTGGATCTAGAGTTAGACTGCCTGAGTTTAAATCCAGGCTCCCTATTAATTAACTGTGTATACGTGGACTAGACACGTAACTTAATGAGACTCAGTTCCTCATTTATAAAATGGAGTGACAGTGGCAGTCATCTTATAGGGTGTGTAATGAGATGATGTATGTAAGGCACGTAGCATAGTGCCTTCCATAGTACTGTTCAGATGTTTGCTATCACATTATTTTATCGCTTTTACACACTGTTGTACACATCTGTTTGACCAGGCTCAATTTTTAAGTATTCTCCATGCTTAAACTATTTCCATGATCCCTAGATCTCTACTCTAGGGATTGAGATGAAATGATCACCTGTGATGTTTCTCTAAAAGCCTCATTGTTGGAAGACATCTGGTAAGTCTGATGTGTTTCAAACTATTCCTTGGCCTTTTTAAAATAGAGTTTAGAAACTCAATATTTGAATCAATTCAGTATCCCCTTTCCATTTATCTCCTTTCTCATTCAACCCTGCATCTGCAGGGTGATGCAGAACTCACCATGTTATCAATAGCTGGATTGGAGTAATCTAAATATTCTGTATGACCACAATAATCTAATATTACTTAGTAGCTATAACTTGAAGGTTTGGAGTCGAGGATGTCTCAAGCTTTGAGTGTGCCTGAATAAAAATGGTAGGAATTCCGTTGGTAGGAATTTTTCTTTTTTAAACTAGAATTGTTTTATTTGTGGACAGAGGTTACAGCTTCTTCTGGAAAAAGGAAATGAATTCGATGATGTATATTTTATAATTCTCTTTTTAGCTTCTCTTAAGGTCAGAATATTGAATAGAATTCTGATATGCTAAGCATATATCCTGCATGGCTAAAATCCCAGCACCAACTGGAAGCCTCAAATAAAGCCATAGAATCATTCCATTTAGAGCTGACAGAATATTTAGAGAGCCTTCATTACTGAAATTGTTATAAATTTAGTTATCAAAGATAGAGTTCCCTAATCGTCTCAGAAGTTACAGCTCGCGCTCTCTCTCTCTCTTTTTTTAATTGAAGTATAGTTGATTTGCAATGTTCTGTTAGTTTCAGGTGAACAGCAAAGTGACTCAGATATGTGTGTGTATATATAAATATATATAAATCTTTTTTATATATTTATGTATTTTATATATATATAAAATCTTTTTCAGATTCTTTTCCATTATAGGTTATTATAAGATTTTGAATATAGTTCCCTGTGCTATACAGTAGGTTCTTTTTTTTTAACATCTTTATTGGAGTGTAATTGCTTTACAGTGGTGTGTTAGTTTCTGCTTTATAACAAAGTAAATCAGCTATACATATACATATATCCCCATATCTCCTCCCTCTTGCGTCTCCCTCCCACCCTCCCTATCCCACCCCTCTAGGTGGTCACAAAACACCGAGCTGATCTCCCTGTGCTATGCGGCTGCTTCCCATTAGCTATCTATTTTACATTTGGTAGTGTATAAGTCCATGCACTCTCTCACTTTGTCCCAGCTTACCCTTCCCCCTCCCTATGTCCTCAAGTCCATTCTCTACATCTGTGTCTTTATTCCTGTCCTGCCCCTAGGTTCTTCATAACCTTTTTTAATTTGTTTTTTAGATTCCATATATATGTGTTAGCGTACGGTATTTATTTTTCTCTTTCTGACTTATTTCACTCTGTATGACAGACTCTAGGTCCATCCACCTCACTACAAATAACTCAATTTCGTTTCTTTTTATGGCTGTGTAATATTCCATTACAGTAGGTTCTTGTTTATCTATTTTATATATAGTGTGTATATGTTAATCTCAAACTCCTGATTTATCCCTCCCCCCACCCTTTCCCCTTTGGTAACTGTAAGTTTGTTTTCTCTGTCTGTACGTGTTTCTGTTTCGTAAATAAGTTCATTTGTATCATTTGTTTTTTAGATTCTACAAAGAACTGATATATTTGTCTTTCTCTGTCTGACTTCACTTAATATGACAATCTCTCAGTCCATCCATGTTGTCAAAAGTTACAGCTCTAGGGCTTCCCTGGTGGCGCAGTGGTTGAGAGTCTGCCTGCTGATGCAGGGGACACGGGTTCGTGCCCTGGTCCGGGAAGATCCCACATGCCACGGAGCGGCTAGGCCCGTGAGCCATGGCCGCTGAGCCTACGCGTCTGGAGCCTGTGCTCCGCAATGGGAGAGGCCTCAACAGTGAGAGGTCCGCGTACCGCAAACTGTCCAGGTCATCATGTTCATGAAATTGTATTGAGGAAAAGATGTAAGGGTATACACATTGTTTTATTGTGCTTCACAAATAGTGCTTTTTTTTTTTTTTTAAACAAATTGAAGGTTTGTGGCAACCCTGCATTGTCAGATGATGGTTACCATTTTTAGCAACAAAGTATTTTTTAAGGTATGTACATTGTTTTTTTAGACATAATGCTGTTGTATACTCAATAGACTACACTACAGTGTAAACATAACTTCTATGTGTACTGGGAAACCAAAAAATTGGTGTGACTTGCTCTACTGAGAGATTTGCTTTATTGCAGTGGTCTGGAACCAAACCCACAATATCTCCAAGGTATGCCTGCATAGCACAGATGCCAAAAGCAAATGAGATCAAACCTAAAAAAAACCATTTAGCATGTGAGTAAAAATAAAACCTCCTTCGTTAACACTGGTGTGAATTTTACACTGTTAATACTAACACCGCATAAGGGTCTCATTACCAAAACACTGAACTGGGAGTATATTTTTGTGATTGGCTAATATTTACTGTTATAAATCTGCTTGAGAACAATTTTAGATAAAAGCTTGTTTGCTTTGAGATACAGTTTCCGTGAATGTTAGTGCTGCTGTGGAATCTATCAAGGACACAGGTTTGTGAATCATGACAGCTCAGTTTTAAAACTAGAGCCAAACATTGAAATAATTACCGACATGCAAGATTTGGAGCTGAGAATAGAACACAGTGGAGTATGCCTCACTGTCTTGAAGATACATAGCTTCCAGAAATTCTAAGAATGACCAAGATACTCAAACAGGGAATGGTAATATATCATCCAGTAAATAAAGTCCTTTGCAGACATGTCTGAGGGAGATGAGCATTGTCTCCCGGGCCACAGTCATAGCCTTGTGAAGAGTACCAGTTAGGGTTCCATCGCAGGCAATCAACTCTAGCTGACCTAAGCAATAAAGGATTTATTTGAAGGATATGAGGAGCTCTTAAGATCAGAGGGCAGCTGAAGAACTGGACTCAGGTTAGGAACTCTGAAAGCTCCAGAAGTTTTTTTAACAGGAATTGCTTAAGAATCTTGCTTTCATTCCTCTACTGGATTAAATGAACTCCAGATGTTTAAATTGCCCCATTCAAGATTCAAAATCCTGGAAGTGTGCAAAGCCAGGTCAAAAATCACCTCCTGGCGGTTCTGGAGCTTTGAGAGAATGACCCTTCAGGAACTCCTTTGGCTTAAATGGTTTGAGAGCAAAAGTACACTTGACCCTTGAATGACACAGGTTTGAACTGCATTGGTCCACTTACCCTCAGACTTTTTTCAGTAGTAAATACCACGGTACTACACAGTCTGTGGTTGGTTGAATCTGCAGGTTCAGAACCACGGATACAGGGAACTGTGGATACGGAGGGCCGACTATAAGTTATTCGGGGATTTTTGACTGTGAAGAGAGTCGGCACCCCTAACCCCTCCATTGTTCAAGGGCCAAGCGTATCTGGATTTACTGGTCAACTGCAAAAGGAGAGTGGGGTTTCATCCAAAGAAAATTGAGTATTGTGGAGAATTTGGCTAGACAAGAAAGTGGTAAATGACCAGCTGGTCACACGAGGCTAGTACTGCCAAGGGCAGTATTATGACTCCGGTGGGCATGCTGGACATATGAGCAATGTACATTACAGTTTGTGTGGACAGGCCTTTAGGGAATGTTTGGTCCAATCCCGTAAGCTTTACCACTTGATGATGGATTGCTACTTGGCATGCCCAACTCTGCAGCCAGGTGATCACTTTTTAACTTGTAATTTATGTTGTTACAGATAGTAGGTGTAAAACAGAACAGTGGAGACTGAAGTATAACATGGGTTTTTGTTTTATTTCCAGAAAGTACAAGCCCATTCCTCTGATAGGCAGTTAGCGTGAAGGGCTGATCATTGCCATTTCTCTTAGAGAAGAGTTAGGCTGAGTCTGGGCTGTAGCTTTAACAAGATTGAGTAGACCAGGCCTAGCCCAACCCCTACCCTCTCAGGCAGTTGCCTTTTGATCTTGGCAGTATTTGAGCTGGGAGGGGTTTGGGTGCAGGTTCAGATGTTTGTGATTCTTCTCTATATTCAGTTCTGACAGGGTTCTGGCATCCAGTCACCATGAGAATGCACAAGACTTTGAGCCCCTCTTCTGCCATTTTCTCTGAAAAATCCAGGGAAGAGGACTTGTCGAGCCTAGCAGTTTGTTTTTAAATGTGTTTCCAGATTTCAATCACTATTGTCTGAGTGTTGGCTGAATTCTCCACATGCCTGCAAAGTCTCTCCGTTCAAGGGAGGCCTGCTCTTCCACACACTGTATCCATTCTCAGGAGTCTACCCTGGTATAAAAAAAAGTACCAAGGCTCTCTGCTCATTTCAGAAGGGCTTATTTCTGCCTGGAAGTCAGTTAATGAAAAAGTCCTTGCATCTACTGTTCTTTGCTTGTCTCCCAGAAAAATATTATTTTTATTTTGTCTGGCCTTTTCTTGTTACTATATGGAAGTGAAAGTCTTTTGCATCCTTCTACGTTCTAGCAGAAGAAATTGTGCAGGGATTTATTATAAGTCACGTAAAGTTCATTTTCAGCTTTATAAGTTTCAGTCCCAGTTGTGGAACTCTATGTTAGAGAGTGCGCTAGAGAGCGCATGCACAGTGTAGCCTTGGGCAAAATCTCTTTACTTTCGTGGGCATCTGTTCCCTTATCTGTAAATAGAAATCATAATGTGTACCTTCTGTTATTGTTTTAAGAAACATGAAAATGCCTTGGAAACTAGCAAGTGAACATGTCTGCAGGTCATCACGTCCTTAGAGTTGTCATCTCACATTTTTGGGCTTCCATTTCCTTATCTGTGCAATAATGGAAATGCTGAAATAGACGTGCTTTAAGTTCCCATCCCAGTTTTCACTAAACAGCACACTGATGCAACAGTGGCCGTGTTGATAGACATTTTGGGGCCTTAGCAATACTGACCTGATCATCAGGACTTCTAAACTGGGTGACTTTCTTAGCTACTGATGGGTGTCAGCCTTGGTAAATGGACTTGTTTTTGTTTTCTTTAAATTGGAGTCTTCAAGAATGGAGCCTTTTTTTTTTTTTTTTTTTTTTTTTTTTTGCTGCATTGGGTCTTCATTGCTGCGCACAGGCTTTCTCTAGTTGCGGCGAGTGGAGGCTACTCTTCGTTGCGGTGCGCAGCCTTCTCAATGTGGAGGCTTCTCTTGTGGAGTACGGCCTCTAGGCACGCGGGCTTCAGTGGTTGCAGCACAGGGGCTCAGTAGTTGCAGAGCATGGGATTCAGTAGTTGCGGCACGTGGGCTTAATAGTTGCATCACATGGGCTCTAGAGCGCAGGCTCAGTAGTTGTGGCGCACAGGCTTAGTTGCTTCGTGGCATGTGGGATCTTCCCAGACCAGGGGTTGAACCCATGTCCCCTGCATTGGCAGGCGGATTCTTAATCACTGTGCCCCCAGGGAAGTCCCTGGACTTGTTTTAATAGGCATAAGTTATGAAACATGCCATTAGGTAAAGTCATAGACACTTCCAGGTACGTGGTGTTTTTGATTATTAAATTTGTTTCTTGGGCTCTTTTGAAGCTGTAAGCTTTTTCGTTGGTTTACTTTGAATGTCCAAAGATCTGCTACTTTATATAATTTTTTTTATAATTTGAAGATAGGATTGGGGTACAACCTCCTTAGTGGTTGATGGAATTAATTTCTTCCATAAACGGAGGTTCTTCTTGGTGAATACATTTATAGACGCCAGTCTTTTAACTAGTTTAAAAGACCAGATCAATATTGGAGTTGTTTACATGGAAGTAGGCCATTATTTTTTAAACCTGTGCTGAGCTGAAGTTTACCTTTGAACTATTTATGGAAAACAGGCTTATGCAATAAATATAATCAAGATTTTTCTTTACCCATAAGTGTGTTTAATACATTACAGTAAGAGCTTTCACAAACATTTTAGTAAAATAGGTGCAGAGCAGGTCTGAGTTTCTGAAACAAGCCAACCCTATTTAAGAACTTTACCAAAATAAAGTATGTATTATTGCTGCCAACAATTACATGTTATGACATTTAAAAAGCTGTGCCCCTCTGTTTGTCGCTTATGTATTTGAAGGTAATAAAACTGTATTACTTTTTAAAACATTCTATAATTTAGATTTCTTACTGATTGAGACTGGTCTTTCCTGCAGTTAATCCAAATGAGGAAATCTATGGAAAAGCTAATGGCTTGGTGGGTAGGGGAGGTTACTTCCGTTACTAAAGATAAGCCATTGAAGAACTACAAGACTTACCTACGAAAGGCTTGTTTCTCAGTTTGTCAAGAGTTCTTTGCGTCATCACTCTTTCCTAGCCCCGTAAAAAAGTATTTTATTTTGTCTAGGTTTTTATCAGACTAAAATGTCCAAGCTCATCATTGATCCATTTATTTTCGGTAATAATTTCAATAGAATTACAATATAAGCAAAAACAATAGGCACCCTTGGAGTATTAGTGAATTGCTTGTATACATCACTTTAATCATTTGGTGAATATGTATGATGAGTGGCCCAATAATAGCTAATATTGACCAAAGAATTAAATGAATGCTAGGGAGAAGAAAAAAATTAGTGGTTATTCTTTAAATATCTATATAGTTAATTCTTGATAATTTGTGCATTATTGGTAGTGGGATAGACATAAATAATAGAAACCTGTATCATTCAAAATCTCAAAGGCAAAAGCTGCACTGTGTTCTCTCAAACCTTTACACATTGTTGATTGCTCTGGTGCTCATCTAATTTCCTGATTACTTACCCATCAGGAAAGTATATTCAAGATCCATGCTAGACCTAAAAGTCAGGTTAATAGGAGGAAGATGAGGAAAAAACAAAGATGAACTTGCTGTTCTCAAATCACTAAGATTTGTTTCTTCTTGCAGGGAAGATGGATTGGAAAGGAATCTTGTGGCCTGATATAAATGCTGATAGATTTGTAAGTCCACCGTTATCTGAATGAATGATTTACATATGCCCTTCGCACTGCCCTGCACTCCCTCAGCACCACTTACATCTTTATCTACTTACACATTCCCTGCTCTACTTTGTCCAGGTGCCAGCAAGTAAGGATCTGGGGAGAAAGAGGAAGCGGTAACAAGTGGCACCTTTGAGCTGGCTGTCACACCAGTTTTGTTTGGAGTGAGGACAGGAACAAAACCTTGCATGAAGCCTTCAGGACAGAAGAGAGGCAGGGACTGAAGGAGGGAAAAAGCCCCAAAGCTGCAGGCCTGTCTGAAGGCCACTGAAAGTGTGGGTGGAAACAGGTATCCTTTCTGCATACACCAGTAGCAACTGCTGAGGTGAGTGGAGGTGTGGAAGAAGCACAACTGCTTCTAACCCTGCTGGTGAAACTCTATGGAGGCACTTTGAAGAAAAGGGAACAATAAGTTAGGAAAAATTTTTAAAGTTTGTCAGATCCCAGTGCACTGAAATCCTGGGGTGAGGTCCCTGAGGAACTGTAGTGCTTGGCTGAAACCACGTGTCATTCACATGGAGAGCACAGTTTAAAAGATGACAGGAACAAGGGTAAACAGCCTCTTGATTATGGTCTGAAAGAGAGCTGCTGTTTCTCTCCAGTTATACAAAGTCACAAGGGCTTCAACCAACAGATGTCAATGCACACTTGATACGAGATGCAGAAAAGACTCAGCCTTCGTTTTGAGAAATTTATTAAAATAAGGACAAGCATCAGTTGTACATAGAAATAATCATTTGCACTAAGTGGTACTCAAGCAGAAGAGCAGTTTTAAATATATTTAAAAAAATCACAAAATACATTGGTTAAGGCACCTACATCTTGTCTCATGTTTTCAATAAATATGCTGTTTTTTAAAAAGGCAGTAGTGAGGACCTCTGATTAAAGAATACAGGCACTGTGCTATTAAAGATAGTCATACTTTGCTGTGGCCACTGTGATTTATTCTCAAAAGAACTTTCATTAGCTTGGTTTAGCATTTAAAAAAACAAAACTGAGTATGAAAAAAATCACAGTTTTCTCTTTCCAGTCTTAAGTCTCTTCCAGAGAGACCTATGTACAAAAGGTACTATTTCTTCATATATTCCTTAGTAACAAGGAATTATGCAGAAGGTGCAAGAGTGCCTCCCAGAAGGTAAAGCCATCAGAGGTTGAATGTTTCAGAACAGCATGAGTCTTTGGGAAAGTATTTTTTTCAACTGCAATAAAATCAGCTGCATTTAGAAAACTCCGGACTTTACAGCATCCAAGAAGTGCCCTCTGTTCAAGGAGTTTTGTTAAGCAGTTGAGGGAAACCAGGTCCAGCTCCTGTGTTGTACAGGGTAGACAAAGCAGCAGCCTGGGAGTCAAGTGGCCTGGGTGCTCGTTCAGTGCCACCAGTACTTCCAAAATGCCAATTTGGCACTTTTGTTACAGTGCTCATTAGTTCATGAAGCCTGTGCTTGTGCGTCGTCTTAGTTTGATCACCTGTAAGATGAAAAGTTTGGAGCTTCCTGCGTTTTTGTCCGGTTCCAGCAGCTCGCTAGTCTGATGGTCTGAATTGTTTTTGGTCACAGCTGATGCCGCTGCAGGTAATAGGCGCAGCCTCTCCATAGACACAATGACCACAGCAAAGAGGAGAAAAATTAAATGTCCACAACATTGCCAGATTGTTTGAGGCCTGGGTGCAAATCTTTTCATCAAAGCCCTGTATGCTATTGAATTAAAAGACACCGTTTAACTGGAGTTACATTATTCACAGAAAACTATTAAGACTTCTTTTCTTATTAGATAATATAAGTTCCGTGGCAGAACTAGGTTGCATAGATCTCTGAGATTAACTTCACATTTTCACACATTTGGTTTCTCCAGTCAGGTCATAGTTCAGCAACTAAGATACTGGGCAGTAAGGCTGGATACGGGCACGAGGGAAATACTAGCAAGAATCTTGACATGAGCCACTCCTCATTTGGGGTGAGATTTTCTAGGTTTTCTTTTTTTGTCAGCTGTATAGAAGGGGCTGCCCATCTCATTTCCTTTACTACTGGTATATGACATGGGAGAATGCAGGTTGGCAAGACTTAAGCTGGGAGACATGCTTTACTTTTTGGCAAGTAAACTAGACACATGGTCAAAGCTTTACGAAATCTGGGACCTACTGCTCAGATGCAGTAGAAAATACAACTAATTTCATTCTGAAATAATAATATTGCTTTTACCTGCTAAGGTTTGGTCTTCAGTTTTACTTTATATATATATATATACACACACACGTGTGTGTGTTTATATGTGTTGACTTTAAATTATAGAGAACATTTTTACCTCATTATAAAACATTAACTTTAAAGTCAATCATTGAGAAGCAGTTGGATACAAAGCATCTAATCACAAAAATAGAAAAAGAAATCACAGAGCACTTCAGAAAGAAACTCTGGTGCTGAAGGGCATTTAGTTGTTCTTCTCCAGGGACCTGTAATAATCTGTCAGGACTTTCCATGCTTTGGGGGCCATGAAGCCATCTGGGGGATTCTCTCCTTCCCGGGCCAGCTTCCTCATACGAGTTCCTGAGATGAAGTCAAACTCATTGTGCCTGTCAGAGGGTAGCAACAAAGAACTCAACATAGGTAAATAACATCTACCTTGAAGATCCCAGGAGTAGGATGGGTTCTGAGACCACATTTTTTCTTTCTGTAAAATGCTGCATCTTCTAAAATAAGCAATTCACTAAATCTTCAGTAAAGGAACTGGCAGAAGAAAGGGAAATCATGGCAGCTACCCATTCAATACTGTGTACCTACTCAGTTCATGGGAGGCATCTTCTATTAGCTCTGCCTACTTATGTGAGCTCTGAGCGTGGTGCGTGCTCTATAAATGCTCATTGAAATCTTTTTCTGTGTTTACTTCCTTTCACATAATGTGCCAGGCACTCAGTGCATGCTCAAGGAATGTATGTTAAAAAAGAAATATTTATGGACCATCTACTGTATGCAAGGAGCTGTGCTACAACTTTAGGGGGCACGAAATGTGCAAGACCAGGTCTTAGCTTTCAAGGGACTCTCATTCCAATTAGGAGCATGTGGAGATGTACTGGGGAGCTCTCCAAAATTTTGCCTCATCATTCCAGCTGTACAGATGTTGATATAAAGAATTTTCCTCTGGGGCTTCCCTGGTGGCGCAGTGGTTGAGAGTCCGCCTGCCGATGCAGGGGACGTGGGTTCGTGCCCCAGTCTGGGAAGATCCCACATGCCGCGGAGCGGCTGGGCCCATGAGCCATGGCCGCTGAGCCTACACGTCCGGAGCCTGTGCTCGGCAACGGGAGAGGCCACAACAGTGAGAGGCCCGCGTAACGCAAAAAAATTAAAAAATAAAAAATAAGAATTTTCCTCTGAAAACCTACCTTGCTGGATCATAGAAGTCCATGGCTTTTTTGGCTTTGTTGTAGGCAGCCACTCGGAATGGAATGATTTCCACAGAGGTGAGGCCAGGGGCCATGGTCAAGACCTTGGCCCCATGAGTAGGTTCATACAGGTCTTTCTTGGTCTCAGGGTGGGGCATTCCTGCAGGGTCCCGGCCCACAATGTAGAAATTGGCCCCTGCAACCATCCGGGACCTGCAGTGCCATTGGACCTAGGAAACATCACATAAAGGACATGCTGGTCATCACTGGCCAATCCTGTGGGGTCCCTGTTTATGGAGACACCCCTTTATTCTGCTTTAAAAGTAATTCAGCGATGTGGGTCAACTAATAATTGCAAGGAAGTCAGTGAGGTGTCCAAGACTCCTGCTCTTGTCATCTTTTTGGTTATATTGGGTAGGATATAGGAGCTTTAAAGATAAGAATCCTCCCTCTTAGACCATGAATTTATATTTCCTAATCTCTCCAGACTAACAGACCAGTGACACTCAGATCTTACTGTTCCACAGAACTATGTGGATTTTACTTTCCAGTTCCTCCCTATTCAAAATAAATCACAGTTTAAGGGAAATTACAAACTCCAATATCTCTTTACCATCTGACTGTCAGTAATGAGCAAATTAACCTTCATACGCAGACATTGATTACATTTCGACACAGCATTGGGATTTCAAAATAAGTTGCCCTCTTTAGAGCTCAGATAGAAATATAAAGGATGGGGAAGAGAGCCAGGGGCCTGGAACTTTGATCTGGTTGAAGAGAATTAATTCATTAAACTCAGTTTGGAGCATTCCAAAGGGTTGAGACCTTTTCAATTCATCATAGTTCCTGTAAACTTGTTGAAATCCACTACACTGGGGGTGCAGTGGGACAAAGAAAGTCTCTGTTTGATAGGCTCAGTGTGTTATGATGAAAGGGAGACATTAAGGTTTTAAAGACATCTTCTCCCTTCTAATATAGCTCACCGAGCATGGTGAATCACTTAAGAGTAACTGGAACAGCTGAAATACTGGGCTAGATACATCTTGCCCTGTAACCCAGGTAAGCTGTGTTAAACACCTCGTTCACATACCAACTTCCACAGTCTCAAAGGCAGTGTATGACAGGTTTGATTTGGTGTTTCTAGCATTTTCACAAATACTATATGGAAACATAATTAAGTTTGATAAAGTAAAGAGACCAGAAGATTTTAGAATCTGCTCATGAAGAAGAATCCCAGAAACTCACTGGCTCGTCTAAGTAAAATTAGATGCTGAGTCCCATAGCCCAGCCCAGGGAGCTGCTTACCTCTGTGGGGCCAGCATACAACATGGGAGATGGGAAGATGGCCATGATGGTGGATTTGGGATCTAGAACCTCCTCCTCGAGCACAGCTGTGTGCTGCTTCATCCGCCAGTCCAGGGGCACATCATCATCCTTGGTCCAGCCCCCCAGGGGGTGCAGCAGGAGGACCGGGTGCTTGTAGCCTCTCTCCAGGAGCCGGCGGCGGGTGTCCTGCATCAGCAGAGCATGGCCGTTGTGGACAGGATTGCGCAACTGGAACGCGAACACTGCGTCTGGGAAAGGAAAGCAGAAACAGCACGGTCAAAGACATGCACTGTCTGCAAGAACAGAAACGAAAAGGTGCAGCTGTGTCTATTGTTCAGTGAACTTGTTACATCCACTTGCTTTTAAGGACTGGCTGGAGAATCCACCTGGACCTTTAGGGGTGTTACTCGAAAGGTACCAACCAGTGCCAGACTGCTTAGACAGGAATAGGACACAAAGGTAGGAAGCCCTAAAGGGAGAGCCTGACTCAGAAATGAACATTTGTTGCCAGGACCTTTCCTACAAACCAAGGCTCAGGCAGGGGCCAGTATTAATCAGTCCTCTTGCACCCTGCTCCAGCCTCATTTCCCTGGGAAGTGAATATTGATAAGGAACGTTTTCTGGGGTCTGTGCAAAAGTTTAACAATTTAAAGATATAAAAATATTTCTCCTTCACTTTAGGGAAGTCTTCAAAACTACTCCAATTAGTGATGAACTCCTGAGAGCCTTAATTTTTCTTGTTATGAAATAATATATATCCATCAGAGAAAACTTAGAAAATACAGAAAAGCCCAAAATAGAATTTAAAAATCATCCATCATCCTATCATTACTTTTTCTCTCTCTTTTTCAAAATATGTAAAGTGAAAATCTTCCCTTCCCCTTGGTCCCGCTTTACCCCTAGAGGTAGCTGCTGCCATCTGCAGTTTGGTGCACATGCTGCCAGAGATTTCTGCTACACACAGAAGTAGCTTTGAGTTTTTAAAGCAATTATTACATTTTATTTTATTTTCCAGAATTATTCTATACATACCGTTCTGCAGTTTGCTTTTTTTTTTTTTGCGGTACACGGGCCTCTCACTGTTGTGGCCTCTCCCGTTGCGGAGCACAGGCTCCGGACGCGCAGGCTCAGCGGCCATGGCTCACGGGCCTACCCACTCCGCGGCATGTGGGATCTTCCCGGACCGGGGCACGAACCCGTGTCCCCTGCATCGGCAGGCGGACTCTCAACCACTGCACCACCAGGGAAGCCCCAGTTTGCTTTTTTTACTTAATAGATATATTTTGGGTATCCTTCTGGGTCAGTGCATATTTTTAACTACTGCATAATATTGCAGTAGTTCAACTTTATAAGGTGTTTCCATATCAACAGACATATCAATAGAAGATGATAAAAATTTTCAGCTTTTCAAAACTATAAACATGCTGTTTCCTGATAATCCTTAATTCTGTAAGCAGAGGAGGGTTAGGAGTGTTAACAAATGCCGTAGAGCCAGGCTACATACCAGCATTCATTTGTTTACATTTCTGTTTGAGCTCCAGAGGTGTCAGGCGGTATTGGTCCAACCCATCATTCCACCGTATTCTCTCCAGCACCTGAAGGTCACCACCAACCAGCCAATCCCCACTTTCCATCACCATCTAGAAAGACCGTTATTAAAGTTGTTAGTGATTAATACTGTTTTCCATTTTATCTAAAATTTTTTCTTCTTCTGAACCAATCTTGGCTTACTTGAAGAACTGCCTTCAGTTCTTCAACATTTCAAGCACAGTATTTATCAAACTTGTTGGTCTCTCAAATCCTTTATTACTCTTAAAAATTATTGAGGACCTGCAAAGAGCTTTTGTTTATATTGGTTATATCTATAATTTTCTGTATTAGAAATTAAAACTTAATTCCCTTAAAAATATTTATTGACTTAAAGCTAACAATAAGTCTATTAAATATTAACATAAACATTTTGTTTTTTACTGAAAAATATTTTCCTAAAACATAAGAGAAAAATGGCATTGTTTTACATGTTTGCAAATCTCTTCATTATCTGACTTAATAGAAGGCAGCTGGATTCTCGTATCTACTTTTGCATTTATTCTGTGGCAATATGTTATTTTGGCTGAAATATGTAAAGAAAATTCAACTACAGATAGGTAGTTGGAAAAGGGAAGAGTATCTGAATAGCCTTTTTCTATCATGTGGCTATTCTTCTTTGATATAGAATATTAAATAACCTAATTTAAAAATCAGCAACTTTAACAGACATTTTTCCAAATAGGATGTACAAATGGCCAACCCAACAGGGATATGAAAAGATGTTCAACATCACTCATCACTGGAGAAATGCAACCTCACACCCATTAGGATGGCTACTATCAAAAACAGAAAATAACAAGTGTGGACAAGGATGTGGAGAACCCCCTTGTGTACTGTTGGTGGGACTGTAAAATGGTGCAACAGTATGGAGTTTTTTCAAAAAATTAAAAATACAATTACCACATGATGCAGTAATCCAATTTCTGGGTATACATCCAAAAGAATTAAAAGCAACGTCTCACAGAGATTTGCACAACCATATTCATAGCAGCACCATTCACAATAGCTAAAAGGTGGAAGCAACCCAAATATCTATTGAAAGATGAATGGATGAACAATGAATGTGAATGGTATACATACAATGGAATATTATTCAGCCTTCACAACAAAGGAAATCCAGCCAGAGACTACAAGGGGGATGAAACTTGAAGACATTATGCTAAGTGAAAAAGCCATTCACAAAAAGATAAATACTGTATTTTTCCACTTACATGGGTATCTAAAGTAGTCAACTTCATAGAAAAAAGAATGGTTGATACCAGGGTCTGGGGAAGGGAAAGAGTTGTTGTTTAATAGGTATGGAGTTTCAGATTTTCAAGATGAAAAAGTTTTGAAGATCTGTTTCACAACAATGTAAATATACTTAACACTACTGGATAGTGCACTTAAAAATGGATAAGATGGTAAATTTTATGTTACATGTTTTTTACCTAAATAAGTAAATAGATAGATGGTAGATAGATAGATGATAGATGACAAGACTCATTTTTCACTGAGGTCACTATAAATACTCTACTTTTCGATATCCAGTCTCAGTTGAAAAAGTGACTTCAGGGAAGGGTGGGTAAGGAACAGAACATGGAGACTTTTAGAAAGAACCATCTATACATTGTCCCACACTTTAGATGGCCCAACTCTGGCGTCTTCAATTGTGCCCCTTCTGTCAGGGCAAGGAAACCCTGGTGGGCAGGCCCACCTGAAGTCTGCATTTACTCTCCACCATAAGATACGTACCTGGGACATTCAGCCTGGGGTGCCCACAGGCAGACCCAGAGGGCCTCCACAGCATGGGGCAAGGCCAAGCATAGAAAGAGAAGGAAGGGTTGGCTGCAGGCCAAGAGCCAGCTGTCCACACACTACCATGTTCTGGTACAGAACCGAGAAGCCTAAATTTGAACCTGGCCTTCCAGATTGTGATCAAGGCATATTGGCCAAAGTAGAAAGATAAAACATATTTAAGTTTATTAGTTAGATAAGTAACTTTTAAATATGGTATTGGGCTTCAGCTCATATTGTTACCCTGGGTTGCACAAATATTAGGTGTGAACCTGGTGTGAAGAATGGTCAAAGTAATGAAAAAGAAAAGCCTGACAGTGTTTGATGAAAGGAGAGGGTTGGCACTTTCCTTGACAAGGATGGATGGAAGAGGCCCCAGGCCTGACAACACACATATGGGTAATGCATTGCCACATTGTCACATTGTGACGTCTAACCATGGTTTTTATGTTGTACATCTGAAACTTATACATTGTTATGTGTTCATGTTATCTCAACCTGAGCAAAGAAAAACATGACAACCCTTTGTGTTTTCTATAAACTTAAATATGTTCCGTATGATGCTGCAGTGCCACAAGTCACGACTGAGAGCAGGTGTCTCTCCTCAGTCATTGAGACAAACATTACAGAACGTATTACTTCTCAGTCAATCATAGTTGTGCACTCATTCCCCTGATCAAATTCCATAACTGCCTTTTGCAGTGTCCAAGGAGTGTGGCCAGCCTGTAATGGCAGCAGAAAAGAGGGAGGCAAGAAAAGGGGAGAGAAAGCTGATTGATTTATGACACCAATACAGAAGACATCAAGGTGGTGATGGTATACCCCTGGTTCAATTTCCTGTCATGGCCAGATGTTGGAGTTTACAATGACTTGCATTCCAGAGGTTTTCAGGGAATGGGAGGTTGGGCTAGAGCCAGGGTTCTCAACAGAGGGCGATTTTGCCTCTCCTGGCGACACCTGACAATATCTGAAGACAACTGTGACCATCACAACTGGAGTGGGGAAGGGTGTGTTATTGGCATCTAGTGATTAGAGGCCAGGAATGCTTCTCAGTATCCTACATTGCACAGGACAGCCCCCGAAACAAAGGAAACCCTGGGTAGAGAAAGGGTGATTTGCAAGGGATTTGCTTGCTTTTTCATGGACCCCCTTCTAAACTCTGTGCTCAGGAGAATCACTTAACAAGAATATTGTCAAATACCCATACCTAGACATTTACTTTCTCCTCATTGCTTAAACTGCAGATAAAATTTTGAAAGAGTTACCCCAGATCCCTGGGCATGCAGTAACTCATTCTGGGCACAAGGGGTCCACCCTATATTGTTCTATTGGCAAAGGCAATATTGAACCTGTTTCATTCACCATCCAGCCTAAAAATACATCTGGAAAACAATGCTGAAACTATGCTTTTGGCATTTCTGGGATCAGGAGGGACAGAGAGCATCTCTATCCCCAAGGTGGCTCAACTGTCCCCAGAACTGTGGTCCAGCTATCAGGAAGGGAGGTCCAGGGGCTCTAATTTCCAAGGGCTTTGTGGCCCATAAGTACCCACTTCCTTCCAAGCCTCCTGCCAAAGGCAGGTGTGGGACCACGGCTAGAGTTTGCAGAACTGGACACACGTGTGAGGAACAGGCTTTAAGGGAGTCTAGTGAAGCAGTGAAAGAGGAACGGGGCTTGGAATCACAGACGACAGGAATGCAAAAAGGAGAAAGGATGAGCTCAAACACTAGGATGAAGACTAAGAAACCTATGGTGAACAGGCTGAAAGAGGGCAAGGAAAGGAACAGTGGAAATAACCTAGAGAGGAAGAGGGAACGTGTACATCAGGAGAGGAGCTGCTGAGGGTGGGAAGGTGTGACAAAGAAAGTGAGGAGGCAGGAGTGGAAGGAACAGTGTCCTAGGCTGAGGGACCAGCACATGCAACAGTGTGACAGAGGATGATATAGTGACCATCTGAGATGCTGGAGGGGAATATCTTGGGCGGTGGTGATTAGAGGTGGTAAGGTGAAGTCATAGCTTTATGTGAGCTCCCAAATAAAGCTTGAACGGTCCACTCTAGCTGAAGAATTGGAGAGGGGCTTCGAGGGGAGTAGGGCAAGAGACAGGGAAGAAATTAAGTGCCCTGGCCCAAGTTGCAACAGAAGTGAACACCTTCAAGCAATACCTAGAAGGCAGAACTGTTAGGACTTGGTGATTGAATGGACAAGGAAGAAGAAAGAAGGAAGAATGACGTCCAGTGTGGTATATATGTACAATGGAATATTAGTCATAAGAATGAAATAATGCCATTTGCAGCAACATGGATGGACCTAGAGATTACCCTACTAAGTGAAGTAAGAGAGAGAAAGACAAGTATCATATGATATCACTTATATGTGGAATCTTTTAAAAAATGATACAAATGAACTTATTCACAAAACAGAAAGACTCACAGACTTAGAAAACAACCTTATGGTTACCAAAGGGCAAAGGTGGCAAGGGGAGGGGTAATTTAGGAGATTGGGATTAACACATACACACTGCTATATATCAAATAGATAATCAACAAGGACCTACTGTATAGCACAGGGAACTCTACTCAATACTCTGTAATAACCTATATGGGAAAATAATATGAAAAAGAATAGATACATGTATATGTATAACTGAATCACTTTGCTGTACACCTGAAACTAACACAACATTGTACATCGACTATACTCCAATATAAAATAAACATTTTTTTAAAAAAGAAATAATGCCATTTGCAGCAACACGGATGGACCCAGAGATTATCATACTAAGTGAAGTAAGTCAGAGAAAGACAAAGATGATATCACTCATTTGTGGAATCTAAAAAATAATACAAATGAACTTATTTACAAAACAGAAACAGACTCACAGACATAGAAAACGAACTTATGGTTACCAAAGGGGAAGTGGGGGGGAGGGATAAATTAGGAGTATGGGATTAACAGAAACACACTACTATATATAAAATAGATAAACAACAAGGATTTACTGTATGGCACAGGGAGCTATATTCAACATCTTGTAATAACCTATAATGGAAAAGAATATACACACACGTATAACTGAATCACTTTGCTGTACACCTGAAACTAACACAATATTATAAATCAAGTATACTTAAATTTAAAAAATAATACTTTGAAAGTAACACAGAAAATATTTTTTTTTTTCAGAATGCCAGGAGATGTACACTCAAAACTGAGGAAATTCATTATGGAAAATAAATGTTATTGATTGCATGATAAAAAAAGAAAAGAAAAAAAGAATGACATCTAGGTTTTGGACATGGGCCACTGTTTGGATGGCGGAGCTGTTCACGGAGGTGGGGGACACAGGAGGGGGACAAGGCTGGGGAGAAGTTGCCCATGTTGAGTGCGAGATGCTTGCAGGATCTATCCAGGTGGAGCCACACAAGAAACAGCTGCAGATAATTATCTAATGCCATGGTTCTCAACCTTCACAGTATATTAGAATCACAGGGAGCCTCAAAACTCACAATACCCAGACTGAGCCCAAGCCAGTTAAATCAAAGACTCTGAGGGAGAGATCCGCTCATGGGTAATTTTTTTTTTTTTTTTTTTTTTTGCGGTACGCGGGCCTCTCACTGTTGTGGCCTCTCCCGTTGTGGAGCACAGGCTCCAGACGCGCGGGCTCAGCGGCCATGGCTCACGGCCCCAGCAGCTCCGCGGCATGTGGGATCTTCCCGGATCGGGGCACGAACCCGTGTGCCCTGCATCGGCAGGCGGGCTCTCAACGACTGCGCCACCAGGGAAGCCCCGGTCATGGGTAATTTTTAAAGCTCCCCAGGTGATTCTGTTGCTCTAACTAACGATGTGGTCTTCATTGAAGGGCTAAAGGATATAGAAACTCTCATTCCTATCCTTCATTGGGAAGTCATACTCTGTTCTCTTGGTTTCTACATCTGTAAAGTGGGAGTAATGATTCTTAGGTGCTTCACAGGAACATTGTGAGAAATAATTACCATTTGAAAAAGATTTGAGATCCATGGATGAAAGGCAACAGGGCTCCACTAAGCATTATTTTTACAAGTTTCACCGGCTCCTCTCCTCATGCTCGCATCTGTGACACGTCACGTGGTTCCATATTAGTGAAAGAGAGGGTTGGGAGGATTTGAATGGAAGGTCAGGGTAACTGCAGTGAGGGGCTATGCAACAGAGGTAGACCATTTCCTCGGTGACTCTGACCATTTTCCATGCAAATATAACTCCCAGTGCCACATGGAAACACAAGAAGGCCCATAATTACTTTTGGAAGGAATTACTGTTGGAAGGTTTGGGGTTCTAAAACCAAAAAAAACATGTTTAAGTTTTACTGTGAATTTCAAGGTGCTAAAAAATGTCCAGTGAAGACAGCTCCTTTCCCATAAACACACCTTCAGTGCTCCAAGTGTAGCTTAGTGTAGCTTATACAGGGTGAGTGGTTTTCTCTTTGGTTATCCATGGCCCATTTCTCACCATTAGCTCACTAGGAATGTTTACAGAGTCCTTCTAATGACCTAATGCTACAGAGTCCCTGACTATATTTTCAAGGCCACAAATCACACCCCCACTCTCCCTGCCATCGAAAACATTCTGACCTCCAACTGCCAGCACGTGATGCAAGACAAGATAAACATAATTGCTTACGAGCTTCCTTAGTTGTTTTTTTTCTTTTAGTGCTAACCATGTATATGTGGATGTTAGGCCCAAAGAGTGGAAATATCTGAGCTGGCATGAAGAAATGCCACTATTCTTTAGGTCACTGAGTGCAGATAAGAGCCCAAACCTAAAGGATGATCAGAAAAAGAATGAGACAAAGATATAATTAAGGCTCAGAACACAATTCCTCAAATAGCTATTGTCCAGTAATTTCAAGGCCTGTCTCCCAGCCTCTTGGAGAGAAAAATGTTCAGATGGCTCTGAGCTTATCTGCAGGGTGGCTAGTTGTGTCCAATAAATGAGGAGCTGCTTTGCTCCCCCACTGACCTCTTGTGTTCCACCAGGGGCCTTGCAAAAGCCCTCCCTACTCTGCAACATTTCACAACTGAAAAAAACAAAACCAAACCAAAGGGAAGTTTGTCTGACAGATTTGAACCGTTTTATTCAAACATCCATTGTGTACAGTCTCAGAGCTGGAAGAGATCTCAGAGTTACTGAGTCTGGCCCCCTCCTTTTATAAATGAAGAAACCGAGGACAAGAGAGAGGACGTGCCTTGTCCAAGCACAAGGCTTTTTAGAGTCTCCTGGGTCTCAGATGGTTCTCTATTACCTTTGAACTTTCTGAAAGTTAGTTACTCCAGCTAGGGAATCACTAGTACATGTCTTTTTAAATTTCAACCCTAATGCTCTAGTCTCAGATAAGGGATAGCTTTTGCATTCAATTTCACATATTTTTCTCTATGGGAAATGAACCACACCCAACAATTCCACTCCCTGCAATCCCACCCCATCACCAACAACAATTAGAAGCTGTGAAGGAGGCTGAGGAATTTTAGTCTACTTTGCCGTTAGGCAGGTTGACTCCAAAATAATCCTAATCAGATGAACACATTTTTCAATCTGATAAAAATGTGGTATTTTCCCTCCGGAAACTCTGCTGCTATCTGTGCTTTTTGTTTATTGAAACAATGTCACCCACCACCCCCCTCCGCACAACAGCCACAGAGCATGAACTTCCAGTCTCTTTCCAGAGGTTAGCTGGATCCATTCTGTAGGAAGAAATTGACTTCCCTTGTGAATTTCAAGATGGACAGGGCTGCAAGCTCTGGCTGTGGTTTTGTGCATAGCATAGCTATGATTCTGGTTCTCCCCTCATGATGTTAGACTAAATTATCTCCCCAGTCCAGTTGTTTCCCATTTAGCTGAGGGAGTCACAGCCATCACAGGATCTGAGGACTCAAGAGACCGTTTAGACCAGCCCTCCAACAAAAAGTCATTTCTTTGCCCTATCTAAAAACATTTCCCCAGGCAAAGCTTGCAGGACCTCCCTTAGAAACGCATTCTTCCATCTAACCCCAGTTTTTCTAAGTCCTTCACGAAGGACTTAAAAAGAATTATTTTTATCCTAAGTTGAAAGAAAGACCTTCCAAACGTTATGCCACTTACTTTGATGTAGGGGTGTTTTGCACAGGTTGTGCCCCACACATGGGAACAACGCTCCTCTTTTCTGTGTTCGTAGAATTCAGGGTCTCGTAAGATAGCCACCTTCCGTCCTCCGTGTGTCAGGACAAACTCGCTGCACCCTTGCAGCCGTGTCTTATCGTCCGCGGAGACGGGCAGCACGACGGGGATGCTCATGTTAATCACTCCGTCTGTGGAAAGTGCCATTTGATGCATGAATGTGGGATACAAGGTGTGGGCTCCTTTAAAGAGGACTCAAATGTGCACAATGTCTCTTCCAGACATTTCCTGCAAAAGGCATTAAGACCTAACTCTAACATGGTTATGTTGGCTGCACTAGTTTCTCTAGCGTCTGTGATAAATCCTTTGAGAAGAGGCTTCTCAAAGCAAAAGATGGAGCGTTTGTGAAAAATGGGCTGTTTCAAATGGTAGGGGTGGCTTCAGTAACTGATTTCGGGGTGGCTCCCGAGGGGGTGGCTCCCTTCGGAGTTCTTTTTAAAATTTGATCCTGACCTCAACACACTAGGAAGCTTAAAGTCTTTAAAAATCCAACTAGATAAAATAAAGGTTGGCAATGCCCTGCATATCTGCGAATTCCACACCAGCAAATTCAACCACCTCGTGGATAGCAAACCTTATACAGGATCCGCCTTTGGTTGAATCGTGGATGAGGAACCCGCAGATGCAGAGGTTGGACTGCGGGGCTGGAGCGTCCACAGATTTCGGTATCTGCATTGGGTCCTGGAACCAACCCCCCTCAGATTGGGAGGGATGACTATGATTTCTTAGTGAAGCCAGATAATGTAAAAGAAATCACACAGCTGTTTCTCCCCTTTTGTAATGGTGCCCTAACATTCTAGCAAATATGTCAGGCTTTCAGTTGTACTTACAGTGAGAAAATGGGGGCACAGAATTAAGTGTATAACATTAAAGAATATCAGGGAGATTTGGGGGGAGTTGCCAAGTTCAAGACTCAGAAGAGAATGAAAGGAAAGTGAGTAAAAACAACATTCAATTTGTTACCCAATTTAAGCTCGTACTGCTTGCCGCTCCACCGGCCAATAAATGGAGAAATGAGTTGCCGGGAGAAGGAATAGCAACTTTATTTGGAAAGCCAGCAGACCGGGGAGCTGGTAGATTCGTGTCCCAAAGAACCACCTTCCCTGAAGTCAGGCTTCTTTTATACTAAAAGGGGAGGGGATAAAGTCAAACATTTTCTGGTTCCAGTCAGACTCTGAGGGGATGTTAATTTCTTCCTCCCTGAGGTCATTCACAGGTGGGCTTAGTCAGGATGTTTTCTGTGAGCTAAACAAAGGTCTTTTAGCTTAAACTTCATCACATGAGAGGCAGGGTTCCCAGAGATGGGCCATTATGTATAATTTAAGCTTATAGGCAACATCCCTTTAGGGATTAACTTGTAAAAGCAATAGAATAAAAAGGTTAAAGTAAAAGAAACAGATCCAATGTGGAGTAAAATTTGTTCTTCCTTATTACAAACTCAGGATTTCCAAAAGAGGAAGCAAATGCTGTTATTTATGGATTGGAGAAAATGTACCATAGATTAATGAAGTCTTTTAAATCTAACTCAAAATCCAACATTTAGACCACTTCTGATAGAGTTAAAGGTCTGAGATCTGAGTTCTGTTTCTTTGGGGCATCATACTCCCCCATTAGCTATGAAACAAAAGTCTACAGGCATATCACTTTGCACATTTAAAATACTCTCCAAAAGTTACTAGGACATAAAGAATGTCACAGGATATACACAGCAACTTCCAGCAATAAAGAAATCCCATCCGTCATAAAATCCTGCAACCTGCTCTGGGAGCCTCGTAAGCAACAAGGAAGATACTGTACACAGAAGGTATGAGTTTCCTCACTCAAGTAACTCCTTTGTTTCAAAGTTCACAGACAATAAGAGTAGTCCAAGCAAGCCCTGTGCAGAGAGCACTAAACTCAAAGCCAAGCGATCTCCTGTTTACTACCTGTGTCACTCACCTTCTCTGTCCTCAGTTTCTCCACTTGGAAAATGGGATCATAAATAATATGTATATCCCTGGGTTGCTGGGAAGAGGCTTTCTGTGGATAGCATGACCACACTGCTTACAAAGAGTGCCTTGAGTGCCTTGACCAAAATAAAGTCAAACAAGATGCAAAGCAAAAGGTGGGTTGGGTGCTGGTGGAAACCCAGCTCTGCCTGCAACGTGCTTGCGGTGCTGCCTTCCATCAATTACTCTGGGTTGAAATCCAAAGAATACTCCACTTGCTCGTTGCCATCGCCTCCTTTGGTCCACTAGGTTCCAGCCCAGCGTAGCCTCTGATCCACCTTCATCTTGGCCTTGAGTGAAAATCCCAACTAAGGAAACAGCACTACCTGACAGGCTGTCAAGAGACTAATCTGTGGGATGTTGTGGAAGGGAGTTCTACCAAGTAACAGTGCCAGCTGATCTCATACACCTGTAGCTACAACCCCACACAGGTAAAGCAGATTTACTGGGGTTTCCCTATCATCTTAATCAACTTTTCTAATACATAAAATTATCCTACAATTTAACTCTGTGCTGAAATAGCCTCCATAGCTTTAAACATTGACTCGGGCTTTCGGCCTTTTTCCATCATGTGCTTCAGCTCTGGTGGGAACCACCCTGATTATTTTACTGCAGTATAACTCATTTTGGAAAAGAGTATCGTAGTTTTTTATCCACAGTTAGTCCAACACTTAACTTCATGTTTAATTGAATAATCTTGCTTTTGCTTTAAATAATTTTCAAACCTGTTGTTTTAACCTTGTAGATATGCTTATCATTTGTTTGGGACAATTTCTGGGCAAAAACAAATACTTTATATTGCTTAATTCATCTTTTTCAAGGAAAAACAGCAATGATGAAAACAATACTCAAGATAAATGATATCTTCAGAATTTTACCTTTTTCTTCCGGTACAGTGCAGAAGTTTAGAATTGCAGCGAGTACATATTTATTCCCAGTTTTATAACTATCAATTGTCATAGCTTGAAATTAAATTCATGCATAATTACTCATCACAAACGAAGTACAATCATCCACAATCCAACCAGGTGCATCCACGTTAAATTGTATCTAAAATTGATTTATCCTTCATCAATTAAAAATGTTTTATAAATGCAATAGAAAAAAATTTCCAGATTTGTGAAACAAAATGGGGACCAACACTCAGTATAAGTAATTAACAGAGAGGATCATAAATTTTTAAAATCTCAGGAACAAAATGTGCAACAGAAATTCAGAAACAAGTTTAATTTGTCAGCCAAATAAAACATTATAAACAACAGCTGCATCTGATCCAGAAATTTCCTGTTACTTGGACTCCTATCAACAGAAGAATGCAGCATTATTCTGTTATAACTGGTTGGATCATGAACTGTTAGCAATTCCAACTGGTTCATTTAGATTTTTTTTTCTAGTTATGTCCTTACCATTTCTAGTTAATATAACATATCTAATTATAATAATTTAACTACTTATAAAGTTAAAGTACATACCAGGAAGGAACATGCCTAGAGAAATACAAACAAAATTAAGAAACACATTGTTTTCAACTTTCCACCAAAATAATAGTAAAGCAACAATGACAAGGAACAAACTACTATGAAGCTTCATACATACAACATACAAAGATACTGAGCTTTTTGTTACTGTTATTTCTAAAAATAGAGCATATGTGACAGCAAAAAGCTGGTGAAACCAGAATTTGTATCGAATAATGTCCAATACAATCCAAAAGCATTTTTAAATAATTATGTTTTTATTTATTTTTTTTGCGGTACACGGGCCTCTCACTGTTGTGGCCTCTCCCGTTGTGGAGCACAGGCTCCGGACGCACAGGCTCAGCGGCCATGGCTCACGGGCCCAGCCGCTCCGCGGCATGTGGGATCTTCCCGGACCGGGGCATGAACCCATGTCCCCTGCATCGGCAGGTGGACTCTCAACCACTGCGCCACCAGGGAAGCCCAATAATTATGTTTTTAAATAATTATAACATATGTCAATAGCCCCTCCAACTTAAGCAAGAAGTTGTCTCTTACAAATATGTGATGTTATAACTACTGTCAGATGATTCCAAACCAGGCTTTGGGAGGTATACAGGCAAACTGCTTTAGAACGTCCTAGAATTCCAGATGTTTACAGGACATGAGAGTGTGCCCAGTCCCAGGATAACCTGGATTTGAATCCAGGCTTCGAGGGAGTTATTTAACCTTCCCAATACTTATTTCCTCATATGGACAAAATACCTTCACAGTGGTGTTATCTGGATTAAATGTGATGTCCTATGTCAAGCACCAGGGTCAGAACACATTATGTGCTGAATAAATGCTGGCAGTATATAGAAAAGCTCTCAAGCCCTGACTGGGAAAGTCAGAGCCGCAGAAGACTTGCCATTAAATGATCAGAGCCGCAGAAGACTTGCCATTAAATGATCAGGCTGCTATGTCTTAACCCTACTTGGATGCCACCAGTCAAGAACATAAGGTTCCATTTTTAAATTTAGATGTGACATTTATCATTGGAGGATCTATGACAGCCCCCCCAAGCTATATCCAGTGAGAAATAAAATAATACACTGACATGAAAATAGACCCTTGAGTAATATAGGGAGTAACTCATACTATGTAATCATCAAAAATACTAAAAAATGATTTTTTATTTTGCTTTTGGACTAAGTAGACTGAGCTAATTTTTTTTTTTTTTTACTATAGGGGGAAATAGTGAACCTTTGAGAAAATTAAAACCAACAAAATACTTTTGGGAGACAGGGTCAGAATAGAAACAATTTTACCTGCAGATTGTAGGTGATCAAGAAATGTGCGATTGTTTAATGGTAGATGAAAATGGCCACATGTCTATGGCTACAAAAATTATTTCAAATTTTCAATGGTGGTGACTCAAACTTTCATAAATTGGTTAAAATTAAATGATATCCATACAAATGATACCTTGCCCACCTTCTGATACAGAGAGACGTCATTTTTGGAATTTAACCGTGTCTACTCAGTCCAAAAGCCATCGAGCCAAGCTCTGTCATGAGACTGTCATGGTGTGGTAGAGGGCAGTGTTTCAACCAGCTTTCCCTAGACACCCTCAAGGCTGCTGTCCAGGTGGGAGAAAGACTGAGCCCGCTTCTTCCAAAGGAGCAGTTCCATTTTTATCTGTTGTATATATTGCCTCAGATTTCACTGAAATAGTTATGACTTGAAAAAAAAAAAGTTTGTCAACCACTGATGTGGCGGGAAAACCCCTCTGGACTAGAGTTCAGAAGATGAACTGCACTGCCTGTCCCAGCAAGCTCGTATTATCTCCAGCAGCTAGAACAAACCCTGACATCTGAGGACACTCAATAAATATTTATTGGCTAGCTGATGAACATCTTATCTGTGCTACTTCCAAACAGATGTGACTAGAGATAAGCTTCTTGGTCTGTTCAAGACTTTGAAGTCCTTTTAATTTTATGCAGTGAGGGGGTTGTTAATATATGGAACATTTACTATTGGACCAGGTACTGTATTCCTTTAAACATTCAACATCCCATTGAGGTAGGTACTATTATTAACATCCCTATTTTACAGATGAGGAAACTGAGGCCCAGAGAGTTTAAGTAATTTGCCCTGAACCCAGATAGTTTGGCTCCACAGCTCACTCTTATCCACTATGATATTCTGCCTCTACTTAGGTAGAGGTGTGCAGCATATTACATCCCTGGTATGTATTTTTAGTAATTGACTTACATAGGAATTAAGGAGCCTTCTTGAGGGTATGGGGAGTTTTGAAACCTAACTACAACTGGGGTTGCTTTACGCCCCATTCCCCAGGCAGAGGCACAAACCTAGAACATGAACATCCTTCTCAGGAAAGAGCATCTGATTTGATTTTTCTACCTAGAAGGTTTGGAGCCCTGCTCCGTATTACAAATTCCCTCCCCCACTTATCAGTATTCCCCAAGATCTTGAAATAAATAAGTTCTATTTGATAAGGTCAAGACAGTTCTAGGAAGGAAATATCAGAGAAGGATCCGGAAGTTTTCTGAATGAGACATCATTCCAAGCTTGACAGGAGCAGTTCTCTAAGAGCCATTCAGCTTCTGCCCAGAAAGCTGCCTTAACGCCCCGTATTAAAGTTTAGTGGATGAAGCCATCCTAATATATTTCACGTATGAGCATGAATATCAACCCTTTATTATCCACCAAGGAAAGCAGCTGCTGCAATAATGTTTGCTGGGGGATGGGAGGCATCCTGCAAGTCAGCAATGAGTGCTGAGTCCATCCTGGCTTCCCCAGGATGGTCCAAGCAGCTGCCAGTGGTGCTTCTGACTGTCCACTGCCTTATGAATATCACGGTCAGCAAAGGGCAGGTGGAGGTGAAAAAGACTTAACCTTCTCTTGGCTTTGTGTGCAAGTCAAACCTTTATTTTTTGGTTCCTTAGCTTTAGATAATCAATAATCCTTTGAGGATAACCAAAAAAAATCCTAAAAATGGAAGCTTATACATAACTGGACACACCATAAATAATCTAAATATTTTCACAATAGGATTTACGAACCAAGGATTAGCATTTCTTGTTCCTGTGAAAACTTCTGAGAAATATTTTTTTCTTTAATAATAAAGAGTAACAAACAAACGAAAAAACAAAAACCCATACCGTCTAGCAGGGTGCCAAAGTGTATAACCTGCAAGTACTCCTTTTCCCGCATAAAACCTTTGAGGGGAGTGGCCCAGCCTTCACTCAAAACTTGGACCCACTGAAGATCCAGCTGCAAGACACAAAAAAGCAGGTGAACATTTCCATAAGCTCCGTTTCCCAGCCATCTGGCCCCAGGGCAGTCCTTTCTTATTCAGTTGACAGGAGAATGACGGCAGAACCTTTTATGATTTAAGCGTTCCCATATGTAATGCTGACCCATGATCTAGGGGGGCTGGAGAAGTTCGAGTCTAGAACTTTCTGTGGGAGAGTGGTGAAAAGATTTCAAACTGGGATGATTTCTTTGAACACTTTAGGCTCTATCTATCCTTACAATGTGCACCTGTGTTGAAGATTCACCGTTCATTCTTTTTTCCACAAAAATTCTGGTTTGGCTACATTTTTTTCACCAAATGTGCTAGTTATTTGACTGAACTGAGCAAACCACTGACACTAAGATAAATGTCCAGGGACTTCCCTGGTGGCACAGAGGTTAAGATCCGCCTGCGAATGCAGGGGACACAAGTTCGCGCCCTGGTCTGGGAAGATCCCACATGCTGCAGAGCAACGAAGCCCATGCGCCACAACTACTGAGCCTGCGCCCTAGAGCCCGCAAGCCACAACTACTGAGCCCGCGTGCCACAACTACTGAAGCCTGTGCCCTAGAGCCCGCGAGCCACAACTACTGAGCCCGCGTGCCACAACTACTGAAGCCTGTGCGCCTAGAGCCTGTGCTCCGCAACAAGAGAAGCCACCGCAATGAGAAGCTCGCGCACCCCAACGAAGAGTAGCCCCGGCTCACCACAACTAGAGAAAACCCGCGTGCAGCAACAAAGACCCAATGCAGCCAAAAATAAACAATAAATAAATTAATTTTTTTTAAAAAAGACAAATGTCTAAAATTCTTAGCATGATACTGACAGGCCTACGAGCTCTGGCCCCAGGGGCTCATACAGGGATGTCCACCTGGCACCACTCCCCACCTGGGGGCCTAGTCACCAACAGTGCCAGACAGTGTGCAGTCTGAACACACACGTGGTTTCAAGCCCATCCTCCCCTCTACCTGAAAACCCTGTTCATCATTTAAAACCCAGTTCAAAAAATAAAAATAAAAAAATAACCCCGCCCAAAATAAATAAATAGATATAAATAAAAATAAAACCCAGCTCATGGGCCACTGCTCTGAAATCTTTCCTGTCACCCCTAGGATCGGGAGAATTAATCATTAGATTCTTTGAAGTTCTTCTGTACCTTGCAGACCATTTTGTTATTGGAACTATTATTCCGCACTGTAATTATGATTATGTGTTTCTCACCTGCCTGGAGCATTGGAAAACTCAGAATTTATTGTGTTTATAAATTCGTCACGACTTACTAAAGCCTGGGGTCTTCATGAGCTGAAGGACATTCCCAATGTACTCTGCCTCTTAAAAAAATGTCCAGGGCTTCCCTGGTGGCGCAGTGGTTAAGAGTCCGCCTGCCGATGCAGGGGACATGGGTTCGTGCCCTGGTCCGGGAAGATCCCACATGCCGCGGAGTGGCTAGGCTAGGCCCGTAAGCCATGGCCGCTGAGCCTGCGCATCCAGAGCCTGTGCTCCGCAATGGGAGAGGGCGCAACAGTGAGAGGCCCGCGTACCGCAAAAAAAAGAAAGAAAAAAAAATGTCCAAGGTTTTAATGGATACCAAAAGGTTACCAGTGAAGACTTGATCACCTTATATGAACCAACTAACACTAACCAGTAAACAGGCCAAGGTATCTGCAGGGCTGTTTGCTGGGATTGCATCTTAACATCTTCTAGGTTGCAAAATCAATGCAACCACAGCTCCCTCTCCTCAGACTGAACTCTCCCTGATGAGGGAAGAGTGGGATGTGCAGAGTAGGAAAAAGATCAAGGCATTCATGTCACTTTAGATCAGGGTTGCTTCTTGTTTTCTTCAAATTCCTTCTCAAAGGTCCAAGAAACACCTGTATTCTGGACAAACTATTTTCTCGGCACCTGCCAACAAACAATTACTGCCTAATGCTTGAGCGCCGGCATCACTGAAGGTATAATGACAACCATATAAAACTGTCCTCTGCAAATACAGAAGTTACGTTCCCAGTCTGCCTCTGTACATGGCATTGATCAGCTGCCTGGGGCAACACTTGATGAGAGATTTTCTTGAAGAAGAGGTAAAAAAAAAATCGGCAAAATGAAGTGTTTTTCTTCATAGGCATTGCATTTTCCTTATGTCTACCTTCCTAATTAATTAAGAGTAACTGTAAATGGGTTATAATGACTGACAGTAAGCCTAAGTCTCCATTAGCCAGTGGGCACCATCTTACCTTGGTAATTGATAACGAAGGGAGCACTTCGGCCTCAGCTCGGACTTGGTCGAGTTTGTTTTCCGGCACAAACAGTTCGTGGATGCCTTTGATTATAGTGTGGGGTACAATGTTCTGAAATGAAGCAGACTTGGTAACAGTTTGGAATGAAAACTATAAAAAGAACACTTCAGTAAACAGATGATCTTTTATGACTGTATAAAACTATTAAAAAAAAAAAAAAAAGACGTTCAGTCCGCCCACCTGCTCCTGTAGAAGTTCCACCACCTGCTGCACACAGTCGCTCACCGAGGACAAGTTGGTTTTAAGCACAAGCTCAGGAGTTTCAGGTTTCTCATAATCGGAATCAATACCCGTAAACCCTGCAAGGCAGAAGGCTGAAAATCACATCTGCACCAACAGAACAATCTTTTTACTCACTAAGACATAACACATGTTGCAATAATGTTTTCAACTGCTGTATTCAGATTAAAACAGAAAAGGTCAAACAGCTATCCTTGCCCTCTAGCCATAGATAAGAACATATACAGCTGTGGTTTCAATACAGAAAGTCCCGATTATCAACAAAATCTGTCTGAGTCCAAGCCCTCTGCAGCTGATTAGAATGGAAAAGGAAAACAGGAGGAAAACTGAAAGATTCCTCCTACACACATACACATATCCATTTTAGTTCTCTAAACTTGATTGCTGTGGCTGGGGTGATAGTTCTTGAAAAATACAAGCCCACCTTTTAACTAGCCCATGGACATTTTGAAGATATTACGGTTTGATAAAAAGTTGTGTGCACTATATGCAATTTTGGAAAACGGTTTTTGAAACTTCAGACAGATTTCTGGGCACAGACTAATAAGAATTGGTGGCACAAGTAAGTGGCAAAGATACCGCTGAACTGGCTCTCCTACCTTTGATCTCCCCAGCTCGGGCCCGTTTGTAGAGACCTTTTACATCTCTGCTTTCACAAATGTTTAGAGGCGCATCTACAAATATCTCAAAGAATGGCAGTCCTGCAGATTCATGGATTTTGCGGGCATTCTCACGATCCTGGAAAATAATTACCTTTAAGAATGTAAGAAGAGGGACTTCCCTGGTGGTGCAGTGGTTAAGAATCCGCCTGCCAATGCAGGGGACACAGGTTCGAGCCCTGGTCTGGGAAGACTCCACATGCCGCAGAGCAACTAAGCCTGTGCGCCACAACTACTGAGCCTGTGCTCTAGAGTCCATGAGCCACAACTACTGAGCCCACGTGCCACAACTACTGAAGCCCGCATGCCTAGAGCCCACGCTCCCAACAAGAGAAGCCACCACAATGAGAAGCCCGTGCACCACAACAAAGAGTAGCCCCCGCTCACTGCAACTAGAGAAAACCCATGTGCAGTAACGAAGAACCAACGCAGCCAAAAATAAATTAAAAAGAAAAGAAAAAAAAAAAACTTGGCAAAAAAAAAAAAAAAAAGAATGTAAGAAGAGGTTTCATAGTGAAATTCTTCATCACAAAATACTGTGTGCTCTGGTGTTCCATGACCTTAAGATAACACTGGGGTTTGAGCTCTTCAGAGATGTCAGGAAACTAGCCCTTTAGAGAAACTCCAGAAATTTCACTCTAGTAAACAACTCTCCCAAGTACTTTCCAAAAAAAAAAAAAGCAAACAAACAAACAAACGAAAATGGGAAAGAATCCCAACTAAAAGACAGGGCTGGCAATATGACAGCATTTCATTCAAAGGATGTGTTCAAAGTACATAGTGTCTTATATGTAATTCACAGAAATTTCCTGTTTTAAAACAAGAGGAGTAACTCTCCACCTCGTTGATTTCAACATTAAACACACATAACCTGATGCATTGGCGATGAACTGCTGTTTTCTTTAGTAAGCTAAAGCCTCTGACTTTCTGGAGAAATACTGGCTTAGCCAAAATGTTCGTTCGGGCTTTTTGGTTAAAACCCGAAGGAACTTTTCGGCCAACCCAATAAAATTACTGAGCTTTGGAATTTTTCTGGTTTAACTTTCTCTTCCTTTCAACTCTGGCCAAGTGTACCTTACCATTGTGAAAGTGGAAGGGTTTATGTCACCTGGTGCCCTGGCATCTGGAAATGAAGGAACTCTCTTTATGTAACCAATATTAAAGAGAGGAAATGAGGGAGTAAGTGGGGGAAGGAGAGCCAGTGGGGGAGACTGGAAGTATGACATTCCTCTGTCCTCCCCTCCGCTGGGTCCTCATCCTGGCAGCTTGAGAGCACTGGTGCTATGTGTGGCAATCGTGTGCACTGCCAAAGCATTTTACCTTTGCAAAAGGAGAAATGAAGCTGGTAATGCAGACCAGACCAGCGTCGGCAAACAGCCTGGCCACCTCAGCAATCCGGCGGATGTTTTCTTCTCTGTCCCAAGGAGAGAATCCAAGGTTTTTGTTGAGGCCATGACGGACGTTGTCCCCATCGAGGGAGTAGCAAGGGATGGCGTGGGAGACAAGATTCTCCTCCAGAGCAAAACTGATCGTTGTTTTTCCAGCACCAGAGAGACCTGTTCAGAATGGGCAAGACAGGACAGGCACTGTCTCTGACTGTTTAAGATTATAAATTGTGCTCTGATCCGAATTGTGAACTGATCCTAATTTTTACCTAATTCAAGCATAATTAAACCCTCCTTACAATCACTGGATTGCCCTCAAATCAAAACCATTCAAATCTAGAAAAAGCAAAGTTTACTACAAGTCAAGTACTAGCATTTCTTTCAAATCTTGAAAAAACTATTTGTCCCTTGTTAGGATTATAGCCTTTCAAAGCAAAAGGCGTTCGTCAATAGGGAGACCTTGGCAGGCTGCATATGGTCCTTGGTGTGTTCTGCTTTTGGGATGGGCTGGGACCTGGGACCCTTTACCACAGTGCTCGCACCTGGACAAACGTCTCCTGGAGCAACAGAAAACAAAGAAACTATAAGGGACTAAAAATACCTGCACGCGGCCACAGTTGGGGCAAATTATAAACAGTAAGATACAAAAAGGCCAGAAACCAGCTGCCATTCCTGAGGTGCAGGCAGCAAAAGCAGGGTACTGCGCGTGATTCCTGCACACAGCACCACCAAGAGGGTCAGCAGACCCCCTAAGCCACCGCTCCAGCCTGACCCCCCATCTGCCCCTACTCGCATCCCATTTAAGGAACCGGTTCGCCCCACCTTAGGAGTGAGCAAGGGCGATTGTTTCTTGTTTTCGCTCCCTCCTGCTGCAGCAGGGACCTCAATAAAGCCTTGCCTGAATCCCTTGTCTGGCCTCTTATCAATTTCTATTGATTAAGGAGTCCAAGGACCTGAGTTGGTAACACTTTGCCCGCAGTGTATTTTATAGACTAGAAAGTTGTGCATACAAATTCAGATGATGGCTTCTCTTGAAAGAAAATCAGAGGCTCTGGCAGTGGTGTCCTCATATCCCCTTATGAGAGCAATCAGCTGGAGTGGAGGGACAGCCAGCCCTTGGAGACTGGGAGGCCCACCTCCCTTGTAGATGCTGCTAGGCACCCATCTGACAAGAGAACCAACATATTGTCCTTTTGTTTTCAAGATTTTCCAAAATGATTCTCAAAACACAAAGACAGAGAACCACCCTGAGCTACGCTGTAGATGTAGTTAGAGTTGCCATATACTCTTAGGCGTCTGGAGTCTTTACATGAGAGTGGAGTTACAAGGTGCCTTTTACCACGGTTTCAAAGCACAGTGATTGGGAACACACACTATAATTTCTACATGAGGGAGAATGTAAGCAGAAAGGGAATGAGATGCTACCCGCCAAAATTACTTAAGAGCTCAAAATCTGAACCACCCTGGAAAAGGAGCCCTCTAAAAGTTCAGTTGTTCTAAAGATCTCTGAACCTGAAGAAAAATGCAGTGATGCCAAGCCACTGTCAGACAGCACCCGGAAGAGGAAGAGTCAGGACGGGGGCAGAAAAGAAAGTCAAGAAATTGTTAATACAGAGAAGACAGCAGGGGGAAAGAGGAAAAAGAAAAAGTAAGAGCAAAGAAGGGATGCAGGACAGAGAGACTTGGAAAGAAAGGTGATGTATGAAAGGTAAACAAGTATTTTCCATATTTTTAGTTATGTTTTAAAGTCATGCCCTTGGCTTTGACAGAGGATCATTAGAAGAAACGGCTACGTGAAGAATGTGTTGGCAATCTTTGTAAATCAAGCCATTGTCTGTTACATCTTTATGTAATTCAGTTGCATTTGGATAGAAATTCATGTGATAAATTCCTCTTAAAAGTTATGTCCACTTGTGGGGTAGGAGAAATGGGACTCCTGAATCTCTGGTACGTTCTCTTGCATCAGAAAATGAGAGAAACAATAGAAATTTCTAACACAGTTAGCTGTATTAAAATAGATCATTGGAATATTTATTTTAATACATTGAAGTAACACCAATTACGTTTACTGAGAGTTTTACTAGGGACCAGGACTTGTGCTAAGTGCAAATATGCTTTATTTCATTTTGTTCTACCTATACCTCTATGAGGCAGGTATTATCTTTATTCTCATTTTACAAATAAGGGGACCGAGGCTTAGAGAGGTTGGTTGGCTTGTCCAAAATCACACAGCTAATGTAGGTGAAGCCGGTACCCACCTCCAACTCTCTAGATTTCAAGTATTTGGTTTCTCCTGATTTGCCTGGTCAATATCCAATGTCTGTAATATGAGAATAAAAAAATAAACTAGGAAAAGATGACTTTTTGAGAGTAAGAAAAGACAGGAAGTATACCCTTGAGATTTTTTTTTTCTCTTCTATCTGTTCTTTTTGTCTTTCCAAGGGTGTTTTACATTAAGAAAAATGGACTTGGGCTTCCCTGGTGGCGCAGTGGTTGACAGTCCGCCTGCCAATGCAGGGGACACGGGTTCGTGCCCCAGTCCGGGCAGTTCCCACATGCCACGGAGCGGCTGGGCCCGTGAGCCATGGCCGCTGAGCCTGCGCGTCCAGAGCCTGTGCTCCGCAACGGGAAACGCCACAACAGTGAGAGGCCCGCCTACCGCAAAAAAAAAGAAAGAAAAATGGACTCTGTGGGTATGTCCTGATTCAAAATTTGGACAAGCACATGAAGGCAAAACATCTCATGAAGGCAAACACATAGCAAGAAGGAAACGTCTGGAGCATGCTGTTTTATTCACTGCTGCACGTCACATCTCTCAGAGGGAGCGGGGGAAACATATCAGGAATTGCGGCAGGTGAATCTGCCTTCTAGAACACAGCAGCCTCCCTGCCCTCTGTCCAGCCTCACCCTGGAAGCAGGGAAAGTTGTTCTTCCAGGGATGAATGAAAGCCGGAAACCAAGGGCAAGTGCCACAGGCACTAGGAAATAACTTGAAAGAGAAGAATGAGGCTGCTTTAGACAGGAATAGGAAAGGCTCAGAATAGCAAGAAAAGACGCAAGGCAGGTCCTCGCTTGTTGTGTTTTCTAGAACTATCTTCAGGTTAGAATAAATCAGCATTTGTGAGCAAACAGTAACACATGAGTTGATTTCATAACCTGGATAGACATATCTTTGCATCTGAGTTCATCTCCATATGAAATATTATGTCTACGAAATGAACCTGTTTTTTTCTTTTGAGTCCAGCCTATGTCGGACCTGCATTCCCAGGAATCAACTTCCTCTACCTTGTACTCAGAGTATAAGGTAACAGCCGAGGACTAATTCCAGTTCTGTCACTAACCCTTAGCTTTGACATTCTGGGGCTATATAAACACAAGAAAAGGGAGATTCATTTGGTCACCTCGGTGGGAATGAGTTCTTTTTTTATACACAAGGGACAATACTCAGCTACGCAGAAAACATTAGTTTTGCTTCTTGCACAGATTTTAATTTTTTAAAATAAGTAAAATAGCCCCCTAGAATATTAAAACATCAGAAAAGAATAAAGAATCTCTCTAATGGACAGCCAAATGCTTGATGTCAAATTAGGAGAGCCCCGTTCATAACTGCCAGTAAATGTGTTTAGGCATGAAATTAAGAACTACAGAATTCCTTAGAGCTGAATGGGAATGTCATAATCAACTTGTCCCATCCTTTCCTGCCAAAGAGGTGAAAACAGAGAACTAGAGACATTCCATGACTTGATGGAAGTCCTATTTCTCACTGATGGGTAGAGTTAGGACTAACACCCAAGCTTTCTATCACAGCTCTCAGCCTCCTTCGAATGTTGAAATACACATGTAATATGTAGTGACACTATCTTCCTAAAAATTGTGTGTCACCATCAGTTTTCCATTAAAAAATATATAGATCTCAACACAGCATACCTGTCAGCCACACGGTACATCCTCGGAATCCACCCCTTGTTCCAACCACCTGCCCTCTCTTATTCCTGCTCACGTGATGCGCCTGATACACAACATTGGTGGATTTCTGCTGGGTCTCCTACAAAACAAGAGCAAGCACAGCATTCAATTAATAAAATAATAAATCTCATATGTATACATATAATAAAATAACAGATTACATAAATAGTCTTCCCTAACAGAAACTCCTTTTTTTATAATTGGCACACAGAGTAACATTAATTAACTCTACTAATTTAGAAACAGACACTGCCTTTAGCATACCCATCACTGCCCTTTGAAAGTATAATTTGAATGAGGCAATTATTGATGCAATGTAAAAGTTCTGGTTCCATGACATATTAAAATGTGTACCTTTAGGTAATGGTTAGGGGAATGTCTCTGTTTCAGTAAATGCATGCTCTTCCCAAGTCCCACGGGCATGAACTGAAAATAGCCCAAATACTCCAGCCGCTGAGGAAATAATAGGGTGAGGCTGGTTGAGCTCCTCTCTAGAGAGCTGGGAGAGGCTCCAATCACAGAACGAAGAGTTAGAGGCCATTATACCCCTCCTGTTCCCACCCAGACATAGACGTCAGCAACTTGAGAGTTTATCCCCGAAATAGGACTCCTTTCTCACAAGTACTAAAATCTGCTTCCACTTTCCCAAGGGTCAGTGTATGAACTTTTTAATCTTTCATAAAGGCCTGAAGAAATGGAAATGTACCAGTTATTAGTCTTGGAGGTTAACTCAAATCTCGAATGTACTTATTTTGGCTGTAATAAAATCAGCCCCCTGAGGGCACAGATTATCTGAGCCTGACCCTAAACTCTGACTGGAAGGTACATGTCTGATGAATAAAAAAAGGTAAAATGAGTCAATAAATACAGTTTGTGGTGGACATTAAAAAAAATAATATGTGAAGATGTGATCCAAAGGGGAAGGGGGTGGGTCAGGGGAAACCATAATGATGGTTAAATAAAAATAAAAAGGTTAAGAACTGCCCATGTGTGTCTTTGGTATGGTAATTAAATTTTTAATGACAGATGTAATCCAAGTTGCTGAACTGTAAAAATCTATGAAGCCTTTTAAACACTGTACATGTATACCCGCCAGAGCTAAAAAAAAAAAAAAAAATCTCCAATATTCTTTGAGCAAGACCCAGACAGTCTTAGAAAACTCTGGGTCACATGAGGGCAACTCTTACATTCTGGAGCAAATTAAATCACCTCTTTATGCCTTTCCTTTGGGAAAAAAAAAATCAAGGGGAATACAAATAGGACTGTTTGGAGGCTTATCTAGATAATGGATGGGAACATGCTCTGTAAATGGCCAAGTTCCCTACAAATGTGGACGCTGACAATGATTATTCAGTGTACAGCTGCAGCAGGAGAGCCACCTGGATTAGCACCAGGAAATCCACTTCAAGACCAAGGAGGAAGGAGCCCCCTGCTGGCCCTTGGGGGCTCAGAAAGGCAGTGCACACCCATGGGGTGGGCCTGCTAGTGAGGCACAGAGCCCAACTAAGGGGCCAGCTGGCAGGGAACAGCATTATCAGTGTCAGCGGGAACCAAGGGGTAGGTGTTGAAAGCTGGGATCGGCTGGGTTAAGTTACCTAAAACTCTCCAAGGCTAGACGCTCTGATCATCCATCAATCAAACCTGGTCAGAACCCAAGACTTGGAAGGGGTCGGGATAGGAGACAGCAGGGGTGACTTGCACGAGAGGACTCATAAAGGGAGACAAACGAGGCTAGTCCATGAGCTATTCTAGCCATGTTTTCCCTGAGTGAATAAATCCCCTGAAGGTATCCTGGGTCTTTTGTGCCAAGTACACTTTATGGCTCAAGGAAAACATTAAAAGTTTCTTTCTCTCCATTTCCTTGTTAATCCCTGCCATTAAATTCAAGAACACTGTGTGTGGATATCAGGTCCACAAGTCAGTTCATCCGTTCATTCATTGATTCTTTCAGTAAATGTTTATGTAAATGAGCTCCTACTAAGTGCCAGGGGCCATACTAGGCACTGGAAATATAATACTAAACAAAGCAGAATTCCTGGCAACATTTTAGGGGGAAATACAGACAAAAAGATCAAGTAACTGGGCCCCTCAGAGGAGAGTGTGGGTCTCAGACATATATCTCTCTACTGTATGAAGTGTATGGCTGTTAGCATAACTGAAGCCATCTTGGGCCGTTAACAGTCTCTCCTGCTCTTCTGCTGACCCTGCCAGGGACTGTAATGTAAAGTGAATCACTTCTCTGTCATCGAGGGCTTTGTAGTTAATACATATTGTTTAATAATCATTAGAACCTGGTGACCTCTCCTCTATGCCCTGTTAGTCCCTAATGACGAAAACCTTCACTGACGTATTCCTGATGCCCATGAAACTCATTACCCGTTCGTAAGTCTTGACATAGAAAGGCACGTCCTTCTTCCAAGTACCTACCCCCATACTCTAGGTTAATATAAAATTGTCCCAATGGCCCCTCGGTGGCACGGAGTACAGTTGTGAATGCTTCTGGATTGTTGTGGACACAATCGTGATCCCATCCTGTGAGTAAGTTACCCCATAATAACTGATCCATTGATTATATGGAGTCGCCTGCCTCACTTTTTTCAGTCTCAAGATGCCTTCTTAGTTCAGTGGGCCTATGCGTTCCCTCCATCCTCTGACATGAAGATATATAAAGAATACCTGCAACTCAATAATAAAGAGACAACCCGCTTTATAAAAATGGGCAAAAGATTTGAACAGTCACTTCACAAAGGAAGATGCACAAATGGCCCATAAGCACATGAAGAAGGGCTCAATGTCACTAGTCATGAGAGAAATGCAAATTAAAACCAAAATGAGACACTACTGATAACATCTAAAGTCAGCAAGGATGGGCTCTCATACGTTTTTGTTTGTTTTTCAATTTTAATTTAATTTTATTTTTATTTATTTACTTATTTTTGGTTGCATTGGGTCTTCGTTGCTGTGTGTGGGCTTTCTCTAGTTGCATCGAGCCGGGCCTACTCTTCGTTGTGGTGCGCGGGCTTCTCACTGCAGTGGCTTCCCTTGTTGCAAAGCACAGGCTCTAGGTGCGTGGGCTTCAGTTGTTGCAGCACGCCAGCTCAGTAGTTGTGGCTCACGGGCTCTAGAGCGCAGGCTCAGTAGTTGGTGGTGCACGGGCTTAGTTGCTCCGTGGCATGTGGGATCTTCCCGGACCAGGGCTAGAACCCATGTCCCCTGCATTGGCAGGTGGATTTTTAACCACTGCGCCACCAGGGAAGCCCATGTGCTCTCATATGTTGATAGTGGAGGTGTAAAGTGGTCCAACCATCTCAGAAAAAAACCTGGCAGTTTCTTGTAAAGCTGAACATTTACCTCCCTTAGGACTCAGCAATTGCATTCATAGACATTAACTCAAGAGAAATGAAAACTTATACCCACAAAAGGACTCGTACAAGAATATGATTAGCAACTTTTTTGGACAAAAACTGTAAATAACCAAGGGTCCATCAAATAGGAAAATAGACAACAACAACAAAACAAAACACCCAGATTACAGAATACTCTTCTAACGGAATACTAATCAGCAATAAAAAGGAATGAGCTACTGATATATGCAATGAGGATGATAATAAATGAAAACATTTTGCTGAGTCAAAGAAGTCTTACCCAAAAAAACTACATGTATTCCATTTATATGACATCCCCCATCAGGGAAAACTAATTTGCAAAGTCAGAACAGCAGTTGCCTCTGGGTGATGGCAATGCTGTACGTCCTGATAACAGTTTGAGGTACATAGGTGTTTGCATCTGCCGGAACTCAGGGAATGTACACTTAAGATGGGTATTTCGTTACATGTAAATTTTACCACATGCAAAAAAAGAACCATTAAAAAAAAAAACTAAGCAAATACGAAAATACCTAATAAGATTCAGATGGTGGGGGACTTCCCTGGTGGTGCAGTGGTTAAGAATCTACCTGCCATGCAGGGGACATGGGTTCGATCCCTGGTCTGGTAAGATCCCACATGCCGTGGAGCAACTAAGCCCATGCCCCACAACTACTAAGCCTGCACTCTAGAGCCCACGAGCCGCAACTAATGAGCTCGTGTGCCACAACTACTGAAGCCCGTGAGCCTAGAGCCTGTGCTCCGCAACAAGAGAAGCCACTGAAATGAGAAGCTCCCCACCCCCAGCAACTAGGGAAAGCCTGCAAGCAGCAACAAAGACCCAATGCAGCCTAAAAAATGAAAAAAGATTCAGATGGTGGAATGATATTGTTCAGCACAGCTGCGTTTGTGGAAGAGGGCTCGGATCCCATCACAGCGCGTTTGACTTAAGGGGCTGCTGCCCACCTGTGCACGTGAATGCCCACCGGTGCTTAATTTGTCCACAGAGATGGGTTTTTTTCCTCTCTTTTGGCTGTTCGTTCTCCCTAGAGGCTGAGATCCAGAATAAACTCCAGGCTTTGCTAGTCTTCTGTGGAAACTTTGTTATCATCTTGTTAATTGCCTCCCCAACAAGCACTTGGTTTTCCAAAAACATCAGAGTCCACAGGAAGGAACGACTCTCTTACAGTATGTAATAGTTAATCTCTGAACTTTTGGTTTTTATTAACTGCATCTTAATCATGGGTGTTTGTCCAGATTTTCTATCACTCCAACAATGTTTTAAACAAACAAATGAAATCTTTTCAGATGGCCAGGTACTGGGGCTTTTTTGTTTGTTTCGGGAAGATATTTTGCTTCTTATTTATCTCAAATTTACCCTTGATTTTCTCCAAAAGGCAAACAAATAAAATAGAAGCAGATGTTTTGAAGGATATTTGAACTGCAAAGGGGTGAGGCAGCGAAAACTGTTCTTTTCCTTGTTGAAACCCTTCCTTCCTTCTTAAGAGTATATGGTGTTCTAAGCTTCGGAAAGAAAGTGGCTGTCAGAAAAAGGATTCTCTCTATGGAAAGCAAAGCACATGTTAAAGAACAAATGCCTCCCTGTGAGTAGCAAAGGAGCAGAGACGTCCTCGGCACCTCGTCTAACACTGACACTTAACCGGAAGTGGCCCAGAAACCACAAAGTTGGTGGCATACTTCTATTCTGGGTTCCTAAGGGAAAAAAATGCAAAAATCCCTAGCTTCTTCCAGGTCACTGACCCAGAAAAACTCCCAGGAGTCACATGAGGATGGGTTTTGGCGTCAAGCAAATCGGGGTTTGAAACCCTCTTCCTAACCTACTTGCTCAGTGACCCTGGGCAAGTGATAAACATCGTCAATCCTCCATTTCCTGTTCTGTAAAATGGGGCTAAGAATAGTTTCCTCATAGGGCTGCTGAATGGATTAAATAATTTTCTATATAAAGTATCAAAGAAAATACATGACAAGGTAAGCTGTTGAGGCTTATGAGGCCCAGGAGGCATTAATCTACTCCGGAGACATCATGGTAGTTTGAGGCCTAAGTCACCCAGATTTAGAAGTGTTCTAAGGCTTAGGTCCACTCTAAGGAAAGTCTGGGGAGGTGTGGGGTGGGGGGGGTCATGATCAAGTCAGACAATGGATAGGAAAGCAATTTTGTAGGGATGAAGCACACACACACACACACATGCACACGCACGCACGCACAGGAGCAGAGGAGGATGTTGTTGCCGTTCTGATTATCATCTTCTTTGACTCAAAGCCCAGCCAGTAACATGCCTCTCCAAGGTGCACCAGTTTGAAGCCTCCTTGTTCTACCCACCCCACACTAACTGCTCTCCTGCTGGCTGTCTCAGTCATGAATGCTTAGTCACTGGCATGAGGATGGCCTTTGCCCCAGGTTAGCCTCATGAGCTAGTAAAGATGGGACTTGATCACCCAGCCCAGGGTTGCAGTGAGTATCTCTGCCAGATCTACCCCTCACTCCCATCGGAGATGCTTAAAGGGGAGTATGAAGGAGCTTCTGGAACTCAGGGTGGGATAGGCTAGGTCACGGCAGGCCTTGGTTTTGCATGACTAGAAGAAAAGATGCTACATGGGGAAAAGACTTCAAATGATTTCACGGCAGGGCGGGGCACCCTTGGAGCAAAATCAGAGCCTGTGCTACAGTGAGTAGGCTTATGAAAGAGAGGGCGCTGGAGGAAAGAGGAAGCTGGAAAGCGCAGGTGAGTTTACGAGTTCCTCAGTGCTCAAAGGTTTTTGATGTGTGCCTAATGTCTTCAATCAAAAACAAGTAAGTGGGACTTCCCTGGTGGCGCAGTGATTAAGAATCCGCCTGCCAATGCAGGGAACACGGGTTCGAGCCCTGATCCGAGAAGATCCCACATGCCGCGGAGCAACTAAGCCTGTGCACCACAACTACTAAGCCTGCGCTCTAGAGCCTGCGAGCCACAACTACTGAAGCCTGCATGCTCCACAACAAGAGAAGCCACCACAATGAGAAGTCCACGCGCCGTAACGAAGAGTATGCTCGCCACAACTAGAGAAAGCCTGCGGGCAACAACGAAGACCCAACGCAGCCAAAAATAAATTAATTAATTAAAATAAACAAACAAACAAGTAAGTGGATTTGAATTCCCTCTACATCCTCCTGCCTCCCCCTCAGTGCAAAGAAATCCACTTTCCTTCTCTAATGACAACTCTGCTGTTGCCTTTGAACTTGGCCTCACTGCTGTTGGGCTATGGTTTCATTGCTGTCTTGCTAATTAAAAGTGTCCCAAACCTCCCTGACCTCGGTGTGCAGTTTGAAGATTCATTTAAAGGTTTGCTTGCAGAAAGCAGCAACCTCAGTAATCACCCTCTCAGGCTCATGGTAGGAGCTTCACTCTCACAGGCATTATGTCACTTATTGTTCAAAGCCCGGGAGCTGAGGAAACTGTGCATTGTGACCCATTTGCAGATCCTCAAACTACCGGCTGAAGTCCCACACCTGCATGACACAGAACACACCGCCAGGCTTCCTGACTCCAAGTGCAGGTCTTACTCCTGCCCAGACAGAACTCCTTGTTTCCAGTCCCAGCTGTGGGACCTCTGTGTCACAGCTTCCTCATTGAGGACTAAATGATATCACGCATATCATGGCTTTTGATACTACATAAAAATGTAAATAATCAAAAGATCATTCTTACTTCATTTTCATTACTTAACCTGAGTAGCTTCAAATGTTTTACCATTACAAATATCTATTTATATTTATTTCCTTTCAGAGTATTTCCTTGGGGTCTATAGCCCAAAGTGAAACAACTGAGTATGAAAAGTTATAAACTTTCGTTAAGTCTTATTATGTATTGCCAGTTCATTTTCCAGAAAGACAGAGCCAAGTTACCAGGCTACCACAATATACCTGTTTCTAAATATTCCAACTAACTTGTTATGTTTGCAGTTTTAATGTTTTTTCCCCCCTAGATTACTTCGTACCTATTTAGTTACTAGTAAGAATATGTATTTTTCCATGTTGTAAGTTACTTATGATATTTGTGTGTTTGTCTCTTTTGGTATTAAGTAAGGACAATCTAGGCAATGACCTCATCCACTTTTCAAAAATGTATTGTGGGCGGATTCCCTGGCAGTCCAGTGGTTAGGACTCTGAGCTTCCACTGCAGGGGGCATGGGTTCCATCCCTGGTTGGGGAACTAAGATCCTGTATGCTGTGTGGTGCAGCCAAAAGCATATTGGTACTTTTTTCTGTATTTTGTATAGTAAAAATTTTATTAATTATAATATACACTTTTTGTTCACTTTCCTTTTGATATACACTTTATTACATAGCACATATATTATATGTAATATGTTATATCATATTAAAAGGTATTTTAAGAATATATAAAAATATTCCTGTTGTCTTTGATGTCTTCCATTTGATCATTCATCATAGCTGAGCCAAATATGTTCTTTAGACCCCTATTTTGATATGATTAAACTATGATTAAACTATTCTATCTATTTGGATACATCTGACATTTTAATAATGTGTCATGTGCTTACATGGGTCAATTTTATTTCTTTTCCATCATTATTATCCAGTGATCTCAAAATATGTTATAATTCATTTCCCTATTACTTTGAAAATCTTTTAGTAGTTTGAATCTATTTGTAGAATTCTTATATATTTATAATTCTTATGTATTTATAAGTTATGTATTCTTACGTATTTCTACAGAATTTTTCTACTTTTAGTGTGGACACCTATGGTACTGATAGTTGTTGCTCTGTAATATGTTTTAAAATTCTGAAGATAAAAAGCTCTTTCTTGGGAATTCCCTGGCAGTCCAGTGGTTAGAACTGAGTGCTTTCACTGCCGGGGCCCGGGTTCGATCTCTGGTCAGGGAACTAAGATCCCGCCAAGTTATGTGGCAAAAAAAAAAAAAAGCTCCTTCTTTAAAAATGTTTTTTTCAACTTTAGTTTAAAACACATTTTTCCATGGAAATAAAATTAGTCAAGTCTTGTTGAGAACATGCAACGCCTCACTATGATTTCCCCTGCTAGTCTCGCTAATTCTCAAAGAACCTCAACATCATAATACAGAAAAAGGAATCATTACCTAAAGATGTTCATAATAATATTATTTAAAATAGAAGCCATCAAAATTTCCATCAATTAAATAGCTTATGGCATATCCATATGCGGAATGTGTACATCTGTATTTACTGACCTCAGACTATATCATGCTGTACGCCCAAATGCGGAAACAGGTTACAGAGGAAATAACATTAATCCCATTCTAAATCATATATATCTATATGCCGGACCCAGTGAACCCAGGAGCCCGGGCGCCAACACCACCCCCTTGTCGCCCTCTTGACGCCCCCCAACGCCGCGGGGACAGAGAGAGGCCTGCGCCACGAGGGGTACAATTGTTAGGAGTTGCCAATCGGGCAGGGAGCACACTGGGCAGACCAGGCAGGATCCCTGCTCTGGCCTGACATCATATTTGACGTAACAACCACGTTATGTCACCTCCCATTCACCGTGAGAAAAACACCACGCCAACTCCAAGAAAGGGGCATTCTACCAAATACCTGATCAGTACTCCTCCAAAGCGTGAAGGTCATCAAAAACAACGACAGTCTGAGAAGCTGTCACTGTCAAGAGGAGCTTAAGGAGACATGACAACTAAATGCAATGTGGGATGGGATCCTGGAACAGAAAAAAATATTTGATAAAAATTAAGGAAATCTGAAAAAAGTATGTACTTCAGTTAATGATAATGTGTCTTCAGTTCCTTAATTGTAACAAATGTGCCACACTAAAGTTAGTAACAGTGTAACCTAAGTGCAGGATACATGGGAATTCTGTATCATCTTCTCAATTGTTTCCATAAATCTAAAACTGTTCTAAAAAATAAAGTCTATTTTTTAAGAGTGCATTTTTACAAGATTTGGCAATAAATAAAATACTTTATAATCACCTTGGCTTCTGCACTGCTGGATTCTTTATCTTCCTGATCATATTTCTTAAAATCACTGACTCTATTATTTTACTTCTAATTTAAGGATTAAAATTACTTGGAGTTATTTGAGAAATCCTTTTATAAGCACACCATGGAGTAAAGAGGAAGGACAGAAAGATAAATAGATAAGACATTGATAAGAGTTAAACACATAGATAAGTTGTGACATACCCACATTGTTTATGGCGACATTCTAAAATATTACAAGAAAGAAAGATTTTGGTTTTAGAGGAAACTGGTGAAACCTAGCAGTGCCCCCTTCTGAGCCCCTTTTGTCCCTCCAAAATGGAGGTGAATTAATTCTCTTTCAGCCTCTTTCAGCCCTCCTTATGTCCCCAAACCTCCTGTTATGACACATGCAGCCCTTAATCTTCCATATGGAGGGATGTGAGTAAATAACATAAAAAAGGAGGAGGAAAAAGGAGATCTGAAACTCCTTAGGGGAGAAAAAAAAACCCTCAAAATGGCTGTTTTTTGCTTCAGAAGCAGGAAAGTGGAAGTGAAGCTATTAGATGAAGTTTATTGCAGGGTAAAAGAGTTAATATTTTTGGACCAAAGAATCCGGAAGTTGCAACTGTCCTAGAGTGGACTCAGGATGGAGAAATATGTGGCTGGAAGTTGGGGGTGTATGTGTGTGGAGTTCCTTCTCAGGACCCCCAGGAGAGGGGTTCACACACCCACAGATGCTCACAAATCTTCACACCTGGACCCAAAAGCCTCCTTCAGCGATTTGGGTGGGGACAGCTCACACCTGCACTGAGAAGCAGGTGGAAAGATGGTGAGTGAGGACAGGGGAAGTTTAGATTCCATGGTTATACCGGGGGTAGCAATATTCCTGGCACATTAGACTGACAGTTTTAAAAAACCATTTCCTGATGGAGAAAGGTTCTTTTTTTTTTTTTTGCGGTACGCGGGCCTCTCACAGTTGTGGCCTCTCCCGTTGCGGAGCACAGGCTCCGGACGCGCAGGCTCAGCGGCCATGGCTCACGGGCGCAGACGCTCCGCGGCATGTGGGATCTTCCCGGACCGGGGCACGAACCCGTGTCCCCTGCCTCGGCAGGCGGACTCTCAACCACTGCGCCACCAGGGAAGCCTGAGAAAGGTTCTTGATGAAACTTTTCCAAGGCCTGCATAATTCATTTCCAAGCTAATCTCTGGAATATGACTTGTTCTTAAAATGACTCTGAGGGCTTATAGGAGCCACTGCTCTCATTCCTCTCTAATTATGTATCATCCATCTACAGGTCCTGTTTTTCTTCATAGTATCTATCTCTCATATAAGGATCTTACTTCCAGTTTCCACTGTTCACACCCTGACCTAGACCCTTACCATGACTTCCACTTTAGTGCTCAGGCCTATTTCCCCATTACGTGGTGAGCAGGCTTCCAGATGGTCTTCAGTCTTAGTCCAGAACCAGCGGCCTCATCTGTGTCACCCTCTCCAACAGAACTTGCTCCAGGTCCTCCTGGCTTGCTTCTCATATATAATCACATTTCACTCCTCAGCCCTCCGGATGCTATGAACTCCTTCTCCAGCTCTGACCTTTGCTTGTCTTCTTGACCATAATTTGGAGTCTCCTCTTGGCTGGACTGCCCTCCACTGCCATGAATAACTATCCCCGTGGCTTGGCCCGGCTTTTTGTTTTGTTTTTTTTTTTGGCGGTATGCGGACCTCTCACTGCTGTGGCCTCTCCCGTTGCGGAGCACAGGCTCCGGACGCGCAGGCTCAGCGGCCATGGCTCACGGGCCCAGCCGCTCCGCGGCATGTGGGATCTTCCCGGACCGGGGCACGAACCCGTGTCCCCTGCATCGGCAGGCGGACTCTCAACCACTGCGCCACCAGGGAAGCCCTGGCCCGGCTTTTTGAACCTTATTCCTCAGCACTGTCCCCCGTGAATCTTGCTCGTCCTGGTCTCCCCAAGGTTGTAAAGCATTCATCACATCCATCCCTTGGCTCAGAACCCCTTTAATAATCTTTAGTTCTCTCACTTCCTCTTCCAACTGACAATCAGACAAATTTTCTAAAACGCCTTTTAATCATGTTATTTTTGTACGCAGAACTTTCAATGGTTCCCCATTGAATGAAGTCCTTACACAGAATAAAGTCCTAATTCTTAGATTGGAATTTAAGGCCCTTCATTTGCAGGCTCCAGCGACCATTTTGATAACCTTTTCTACTCTCGGCTGCAGAACTTCTATTCCAAGCAGGAGGTTTTGAACACAGCTCATTCTGGCTTTGCACCTTTTCTCATTCAGCCCATCCTATCTGGAAGAATCTCTTCACACCCTCCACCTAACCACACACTGCCTGTTCTTCAAGCAGCACAGGGTGTTTCCTGGTGGCCTATTGGTTAGGATCCTGGGCTTTCATTGCCATGGCCCGGGTTCAACCCCAGGTCAGGGAACTGAGATCCTGGAAGCCGCATGGTGTGGCCAAAATAAACAAGCAGCACAAACCCCGTGTTCAAAATACCTTCCTTGATGCCTCTCTGCTGAACTCCTGTCCCCATTAGATCCTGGATATTTTAGACTTATATCTAATGTTTTATAGACTTAGAGACTTGTATTTTAGACTTCACTGTCAACCCTACATGGTGGGGGCCGTAGCTTATACAGCTTTGATTTCCCAACAGGGCACAGCTAAGAGGAAATAATATAGATTTTGAGGCTGGACAGTTTAGAGTCAATTCAACTTCTGACTCCACTAAAACCTTGAATGAGTTAAGTCTAACCTCTCTAAGTCTCCCCAAATTGTGGGATTATAATTCTTGTTAACTGCTGCAAGGATTAAAAAGAGCAAGCAAATGTGACATAGCTGGACTTCATTAAGTATTCAGTAAACACTTGTTGAATGAATAATAGAAGTTTAATAAATATTTTGCTGGCTGATTGACAGATGTGGATATCCTTAAACAAACTCTGGTCCTCATCCGCACATATGCTTTAGTATCACTACTCAATAAAATGACATATTCTAAACTGTGGTTACAGCCACCTTTATGGCTAAGAAGATTACCCCCTTCTTTTTTTTTTTAATAGATCTTTACCGGAGTATAATTGCTTCACGATACTGTGTTAGTTTCTGTCGTACACCAAAGTGAATCAGCCATATGCATACACATGTCCCCATATCCTCTCCCTCTTGAGCCTCCCTCCCACCCTCCCTATCCCACCCCTCTAGGTCATCACAAAGCACCGAGCTGATTTCCCTGTGCTCTGCAGCTGCTTCCCACTAGCTATCTATTTTACATTCGGTAGTGTATATATGTCGATGCTACTCTCACTTCACCCCAGCTTCTCCCTCCCACTCCGTATCGTCAAGTCAATTCTCTATGTCTACATCTTTATTCCTGCCCTGCAACTAGGTTCATCAGTAACATTTTTTTTTTTTTAGATTCCATATATATGCATTAGCATACAGTATTTGTTTTTCTCCTTCTGACTTACTTCACTCTGTATGACAGACTCTAGGTCCCTCCACCTCACTACAAATAATTCAATTTCATTCCTTTTTATGGCTGAGTAATATTCCGTTGTATATATGTGCCACATCTTCTTTATCCATTCATCTGTCGATGGACACTTAGGTTGGTTCCATGTCCTGGCTATTGTAAATAGTGCTGCAATGAACATTGTGGTACATGTCTCTTTCTGAATTATGGTTTTCTCAGGGTATATGCCCAATAGTGGGATTGCCAGGTCATATGGTAGTTCTATTTTTAGTTTTTTAAGGAACCTCCATACTGTTTCCCATAGTGGTTGTATCAATTTATATTCCCACCAACATTGCAGGAGGCTTCCCTTTTCTCCACACCCTTTCTAGCATTTATTGTTTCTAGATTTTTTGATAATGGCCATTCTGACTGGTGTGAGGTGATACCTCATTGTGGTTTTGATTTGCATTTCTCTAATAATTAGTGATGTTGAGCATCTTTTCATGCGCCTCTTGGCCATCTGTATGTCTTCCTTGGTGAAATGTCTGTTTAGGTCTTCTGCCCATTTTTTAATTGGATTTTTTTTTTTTTTTGATATTGAGCACCATGAGCTGTTTGTATATTTTGGAGATTAACCCTTTGTCTGTTGTTTCATTTGCAAATATTTTCTCCCATCTGAAGGTTGTCTTTTTGTCTTGTTTATGGTTTCCTTTGCTGTGCAAAAGCTTTTAAGTTTAATTAAGTCCCATTTGTTTATTTTTGTTTTTATTTCCATTACTGTAGGAGGTGGGTCAAAAAAGATCTTGCTGTGGTTTATGTCAGAGTGTTTTTCCTATGTTTTCCTCTAAGAGTTTTATAGTGGCCGGTCTTAATTTAGGTCTTTAATCCATTTGGAGTTTATTTTTGTGTATGGTGTTAGGTAGTGTTTTAATTTCATTCTTTTACATGTAGCTGTCCAGTTTTCCTAGCACCACTTATTGAAGAGGCTGTCTTTTCTCCATTGTATGTTCTTGCCTCCTTTGTCGTAAATTAGGTGACCATATGTGCATGGGTTTATCTCTGGGCATTCTATCCTGTACCATTGATTTACATTTCTGTTTTTGTGCCAGTACTGTACTGTCTTCATTACTGTAGCTTTGTAGTATAGTCAGAAGTCAGGTAGCCTGATTCCTCCAACACCATTTTTCTTTCTCAAGATTGCTTTGGCTATTCAGTGTCTTTTGTGTTTCCATATGAATTGTAAGATTTTTTGTTCTAATTCTGTGAAGAATGCCATTCGTAGTTTGATAGGGATTGCACTGAATCTGTAGATTGCTTTGGGTAGTACAGTCATTTTCACAGTATTGATTCTTCTCCATCTGTTTATGTCATCTTTGATTCCTTTCATCAGTGTTTTATAGTTTTCTGAGTACAAGTCTTTCACTTCCTTAGGCAGGTTTATTCCTGGGTATTTTATTCTTTTTGTTGCGATGGTAAATGGGATTGTTTCCTTAATTTCTCTTTCTGATTTTTCATCATTAGTGTATAGGAATGCCAGAGATTTCTGTGCATTAATTTTGTATCCTGCAGAAGGTTACCCCCTTCTTAAAGTGAGACCTGCCATGTCCTAAGTCTTCTCACAGCCATCACTACAGAAAACAGCCAAAGCAGTCCAAACCTTATAATAAACAGAACTCCCATTCACAAATGCATTTGTAAAATATTCTTTGAAATTTGCATCAAGGAACTGTGTATAACAATTTGTGATTGTAGTTCTGGTGAGTTTCCCATATTCTTTAAGAATCAATTAAGCTGATGGGACCTAACATATTTCAGTTAGTGCTGAAATCTAAGTCATTAACACTTAAATCCAATAGAATACAGAACTGGACACTTATTTAATGCATTGCTTGAATAAGTTAAATGAACCACATCCTCTATGAGCACATCCTCACATGGATTATTTCACTGTTTTTTCCTTCACAAATATAACATAAACAACCCAGAGACAGGCAACTAAAATGTATATTATTGTGAACTAAAAGAGCCCATCAGCTTGAAATGGCCTGAAATCACCATTATGAAAAGTTTACATCAAAAGGCTGTTATATGGAAACATTGTTTACTCTCTGTTCAAAAAAAATCAGATTAAAAATTCATCTGCTACATTGCCTATATTCTTGGTTCACAGTGAGGCAGATTCCTAAGGATAAGAAAGGTCACTTAAACCCATCAAGCTCTGGAGTAAACCGACTCATAGAACGCTCGTGTGGTCATATCTGCCCAGCTCAAAGACTTCTTTTTATGTGTAATATTTTCATGATGCAATTAAGAGAACTCAGGAAAAGGAAATAAGATCAGAAGGCAGTCTTCCATTTGATCATTAAGAACGGACCCAGAAACAAAGACCTACTTATAGCACAGGGAAGTATACTCACCTAAATGGGAAAAGAATCTGAAAAAGATTATATATATCACTTTGCTGTACCCCTGAAACTAACACAACATTGTAAATCAACTATACTTCAATTAAAAACAAAAAAGAGTGGACCCAGAGAAGGCTTCTGCCTCTGTAAAGAAGCACAAAGCAAAGGGCAATTGTGAAAGAACCAGATTAATGCCTTTCTCAAGACTCACTGTCATTATTAGGAGTAAAGGGCTCTAATCCATTGCAATATGACTTCTGTGCCCCGCAGTAGGTTCAAACAGATTAAATTACTGCATGTAAATTGTTTAAAACAGCGCCTAATCAGTAATCACCATAACGATCGGCACTGACAAGATCTTCAGTGTTCATCTGACTTGATCTCTTTCCCCTGCATACTCTACTTAGTGAGTCTGCCTGGGCACAGCTACAGACTCAGCCTCCCCAACTACTCTCCCCAGACATCGCTGCTTGTACTGCATTGACCCAAGTGCAACCAATGCACGGGCTGAATCAGTGAGGTTCTCTTAAGAATTTAAGCTATACAAAACACCCAGTCAGTTACCTACTCAGTCCTTAGATTGGAGATTCATGTAGAACCTGTACTAGAGTTGCCAAATCAAGGCACTGGGAGCAGAAACTGAGAGGCCACGAATCCGTAAAACAATGTCTCCCTTCCATTTTATCCCACTGACCACTCTTTTCTGGAAAACTCCCTCTTTCCTTAGCTTCCAAGATATTATTCTATCCCTGTGCCTTTCTGCCTTCTCACGTCTCCTCCAGAGGCTCCTTCACACACGCCTCCTCCGCATCCCTTAGATATCAGGGTTCTTCTCCAGCGCCCTTCCACTCTTCCCCTACACATCCCTTAGTGACTCTCACCTGTTCCCAAGGCTTTGTCTACTATTAATATGTATGGAGTGCAAAATCTCTATCTTCAAATATCAATATCTATCTATCTATCTATATTTATTTATTTATTTATTTTTTGCGGTACGCGGGCCTCTCACTGCTGTGGCCTCTCCCGTTGCGGAGCACTGGCTCCGGATGCGCAGGCTCAGCGGCCATGGCTCACGGGCCCAGCCGCTCCGTGGCATGTGGGATCTTCCGGGACCGGGGCACGAACCCGTGTCCCCTGCATCAGCAGGTGGACTCTCAACCACTGCGCCACCAGGGAAGCCCCAAATATCAATATTTAAATGCCTAGCAGGTATAGTCACCCAGAGCCACTGAAACTCAGCATCGACAAGAAGTCATTTTCTTGTCATCACCCCTTACTCCTCTTCCCATATTCCTCATCATTTGTAATGGCCCACAAATCTATCTATTATTTAAGCTAGGAGACATCCTACTGCACCCTCCCTCATTAAAAAAAAAATCAATCTATCACTGAGTCCTGTCAATTTTAGCTAAGAGATACCTCTCGAATCATCTCACTGTTGTTAGCTAATCACTCACGAGAACCTCCCTGACAGCCTTCAAACTGGACTCCTCATCTCTCTCAAGCTATTCTCTCCTTTGCCACCAGAGTAAAATTCTCTTGCTTAAAATCCTTTGGCTTCTATGGTAAAGTCCAGAGACGTCAATTTGGTGCCATGACCTCCTTGTCCAGCTTTATCTACTGCCCTTCGTGGCCTTGAACCCCATGCACCAGTCCAGAACAAGCCCCCACCACGCCGTTCTTCTGTGCTTTCACCCACATTTTCCTTGCTTGGAGTGCCCTTCTCTCGATTTGTCTCTTACTCACTCACGAAGGTGTGGCGTAAACATTGCTGTGAGCCTTTGGCTAATTTCCCCACCCACAGACAGACTTAGCTTCTTCCTCTGACCCCACAGTATCCTGTTTCTACTGATAGTTCATTTCCCAAACTTACTTAAGACTCTGATGTAAGACTCTGAGAGGGTATTTGTTAAAAACACAGATTCCCAGGACTCTCCCCAAGAGATTCTGATTCATTTGGTCTGGGGTAGGGCCCAGGAACCTGTAGTTGTTTCGAAAGTGCCTCAGGTGACTTTAATGCTCAGGCAAATCTAGGAGACACTAACGATACTAGAGAACTTATGTTAATTATGGTCACAGTAGTCCCCCCTGATTTGCAGGGAATACATTCCAAGACCCCCAGTGAATGCCTGAAACAGCAGATAGTACTGAACCCTACACATACTATGTGTTTTCCTATATTAATTGGCAGGTAGCTTTTACTGCATGGACATGCTGGACAAAGGAATGACTCACATCCTAGACGGGACGGAGCGGGACAGTGGAAGATTTTACCATGCTACTCAGAACAGTGCACGGTTTAAAACTCGTAACTTGTTTATTTCTGGAATTTTCCATGTAATATTTTCACACGATGGTTCAACTCGGGAAACTGAAACTGCGGAAAGTGAAACAGCGGATAAGGAGGGACTATTGTATTTACTGACATGTCTGTCCACTTCACCAGATTGGGAACTTGCCAGTCTGCTCTATCCACATTTGTCTTGGAATCCATGTACCTAGAATATCATAGGAGTTTAGAATTTACTGAATGAATGTTAAGTATGTTTACTCAAACTAATTTTTCATTCCCAGGATAGTTCACAAAATTTGATTCGTTATCCAAATGTGTATTATGGGCGAAGGTAGAGGGCCAGGGGCTGAGATAGACTTGGAAGAACATGGCTGCGCAGGTGGTAAGATTGGGTGATAAGAATGTCAAACATTTTTTCAAAATCTTGGCTGAGTTACAGATTTGGAGGCAGCCAAACCTGTTAGTATTGTCTGATGAATTTAACAATATGAATAAAACTCACAGTGCAGAAAGACAGAAACTCTTGCTCCCACCCTCAACTGGATGTATATTCCCTTAAAGAAGCAGAACGGCATAAAGGTTAACATGGGTTCCACGTCAGAGTGACTGGTAGGGCCTCCTGGTTCTTCTCGTGCCAGCTGCGTGCCCTTGAGCAAATTACTTAACCATTCCATTCCTTCTTTTGTAGAATTGTTTTCATAACATTTTCTGCCTTAGTGAAGTTGTATGAGGATTAAATAAGAAAATGTACATAAAACAGCACAGGGCCTGGCCAGTAGTTAAGCCCTCACTAAATGTTAGCTAAAATGAGACAAATAGTTGTTACTAATGATAATTAAAATAGTTCACTTACTAGTAAAATAATTATAATAATAATTAAGTGGATGATGATACTTCAAATTATGAAGACTGCCCCAGTGCTTCCCTCTGTTCAGTCTTCCCTGAAACATGTAGTGTAGAAAGAAATATGATTTCCCTCAAAACTCCAGGGCATTCTCCTTCACTTTCCAGCTGTGAAACCTCCTCATGCCCTGCTCTTTCGAACTCAGCACAGAGCAAACCATGCATGGCCATCTTATCTAGGTGCAGAATGCGCAGCTGTGTCTATTGACAGAAGCATAGACAAAAACAGTGCCAGGAATCAGTCCCTTACCTGTCACAGAAACCTTAGAGTTTCTAAAGCTGCACCTGAGCTTCACAAAACACAGCAGACTATGGCTTGTCTCTGCGTGTCTATTTCACAGATGGCAAAACTGAGGTTCAAAACTGTGAGGTTCAAAGTGTTTTACCCAAGGTCATAACAGCTGGTCACTCAGGGTCTCAAATCCAAGTCTTCTTATTCCAAGTCGAGCAATCTTTGGGGATCTTAAAAGCACAGTTTAGAAATAAGACCACAGGGGGCAAATAAGTTGTTGGAAGTTACCATGGCTTCTTGGTAAAGATGTGTTTGGGGCTGGCTGACAAAGCACGAGAATGCATAAATGCTGCCTAGAAGAAGCCTTCCCTACCCCACACCCCAGAGGATACAGTCTGGGCTCTAGAAGATGTGCATCTTGCTTATCTCATTACATATAGTCCTGACCTCCACTCCTTTCTACTTAGATCTGGCTCCTAGAAATCACCTGGGCCCTTCCCCAGATCCATTCCTGGGCTCCCTCCTCTGCAGGGAGTTTGTTCATTCTAAGACTTAGAAATCACCTTTGCTCCCCTGGTTTGACTCCTTCCCACCTGCCAGCTCTGACACAGTTCAGTGATCAGGCCTCCTCCGTGGCACCTCCTGCGTCTTTTCCTCTCATCGCTCACACTCTCCATTTTCATACTCTACACACAGGTGTCAGTCTGAATCCCTGAAGTTCCCCTCAGAGTTTAAGCTGTCTCTTGCTTCTGGGCCGATGCAATGCCATACTCTTTTTTATTATTTAGTTGTTAAATAAGTAATAGCTACATGACTCACAAACTTTCAATATATACATACAAAAAGGTATACAGAAGAGTCTTGCTTTCACGCCCATCACCCATTTGCCCCATCTCCACCCTCCCTACCTCTGAAAACGTGTAAGCACTTTTATTAGTTTCTTGTATATCCTGTCAGTTTATTTATACAAATAGAAGTAAATTTTAAAACATGTATACACTATTTGTTTAACCCTTCTTTCCACACTATTACACACCTTGCTGTTTCAGATCTATGTTGGCAGATCTTTCCACATCGATGCAGAGTTTTCTTATTCATTTTATGCCTGCATATTGTTCCATTGTATGGATATACCATAATTTATTTAACTAGCTCTCTTTTAATAGAAATTTCAAAGGCTTCCAACTTTGTACCACTACAAACAATGCAATAATGAATTACCTTGATTTCTCACTTGTGAATATATGTCTATGAGAGTAATTCTTAGAAGTGAGATTACTAGGTCAATCAGTATGGGCGTTTGTGCTATTGATCCATATAATCAAATCACTCTCTACAGATTATACCAATCTATACTTTCACCAGCAATACATGGGAGTTCCAGGTTCCCAATGGCATTGCCACAGAGTACATTATCAAGACTTTTGGATTTCTTCCAATCTGATAGATGAAAATGGTATTTCAATATGATTTTAGTTTGAATTTCTGTTATTATGAGTGATGTTGTACACCTTTTGTTATGTTTAGGACTGTTTGTATTTTCTTTATTTATTTATTTTTCAAACTCTCATTTGTACCCTTTCCCCATTTTTCTATTGCATTGTTGGTCTTTTTCTCATTGATTTATAGGAACTCTTTATATATTAGGAAATCTTTCCACTGGCTCTTTGTACTTTGACTTTGTGAATGGTGTTATTTACAACTTTGTTTATGGTGTTGCTTGCCATACCTTTTTTTTTTAAATATAGTTAAATTTATCAGTCTTTTCTTTCAATTGGAACTCCAACTTTTTCTGGTTATACTATTGCTTGGACACAACTGGTAGGATTGAATGTATAATTCAATTGAGTACAACTTCAAGCAAGTGAGATAAATAGACTGTTGTTTCAGTCAGTCTCACAAGGAAGTTTGAATAAATAAGGGTGGTTGGGTTTTTGTTCCTTGCAAATTTCTATAGTTCTTCAGGTTTTTCTTCTGAAGAAGAGAGAGAAGGGACTTCTCTGGTGGTCCAGTGGGTAAGACTCCACACTCCCAATGCAGGGGGTCCGGGTTCGATCTCCAGTCAGGGACTAGATCCTGCATGCTGCAACTAAAGGAGCCTGCATGCCATAACTAAAGGAGCCTGCATGCCACAATGAAGATCCACATGCCACAACTAAGACCCAGCGCAGCCAAATAAATAAATAAATAAATATTTTTTTTTAAAAAAAGAGGAGAGAATATATAGCTTCAATTATAAATAATATACTTAAGGTCCTTACAATCCTGAGATCTGAATTTATGATTATATTAAATTTTCTTGTGTGTTATATCATTATATTTTGCAAAATAGTGAAACTAACAATAACAATAAGAATTTCCATATGCCTAATTTTTACACTGGAAAAATATTACATTAATCAACTTTTTTATTTAGTGCTATTATAAATGAAAGTGTTATAAAGAGTTATAAATTCCTTGGAGAAACAATACAGATCAATAATTTCTACTTTATAGTATGGAAGGTTATACCTGACTAGTAGTACACATTCGTTTTCCTCTTGATCAAATTCAATCCTGTCAGGAATAAATGTATTACAGATACATGACTTACTTGATTAGAACATTAGAACAAAAGTGTATGTGAAAGAAGATAGGTAGCAATATGTCCAGTAGGGCAGTTTTAAATAGATAATTAAGAAGACTGCATTAAATTTAGATAAGACTGTTGTTCAATCTCCTGTTCGGTTATCACTTCTTTTCGAAGTGGGAGTAAACTTTCACATATTCAGAATCTGGATCCTTTACATAAATGAGCTAGTCTAGTCAGTAAATTAACTAGTTAAAATCCAAAATAAGATAGCATTAGTCACATTAACTTGTTATATATGTGAGCTTGTGTTCCTACCTAAGTTACACAGGTCATAAATTCATCATATTCTAGATTTCTTTTATTCCTTTGATTAATTTTTTCAAAAAATATTCATTGAGCACTAACTATATGCCAAAGACTGTGCTAGAAGCTGTGGGTACAATGGTGAAAGACACACACACAAGGCCTGCCTGAGGCCACCTCTGAGCCTAACCATTGGGCAGAAAGTGCTCAGAAAATATTAATTGATTGAAATTGTGCTGAAACCATATTGAAAATTTTTGTTAGAGGTGCCGGATTTAACAAATAAAAATACAGTATGTCCCGTGCCGTATTTGGGCCATAGTTATACTAAAAAATTATTTGTTGTTTATCTAAAATTCAAATTTAACTGGAAATCTTGTATTTTATCTGCCACCTTACTAGGGGTTTACTTCTCCGAAAATAAGTTCTAGCCTTGCCTTTACTACATACATAAGCCATTTGAACACTGAAGATGTTTATCTCTGTGCCTCATTCTTTTTTAATACTCCATTTATGAAATTCTCTCTTTATAAATTATTTTCAATAATTTATAGGAATGGAATGCCCTTCTTCTCTGATGTCAATCAGAGGGGAAAGGACAGCTTAAAAGTCTTCGTTCTAAACTGGTAACTGCTAAAGACAAACACATTATAGGAGAACAGTATGTGTTATCTAAAGAGACTAGAGTTTTACAGCCAGTTCTGAAGTGTCAGACATAATATTTTTCAAAGTTTAGATATTTTTTTCCAGCAAGACCTAATACTCTATCTTAAGAAATACAGCTTTCCCACATTACCTTGAAATAAGTGAGCAGGTTCATTGGCTAGGGGAGTGGCTGAGATGGAATGCAGAATCCTGGCGGGGCAAGGGGGTATGGGGTGGGGCATGAGGATGATTATATGAAGACACTGCGAAGAAGAGAATGCAGTTTCAGAAATGGAGAAAGACTGAATTCGGACATTTTTAAAGAGCTGCACCCTCCCCCTCTAACCACCAATGAGTAAAATTGCCTTTTTTTTTTTACACTGCTGCTCTTCTGGCTAGCACAGCTCACAAATTCCACAGTGGAAAAGAGTGTCTGGAAGAAAAGGATGAAGTTCTACAGAGGGTGGACCGCACATTTAACTTTTATTAAATGCCTTTTAAAAATTTGTAAAACCTACCTATACATATATAAACAATCAACTTTTTCATTTAAAAACAAAACAAAAACAAACAAACAAAACTTCCATCCAGATTTGAAGGCTGTCAAAATTACCCCGTATGTTCTGGAGCAGGAAGCAAAGTGGATGAGCTGCCTTCCTGGGTAGGGATTGTCTGTCCTCTGAGGGGAGGTACAGGTCTCCTCTGTATTCTCTCCTGTCATCACACCAAAGATCCAGCAAACTTCTGCATTGGTCTAAGATGGTCATGAAGAGACGCAAGAGCAGAACATCTCATTTGCTACTAACGATGGAATTCGGGAGAGGGTGGTCCCGTTTATGCTCCGCCATTTCCATCCAGGAAGAGGCCAAAAACTGGCCTCCTATAAACTTCCTTGTACTGGGTTCCTGACCCCAAGGCTAGAAAATTGGTCTTTCTTTCCAATGTTAATCTGTAACCTTCACTTGAATGTCTCCCAGGAAGCAACAGGAAGAAAAATGCACTTGTGAAAATTTTCTTAAAAAATAAAGTATGAACTGACATTTCTTTTCCTACAAACAGCCATAGAAGGCTCAATACAGAAAAAAAAAAATCCTCAATATAGAAAAAACAAACAAAAAACCCCAAAACAGTCCTCAGGTTTCTTCACGTATCATGGAACCAAAACAGTTAAAGCCAGAGATATACTAACACAATAGATGTGCTCACTCTCCTCTCAAGAGTCTCTTCAGCTTTTAAATATATTTTTGAAGTGGGGAGCCCAGCTTGAGACCACACACAGCATTTACAGGGATCTGGACACATCAGGTGAACTACTGGAACCACCTGGGCAAGCCCTTACTCTAAGCTCAGTAAACTTGACCTAGGAACAAAGCTTTAGTCTCAGGGGGAGGGATGAGTTCATGTGTGGTCCGGTGACAGAAATTTGTCTCCTGGTCCAGCTCCCATAGGTTCACAACTGAATCATTTAAAATGACAGAAGACAAAAAACAGATCAAAGAACTGCTTCAGTAAAGAAATAGATTGAGGGTGGAGATCACAGGCTCTCAGGTCAGGCGACCTGGGCTCAAGTTTGGCTAGACCACAGTAGCCTGTGTGACTTGAGATAAATGAATTCTAAAGCTGCTCAAAGCCTTAGTTTTCCCATCTGCAAAATGGACAGAATAATAGCACCTACCTCACAGGTTGTTATAAATATTGACAGACACTCAACTGCCTTTCAACAGTAGTCTGGTAAGTAAATCACAGTGTTTCACACAATGGAAATGCTAACAGCAACGAGAATGAACAATATACAATGATGTACAATAATAAGGATGGGTCTTGCAAACACAATGTTGAAAGAAGTCAGACACAAAAGGAGTGCATACTGTATGATTTCATTTATCTAGAGCTCAAAAACAGGCAAAGCAAATAATGTGTAGTGTTCAAAGACAAGGTGGACCTCCTGAGACAGCTGAATGTGCAACTGACATGTCACACCGTGAACTAGACTTGTGATGGGCATAGATGAACCGTTCCTTGAGGACCCACATGGAACATGGCTTACCTTCGCAACTACAACTTGAATGACAAACTGTCTACATTCAATCACATACCCCATGGCTGCTTTCACACAGGCAGACAGAAGGAAACTCCTGCAACAATTATCCAGCTAGTCAAGGCAAAAATCTAGGTCCGCAGGGGAAAGACTAGGGTTTTTTTTAACTGGATTAACCCCATGGGCTGGCTTCAGTCTTCATTGATCATGCATTACGATCACCCCACAACTCTTTATTTTGCTGCGTTTTGTAGACATGTATGGATACAATGTGACTATAAACGGATTCAAAATGGCTGCACAGGCTGCATATCAACTCTTACTTTTTTTGCTTCTATGTAGTATAAGCAATAATAAGTGGAGGAACCTGAAAGTGGCTCTTGGTGAGACTGGTTCCCTGACCATGCCTTTTTTTTTTAACACATATTGACATCCTTTTTTTGTTGTTGTTTATATGTACTCTTTTCCATTATGGTTTATCACAGGATATTGAATATATCCCATGCTATATGTACAGTAGGACCTTGCTGTTTATCCATCCTATATATAATAGTTCACAGCTGCTAATCCCAAACTCCCAGTCCTTCCCTCCCACACCCCCTCTCCCATGGCAACCACAGGTCTGTTCTCTATGCCTGACCATGTTTTTAAACCTTCATGAATCCACACCAAGACAAAATATTTCCAACCACAATTTTGCAGGATGCGGCTACTTTGCACACTAATGCAAATTTACACCACAGAATTCTGTTTGGTTCTTGTCAGGTGACGGCAACAGAGTGGATGTGAGGCGTTATTCCCTCAGACATACACAAGGCCCACACTGTTGAACTGTTGTGCTTCTGGGCCTAGTTTGCATGTGGGAACTACACAATTAGGAATACTCTACACTACCCTCAGAATCTGTGGAGAAAGCACAAACTGCATCTCAGGGCTTAAAAGCCTCCTTACCCTCTATCTCTATTACTTGAATGAACAAGAGAGGCTTCCAGATGCTTCGTCTTCACTCTGGGCACAGTCAACTGGCTCGGCTCTCCCTCTCAACCTCTCAATCTGACTGTGTTTTTCCTCTACACTCCTCCTCCTTCTGACTCACTCAGTCTCCTCCACTTACCTATGCAGAGGAGCCTAAAAGGAGCACCGCAGCCATCCCCACTTATATGCTCTGCATATCTTCTAATAGCGACACTGTCAGCAGTAGCTTTATTTGAGGCAGATGGTTTGACGTTGATGGTGGGACTATTCTTTATCGTTTCATGCTTGTTTTTCTAAATATTTTCTTTCTTTTTCAAACATATTTTTAGATGCCGTGCTTCATAACTTTTCTCTATTACAAATATTCTGCGTGATTATCATATATGCACTTTCCATCTTAAGGACTTAATCTTAAAGCTCCAACTCAAGCTTTTAGAGAATGACTCCCATGGAGTTAAGGTGGTTTTATATAGCCCTGGGAAATCCTCTCAGAGTGTACATTATAAAGATGCCCTGTTCGGATGTTACTTATTAAATCTGCTTCAAAAAACAAAGGTCTTATTGGTTCAACTGGAAAAATCAGCCTCAAGCCTGTGCCAACCTCACAAGCTGTCCCTTTGTTAATTTGTGCCAGCAGGACTCGGGAAGGGGTGCTGCGTGTTATACTTTGCTCTTCAGTAAGACCCACGGGAACAAACTAACTCAGCAAAACGTAAGCAAACACAGATCTTTTATGGACATAAACACAGATCTTTTATGGACAAAGCTTAAGCAAACTCAGATCTTTTATGGACAAAAATTATAACTTTTGCTTACCTGATCCAGGTTCCCAAGATGGGAACCCGGATCAGGTAAGCAAAAGTTATAGTTTTTGTGTTTCCTTTCCCTCCCCACCCACCCCTTGCCTCTACTCTCTCCCTCCCTTCCTTCTTTCCTCTCTCTCTCTCTTTCTCTCTCATATAGGACATTTGTTGAACCTGGATAGAAATGCACACTTGAATTTCTTTGAAATGACATGATACAAATATGATTTTAAAAGTTTGGATGTCATTTACATTTTCCAATATTAGACTTTAATTTTGTTTTATCTGTTATTTACAGAGATTACATGTTTTCTGGCAGCCAGAGTGCCAGATTAAGCCTGAATATACACACACTAAAGACAACAAATATTCATTCAACTTAGATTGGGTGATTAGAATGTTGAGGGTAAGATTTCAAGACAAATAATTCATTTGGGTGCAGCAATGCAATTGGCTGACGAGTGGTGCCACATGTCATATTATTTATGGTCAGTAATAGTGGAGCCAACTTACCTCATTGGAGGCACTAGAAAAATCTGGTACTTTGTTCAATGGGAATGAAGTGCTACTCAATTTCTCATCTAAACTAACCAATCTGATTCATTTGAGAGTTCAATCAGTAATGTAAATAAGGCGCTAACCATAAATGAAGTCTGGCCATATCAACATTTCACAAACTGTGTTCTTCAGACTGTCCCTCGAGAGATTATGGTTTTCTGTGGGAACAAAAAAGTGGGCATTGGCCAAATAAGCTTGGAAAACACTAATAGGTTTGCCAACAATATGAACTTGAACTTGTGATATAGTTTAGCTTCCTTTCTAGTAAAATGAGAAAAAAAAAAACTTATAAGATTTGCTTTACCTTAATTTTTTAAACAGTTCAGCTTCATTTTGCCTTACTGAGTATATAATGTTGTATATGTAATGCTGTATAAACAAATCCTTGAGAAGGATGTCTTTTTGTAATGTGAGAAGTCCCTTATCTTGTTTATTCTATTGCATAAAAAAAATTCTTACTATGTTAAGAATTTTGTTTATTTATATAAAAAAAAGTTATGCCTTGGAAGGAGGGAGTGAGAAGGGGAGGAAAGGAGAAGGAACCTGTTTACAAAAAGTGTTCTGACCCTCTCCATTCTCACCTGACCCCTCACACCTACACCTATTGCATAATTATTCAGGTCTAGTAAAGTGAACAACTTCCATTCCATGAAACCGCACGATCCCATGGGGCTAAAGAATATGTTCCCACTGTGTGAACACCCTCAGTGAAGGTGAAGGGTGTGGGGTTAGGGGTTCATTACTTTGGGAGCTCCCCATTCCACTGGTGTTTGGCACAAATTCAGCTCCAGAGGAGGCAATTCTACCTCTAGGTAATTACTTTGGCTCTCAACGACCAATTTCCATATGCTTAGCCTCGGGGGGGTCTTACTTTATTTAGTAAGGGGTAAGCCCTAATATCTGTAGAGATTGCCTTATGATTTAAAGAATACTCTCGTGCTGCTTTTGTCTGTGATCTTCACAATCCAATGAAGTATAAGCCCTGACTTCACCTGAGTGCCCCTTTCTCTATACCATTCTTTGTTAATGGATATGCTGGTCCCTTATGTATCCATTCTGGTAATGGTCTCTCCTTTTGAGTTATGATTTATTTTAACATAAGATACTAAAATGAGGCGTGTTTAATGAACTTCTCTTAGTGCAACCAATTATCTATTATCTTTCGCCTTAAGGCAGAGCTTTGCTGCCCTGTAGTTTAGGCTACTTGGTTATAAAATGCCTCCAAAAGTGCTAGGGTCTGTATGGGTAAATGTCAGAGGTTTCCTTTTCCTGCAAGTCTAATATTCCTTGTATCATTCTCCAGTCTTTTCCCCTTCCTATTCTTTTTTTTAATTGGTCAAATTATCCTTGAAAATAATACAGATTATCTGACCCAGAATCATATCCTTTCTTCAAAAGTCTACTTGTGTTTGCCATTTACCTAGCTATGCGTCAAAATCCTGCATGTTAAAGGGAACCCTCCTACACTGTTGGTGGGAATGTAAGTTGGTGCAGCCACTGTGGAAAACAATATGGCTCTAAAAATAGAGCTATCATATGATCCAGCAATCCCACTCCTGGGCATATATCTGAACAAAACTATAATTCAAAAAGATACATGCACCCCTATGTCATAGCAGCACTATTGACAATAGCCAAGACATGAAAACAACCTAAATGCCCATCGCAGATGGAAGGATAAGAAGATGTGGTACATTTATACAATGGAATATTACTCAGCCATAAAAAAGAATGAAATAGTTACATGGATGTAACTAGAGATTATCATGCTAAGTGAAGTAAGTCAGAAAGAGAAAGACAGATACCATATGATATCACTTATAAGTGGAATCTAAAACATGACACACATGAACCTATCTATGAAACAGAAACAGAATCACAGACATACAGAACAGACTGATGGTTGCCAAGGGGGAGGGGGTTGGGGGAAGGATGGAGCGGGAGGTTGAGGTCAGCAGATGTAAGCTTTTATATATAGAATGGAAAAACAACAAGGTCTACTGTATAGTACAGAGAACTATATTTAGTATCCTGTGATAAACCATAATGAAAAAGAATATATATGTATATATATAATATATATATAGCTGAATCACTTTGCTGTGCAGCAGTAATTAATACAACATTGTAAATCAACTATATTTCAATTAAAAGAAAAATACTCCATGTTCATTTTCATGACAGTCCCTACTGAAAACCCAAATGTCCATCAACTTGTGAATGGATAAACAAAATGTGACACACAGATACAATGGAATACTATTCAGCCATAAAAACGAATAAAGTAATGATATCTGCTACAACATGCATGAACCTTGAAAACATTATGCAAAGTGAAAGAAGCCAGACACAAAAGACCACCTATTTTATGTTTCCATTTGTAGGAAACATCCAGAAAAGGAAAATCTTTGGAGACAGAAAGTAAACTGTTGGTTTCTTGGGACTCAGGCTAGGAACAGAAATGACTACAAATGGGCACAAGGGATCTTTTTGGTGTAATGAAAATGTTCTAAAATTAGATTGTGGTGAGGGTTGCACAATTCTATAAATTTACTAGGGATCTTTCCATTGTACATTTAAATTAGATGAATTTTATGATATGTAAATTATACTTCAATAAAGCTGTTTTTAACAATAGTCCTTCACATCTTTACTTGATTTAGCCCATTTCATTCTCTCATTGAGAATCTGTTCAAATTCTTGTAGTGATTCCAAAATATACAATTTTTGTCTATGACCAAGACTACACATAATACTTCATTTAGATTCTAACACTTATCCTAAATGTAAAAAGCATATCCTGTTTGGTAATTTTTTTAGTCTGATGTGACTGTGGTAAGCATAGTTTCAAGAATTTCGAAGCCAGGCCTGAGCTGTATAATGGTCATGAATGCTGAAGTTGAGGCTCTAAGGAATATGTGGGTAAATAAATCGTGGTATATTCACATGATGGAATATTATTATTATACAGCAGGGTTTCTCAGCCTCAGCGCTAGTGATATTTTGGGCCACTGTTGCAGGGCTGCCTTGTGCATTGTAGGGTGGGTAGCAGCAACTTTCCCTCCCCCCAGTTGTAATGACCAGAAAATGTCTCCAGACGTTGCCAAATGTCCCCTGAGGAACAAAATCACCCCTGACTGCTATGCAGCAATGAGAATGAACAAATTCCAACCACACACTAACAGTACAGACGATATGGAGGGCTCTCATAAATATAACTTGAGGCAAGAGAAGCCATACACAGCGTGTATGATATCCAGTTCTAGTTGTACTCTAAAGTTCAAAACCAGGCCAAAATAATCAGATGATTACCTTCAGAGGGAGAGCTCGTGACTGGAAGGGGCTTCTGGGATTCGGACAGTATTCTGTTTCTTAATCTGGGTGCTGGTTATACAAGTGTGTTCACTTTATGAAAATTCATCGGGCAGACACTTAAGATTTATATATATTCATATACATATGTTATATACGATACTTAAATAAAAAGTTTAGAAATATGGGCCATTGCTGTGGCTGCTGCAAAAAGAGGGCATTCAAGGTGACTCAGGAGGGGCTCAGCACCTTTCCAACAGGACGCTAATTCATCCCTCCACAGACCCACCAGGACTCCTGCTGGCCCACCCTGAACTCTGAGACACAAATCCAGTGTGTTCCATTGATGAATAAAAGCCTGTTCCTGGGTTACTTTGTTATCCAGGTGCCAAAGCCAAGAAAGTCCCTCCCCGCTGCCACCCATTTTCAATTCATACTTTGCAAAGCACAGGTCTGAAACTGATTTCAGTGTGCAATTGAGCTAAATGAAGCCAAATAAAGGAAGCACTTTCTTTAGCATTCACTCCAGAGCTAAAGAAAAACAGTGCGTCTAGTTCCCAAATCTGAGAGTACTACAAATGCCCAAGGTGGCAACTCCCGGTGTTTGTTACAGTAGGGGAGAATGAGTTGTGCGGATTCATACATGTTCTCACTCTCAGTTGGGGCCTCTCCTGACCAATAACTTGTAGTTACAGATAGTGTATCAGGTGCAGAATGGAGTTCGTGGCCATAGCATTCTTTTTTTTTTTTTAACATCTTTATTAGAGTATAATTGCTTTACATTGTTGTGTTAGTCTCTGCTGTGTAACAAAGTGAATCAGCTATATGTATACATATATCCCCATATCCCCTCCCCCTTGTATCTCCCTCCCACCCCTGTAGGTGATCACAAAGCACCGAGCTGATCTCCCTGTGCTATGCAGCTGCTTCCCACTAGCTATCTATTTTACATTTGGTAGTGTATATATATCAATGTTATTCTCTCACTTGGCCCCAGCTTACCCTTCCCCCTCCCCGTGTCCTCAAGTCCATTCTCTACGTCTGTGTCTTTATTCCTGTCCTGCCCCTAGGTCCATCAGGACCATTCTTTTTTCTAGATTCCATATATATGTGTTAGCATATGGTTTTTCTCTTTCTGACTTACTTCACAAGCAGCTCATGCAGCTCATTATCAAAAAAACAAACAACCCAACCCAAAACTGGGCAGAAGACCTAAATAGACATTTCTCCAAAGAAGATATACAGATTGCCAACAAACGCATGAAAGGATGCTAACATCACTAATCATTAGGGAAATGCAAATCAAAACTACAATGAGGTATCACCTCACACCAGTCAGAAGGGCCATCATCAAAAAATCTACAAACAGGGCTTCCCTGGTGGCGCAGTGGATGAGAGTCCTCCTGCCAATGCAGGGAACACGGGTTCACGCCCTGGTCCGGGAAGATCCCACATGCCGCGGAGCCTGCACTTCTGGAGCCTGTGCTCCGCAACGGGAGAGGCCACAACAGGGAGAGGCCCGTGTACCGCAAAAAAAAAAAAAGAAAAAGAAAAATATCTACAAACAACAAATTTTGGAGAGGGTGTGGAGAAAAGGGAACCCTCTTGCACTGTTGGTGGGAATGTAAATTGATACAGCCACTATGGAGAACAGTATGGAGGTTCCTTAAAAAACTAAAAATAGAACTACCATATGACCCAGCAATCCCACTAGTGGGCATATACCCTGAGAAAACCCTAATTCAAAAAGAGACATGGGGGTTTCCCTGGTGGTACAGTGGTTAAGAATCCACCTGCCAATGCAGGGGACATGGGTTTGAGCCCTAGTCCAGGAAGATCCCACATGCCGTGGAGCAACTAAGCCCGTGCGCCACAACTACTGAGCCTGCGCTCTAGATCCCGTGAGCCATAACTACTGAAGCCCACAAGCCACAACTAGTGAAGCCCGCACACCTAGAGCCCATGCTCCGCAACAAGAGAAGCCACTACAATGAGAAGCCCTCACACCACAAGGAAGAGTAGCCCCCGCTCGCCACAACTAGAGAAAGCCTGCGTGCAGCAACGAAGACCCAATGCAGCCAAAAATAATAAATAAATAAAATAAATTAAAAAAAAAAAGAGAGAGATGTACTACAATGTTCATTGCAGCACTATTTACAATAGCTAGGACATGGAAGCAACCTAAGTGTCCATCAACAGATGAATGGATAAAGAAGATGTGGCACATATATACAATGGAATAGTGAGGTGGATGGACATAGCATTCTTTGATGGAGGCAATTAAGTGACACCAGATCCAGGCCTAGCAATCTGAACAATAACCAATGAGTTCACACTCCACACAATTTATCTGAAAGGCTCAAATGATCAGGAGTTACTGTTAGCCTTCAAACCTCATATATGTATATGAATGCACATATTTACAAATAAACAAGAGACAGACAATTCTCCATTGTTCTCTTGTGTTTCTGTACATCTTTTGATGTTCAGAGTGTTAATTGCCTTTTATTTCAGACTATCTTTTCAAGGATGTTTGTATAGTGAACGGCCTTGGATGAGAGAGATAACGTCTCCTCCAGAGCAAAGGGTCAGCCTCTCTACTTCCCATCATAAAAAAGATTCAGGTTCCCTTCACTTACAGTTCCTCTCCTATAATAAAACTCACTGCTTGTGCGGATATCCATCTAGATGCACCCATGTCACCCGCTTGGGAGATGGGGGCAAGAGAAACCAACACACACTGATGCTCATACTGATTGCTGTGCTATGAGTAATAAAGCCCTTTGTCTCTGACTCAGGAGTTTTGTTTTCTGCCAGCAACCATGCAACTATGGCAAGTTAACTTATTAGATTGCAACTGGGATAAAATCACAGACTTTTCACAGTTGCTATTATCTAGATGGATGGATAGATAGATATAGCTTTCTCTTTTTGAAAAGTAAATCTCCTACCCAGCCACTCAGTTCTCTTTGCTGGAGGCAATAATACTATTAATTTACTACGCATCCTTCCAGGGATATTCTATGCACTTATAACTATATGCATCTTTTTTCCTTTTTCTCGCAAATGTTACGAGGCTATAGATACTCTTTTGCACCAGGCCTTTTTTACTTAACAAAATGCTTGGAAATCTTTCCATATTGGTATAACTAGGGGACAACTCGTTCTTTATTAACAGTGGCAAATTAATTTCTACTATGCATATATTATAATAACAAAATAGTCCATAACATGTACTTAAAGAATTCTCTTATTGATTGATATTTAGGCTGTTTCCAACCCTCTGTTACAAAATGTTACCAAGAATATCCTTGCATGTACATCATCTTACCTATTTGCAAGATCTCTATAGAAAAATTTCCAGAATTTGAATTGCTAGTTCAAAGGATATGCTCAATATTAATATTAATAGATATTTCCAAACACCTCTATGGAGATTGTACTAATATACATCTCCACTAGCAGTGTATGAGACTGTTTCTTGTCTCACTCATGTGCCAATATAACATGTTGGCGTAAGTTTTTACCTGTGCCAATCTGATAGATGAAAAATTCAATCTCATACTTTTCATTTGTATTTCTTATAATGAATGAGATTCAGCATCTTTTCATATGTTTAAGAGCCATTTGTATTTCCTTTTCTGTGAAATTCATGTTCTTTTTCCACATTTTTTTCTATTGGATTGCTGATTTTTTTAAATACTCATTTGTAGGAGTGCTGTATATTTTGGAAAGCAGAACTGTGTCTTCTCTGAATTAGAAATTTTCCCCTAGGTTGTTGTTTGTCTTTTGATTTGATTTAATTTTTTTTTTAATTTTGGCAGGTAATTAAAAAATTTGTGTGTGTGTATATTTGTGTGTGTGTGTGGTATCTGAATTTGTGTCACACTTAGAAAGGTCTTCTCAGCTGTGAGATCATAAAAGATCTATATTTTTTCCTCATAGTTTTATGGGTTTTTTTTTATTGCTTAAATCTTTGTTCCATCAAATATTTTCTTTTCAAAATTAATTATTAAAATATACATTTAAATGCTTATCTATATTCATAAGGCTAAGAATAGCTAAAAAGAAGAGATTGTTTTCTCAACTCTGTGATCACATTTTTTTGAATGTTCATCCTTTGGCAGGTACAGATCTAGAATCGGCCCTAGACATAAAGTGGTTCAAAGTACAATCCACATGCATGCATATAATATAAACCTTATATATTATATAGATAATGTTGTTGTCCTATAAAGAGATAGCAGATAGCTCTCCAGTAATAACTCGATAAAGGGATTCTACTCTACAAAATTTCAAAATTATATTGCCTGCAAAAATGAAGATGATCTAGAAGAGAAACACAGAGCTTCCTTGGGGAGGCAATTTACTTGACAGTTCTTGGTGCTGATTCTGTACAGGGCTGGTGAGAGGGTTTAGTGCAGAATTCCCTTTTCTTCTTGTTCTTCTCTAGAGGCCAAGCCATTTAGTGTGTCATTTTTGTATCAGATTTTTTTTTTTAAAGAAGGCATTGGAGATTTTTTTTTTTTTTGGTTGTGTTGGTCTTCGTTGCTACGTGTGGGCTTTCTCTAGTTGTGGTGAGCGGGGGCTACGCTTCGTTGTGGTGTGCGGGCTTCTCATTGCGGTGGCTTCTCTTGCTGGGGAGCACGAGCTCTAGGCGTGTGGGCTTCAGCAGTTGTGGCTCACGGGCTCTAGAGCACAGGCTCAGTAGTTATGGCACACAGGCGGCTTAGTTGCTCCGCGGCATGTGGGATCTTCCCAGGCCAGGGCTCGAACCCATGTCCCTGCATTGGCAGGCGGATTCTAAACCACTGTGCCACCAGGGAAGCCCACTGTGTCATTTTTGATTCCAAGGTATTCTGAGCTGCTGTAGGTGAAATTTATTTTCTGTCCTGATAGTTTTATAGGAGAACTATAGGAAAAGGAAAATTTTAATTCTTTTAGGTTTAATATATATGGACACATTGCTTTCAAAATACCTGTAACGAAATTCACTTCAAAATGAGACAGAAGGAGGACTTCCCTGGTGGCGCAGTGGTTAAGACTCCACGCTTCCAGTGCAAGGGGCCCGGGTTCGATCTCTGGTCAGGGAACTAGATCCCACATGCATGCAGCAACTGAAAGTTCGCATGCTGCAACTAAGGAGCCTGCCTGCCACAACTAAGACCCGGCGCAACCAAATTAATTAATTAATTAACAAAAAAAGGGACAGAAGGAAAAAGAAACAAAAAGAAAGCTGCTGTCCTAAAGAAACCAACTGTAGATCAGAAAACTTGCCATTAATTTAAGAATTGTCATTAGCAGGGGGAGAGATAAATTAGGAGTTTGAGTTAAAGTATGCACACTACCATGTATAAAATAGATAACCAACAAGGACCTACTGTATAGCACAGGGAACTATACTCAGTATTTTGAAATAACCTATATGGGAAAAGAATCTGAAAAAAATATATATATATTATACCTGAAATCTGTACACCTGAAATTAATACCACATTATAAATCAATTATACTGCAATAAAAAATAAATTAGAAAAAAAAGAATTGCATTAGCCATCTAATCTTTTTAAGTCAAATATCTATATTAAATCTGTTTTTTCCTTTCATTTACTACATTAAGAATGAATAATCTCTATGAAGATAAGTGCCATATAAGGCAATGCATTATTAATTTTTAAACCCAATGAGATAAATAAAGTTGATCAAAATCCATGATCAGACAAAACAAGGCAAGAAGTTTATTAGCTTGGGTGGAAAAGGCAGATGGTTATAAATTAATTTGATTCATTCTTAGTAAATTCAGATGATAGGTATGAAATATATAAACGGACAGCATTTCTGCCCATGAGGTATTTATGTATTTTTCCTAGAAATGTCGGAGTTACACTGACAAATCACAATGGAAAGGCAGGCTGATTTCTGGAGAGTTCTTCCAATGTGGGTCTTTAATATTCAAGGCCATCAAATGTGACAAGGGAATCTTTTTAGATTTATTCCTGTTGGAACGTGCCAGGTTCAACAGTAAGATCTGGAGACTTACATTATCAGGAATCACAAGCTACTTACAAAAACAAGCCACTCTCTTCATTGTGATTTGGGAATGGGGCAAATTTCCAGGGATAAGTTGTCACCACAGCCAGGAACAACTGACTAAGAAAGAATGATCTCCGGGTTTTTCCAGAAAGCTGTCTGTTCATTAGGTAATGTTAAAATAGGACAAGGGTGGCAAGCTTTTAAACATTCCAGCCATAATATTTAATTTTAAATATTCTGTGAGGAACGCAGCCATCCCAGAAGTCTGCGTTAGCTGGTAAATGGCCTAGCGTTTTTGAAAAAAAAAATCTGAAAATAGCAAACAGCATTCTGAAGTAGAGAAAACCCATTTGTTACTAGCTAGCTGGAGGTCCTCAGGCATGTCACAATGCTCCACATTTGTATGGGGAAGGAATTAAGCTAGGCATTGGTTCTCAAGGCAGGCAGAACTGAGGAACCTCTTACCCAGCTTTTAAAGAACCCCACACAGACCAATTCAATCAGATTCTTGGGAGTGGTGTCCAGGCATCAATATTTTGTAAAATGTAGCAGGGTTGAGAAACACCAAACTAGATAACCTCTAAGGTCCCACCGAGATCTCAATAAATGAAGGGGAGAATTCAGAATACCAGCACAAGAAATGGAACTCAAAAAAACATAAAAGCCGTGCAAGTGTAAAGCAAACCCTAAGCAGGGGTGTACAACACACAAATATCATCCGAGAATGATATTCTCACATGAACTGTGGCTTCATGAACAAAAAAATATGCTTGATTAGTAAAGATAACATCAATAAAAACATTCAAGGCACAGAACATGAAAGGTATTATGTCATTAACATCTGGTGGCACTGGTACTTTTTATCCAATTCCAAATTTATGACATACGTACATATCAAGCTCTGACCATTCAAAGACTCAAAGCTCTCTTCAATAGAAATTAAAAATCAAACAGTGTGAAATGGTAGGTTTTTAATTTCTCACTGAAAAACATCAAGAGTTGATATGGCAAAAGCCAAGAGGTTACTTTACGAAGACATGTTCATTCCTTGCTTTTTGGATAAAAGAGATAATGCTAAATGATAACAGCCAGAATCAATACTATGACTAAGATTATGACTAAGCACTGCAGGTTGATTCTTAGAAGGAATTCATTTGAACTGGGCCTCAGAAAATAAAACAAAATAAAAACCCTCCCTCATGTGACCTTCTATCTTGGATTTTAGCCAATAGGGCCTGAGTTCTTAAACTGCATATTAGACATGGGCCTTGTCTGGGCATCTGTGAATCCTGGAACTGCCTGTAAAAACTGTGTGTGTGGGCCTGCATGGGTGTACCCATGCACAGAGCTTTCTTATCCTTTTTTGAGTCAAGAACTCCTTTGGTAGACTATGGACCCTTTCTCAGAAAAATGTTTTTAAATGCATAAAACACAAATGACTGCAAAGAAAAAAAAATGAATTAGTTATCAAAATGGTTTTGTAAAATTACAGGACAGTAATAAATGTCCTTCTTTATCAGCATATTAAAAAACAAGATCCTGATGTTTAGGTAGACAGCTATAGTAATCATCTAAATTTCGGAGTAATAAAGAACACAGTTATTTTCATGACATCAGCAATATCGGCAACAACTTACGTGATATGAAAATATCTGTAACTTCCATTGCTGATATAATCACAGGTACTGTTAATACTGCTATGATTTGTTGTCTGTGATCATCATTGAAGGAAGTGAGACATTTCTATTATAGGTTATAAATATAATTTCCCCATCTAAGTTCACAACCCTCCTAAATCCTCTGGACTCCAGATGAAGAACTTCTGATCTATATCTTTATCCATCTTGAGGGGGTTTGATGATACGCCTCCAGCAAGGATAGAACATTAGACCACAAAGCACTTAATAAGCATTTCAAGGATTGGCTTCCATAAGGTCCTGCAGACACAGAGCGCTGGAAAGTCACAAAACAGTAGGGAAAAGGTGAAGGGCTCTCTGAGGTGGGACCGTAAGAAATGCTCTGTGAGTTTCTGGAGCTAAAGTTCAAATGCATCTTATTTTTAATTATGTTTTAATGTTTTGCATAGTTCCTAAAACATGTACAGTGACTTACAGGATCCATAAAGCACAGCAAAAGCTCACTTCTGAGTGGATGAGAAAAAGAGAAAACAACAGAAGGGGCATAAAGTGAAATGATACCAAGCACGAAGCTGGTGCAAAAACAGAAAGTGAGCCACAAATTTGCTTCCGAGCTTTTTGGCAAAAATAAAGCTGGACAGTCACAGAATGCACAGTTTCCAAAGGATTACACACACACACACACACACACACACACACACACACACACACACAAACCCTCAGAAAAAATACAGCCTTTCTGGTACTAAGACTGAAGAGGTATTTCTCCCATGGATCTTTATAAAGAGAATATCATGCATTGTAATTAATGAACAATATCTTCAATAATATCATTAAAAGAGACATAACAATGAGTTCCCTAGAACTTTTTAAAAAATAATGTTTTTTTTTAAAACAAAACAATGGCAATACAGCAAACACGATTCAACTGGGGGCTCATGAAGTAGAGCTGGGTACTCAGCTTTCTGAAGTCAGATGTGAGTGATGTGCTGACAGGCCATTGACCTGTCAGTCGGAACTGAACACTGGTCCCCCATTGTCAAAAGCAGGAGGTGGCGCACTTTTCTTAAAGAGGCGGATAATAAACATTTTCAGCTTTACAGGCCATAGAGTCTATTGCAAATACTCATCTCTGCAGTGAAAGCAGCCACAACATGTAAATAAATGGGCATCACTGTGTTCTAATAAGCTTTATTTATGGACACTGAAATCTGAATTTCATACACTTTTCACATGTTGTGAGATATAATTCTTCCTTTGATTTTTTACCCAACCATTTAAAAACCATTCTTAGCTTACAGGTTATACCAAAACAGGATGAGGGCTGGATTTGGCCACAGGACATAATTTCTTAACTGCTGGTCTACAGGATCAAGTTTTCTCCAGATACCTCCTTGACTCTTGTATCCTTCTCTTTCCTCAAGTCTCTGTCTAAATCAGCTTTTTAAGGTAATAACTCCTTCTATACTTTATATGCAACTATACACAGATCCAAGCAGGGTGCTATCATGGAGACAGACGTGGCTTCAGAATTCATATGTCCCATGGAAATAAGAAGGTAATCCAGCATGAATTAGCAGCAAAGAAATGGTTTAGTTTCCAGTCTCCTCATTAAAATAAACATACAGACACAACACCGAAAAAATGGTAATAAAATTTGAATACACAACCTTCTCTATTTAAAGGATCACGTGCTATTTTTTTAGAAGCATATAAAAAATGGGTATAATTAGCTGAATCACTTAATTCATGTATTGTAGTGTTTACAGCACTAGATGTCTCAATGAAAATGAGGCCATATGGTGTTTCACAGCACACAATTAACTTGGTACAATCCCAATATGAAAGCCTTCATTCTAAATATCATTCAGGTGTCCCTGAGCTTCTGTCTGCTTGGAGACCAAACAAAGAACTAGGCCACTGAACTTGGCAAACTTGGGTTGTCTCTACTATTATATGGGCTCACCAGAAGGCGTAGGGAATTTATCCCATCTCTTTATTTTAGTAAAGATTTGTAATCCTTATACCCACCCATTCTAGAGAGCGGCTAGGATAATTAATAAGAATTTATGAATAAGCCTTGATGAGTATGATGAAAGAAAGGTATTAATGCAGACCCAGAGGAACCCTGCTATAATTCAGGGAGGGGGCAATTGCCCTCATGGAAACACAATACACATCAAATCAAGTCTCCTAGAAATGTGTAACTGCCTTCAGAAGATGCTCTAATCCACACAATTATAGTGTTCAGCACAGGTCTTAGCTGCCCTTCTAAACACCAGCCCTGTAAGTGTTCCACTGAAGGCTGTGTTTCATTACCTCTGTGTATTTTCTTCATATTCTTTTGCAATTGGTTCTGGTAATGAGGCTGTGTATATGACACAAGCTCCTTGAACCATGAAAGATTAAAATTCTGTGCTGAGCTGTGGAAATGTCAATGAAACCTCTAGTACATCCAGAGAACAGGCCTGTAGCTTGTGGGGCTTTGGGAACTTGTAACTCATGAATGCTCGACTGTGCAGCGCCCACATAATGAACAAGGCCAGGTCTAGAGTTACATGTAAGTCACTGCAATTATTTCTAAGGACACTTTTTCTTGGGTATATGCATTCACCCACTAGAACACTGAAGCTTTGTATTATTAAGGTGAAATGTTGGGTTCGATTCCAAACACTACCGTTCCTAAAATTGGCCGCAAAGCGTCATCCAAACTAACATTTATTGCCTTTTAATGGCATTTGCTCAAATCCACATCTTCTAAAGATTATATACAACATTCCAAAAAGCACCTGAGGAAAATCCCTTTCAAAGCGACCACCTAATCTTTTCAGTTTCTTCACTGCGTTAATCTGCATCCACAAAGTTTAAATGTATGTTTCAATCATCAGAATAATCTTCATTTTGACAGTTGTAGTATCCATAACATCTATTACATTAACGAATGAAAAAAAAAAAGAATCATTGAAAACATGGCATTCGAATTTAGGAGGGAGTCAGCTCTGCCACTCACACTAATGCATCCTAAGGCGAGTTATTTAATCTCAATAAGCCTACTGTTCTCAACTATAAAATGGGGATAAGAACATCAACTACTCCATAGGTTACTGTGAGGAGGAGATGAGTTCCTGTATGGAAAGTCCCCGAATAAATACTTGTTCCCTTCCCCTATCTAAGGAACTCAACTGGATCAACAAGGTACCTTCCTCAACCTTGAGGGAGACTCTTAACCTAATCAAGAATGAACATCACAATGTGATGTTTAAAGGACTTACTAAACCAGAGCCTCAACACTGAAAAGAAAATGGAAGAAACCAGGTGTTTATGATGACTCAGACTTTTCCATTCACTGAATGGCTGAGTAAGCAGAGGCAACACATCCTTTTAACAGAATTTTGTACCCAAGGTGTCTCACACTGTGAACGCATGGATTCTGAGATTTAATTTCTCTACTGTCACTACTACTCCCTTCATTTAAATAAGGTAACCTCTCTATTAAAGGACTTCGATCTCAGCCCCTACAATTACACGCAGCCAACGCTGCTCTTCTCCCCTTGAGCGTGGGCTCCGGCCTTTTACACAGTGGTCTCCTGGCAATCAGAATCCAAGTCTTCCTAGTGGCTGTCAATGAGGCTATGGCCCAGGATTGCTGAAAACTTAAGACTTTCCCGACCTATGATGACAGAATGAGACAAACTCCCCAAATGTTTCTTCCAAACGTCATGGAAAGCACCATTTAGGACCTCACAATTTCCAGGCACTCCTCATTGGTCCCCAGTGAAATGGAAGCATTATCTGGTTGCCAATATCCTTAAGCCTTGACTTCCAGGTAGGTCAAATTTTTATTTTGTGAAAAATACATGGGTAGCCTGGTTTCCTTTTATCATTGACAAATCACTGTTACAACTTGGCTCAAGTATTAGCAGCTTTAGTGGAAACAAATCATTCTGTTCACATTTGTTGAATACTGACCTAGTAGTAAAACTAGGCAATAAAAACTATTACCCCTACTTGTTGAGTCTGAGCACAAAGAAAATTTATTTTCCAATTATTCACCTTATGTCACCATAAAGAAAGAAATGTGTGTGATGGCAAGGGTAACATGCATTTGCGAGTGTATGCCGCTTATTCTTTTTACAAAAGTGCTGGGGAATGTCTCAATAGAATTCTTTATTATTATGTTGAGATATCAGCAGTAGGCAGCTGACAAAATATTTTACAAATGAAGCAGTAATATATTACTAGTTGCCCAATCCTGCTGTGTTTGCTACTTGGCGTTTGTCTCATTCCCTCTATGAAATAAACAACTTATTAACTACAGAGGAGCTAATAAGATTTTAACTTCTCCTGTGGGGAACTCTCTAAAGATTTATTTCAGTTAAATGAGTTCCCTCCTGACTATGTGTTCACAAACTTGCTTCAGGAGATGGTGAGGACTAAATGAGTTAATGCACAGGCAGGCTCTGGAAACAGTGCCTGCCACATCAGAGGTTCTCAATGCAGATGATAAACAAGTCACAACAGAGTGGGAATTTTCTAACAAAACATGCTCTAAAAATCGAAACTCTTGATAAATATGCAAATCCCATAGTCAGAATTGTAATCTCTATGTTTTATTAGCTCTCTTCTTAGTCAAATGGCTGATTTAAACACAGTAGATGAAAGCAAATTTTTTAATTTTATTTTTTAGTAACTACTAGGAACATTGTTGTATTAGTGACACAATGGCCCAAGAGCTGTACTTATTCATATAATTCAGGAAAAGATTCTATTGGAACTCAGCAATTAGTTAGATTTGGTTGGCAGGATCACACAATTATTGTGATCGACTTCATTGTACTTCATGAACTTAGGAAACAATGGAAATGAATGGATTTAGAGATAAAACTGGAAATTCCGAGAACTACAACAAGAACTGAGACCTTAATGTATAACTGAACTTGCCCCAACTTTTGCCTAATATAGTTTTATCTGTATTGCACACTATGCAATCATTATTATCTTTTTTCCTGTTTTTGATAAAATAATTAAACTGTTTGAGAAGGTTTAAGGAAGAGTATGTGAGGTTGGGGAGTTTGGGAGGGTATGAGTTGAATTTTCTAAAGAGAAACAGACTGGCCCATGAAAAATATTTCAAAATGGTAAAGTTACATTTTTCAAACACTGCTCTCTGATGCGTGTTTTCTATCTCCAGAATATCAAAACAAGATGCTAAAGCTAAATCAAAGTGTAAGCGTGGGGCTTCCCTGGTGGCACAGTGGTTAAGAATCCGCCTGCCAATGCAGGGGACACAGGTTCGAGCCCTGGCCTGGGAAGATCCCACATGCCGCAGAGCAGCTAAGCCCGTGCGCCACAACTACTGAGCCTGAGCTCTAGAGCCTGCGAGCCACAACTGCTGAGCCCACGTGCCACAACTACTGAAGCCTGCACGCCTGGAGCCCGTGCTCCGCAACAAGAGAAGCCATGACAATTAGAAGCCCGCGCACCGCAACGAAGAGTAGCCCCCGCTGGCCGCAACTAGGGAAAGCCCGCACACAGTAACAAAGACCCAGCACAGCCAAAAATAAATAAATTTATTTAAAAAAAAAAAAAAGTGTAACTGTGACTCACTGATAACCAACTTGGGAGTGTTTTTTTTTTTTTTTAAAATTTATGGAAACTATTTCTCAGTATGTAAAAGAAAAAAAGAAAGCTATAGAAAATGGGAAAGGCCTCTTTCAAAGGGCACACAATAAAGAGAAAAGTGCTAGGCCTGTATTTAGGTGCTCAGAGTTCCAGCTCAGTGGTGGTTTCACCAACCAGCTGGCCAGGAAGATGGTCGTGGGGCTTAGCAAAGCTCTGAAATACTGTGTATCAACTTGAACGGCTTGAACATGAGCTCTTAATTTTCCTTCCAGAAGTAAAGTGCTAGGGTTCTTTAAAAAATACATTTTTAAAGTAGGAACAGCCTGAATAAAAAGTAAATAATTTAAATTTTTAATTTAGGAGAAAAAAAAAGGGATTTTAAAAAATGTATGAAAAATCAGTTGGAAATTTTATTGCTTTTGGCGCAAGGTCACTGTAATACTGACTGGGCAGAAGGTTGAAAGAATACACAAGTTGTGGGTGGGGTGTTGCAGTTAGAAAAAGTAAACGCTATGTTTTGAATAGTTTAAAGACAGTGTTTGAATGGCCTAAAAAACTATAATTAAAGAACATAAGGCTGGGGACCTCCCTGGTGGCGCAGTGGTTAAAAATCCTCCTGCCAATGCAGGGGACATGGGTTCGAGCCCCGGTCCTGGAAGATCCCACATGTCGCGGAGCAACTAAGCCCGTGCGCCACAACTACTGAACCTGCGTTCTAGAGCCCGCAAGCCACAACTACTCAGCCCGCGTGCCACAACTACTGAAGCCCGCGCGCCTAGAGCCCGTGCTCCGCAACAAGAGAAGCCACCACAATGAGAAGCCCGCGCACTGCAACGAAGAGTAGCCCCCGCTCACTGCAAGTAGAGAAAGCCCGCGTGCAGCAACGAAGACCCAATGCAGCCAAACATAAATAAATAAATAAATAAGAATATAAGGCTTTGGTAGCTCTAGTAAACAATGGAAACGAAAGGTCCTGGTTGGGTCATTCAAAAAATATTTGTTCAGTGAATGAAGTGAATAAATACGTAAGTGAGGATCTGACACAAACTAAAAAAGGAAAAGTTTTTAGAGCTCTTAAAGGAAAACAAAATAATATACAATGGAATCACAGCAGAGGACGAAAAGTTAATTCAGGTTTTTAACAGTAGGAAATATATAAAAATAAAAATCATCACCAACATCTTAGTTGCCTATTTTGCTAAAAGTTGAGAAAGCATGAGTTATCCATAAATAAATGATTAGGGAAGGTATAGATGAATGAAGTAATGGGGATAAAATCTCAGACTACACTGTAGGTGGTTTAGGTCTCCAAGCAAAGTCTGCAAATAATTTTTCAAGCCCACCCTCAGCATGCATTAAAAAGAAAAAAACGTAATTGTAATATTAGACTGGACATAGATGCTTGGTGGGTAAAAATCCATATTTTTATAACAAAACATATAAAGATGTTAACTAGATATTTAAAGCAAATATTAACCTAGCATAGAAATGATCACTTTTAATGATGTAGCATTTGATATATTTATGTAACTCTTTTAGAAAAGCTTGATAACAGGTCACATTTTTTTTGCCAAAATTTAATTTGGTGCTACACAGATATTAGATTGAGCTTGCCATGTTTATGCTGCACACATGTTTTCACAATACCAGTAATAGAAAAATCAACTTCAGGAGTAAATGTGAAATACAGAAAGAATTGCTGATTAGATTTTAAAGGAAGTCACACCAGCCAACTGATGGAAGTCACCTTACGCACCATGTGTTATCAGAGGCAAGTTAGATTTTAAGTTTTAATACAATGGCTCTTTTGCAGAGAGAAAAAAATATTTCCATCTTGTGTGCCAACTTATTCTAAACTGAAAAAAAATTATTTGGTGATCAAAAGGCAGGAAAGAGGATCCATAAGACCACATTTGTCACGAATCCAATGTTAATGTTAATTAACCTTTCTGAAAAAGTTCTATTTAGTATTTATCAGAAACAAAGGGAGCTTAGATGCCAGTGTGAGTCTGAGAAGGGGAGTGGTGTCCTGGGCCTGGTGCTGGGCTTGCGGTAAGAGGAACCAAATAGCTTCGGGGATCCAGAAAGCAGGGGCACTGGCTGTGCTGCTGAGCCTCAACAGATCCCAAGGGAGAGGAAGCAGGGACAGATGCCAGCAGCCCCTGGAGCCCCTCAAAGTCCCAGCATGGTCACACCAGAGCAGAAGCGCAGTTCCCACCCTTCTGGGAGTAGGGGGGCAATGTCAAAGATCTTAGACAGCCTAACCGAATTTCCCCCAGAGTTGTGCTGGGGCAGCACAATGACCTCAAAGTACCCACGAGAGCATGAGAGAAGCAAGGAAAGGTGCTGAAACTGAAGGAGCTTTCAGACAGGAATGCACTTGAACTGGACCAACACTAAGGATGAGACAGGACAATGCACATCTCTACGGATGCCTGTAAGGCAGAGGCCACAAGACAAGGTGAGCACTGCTCACCTCCTCCGCCCCCAGCCCAGACCTTAGCACTTTGTAGGGAAAAAGGATATTTAATATTTTAAAAGGATATTAAATATTTAATTTAAATTAAATATTTCTGACTTAAGTTCACTTGTTCTTAAAGTACTCCTTTTATAAGAATGTCCTAGGTATAATAAGGGAAAGGTACGATATGAAATGTTAAGGATACACAGGGATCAAGAAAAGGCAGAGATTTTTTTGTTTCCAGCGATGATGGTCTAGGTTATACAGTCCAATCCTTCATAAAAACAAATTTCAAGTGCAGGCTATAATATACAATAATCTAATTAGAAACATCAAATACCCGTGAAGATAGTAAGGAACTACCAGGCCAAAATGTGCGGGAAAGCAAGACCCTAAGAGGTAAGCAAGCGGGGAGGCACTTTTGCCCTGATAAGGGGCAGATATGCGTGGATTTTGACAGCCTCACGGGGGAGGTGAAACAGAAATCGAAGACTAGAACGTACCCAAGTGGGGAGAATACAAAGGCCTTTGTCTACACTAAGCTGAGTTTCCCAAGAGTCACCCCCTAAAAATAACAGTGAACCAGAATCAACCCACTTCCCACCTCGAAAGACTGCAGGGACAATGGCCTTGACATGGGAAGTGTACATAAGGACGCACAGGGGCGTAGTCCATGAGGACTTGTACTCACCAGCTGGTCCCTGTGTGCAAAACTGCAGCTCGAATTCACGTCACCTGGGTGGTCCAAAAAACTTTAAGTGGTAAGTTTAGGTCAAAGTGGTGCCAGACTAGTAGTGCCACCAGGCACCTGGCAGAGACAAAAGCAAGTCCTCCAGGGGGTTGGCAGGGTGGGGGGAAGGCCATTCATCCTAAGCCTCAAAGAATCCCTACAGGAAATTTTTCAGTGGTAATGATGAATATCCAGGCAAAAATAAGCAAGCACCCAAGAGCAGACAGGTAAGAGGGGAGTGGGGGAAATCTAAGCAAAATAGAGATGCTAAAAACAAATTCATTCACTAACGAATTTGCAGCCTTTTATGCAAAAAATATTTACGGAGCACCTGCTCAGTGTCAGGCTCTATGCAAAGTTGCTGGGGACAGGTGCCATTTCACCTGTCGGATGAGCAAATCACCTAAGGGATGAAAGGTTAGTTGAAATGCCATTATATTTATGTTTATTTACTTTTAGTTTCTGTGTTTTCCAAAGACTTCCAAACACAAAGATGAGTGCCCATTACTATTTAGTGACAGGTTTTGAAATAAACAGTAATCGCCTAGGACTGAAATTGACATCACTGATTCCTTTCTCAGACTCTCATTCCCTAAAGGTTCCATGTTTGAGTTCAGCCTAATTATCCTCTAAGCAAACCAGAGAGCCACATGCATTAACAGAAAGACAAAGTGCTGAAAGATAAAGATAACTATCTCAGAGATAAAAAAAACTCAGAGTTAATGATATTTATCTTTAACGGTAAAAGTCCAAAGAGATGATCATGGAATAACAGCATGAATCAGACAACATTAATTTTAAGATAGATCTGGAAACAGTTGAAGGCACAGGAAGGGTGAAGAGAAATTAGTCTAAAATTTACTTATATATAGATTGCCTTTCTTGGCCAAGGTTGTTGGCAAAATCTTGCTGATTATTTGGGTTACTCTGGTATGCCCACACTAATTATCAACCTTTGTCTTCTACTCAGCTTTTTACAATTAGAATTCAAATCATCACCTCTATACTTCTTTATTTGTTTGCTTTTATTAAATATTCTCATGGTTGTCATTTACTGAGCCTTTGGAATGGTCTGACCTGTGCTTTCTTCTCCTTGCTGGGCAAACCAAGACAGTATGGTGTAATAAAAATAATAACAGTAGCAACTGCATATGGGCCTAGAATTGAGCAAGACAGTTTTTAGGAGTTATTTACTCCTCACAACAATTGTAAGGGGTAAGTCATTACAGATGAGGAAATTTATGGGCCAGAGAAATAGAGGGAGCAGAAGCAGGGGCTTCAAAGTTGAACAAACTTGAATTTAAATCCTGACCTGCTCCTGGCATTTCTCCTCCCCTAGAAGTGAGGCTCGGTTTTCTGGGGTGAAGGCTGCTGTGAGGATGAAATGAAATACAGCACAGCTTAGAGCCAGGACTCTGGGAAGTATTTGTTTTTCCTTCCTTCCAATGGTTGCTCATCTGGAAATTCATGTCTTGTCTTACACAGCATCTTCAAATAGTTTTAAAAGTAGCTACCTCCAGGAAAATAACGGAATATTGTACAGAGTTTTTAAAATAATAAAAAGGTGGATAATCACTTACATTTAGGGAGAGCTTTAACTTTTCAGTAGCCCTTCACTCCCTTCCAAACACTGGCTTGTTTGACCCTTTGGAAAATATTTTAATATCTCAGTTGACTTTTTTAGATTGGTTGTGTCCAGGACATAACATTGTCTGTGGGCCTTGAAAAATGCTAATCCAGGACATGATGCAAGAAGAAAGGACCAGGCCTTTGCCTTTCTTTCCAGTCCTCTGGCTGCAGTCTGCCTCCTTCCTTCTCCTGGGATCTATGTGTGTGTGTCGACGGGATGGGAGGTGGCCAGGGTTGGAAGTAAATCAAGGGTGGGAGGGAGGGCTGTGACACGTAGCTGTCTTTGGTTGCCATGGTAAGGATGCCTAACACAGGAGGAATGTGCTACCTTCCCTTATAAAAGAAACTTTCCTTTTTTACTTTTCTCAAGCTTGTGAGAAAATCATCCTACCTTCTCACATTTAAACCAAAACTACCTACTCCTCTAACAGTGGTCTGAACTAAAAGGCTATATTCACCCAGAGAGGGTGGCTAAAAAAACCCCGGGAAAGATGTATTCACCCCAGTATCCTGGCTGGCACACAGTAGGGGCTCAACAAATATTTGGAGTTACTGCAGTACCTGGGGTGTGAATTGATCATCCCCTGTTGACAACAGAGAACATAATGTAATGATTTCTGCGAGTCCCTAAAAAGATCAGCCCAGCCTCACTTCCAGGAAACCTTCCTAGATCAGCAAGACTCACTTCTCAAATAATTGATTAGTTCAGAGGTCACACATGTGGACAGATTTTGTTTTGGCTTGCAAAGTTTCAAAACACATTTTGAATTAATATTTAAAGCTTGAGAGATTTCATATGCATTTACAGCTGACTTGCTTTACCCAATAGTGTCTATCCGCCCCTTTGGGGAACTTGTGCTGGTGCCCTGGATTATAACCATGTTGGCTAATTAAAAGTTCACAAGTCCTACTAGCTGTTTCAGGTGTTAATTTCATCCTATGCAGAACACACACACACACACACACACACACACACACATACACCTCCAAACAAAAAATAGAAGGTTCCAAATGTGTAAATACAAAAACCAAACCCTCCGGCCCTCAAATTTCTCACTTTCTCTGTCTGTGCAGTTGCCGCGATCAGTGTGTAAAACCCATGTTTTCAAACCTTTCACTTCACAGGCTCTTGCTGACTGGAGGCATGAAGGGGAAAGACCACCTATCCCTTCATTACTAATGCTTGACAAAGCAAGCCCATTGGGAAGGAATTCTTGATGAAAGCAAGGAGGTAAGAATTAAAACCTCACTGATATAAAAGGCTACTAAGTGCCACAGCAGGTTGTCATTTAGAAGATACCCTTGAGAATTTTACAGAAATTAACAAAATTAAATAGGAATAAAACACAAGTGACTTGCATTTAACAATATTTTCGAATGTAATACTGAGAGTCTCTCCACTTTAAAATCGCTCCTATAAAAGGCAACTGGACCCCGACCATTCTTCCTTCTCAAGTTGATGCCGCCTTCCCCCTGGATCTTCCTGCGGGTCCAGTGTGGTTCCCTGAAACCAAAGAGCCCCCATTCCCTTCCCCTTGGTGCTGAAGTCCACACTTCTGGCCCCTGCATGGCCCCTCCACTCCCCTTCCCCAATTCATGTTTTTTTCACCTCTCCCGCCACCTGCCACAAAAACACCTCAAAGATATTTCAGTAATAAGTATTATATAATAATAGTAATAAACATTTATTTATTGATCACCTACTATGTGCCAAGCGCAAGTCTAACTGTTTGAGAGAGGTCAGCCCATTCCCTAACCACCATAATCGTCTGAGGCTTGTAGTGTGGTAGTGAAAAGGTGAGCGCTCAGCAGACTGCTGGCTGGGATCTGAACAAGGCTTGCAGACCACCCCTGGTGTGGCCCAAATGGTGGCTACAAGGCTGTTTCCGACTCTAAGAGTCTGTGATCACTGCTGCCATGTTTAAGGATGCAAATTTTATAGGAGCCCCTATCACTAAGTGGGAAAGAAACTTTTCGAGGAACTCTCTATTTCCCACAATAGGATGGCCCAGATTAATCCTGGATAAGATTGAGCCTCCTGAAAACAGTCCCCTCATCTCACTCCACCAAGCTGAGAGGCCCCCCATGACTGAACCTGAGGTGCCACCCGATTCCAACAGGGAGCTGAATCAAGCTAGAGTCCTGCCAGTGTAGAAATGCAATTTCCTCCCTTACGTCTAGATGGTCGTAGTTTCCTTTATGAATGTCTGTCATGAAAGTCCACTCCAAGGAGTTTCCGTGGACAAAACCCCAATGACTCACTGACGTGTGCCCCGCGACCAAACCTGGCAGGACCGAGTTCCCTCAGCCCACCACCCGCTGGACCCGCGCGGAGCTCATTCAGAAGAAAAGATGGGTCTGGAAAAGCTCTTGGAGAAGAAAGGAAATTTCCCCATCTCTGGTCCTTTCTCTTAACTGGGACCCACTCTGCCAGCTCCGGAGGTCTGTCCCGGCCGTGACGACCCCACGGGGCGCAGGTTCCCAGAGGCGCGGGGCGGGAAGGGGCTGCCCGACAAGGGCTGCCCCGGGAGTCCCGGCCGAGCCTCGCCCTCCTGCTTCCCTCCTCCTCCTCTTCCTCCTCCCCGCGCCCCAGCCTCGGCGCCGGGGCTGCTCGCCTCCGAGCGTCCCGGGGTTGGAGCGGAGTAGGAAGGCAGGAGACTCGAAGCCTACCGTCTTCTGTTTCTTGACCCCGGACGACATGCTGGCTGGCTGCGGCGGTGCCCTGCGCGCTGGAACTCGGAGCCCAGCTCCTGGGAGCGGAAGCGCTAGGACGCTCGGTGGCGGCGGCAGTGGCTACTGCCGGACTCCCGAGAAGGAGGTATAAAAAGGCTCCACAGACACGTCGCACTTCCCTTGACCAGCCCCCTCCCCCTCCTCCTCCCGCCGTGCTCCTCTCCGCCCCGTCGGCTCCGCCAGCAACGCCCAACCCAGGGGACCCGGCCGCCTCCTGGGCGGGGTCCCGGGTCCGGCCCCCTACGCCCCGGAGCGGCTCCGCCAGCCCGGGTCGGAGGCAGGACCTTGCAGCCGGGGGCTCGGATGGACACGCCCCGCGTGCAGTCGGAGGTCAAGTTCGCTGTCCGCGTTCCCACTCCCAGTGGCTGCCTGAGCTTCCCCCACCTCCCACCCCCGCGCCTCTCCAAGGAAGGCTTCCTGCCTCTGGGACCAGCTTGAAACTGCCAGGCTTGTCGGCATGGTCCTTAGTGGGCACCGATGCCCAGCTTGTCTTCATTTGCAGTAATAACAGCCACGGTTGACATTTTTTGGTCCTCTCTCTGCACTCTGCTGACCTTTGCCTTCAGCCTCCTGTGGCCCCTGACCCAGGAATCGAGTCCTACTTTCTCCCATGAAGCAGTTGAGGCTTTCAGACTTTCTCAAGATTATCTTCCAAGTGAGGGGATTCAAACCCAGGCCGTCAGCCTCCACAGTCCAGGCTTTCTACACCAGCATCAGCATCGATGATGATGATGACGATGATGACGATGATGATGATGATGATGATGATGATCAAGAAGAAGAAGAAGAAGAAGGGCTTCCCTGGTAGCGCAGTGGTTTAGAGTACGCCTGCCGATGCAGGGGACACGGGTTTGTGCCCCGGTCCGGGAAGATCCCACATGCCGCGGAGCGGCTGGGCCCGTCAGCCATGGCCCGTGAGCCATGGCCCGTGAGCCTGCGCGTCCGGAGCCTGTGCTCCGCAACGGGACAGGCCACAACAGTGAGAGGCCCACTTACCGCAAAAAAAAAAAAAGAAGAAATCAGGAGGCGCAGCGCCTGCCTGCACCTTATGCACCATTCACGGGACTAAGGGGTTTACATGCATTCACTCCTTTGGAGCTCACAATATTTTCCTCCTGTTACAGATGGGCCAGCTGAGGCACTGCTCCACTCACAAAGTTGAGTAGGCAAGGCCAGCCCGGGAAAATGGTCAGTAGTAGCCCAGCCACTTGTTTCAGTCCATCCCCCAAAGCATTCCTATAGTACTTCCGTGTGTTCAGAAACCAGGATGGGCCCTGAGGCAAAAAAGTAAGAGGAGGCCCAAGTTGACAAGGCTTATGGACTACACCTTAGGGCTCCAAGGTTTTGTCAGAGGGCAACTCTTTTAACTCAAATGTCTGGGACAAGCAAAAGTAAGGAAGGAGAAGCTATGGTTAGTGACAGCACCTTGAGGGCAGTCACAAGGCCTCACACTCCTCTGTACCTTAATTCCTTGCACAATGTGACAAACAGATCAATAGGATAGTACAAAAGAACCATGAAGATGCCCAAGGGCCACACTGCCCATTCCAACTTTGGTCTTCCTTCTGTGAAAAGGCTGAAGTGATAGCCTAAGGAAGGGAGGATTGGAACTTTTCTTTCATATCTAATTGTATTTCTGGAAGACTGTCAGCTTTCCAGACAGACACTAAAGATCTGAATATCCGTTCATTGATTGCCTTTCTCCATGGGAAGTTGGGAAAAAAATAAATAAATCAGGAGTCAGAAACTTAAAAGGCAGCCTACATGTTTGTCCAGTCTTGAAATATCAGTATATTTATTTTCTTACTCATTTGAAGTAAGCTGCCACCACTCCCTTCAGATATGAGCAGCTAGAGGGCAAATGCTGGGTTTGAGTTTCTGTTCTGCACACAAACTAGCATGTTTTGAATTTTGGGGGTTTAAACAGTAACATCCCATTCTAATTTTATTGGAAAAATCCACTTGTATCAGTTCCAGCCATATTTTGAACCCTGCCAGATTCTGCCCTAAGAGAAAAGGTAAATTAAGTGTTGATAGAGAAATAGCAATTTGCATGATTTTTTTTTTCATATTGCTTCTTTAAAAGCTGAAACAGAAGGATGTTAAGGGCAAATCCATAAGGGCAACTTCCTGGAAAAGAAATATATGACTGTTTAGACCTGGGGGAGGTTTTGCGATCGTTTGTCCAGTTTCCCTCTCCCTGTATTTCACAGATGGGCAATGCAAAACTGGTGCTGAGAGAGGAGAGGTAATCTGACCCTCCTCACTAGTTAGGGGCAGTGCTGAGACTCAAACCCAGGTCAGTCAGCTCCCCAGATGCAGTGAATCACTCAGCCTCTAGTTCAACTACTTCAAAACCCCCATGATAATTGCAAACTGGACTGTTTATCTTGTTTTAGATTTAATTAATTCTCAAACAGAGTACTTTGGAACAGATATTCTTTCATTACTTTCAAAGACGTGTGAAATAGGAGGCCTCAGCTCCCTTGGACTCAAACCGCGATGTTTAAGATCCCTTAACTTCACAGATCATCAGTTTAGCTGTAATTCAGCATGGCAACTCACTGAAAAGTAAAATAATCTTTCTTTTTTATTTTCCCAGGGTCTTTCTTTTAAAGGTGACGTTTGGAATTCTTTTTCCTCTCACTACCCTCTTACTCCTAGGAGAGGACATTCCTTCTGAAAAGGTATGAGCAACTAGCAGCTTAATTTTTGTTTTTTGTCTTTTGGTTTTTTTTCCCGGTACGCGGGCCTCTCACTGTTGTGGCCTCTCCCGTTGCGGAGCACATGCTCTGGACGCGCAGGCTTAGCGGCCATGGCTCAAGGGCCCAGCCGCTCCACGGCATGTGGGATCTTCCTGGACCAGGGCACGAATCTGTGTCCCCTGCATTGGCAGGTGGACTCTCAACCACTGTGCCACCAGGGAAGCCCAGCAGCTTAATTTTTGAAGTCTATGAATCTAGAACATCAGAACTGGGAAGAGACTCATTTAGGGGAAGGAAGGAAGGGTTGAGATCTGTTCAGTCATCTGGACACACTCTCCATAACTTTCTCAGTAGTGTTTCCTCTGAGACTCCACTGTAAGACACTGTGGCCTGCACTGTACCAATTTACAATCCTTGATACTACTCGCAACATTTGCATGAGGGTTTCAAAATTTTCTTCCTGTTTTTCTTTTGTTTTCTTCCTTCCAGGAATTGGTTCAGCTATAATAACTAACTTAATAAGGTGGTGATTACTACTTGGTCCTTTCATTGTTTAGAAAAAATGGAGTCAGCTTCCCCAAATAAACAGGGAAACACATATACAAAGAATGATGGTGTTGATGAGATGTTTATGCCACAGGTTCCCCAATACACTTTAGGGAGGCTTATCACATTTTAGGGGATCTAGTTTGGAGGCATCTTCCTTGGATTGGCCGTTCCAAAGGAATGCAGTTGCATTGCCCCCTAGTGGCTGTAATTCATAAAAGGGACCTAATTGTTGAAACCCCGTGTACAGAAATAAGTGTAGCATTTCCTTGGGTCAAGAAGTCCTTAGAGAAAGTCCTCTAGGATTCAAATATTCTTCCCATTCTCAGACACAGGTACTACCAAGACAAGCAAGACATGGTCCCTGCCTTCAAGAAACAATCTAGTGAAGGAGACAGTCTCTTCCTCCCAACCCCACCCCAGTACATTACAATATATTACTAGGACAGGTAAAAATGATACATGCATACCTTAGATATTTTATTTTGACTTAAACACATGCACTTCATTAATCTTTGATGTAGGGCTAAAGGTTTCTCTTGTGGTATGGGTACACTGGTGGGAGTTCCAAAAACCACTTTCATAGGCAACTTCAACAATTTCCAGTTTGATGTTTTATAGAGTTAAAAATTAAGGGTCTTTCCAAAGCATCCATCTATTCTCATGGAAAACACAACTCTTTTTTCCCACTCATATGCTATTCACTTAAGTCACATCTAACTAAATTACTTAGTTACACTAATAGGTACAAGTGGCTTATATAAATAGGTTTGGAAATAAACACAATGGATCTCAGTAAGCATCCAGCGTAGGGAGTGGAGGTGCTAAAGTGTGTGGGCATTCCAGTGTGTCCTACTGTCAAAGAACACCGAGTGTGCTGTGGGCATCAGGCATTATCTTTTCCAGAAGAAATGGAGAGCGTGGATTAAACTGGCCAGTCAGTTAAAAGGAAGGATTTTGTGGGAGCACAGAGTTCAACTTTGAAAGGAGGGAGAGTGGAGAGAGATGTCAGGTTTTTTCCTGGGGAATATTATACATAAACTAAGACTTGAAAGAAGGGTAGGGTTCTGCCAGCCTTCCCCTCCATAGAGTGAGGGTATGTGTAAATTCAAAAATGTAAAGGCAGAGAGCCGCATGAAATAACACGGTATGTTCAGAAAATTATAAGTATCTGTATTGCTGAGTCTAGGAGATACAACGGAAGAGTGGGGGAAGGCTGAAGGCTGTAATAGAGGACGTGCCATGTACAATCAGGCAGCGCCGTGATTTTGCATGTTCTCTTTATGCTCATCGGGGTGCATTAGCCATGTGGCTGGCCTTGTATTTACTCATTAGTCATAGAGCCATTTGCTGTGTCCAAAGATGAGAAGTCACCGTCCTGAGGTGAAGGAGATGGATACGTACACAAACAATTCCAAGGAATGTGATTAAGTGCCAGAATAAAGGGATATTCGAAGTTATAGGGAAAGCGCGCACGCGTGATGACTGCGAAGAGATTCCAATGGGTGGTGATAATTTAACCTGCGTTTCAAGGATAAAAGAAAGCTAGATAGGAGAGTGATCTGTGACCCTACTGATGGTCCAGGCTGCCTGGACTGATGTTTCCAGCTGCATGAAGCATTCATTTCCTACCCCGGTATCCCCTGTGCCTCCTTCAAGTGCCTCAGCCTGTCACTGAAGACCCAGGTAGAGCAGAGACAAGCTGCTGACAGCCAGATTGCACAACTCTGACCCAATTACCAAAAGGCCGCCCACAGAACTTAGGCAACCAGAGGAAAGGCCTACACTTCCCGGCAGGAGTAACGCTCCTCTGCCATTTCTCGGGTGGAATCCAGTACATAGTTTTTTGTCTACTCTTTGTATTAGTTTAAAAAGAAGTACATTTATTAGTATGTGCACACATTTTGCAAAATAGAAACATTTAGGGTATTTAGGAAAATTCACTCCAAAATTCAACAAACCTCAGTGGAAACAAGTTGCATTTGTTTAATGGCAGGCAAATCAATTACTTGAGTCTATTAATTGGCTGCATTTTCAGTCTTCAACAGGTTCTTTTTAAAGATGTTTAGCAAGGTGGAAGATAACTTGATCTATGTCACTTAGAGCCTTTAAATTATTAGAAAAATATCCAACTAAACTTAAATTATTTAACTATTAACTATTGAATTAACAAATTATTTAACTTAAATTTAAATTATTAGAAAAATCCAACTAAACTTAGTAGATTTTAAGACAGTAGTTTTAAGGAAGGAAGAAGAAAAGGAATAAAGGAAAGAGAGAAGGAAAAACAAAGAAGAAAGAGGGCTTCCCTGGTGGCGCAGTGGTTGAGAGTCCGCCTGCCGAGGCAGGGGACGTTGGTTCGTGCCCTGGTCTGGGAAGATCCCACATGCCGCGGAGCGGCTGGGCCCGTGAGCCATGGCCGCTGAGCCTGCGCGTCCGGAGCCTGTGCTCCGCAACGGGAGAGGCCACAACAGTGAGAGGCCCGCATACCAGGAAAAAAAAAAAAAAAAAAAACTAAAAATACAACTGTAATCATAGGGGTAATCTTAGGCTCCTAAAGATAAATGGGGCAACAGTCCCATTATAATAAAATCATAAATATTGGCCCAAATTATTAATATGCACTGCTGAAACAAACTTAGGCTTGAACCTTGAAATCCCCCTATTCTTAAAACACTGTCTTTTCTTCATTAAATCCAGCCCCCACACACACTTGTTTTTCTTTTCTTCACTTTTAGTTTAGAAAGAAAATTCTGCTCTGAACAGGGGGAAGTTCTGTTGAAGCCCCAAGGGCTCTCAAACTTCACTGTATATTATAACCATCTGAGGACACCACACACCTGACTCATTAAATCAAAATCTGGGGGTGGGTCCCAGGCATCAGAAGTTTTCAAAGTTTGACTTTAAGAGAGTCATTTGTTCTCAAAACTGAGGCTGCATCAAGATTCCTTGTGTGAAATTGCAGACTGCTCCCCCTCCCCCATGCCCAGAGTTTCTCACCCTGGCGGTGTAGCGTGGATTGCATTTCCAACCAATTTCCAGGTGATGCTGTTGCTGCTGATCCAGGGACCACGTTCTGAGATCATTGCCTTAAATATAGGTCTTCCAACTCCCCCATATGTTTTCATTTTTTTATAGGAAATTTTGAAAGTAAGTAGAAAGAGAAGAAAAGGGTGTGTTGGGGAGATAACCTTGGATGATATTCTTAAAAACCATCCCACTACAGTGAATAAAATGTCTTACAGGATTAACAAAGAAGGAAATAGACTTTACCAGGAATTCTCAACTCTGACTAATCATTAAAATCACATTGGAAGCTTTAAAAAAAAAAAATTCAGGTTCCTGGATTTCCCTCTCTCCCTCTCAATCTACAGATCTCTGGGATGGGGCCCGCTCTGAATATGTTAAACCCTGGGGGTGATTCCACTTTGCAGCCAGGTAGGGAACCACTAATCTAGCCCACCAGTGCACAAAATTTACATTTATAAAATCACACATTCCTGAATCCCATCCTGGGAATTCTTCCATAAGATCGCTTAGTTCTAATTCTGGTTGAGGGGTTTTAATTAGGCCTCAGTGCTTTTCTCCCAGATGCTTTGTTTATTCAGAGCTCTTTCTTTTTCTTAAGGGCTTTAGGCTTTAAAACCGGGGGAAAACCCCAGTTATATTTTCTACTTTCCATCCTGAGCCCAGAATGGTCTTGCGCGAATGGTAGAGAACCAGGACAGGGGAATATTAGGTATAAAAATCAGTTAATATTTTGAAAATATTGTCCCACCATATCATTTTTTCTAACATTACTTATTGAAAAATCTATCCTTTCTTCTACTGGTGTGTGGTGCTTCCTCCGTGATGCAAAATGTTAGCTGGCAGGGGTGTCCCCTTGCAATTGTTGAGTAATAAATCCTTATGATTCTCCACCAGGGAGCCACTATGAGAAGCAGATCAGTTATAAATTATAACTTGGAACTTTTTTGGTCATTTGTTCTTCCAGACTAATTACTAAATTATTTTATTAAGCCTCCCTGCCCTGCTCCCTAAAACTGTATAGGGCTTCTATTGAATTGTTAATAAATAAATTATGCATTAATTTGGGAAGAATTGATACAACGATCAAGTTTCTTCTCTAGCACATGGTATCTCATCTATTTAGGCTTCTTGAATCTCACACATGCAGTAAAGTAATTCCTATGGAATTATAAAGGAAATTTCCCACCCTACCCCCTTCTGTAATTCTTGTTTGGGAGGAATGGTATGGATTATTACACTTGGTTACTTTTTAAAATTTAGTTATTTACTTAAAGTAAGAAAACAACATTCCTTTTTTCCCCTTACAAACATAATTCAGACCACACTTTGGGAACAAGGGACTTAAAGAATGAAATCAGAGCCCGGTTGAGGGATCCTTCTGGGGGAGTCAGGGGAGGGGGAAGTTGCTTCCAAGCAAGGTCAAGCCTGGACAGGGCTCTTACTTGCAAATGGTCTTCCACCAGCTCTCTGAGCTGTGATACAAGGGTGGGTCAGCTCCATTAAAGAGATGTGTACAGGGCGCACCAAGAGAATCCTAGGCTGAAGTCAGACCTAGGCTGAGGGAAGAGGGGACAGGGCTCTTACTTGCAAATGGTCTTCCACCAGCTCTCTGAGCTGTGATACAAGGGTGGGTCAGCTCCATTAAAGAGATGTGTACAGGGCGCACCAAGAGAATCCTAGGCTGAAGTCAGACCTAGGCTGAGGGAAGTGGCTGCTAATGGGCATGGGGTTTCTTTGCAGGGCGTGAAAATGTCCTAAAATTAGAAATTGGTGATGGTAGCACAACTCTGTGGTGATTGTACTAATAACATTGAATTGTATAACACATTTGATGGTATGTAAATTATATCTCAACAAAACTGTTATTTTTAAAAACGATATATCACCATACACTTACCATGTGACCCAGCAATCCCATTCCTAAGGTTTCACACAGAAGAAATGAAAATTTATGTTCACACCAAAACTTGTACATGAATGTTTATAGCAGCCTTATTCATAATCACCCCAAACTGGGAACCATCTAGCTACCTTTCAAATGGTGAATGAATAAATTGGTGAATGGATGTACTACCTTTTAGTGGTACATCCATATGATGGGATAGTACTCAGCAATGAAAAGGAAGAAACTACTGATTCATAAAACAACATACCACAGGAGGATCTCAAAAATATTTTGCTAACTGAAAAAAGCCAGACCCCCCCCCCAAATATTTCATGATTCTGCTTAAATGACATTTTGGAAAAGGCAAAACTCCAGGGATTAAAAAACAGATCAGTGGTTGCCAGGGGTTGAGGTTGGGAGAAGAGTTTGATTTCTAACGGGCAGTACGGGTGGGTTTAGGGGGCAATGGAACTGTCCTAATAGTTCTGTCCCATGACTGTGGAGGCAGACACCTGACTGGGCATTTGTCAAACCTATAGAGCTGTATACTGCAAAGAGTAAATTTTACTGAATGTGAACTAAAAACAAACAAACAGACCAACAAAAAAACTGTATGTGGGGGAAATCCAAAATAAAATACAAATGGTAAAATATGAACATAAGTGTGTTATAAATGAATAACATGACCACACTGAAGACAGTGGCAAAGAACTAACCTATGTTACATTAGAAAAGAGCATTTTGACTGCCCACTGTGAAGCTAAAGACAAAAAGAACTGTATGCAAACACCGTTCTCTCGTTTGTAAATTTGCTTCTCACAGGGATATGGGTTAGCAATTCTGAGACTATTTTATATGTGTATTAAGTTTGAACAAATAGGTAAATATATTATGGGTAATAAGAGCCAGGTTTCTCACTGTTAGTGAAAAAAATTACAAATGAGGAGCCAGGAAAGCTAGGATGAACCTGCTAGGGCTGGGTTGGAATCAGAGGTATTAGCATGAACTCACAGGCTTTTAATATATATACAGATAGGTAGATATAGAAATATAGACATGTGTATATAAATGTGTTAGTATACATGCTTATATTTCCTAGCTCTGTCCAATGAGAGGGTCTAAAAGCAATGGCATTACAGTAGCAATGAGTACACCTAGTGCCCAGATCTTGATTTCTAAATAATCATTCTCCAATAAAAGGAACCAGGGCTCCTTGGAGAAGTGGTTGAATCCAGAGCTGAGGCAGAAAGTATACAAAATGAGGCTGGAGCATCTTGTGGTGCCAGAAAGTAAGGAAGTGCTAAAAGAAGAACAGAAAGAAGGAAAGAAAGGAAGGAGGGAAGGAAGCGAGGAAGGGAGGGGGGAAAGAAGGAAGGAAGGAAGGAGGGAGAAAGAAAGAAAGAGAGAGAGGGAGGGAGGGAGGGAGGGAAGGAAGGAGACAGAAAGAAAAGGGCATGTTAAAAAGACATGGGAAAGCAATTATACCCCAATAAAGATGTTTAAAAAAAAAAAAAAAAGACATGGGAACCACTTGATAGAACTCCTAATGGACAATGCTGGAACAATTTGAGCCACAAAATCTATGATAGTGTTAGATTATAACTCATAGGAAAAAATAAATATCTAAGAGCCCATACTAACATAAATAAATTATTAAATAAGTAAATGGGGGAGAAGAGGCAAACCTTTCTTTCAGAGAGATTCCAAATAATAAATGTATAAAGAATGAAGGAAACAGTAAATCACCATTGGAACATCACAATAATAATTGTTGCAGACAAATCCCCCAAAGAATGCTTAAATTAGTGTGTGGAAATTCAAGGGGAAAATAAGATATTTTTATAGTCTCAAAGTTTACATCCCAAGATATTTATTAATTAAAAGGGGGAAAAATTAGTAATTTACAGTGGACAAATCCAGTAGACACCACTTTAACCATATGATCTAAGTTATCATAACAAGCAATAAAACATCAACATCGTGTACCTCCTCATCTGATGCAGTGAAAAGGGCATATTGCTTCTGTGGTATTCTTGCTAAAAATCCATAATCTCAGTCTAATGAGGAAACATCAGACAAACACAATTGAGACCATTCTACAAAATAACTGATCAGTACTCTTCTAAAGGGTCAAGGTCATGAATGACAAGGACAAATTGAGGAACCATCACAGATTGAAGGAGACTAAGGAGATGTGTTGGACAGACTTCAAGGTGGCCCCATAGTTTTCCCTCTGGTATTTATGCCTTCGTGTAATCCCCTCCCCTTGAGTGTGGGAAGGACCTGTGACTTATTTCTAACCAGTGGGATGTGGTAAAAGTGATGGGAGGTGTGTGATTCTGGCTACGTCCCTGTGATTATATACAAATGCAGCCTCTGTCTTGCAATGGAGTCTCTCTCTATTTTTCTGGCTTTGAAGAAGCCAGCTGCCATGAATCCTACAACCACAAGAAAATGAATTCTGCTAACAACTTGAGGGAGTTGAGAAGAGGATTCTTTCCCAGTTGAACCTCCAGATAAAATCCCAGGCCTTAATGATACCTTAATTGCAGCCTTGTGAGACTCTAAGCAGAGACCCAGCTAAGCCATGACTCCTATAAGCAGCCTGTGAGGTAATAAATATGTGTTAAGTTACTAAATTTGTGGTAATTTGTTACACAGCATAGGACACCTATACAGGAGCTATGACCAGTGAATGATATGTGGGATCCTCAATTGGATCCTGAAACACCAAAAGGACATTTGTCAAAAAACTAATGAAATCCTAATAAAGTCAATAGTTTTTGTACCAGTGTTAATTTCTTTTTTTCTTTTCTGTCTTGTCTTTTCTTTTGTGTGTGTGGCTTAAACAACAGAAATGTATTTTCTCACAGTTCTGGAAGCTGGAAAGGGCAAGATCAAGGTCCAGTTGGGTGCAATTTCTGGTGAGGGCTTTCTTCTTGGCTTCATACCGTGTCCTCACAGGGCTTTTCTTTGGGATATGTGTGTGTGTGTGTGTGTGTGTGTGTGTGTGTGTGTGTGTGTGTGTGTGTAGAGAGAGAGCTCTCTGGTCTCTTTCCCTCTGTCTCTGTCTCTCTCTCTTTTTATTTAGATATAACCAATGTTAATTTCTTAGTTCTGATAATTGTATTATGGTTATATAAGATAGTAACATTACAGGAAGCTGGGTGAGGAATACATGGGAACTCTCTGCACTAATTTTTACAATCTTTCTGTAAGTCTAAATTTATTTCAAAATTTAAAAATTAATAAAAGTGTATCAAATTTACAAGCTTTAGCACAGCAAAGGAAAGCATAAACAAAATGAAAAGACAATCTACAGAATGGGAGAAAATATTTGCAAATGATGCGACCAACAAGGGCTTAATTTCTAACATATACAAACAGCTCATATAGCTCAACAACAAAAGAACAAACAACCCTATCCAAAAATGGGCAGAAGATCTAAATAGACATTTTGCCAAAGATATACAGATGGTCAACAGGCACATGAAGAAATGCTCAACTTCACTAATTATTAGAGAAATGCAAATCAAAACTACAGTGAGGTATCACCTCACACCAGTCAGAATGGCCATCACTAAAAAGTCCACAGGACTTCCCCAGTGGAGCAGTGTTAAAGAACCCACCTGCCAATGCAGGGGACATGGTTTCGATCCCTGGTCAGGGAAGATCCCACATGCCGCGGAGCAACTAAGCCGGTGCACCACAACCACTGAGCCTGCACTCTAGAGCCCATGAGCCATAACTACTGAGCCTGCGTGCCACAACTACTGAAGCCTGCATGCCTAGAGCCCATGCTGTGCAACAAGAGAAGGCACTGCAATGAGAAGCCCGCTCAGTGTGATGAAGAGAAGCCCCCACTACTCTTGCAACTAGAGAAAGCCCGCGTGCAGCAATGAAGACCTGACGCAGCCATAAATAAATAAATAAATTTATATTTTTTAAAATGTCCACAAATAACAAATGCTGGAGAAGTTGTGAAGAAAAGGAAACCCTCCTACACTGTTGGTGGGAATGTAAGTTGGTACAGCCACTGTGGAAAACAGTATGAAGGTTCCTCAGAAAACTAAAAATAGAGCTACCATATGACCCAGCAATCCCACTCCTGGGCATATATCCGGACAAAACTATAATTCAAAAAGATACATGCACCCCTATGTTCATAGCAGCACTATTCACAATAGCCAAGACATGGAAACAACCTAAATGTCCATCGACAGATGAATGGATAAAGAAGATGTGGTACATATGTACAATGGAATACTACTCCGCCATAAAGAAGAACAAAATAATGCCATTTGCAGCAACACGGCTGCAACTAGAGACGATCATACTAAGTGAAGTAAGTCAGAAAAATAAAGACAAATACCATATGATATCACTTATATGTGGAATCTAAAATATGACTCAAATGAACCTATCTATGAAACAGAATCATAGACATAGAGAACAGACTGATGGTTGCCAAGGGGGAGGGCGTTGGAGGAGGGATGGAGTGGAAGGTTGGTGTTAGCAGATGTAAGCTTTTATCTATGGAATGGATAAACAACAAGGTCCTACTGTATAGCACAGAGAACTATATTCAATATCCTATGATAAACCATAATGAAAAATATACAAAAAAGAATGTATATATATGTATAACTAAATGACTTTGCTGTACAGCAGTAATTAACACAACATTGTAAATCAACTATACTTCAGTAAAAAAAAATAATAATAATAAAAAGTGTATCACTAGCAGTATTCCTTGCTATCACTCTCTTGGTTAAGAGTCATATTTTATTTTGTTATTTGGAGTCTAAAATGAAAAGAAGAGGTAGAAAGAGACAAAAAAGAAAGGGGAATGATTAAAAAGCATGTGAGCATGTGACCATTTTTTAATGAGAAAGAGATATTATAATTGGAATTAATAGTGAAGGAGCATAAGGATGGCCCTGAGCTCTGCCCATGCTCAGAAAAAAGGACCATGTGGAAACTTTAGGTACAACGTGCCTGCACACCCAGAACTGTGCAGCCCGGGACAGGGCCAGGCAACTGCTCCTAATTTGGAGAAGGCAAAAATTTAAATGTGAGACAGAGAGGAATTCAGTATTGGCAGCAGAAGTGGAAAGAAAAACCAAGAAAAGCCATTAAGCAGTTGCCATTAAGCAATGGAATTCACGAGGAAGTAGAGGTTTGAGGTAAAGAAGCACAGACACTGTAGAAGCACAGACCCAGAAAAACTGTCACAAGAATATCAGATTCTCTGGAGCAGGGAACAAAGGACCTCTGATGCCAGGCTGCTGGAGCTGCAGTGTGCGTCTCAAAGAAATTACAGGAGACTTTTCCATCACGCAGCAGACTCAGATCAGAAGCTCTGAATGTCAGCAAAGTGTCCTTTCACCTCAGCCCCACAAGACACCAATCAACTCCTACAAACATGACTAATTTTTAAGTTTAATATTCATTATTAAAATTTTCACCATTATTATCTTAAATCTAGACTGGAAATCAGCAAAATATGGCCTACATATTTTTGTATGGCCCAAACTAGGAATGGTTTTTATAATTTAAAATAGTTGAAAATAATCAAAAGAATAATAACATTTTGCAATGTAAAAAATTATATGCGACTCAAATTTTGGTATATGTAAGTCAAGTTTTATTGAAACCCACCCACAGTCATTCACTTATATATTTTCTAGGTCTGCTTTTGACTATAATGGCAGAATGGAGTGGTTGCAACAGAGATTGTACGGCCTGTAAACCTAAAATATTTATTCTCTGATACTTTACCGAAAAAGGTTCCTGACCTCTGCTCTGGACAAACAAAGCAAGCCTTGATTATAGCATTTGCCCATTTCTATAGTCAAACAGACCCACCATCCTCAGCTGGGATTCCAGCCCAGACCTGTGCTCCCTCTTCACTCCATTGCCACGGCCTCAGTGGCTTGAAACAATAACATACTTCAGTTCTAACGGTTAGCAATGCATCAGATCACTATCTCAGATCCATGAAATTTCAAAGCAACTTACCCCTCTTTGCCTCTTGGGTAAATTGTTAACTCAGTTATAACTATACCTGCATTCCTTGTAATTTTATTTGCATGGTTCTTTCAGAAAAACAACAAGTTTTTTCAAATGTGGGGATTAGAACATTGAATTTTTTTTCTTTCTGGATGAAATATATCACTCTCACGTATTCTGAGTTCTGAACAAAAGATATTTCCATATTTTTAAGTAGTTGAAAAGAATGGTATTATTTCAGACTTGCAGCATAAATACTGTATCACTTCATATTCAGAGTAAGCTTATAGAAAAAACAGATGAGTGAAAGCACCCAAAGGAGTTGTGATATCAACAATATTCATTCCATCCCAAAATGTTACTGCATCATGAAGTGCAAAGCGGGCTTTAACAAAATGAGAATCTTGTCCTCCTATCTCAGTCAATTATTAAATGCTTTCCACCCATACTCACTACTCACTTCTCTGTTCACACTGGTATGTGAAATTTTTGTCTCCATTAAAATGAGCCAGCCATCTTGGGAATGTTTTTTGAATAGAACCAAAAATAAAATGCTAATAAGCTGAACATGTATGTACTTGCAACATAAAAAGCACCTATGTCTAATAAGAGTTCGAAATTATTATATCTAAAATCTTTAAACACTATTCTAATAGGAAGCAATTATTTTACCTCATTTGTCACATGACAAGCTCAGCGATGTTGACTTAGGTAGCAGATTCACACCAGATACAAACATTTCCCAAAATGGTGGAGTTATGAAGGTCTCAAACTAATTCATAGGACATTTTCCAAGTAAGTATGGAAAAAAATCATCTGTGGGATTCTGTAAACTTCCCTGCCTAAAAAAAACATTCTCAAACTTAGTCCTACTTATCCATTCTATTCCTTAATCCGTTTGGCCATAGACACCTTTTTTCATAGTAGAATTCTGATGAGAAAGCATTAGCTAAACACATTGATGGTCTAATTATTGGGTTTTTTTACAAATACAAATTCCCAAGGTGGTGCAAAAAAAGTGAGGTTGAGTTGTTAAGATTAATTTGTTGTTTTAGGCCCAACGCCCAGTTGGCTAAGTCATGACAATGAAGCTAATGCACATAGCACTTGACACTATCCTAAGTGCTGTACGTATATATTAACTTACTTAACCTTCAGGACAACCAATAAAGCAGGTAATATTGCTATGTTCTTTGTTTTAGAAGAGGAAATGAGGCACAAAGAAGTTAAGTACCTACGTAAATGGCAGAGTCAGGATTCAAATCCAGAGAATCAGGCTATGCATGCAACCCCTCCCATGCCTGTGCATGAAATACTCTTTTTTTAAAAATTCTTTTCATTTATTTTATTTATTATTTTTTGGCCATACCTCACGGCAAGTGAGATCTTAGTTCCCCGACCAGGGATAGAACCCCCGCCCCCTGCGTTGGAAGAGTGGAGTCTTAACCACTGGACCACAAGGGAAGTCCATGAAATACCCTTTTAATAAGAAGTATTAAACAACAATGTTCAATACCTTGGAGTTGTTAGTAGAAAAGTCATTCTGCATAAGTGAAAAGAGGAACCTGAGTGGCTTTAGAGACTATCAATAATTTTTTATCTTAAAGCTTTAAAAGGTATTCTTTTAAAATGTTTTCAAGCGCCTCCAACAACAAGAACTAAGTCCCAGCTCCTGCGCTATGTGTCCAGATAGACACCGGCTAGGAAAGGGGCATTTTTATTTACTAGCTTTCTTCGCATATGTTCATCTGGAGAACTTTTAAGACAACTTGTTTTCTTAAGTCGGTTTATGAGTCCTTGAAAATGTGTTCATAATGTCAGTTTGCTTAGCAAACCGTTTATTGGAGATGGTGTTTTTGCACTTATATCTTGAGCCCTGCCCAGGTTGAATAATCAGAAATCTCATATCAGTTGAGTCCAAAGGAAGAAGCTTGACTTCTATAGAAAAGCAGGCCTCAGAGCCTTTTATTGACCAAACTTCTTTCCTTGCTAGCTTCCAGGGTACAGAGAATAAATTAAGCATTATTTTAAAATCATAAATAAACTCTCCTTCCTGGGAGAGTTCTTTAAAGATATTCCTATAGATTCAACCAAAGTGCTGGAAAATGATAAAAACTCAGCAAACAAGAGTTCTTTTCAGGCTTGCCATTGCCTGTGGTAGGAGGGTAGGTGATTCATCACTTACTTTTACTCCACAGTGAAAGGAACTTAAAATCCTTGGAGCTTCCCCAGCCGACATGGAGGGAGGGGCCGATGAAGTGGCAACTTGTTGCACTTGAGTTTGATGTAACCTAGTTGAGTCAGGAGGTTTGCAATGTGGTCTTGGCTGTGCCGTGAGACAGAAGCAAGGCTTAGAACAATCTCTTCTTTCTTTTTTTTTTTTAACAACTTTTTGAAATATAATTCACATAGCATAAAATTCACCCATTCAAAGTGTACAATTCCATGGACTTTAGTATATTTACAGAGTAGTGCTGTACATCCATCACCAAAATCAAATTTAGAATATTTTCATTATCCCCCAAAGAAACCCTGCACTCGTTGGCCATCACCCCATAATTCCCCCATCCTCCGGTGGGCAACCACTAATCAACTTTTTATCTCTACAGATTTGCTTATTCTGGATATTTCATACAAATGGAGTCATAAAATATGTGGCCTTCTGAGTCTGGTTTCTTTCACTTAGCGTAATATTTCAAGGTTCATCCGTGTTGCTGCATGCATCAGTATTTCATTCCTTTTCACGGCTCCACTGTATGAAAATACCACTTTTTCTTTATCCATTATTGATGGACATTTGGGTAGTTTCCACCTTTTAGCCACTGTGAATGGTGCTGCTATGAACATTTATGTGTGAGTTTTTGTGTAGACATATGTTTCCATTTCTCTTGGGTACATACCTAGGAGTGGAATTGCTAGGTCATATGCTAACTGTATGTTTAATGATTTGAGGAACTGCCAGACTGTTTTCTTAAGTGGCTGCATTGTTTTACATTCCCACCAACAAGGTATGAGTGTTCCAATTTCTCCATTTCTTGGCTAACACTTGTTACTGTCCATCTTTTTTATTAGAGCCATGCCGGTGGGTGTGAAGGAGTACCTCGTTGTGGTTTTGCTTTGCATTTCCCTGATGGCTAATGTGTTGAACATCTTTTCATGTGCTTATTGGCCATTTGTATAACTTCTTTGGAGAACTTCCCATCCATCACATAGTTTTTATCTGCTTTGGTTTCCCCTCTCACAGGAACGGTTTTGCAATACAACACCTGTCACTGGCTTTGTTTACCTTGTTACAAAACACAACCTCTAGCAAATCATGGGAACAGATTTATAAAGCATATGAATCAGTCAGTGATTACATGCATTATCAAAGTATTGATTTTAACAGAGTTCAAGACTTCAATAAAAACTTGAAGAGAGCTGAAAATCCATTGCAAATGGCTTGTCTTAGGTCTCATAGACTCTAAAGGGCCCATTTTAAACTTCAAGGCATTATTCTTGAGACTATCACTCAGAACAAGGTCCAGTCACAGAATATCAGAGGAAGCGTTCTAAATAGATCAATGAAATGGGATGGTCACATCATGTGACTCAGAGCCTTTCAAAACCCAAATTGGGTAACTGGCCATCACAATTTGCCTGGGAATGTCCTAATTTTAAGTCCTGGGAAGCCCTTTAGTCCTGGGTAAACGCAGTTGGTTAGTCACCCCAGAGCCACCCTCATACTCCCAGTTATGTAGGTAATAGAATTATAAATGAGTAAAGAGCAGAGGCTACGTCTTTAGGCCTTGCTGGCAGCACCAGTTTGAATTCTGGACACGTATTGGCTTGTGAATTTTGGCATGCTACTTTATCTCTGTGAGCCTCAGAGAAGTTCCAATGAGATATGGTGGGGTCAGACCTAACGTGCTTTAAGTTCAACCACATTAAGGGTACGTTTCATATCCAGTCAATGGTAACTTTGAAAATCCTTCAAATGCAAAACCAAGTACAATTCCATAAAAATACATGGTTTGGTGCGGTCAATGTTGAAGATAATTTTAACAGATTCTCTAACTCTTCATTGATTACTCTCAATTAATTCCTCCCTCTTTCTTCTATCGCCACTCTTATACCAACACCAGGAACAATAGTTTGACTTTTTGGCTCAAACCCTTGCAGTCACTCCCACAGTCTTCCTGAAGTTTTCAGACGACAAACATTGTTGTTTTCAGGCATAGCTGTATCTACTTCTGGGTGGATACTCATCAGGTAGACTAGCAGGGCCGTTTCATGCATTATTTGAATTCTCTTTCTCTTTTTGCTAAGGACACACGAGACACGCGATAGAATTCTTGCAAGGTAAATGTGTGTATGTTATGACTCCATTGTGAAGTATCTAAACCACTTCCAGAGGGCTGAGTAAGTTTCAGTAGAAAGACCCTCAGACAGGTCCAATAAGAGGGGTAAGACAGGAATAAAGACACAGACCTACTAGAGAATGGACTTGAGGATATGGGGAGGGGGCAGGGTAAGCTGTGACAAAGCGAGAGAGAGGCATGGACATATATACACTACCAAACGTAAGGTAGATAGCTAGTGGGAAGCAGCCGCATAGCACAGGGAGATCAGCTCAGTGCTTTGTGACCACCTAGAGGGGTGGGATAGGCAGGGTGGGAGGGAGGGAGACGCAAGAGGGAAGAGATATGGGAACATATGTATATGTATAACTGATTCACTTTGTTATAAAGCAGAAACCAACACACCATTGTAAAGCAATTATACTCCAATAAAGATTAAAAAAAAAAAAAAAAAAGAGGTCAAAGCCCCCTGAATCTTTTTGTGATTGAGGCGGCAGCTCATAAGTTCCCCTCCCAAGGGAAAAGTAGTGTTCGAGAGTGCAGAGCCCAGTTCACAACTCTAGAATTGGTCCCACTTTGATGGCTCTCCCACGACCACTGTTCTGGAAGTCTGCCCAGGTCGGCCCAACCTGGCCTATCATTTCATACACAGATCAATGATTGGCATGTGTTAATGTGCCGGTCTCAGGCTATCAATAACCAATGTTGTGGCTGGACCAGCCCTTCTGGTTCTTATTATGATTGCAAGATGTCCTTCAGCAATGACCACCAGGAAACGCTTAAAAAATAAAGGTTTATTATTTACAGGACCTGGAAATTACACAGCACACCTAGGGCCACACAGCAAGGTCACAGGTAGAGAAAGTGAGAGAGAGTGTGAGGGCCTGGGATTCTGCTTTTACTGTGGTCAAGGCCTAGGGTTTTGAGGTCTGATTCCTTATTGGTGAATTTAAAACATAAGAGCGGAATTTGAAGCACAGAAAGAGAAAAACAAATGGTGTAAATAGTTATCAAAATCAACCAAGATCTCTAAAACAAAGGAGCCTCAACAGGGGGAGGTGGCCTGGCTCTTTATCTAACTGTGGCTGGCAATGTGTTTATTACAGATAGCCATCTTTGAAGTGGATGCCTCTCTGTGGCAAACAAAGCTTAAGGTCAGGTACTTGCATTACAAAAGACAAAAAGACACAACCAACTGTCAACATTTACACTCCAGCATGCCATGGTCAGCTGGGTGCCTAGAAGAGCAGTTCAGTTCAATCAGTTGGATCTAGAGTGTCAGGGTCTGCTCTGGGGAGTAGCAGCGCTCCAGAACTTGAGGTTGGAAATGACCTCAGGAAGAATATAATACCCCTCCCCTTAACATCTAACAGGAATAGGTAGAAATAGAGTGGGAGGACAGAGGTACTAGAAAACTAGTACCAGGAAAACTAGAGCATTTAGAACTTTACCTGGAACTACAAAGTGGTACTTTGCCAATGCCATGGCTTTAGATTCTTTGTTACTGTTATTTTTATTTAGTCTTTGGGATGTTCCCCAGTGATGCCTTTTAATAAAAGGCAAACACTAACAGGAATAGGTAGAAATAGAGTGGGAGGACAGAGGTACTAGAAAACTAGTACCAGGAAAACTAGAGCATTTAGAACTTTACCTGGAACTACAAAGTGGTACTTTGCCAATGCCATGGCTTTAGATTCTTTGTTACTGTTATTTTTATTTAGTCTTTGGGATGTTCCCCAGTGATGCCTTTTAATAAAAGGCAAACACTTTGTGTCAGCTGAAGCAGAAAGCCCTCACTGGCGAGGTAGCAAAAGACTGCAACAACTTAGATGCCCATCAGTAGAGGAATGGCTAAGAGGATTACGGTATAGTCTTCTATTAAAATACTAGGCAGTCATTAAAAAGAACAAGGTGGAGCCATCTTCTAATATGGAACTCTCTGTGAGACATATTCAGTGAACAAAACCAAGAACATGACAAGTACATTGATACTACCATTTATGTAAAAAGGGAAAGGGGCGCTATGGAGATAAGTACATACAGATATGCTTATACATATTTGCATTGAATATCTCTGGAAAGGTGCATAAAAAACTATTAGGAGTGGTTGCCTCTTTGAAGAGGAATCAGGGATAGAAGACTTGCTTTCATTGCATGCTCTTTTGTACTGTTAGATTTTTTTTTTTACATGTGCTTGTATTAAACTTAAAAAAATAATAATATGGGGACTTCTCTGGTTGTCTAGCAGTTAAGACTCCCTTAACCACAGGTTCGATCCCTGGTCAGGGAACTAAGATCCCACATGCTGCGTGGTGAGGCCAAAAGTTAAAAAAAAAAAAAAAAAAGGAAGTCCAATTACAAGAGAAAAAAACTCCTGCATCTCACCTGTATTAAAGCTGTATTAAAGCAGAGTGGTGAGCAATAGAATTCCTATTATTCTTTGGGTTTTTTTGTTTTGTTTTGTTTTTTCTTTTCTGGCAAGAAAGTTTTGCAATCTTTAAGTAAAGTCCATATTTGAGTTAGACTGTTGCCCACGTACTATTGAAAAAAATTTTCCAACAGTCTTTCAAAGACAAAGTATGAATCAGTTAATAATAGTGCCTGGATTGGAACTTAGAGTTACAATGGTCATGCTCATTTTACATTGATCCAACAGAAACTCTCACTTGATTCTTAGAAAATGAATATGTAATAAAGGCTGAAGAGGCAAATGATTTCATAAAAACAACTTCAAATTTGTATTAGTAGCGAAGGCTAAAAACTATTTGAAAAACTGTCCAAGCCAGAATTTACAATCAGAGAAAACATGAGTACACCCAGCTGATCAGAATTGGGTGAGATTTAAGTTTCTCTGAGGGGGGAAAAAATGACAATTTACATTGATCCTTCATTCATTCTACAAGGTTTTTACTGAGTCCTCACCCAGTTGATGCCAGGCACAGTGCAAGGTGCTAGAGATGCAAATGGAAGGAGATATAGCTGTCATTTTTACTCACCCAGAATCCATTTCTCCCTTTCCTGGTGACAGCATCTTGATTTTCCTTTGGGAAAACACTCATTCCGTATTCTTGGTTCATGTGGTTCCTTCAAGAGAGACTAGCCTTGCACCCTGCCTCCCATGACTACCACCAACCACAGGTACAGGGGGAGTAACTGGAAATTTTAAGCCCCTGGCCACAGTGCTGTGTATGGAACTCAAGAAAAGTAATCTGGGACTTCTGTGGAACTACCAAGGAGATAAAGATCTCCCTCCAAAGGAGACTGAAGCTATGAGAATGTGAGGGGGCCAGTAGCTTGACAAGGAGACCAACAGAAACAAAAGTAGAGCAGAGAGAGACAGAGTCTGGGTACCATCATTTGGATATTAGATCCAGCTACACCCAAACTAGATTGCCCCCTGGACTTTTTAGTGCTAGGAACTAATATTAGTTTTCTTTTCTTTTTTTTTTTTTTTTTTTTTTTTTGCTTAAATCAGTTTGAGTAATATATTTGTCACTTGAAACCAGAATGCTCCTGGCAAATAGAGGTGATACAAGACAGTTCCTTCCTCTAAGACGCTTGGGTCCTTCTGGAAGAGGCAGACATAAGGTAACTAAATAAGAATTAAGTTACTTTGTGACGGGTGGTGCTATGACAAAGTAGGTACCTGGTGCTGTGGGAACACAGAAAGGCACAGAAAATGTGGTGAGACATCTTAGAGTTGTAAATGGTATTAGAGTTTATGGAACTAATCCTCTCATTCAAATAAAGACTCCGAAGCCCAGACTCATTCAAGAGATGCAAAGGAGCTAAGAATTGTTCTGAACTGTAATCTACCCTCTAGCATGAAAGGAATTTTCAAATAGCATTTTTTCCTAATAACTAAAAATTATACATACTCATTATAGAAAATTTAGAAAATATAAGAAAAGCCAAAGAATAACATAAAAATCACCCATGCTACTCACTCATCAACCAAGGATATCCACTGTTAAAATTTTGGTCAATACTCTTCCAATCTTTCTCCATAAATTCTTTAAAAATTTTTTTGGCAAAATGGAATCATATTTATTCATTATCTGTTTCTCAAATTCAACGCTACATTATAACATTTACCTATATTATTAGACATTTTTCAAAAACTATTTAATTGGCTGCATAACCAATCTCCTCCTGGATGCTTAGGCTGCTTCCAGCTTATTACTATTATATGCAATACAGAGACGAATGTCCTTAGAGATAAATCTTTGTGGCCATCCTGATTATTTCTTTAGGACAAATTTCCATCCATGGAATTGCTAGATCAAAGAACTCACATATCTTAAAATAAAAGTTCACATTTCAATTTTAAGCCAAATAGGTAAATATTTTACAACACAAACTTAACTTTTACTAGAAGGGGCACAAAATTCAAGTCAGTTGCACACAGGAAGCTACATGTATTATAATAGTAGGGATTATCATCCTAAGGAGAGGAGGAGGGAATAATTTCACTGAGGCAGAATTCCTGTTCCTCTCTCCAAAGGAGGACATGCATACACAACTTGAACCTGTTAATGTGTAACAAGCTATAAAGTCTAAGCAGTAAGGTATTAAAAAGAAACGTTATAAACATGAAGAGAGCTCTTCAACTTATCCTTCTTTATTTTATTTTATTTTTTGCCGCACTGTGCGGCTTGTGGGATCTCAGTTCCCTGACCAGGAATTGAATCCAGGCCTCGGCTGTGAAAGCCCGGAATCCTAACTACTAAGCAACCAGGGAACTCCCCACTTATCCTTCTTTAAATCCATCCATTACACTTCCTATCTCCCAGAGTCGCTGACCCCAAGCACCAATCAGATCATGCCACGTCCTTGCCCAAACTTTCTCATGGCTCCCTACTGCCTCCTGACTACAGTTCTTTATAGAGGCATTCGGGTCCCTGAAGATGTGATTGCAAAGCCATATTTCGAGCCTTATCTCCCCATAGTAACCTGTCCCAATGCACCTAATGCTGTAGACATGGCCCCCTTACACTGAGAGGTCCCCACATGTGACCCACTCTATACCTTGGCCCACGTTGTTCCCATTCTCTAGAATGACATTCTCCCCTATCTCTGCTTGTTGAAACACTACCATTTTTCGAGGCTCAAATGTCCCTCTCTCTGCAAAGTTTTCCAAGCTTATCCCAGCAAATCTCTCCTTTCTCTTGTTTAAGTTATACTTGACTGTGGGGTGCCAGATGTCCCTGTGCCCTGAAACAAGCATCTCACTGAGCATTCTCTCATCAACCAGCTCTGTGTCTAGTACATGCACATCACCAATTAAATGACTGTGGAATAACATTTTTCAGGTATTAAACACATGAAATGGTACAAAATTTACTAATCTAGCAGGACTGTATTTAATTTATTCTCAGTTGTTATGTCGTTATTTTAGCCATTCTGTTCTTAATCCCAGCCTTCCTAAGCAATCAAAAAGAGGCTCATTCTTGGTGGGTGGGGTGGTGTTTGTAATGAACTTCAGCTTGAAATACAGCCTTTCAGCATTTACTGGCAGTGGGAAATTCCACATTATGCTTAGAGAGATTCTGGAAACTGATTTGAAGTTGGACATTATACTTTATTTCAAGGAAACATGAATAAGGCTTGTACTAAAAAAAACTGAACTAAATAAACGTGTTATGTTTTCCCCTCACACTCCCCCAACACACACAGAAATCTGTGTGTCAAGTGCAATCCTTCCCTTAACAGAACCCCATGAAATGAGTCTCTAGTGTCCAACTGACGAAACAGTTTTGAAAAGGGCTTTAGAACAGCTCAACTCGGTGCTGAGACCTCAGGACGAGATGAACCAAGAGAGCCTTGTCCAACTGTTGAATTGCTTTTCATTCACTTCACTCTGCCAGGAGCAGCTGAAGAATGTAGCTCAGTGTGTTTCATTACACACTGTGGGTAGTTGGTATGAGTGAGGTTGACATCAGATACTTGCCAATGAAGAAATCTGCAGTACATTTCCTAGGCTGCCTCAAAATGTAGGATGTGCAGAAATGCAGGTACATTCAGAATGGATGGGTTTTAAAAAGCTAGGGTTGTCGTTTGAAACTGTTCCAAAAAGAAGGGCACATCGCATCTCAGTGAGAAGCCCAAGAACCTCTTCACAGGGGGCTCGCGCTCACCACCTCTGTCGTGTGTAGGCTTTGAGCTGGAGGCTGGGACGTGGAGAGGGATCATACCCATTTCTGTCCTCACGGTGCTGCCAGTGCAGGGGAAGGTAGAGCACTCTATAAATAACTGAATTCTGGGTGATCAGTGAATCCTGTGTATGCCATGGAGGTAACAGAGAGGAAAGCTGCGGGAATTCTGGGACCAAGCAAACAGGACAGACTTCACAGATTTCACAAGGCATGTGACACGTGAGCTGGATTTGGCAGGATAAGCAAGAGTTTGCCAGTGGATGGGGGGCATAGGGCAGCCCAGGCAGATGGAATGGTGTGTACAGAGAGGCACAGCAGCATGAAAAAACCTGCTCAGGGTAGGGAATTGTAAGTGCTCCAGGGAATTACCACGGAAACATAAAGTAGAAGGTGGTGGAGAGGCAGGAGGCTAGGCTGGCGCGAAAGGAAGGGCTGAGGTCATAAAAGATGCAGCTAGCCATGTGGGCCAGGAGCTTCAGCTTTGCTCCATTCTGTGAAAGATACTTAAGCCATCAGTAGCATGGCCAGATTTGTACTCTGAAAGTCCTCTCTGTGGGAAAGTAGCTGTCTTGACAATCCTGATTTGGCCCTCCAGATCCACCCTCTCCTCCCTTCTCTGTGCCTCAGCATGCTGACCTCTACAGACAGCATCCACGGGTTCCCTTTCCCCCAGCTCGCTTGTTGGGTTTGGCAAGTGCTGGTGGGAAACCAAAGCGAGAAGGAGTGGTTAGGTGCTGTATTATTCAGGGCTCTCCAGAGAGACAGAACCATATGTGCAAATATGTAATGATATATGTATGTATGTAGTTCTATATATGTATATATATGCATATATGTATTACCCATGTGTTTACATATATGTGTATATGTATGTTTTATATATATATATGTATATGAAGAGAGAGAGGGAGAGGGAGAGAGAGCGAGCCTCACATGATTGTAGGGGCTGGCAGGTCCAAAATCTGCAGGGCATGCCGTCAGGCTGGAGACCCAGGGAAGAGCTGTTGCAGTCTTGAGTCTGAGGGCAGTCTGGAGGCAGAATCCTTCCTCCTCCGGGAACCTGTCTTTTTCCCTCTAAGGCCTTCAACTGCTTAGATGAGGCCCACTTACATTATGGAGGCTTATCTGCTTCACTCCAAGTCTACCGATTTCAGTGTTAATCACATCTAAAAAAATACCTTCCCAGCAACATTGAGACTGCTGTTTTACCAAAAACTGGGTACCACGGCCTAGCCAAGCTGTCACATAAAACTAACCATCACAGGTACAGTACTTATTGCCTTTGCTCCCTCCCTGCCAGGCTGCAGGTTGGTACTGGCTGCCCTGTTCCTGTTGGCAGGCCCTGACCTTCAGCTACAGCTCTCTCCTTGACCTTGACACAGGAGTGGTAACTGATGTCCTGCTGTTGCTAGTCCTTAGCTTCTTTTCACCCTGTCCACAACTTTGTAAACAGTCCCTTCATAGACTATCCTCAAGGACACCATCTCGTTATTGTATTTCTTGGCTGTTAGGATCCTGACAGAGACTCTGTGCCACCTTAGGGTTCATAATATTGAAAAACAACCCTCCCCCACCAAGAATGCATGACCCAAACAGACACAAATCTTCACTGGACTGTAATCTCTACAAGGATGTGGGTCATTTTGTTCAGGGCTCTATGTGCCTGTTACACAGTAGATGCTCAATAAATATTAATTGAATGAATGAACAATGAACATATATGTTCACTGAATGAACATATATGTCTTCTTACAGAGAAGACATATATGAATCCATGGTTAGAAGCCCCCAAAGAGAATAATATATTCAACAGGCATGCAAGTTTCTAAAAGTGAAAATACTAAAAATAAAGCTGCAAATGAGTTCAATGAGAATAAAAGCAATTTTCTTGATAGTTCTAAAGAAAAAAGTGTGGCCACATAGGTAGCTTTCTGATTGAGGGAACATTTCTGAAAGAACACGTACAACAGAAACCTAGAAGAGGCAAGATGTATTGCTTAACTAAGGACAAATCCCTGAAACCAATATATCCCTTATCAGAAAAGTATCGGGAGACTATAACTCAGATTGCATGAAAATACTAAAGTAGACAGAAGGACCATGCCAGCACGATGCTGGAACAAGAGAGAGAAAGAGGGAGGGCCAAAGTGGGATGACAGAATCACTCAAGCACCGTTTTACAGTCCTCTTTCAAACAAAAGTCTTCAAGTGACGTGTGAAAGGCACTCACTCTAAAGAGGAGAACTGATGCTCCAGGTGGAAAAGAAAAAGTGAGGATGCTTGGCCATGTAAAAGGAACTCATTTTCTCATCTCCAGGTTACCTACAACACCAAAGGCTGAAAGAAATGGCAGATGTGGTTTCAGAGATGTTATAGTCATCTCTTTCATCTCAGGGGTCTTCAAACACTGTCCCTCTGCCTGGAACAGTATATGTAGCCTTCTCACCTACCTGAGCTTACCAGCCCCTCTGCAGAGATCGCATCTCCCCTGGAAAGTCTTTCTAGACCCTCAAGAATGCTTAGTGCCTTCCCAGCTGTTCTCCCACTGTGGTTCTCCTCCGAACCCCAGATGGGTATCAAGCCATTCATCACTATACTCCTGGCACAGTTCCGTGCTATGATCTACCTGAGGGCAGAGACTGGGTCTTCTTCACCACAGTCTCCCCAGTGCCAGCACTTGGTAGTAATAATAGTAACAACCATAATTACTATACCTAAGATACTGTTTTAGTTTCCCAAGGCTGTTGTAACAAAGTCCCACAAACTGGATCTCATAGTGTTGTCTCACAGTTCTGGAGGCTGGAAGTCTGAAATCAAAGTGTTGGCGGAACCATGTTCCCTCTGAAACCTGTAGGGGAATCCTTCCTTGTCTCTTCCTAGCTTCTGGTGGTGGCTGTCAATCCTTGGTGACATCTTCCTGTTCTTATAGACACCTATTATATTGGATTAAGGCCCACCCTAATGACCTCATCTTAGCTTGATCACATCTGCAAAGACTCTATTTCCAAATAAGGTCACATTCACAGACACCGAGGGTCAGGACTTCAATATATTTTGGGAGCGGGTGTGGGGGGGCGGGGAACAGTTTAACCCAGAACAGATACACTGAGAGTTTACTGTAGGCAGGGACTGTTCTCAGTGTTTCACATTAACTCGTTTAATCTTTACAACATCCTTGTGAGGTAGGGATGACTACCATGCCCATTTGATAGACAAAGGACCTGAGGTAAAGGGAGGTGAAATAATTTGTCCAAGTCCAAATGTAAAACAAGCGGAGGAAGGAGAACTTCTCTCCCGCCCCCTTGGCCCTTTCCTTCTCCTTCTTCTGGAGTAACTAGAAAGCTAACTTATGGGAACGGCTTACATAGTGCTCCTCAAACTTTGAGGTGCCTATAAATCACTTGGGGATCTATAATCGGTAGATTCCAATTCAATAGGTCTGAAGTAGGAGAGGAGATTCTATCTTTCCAACCAGCTTCCAGCTGCTGCTGCTGATCTACAAACCACACTAGGATTAGAAAGAGCATTTTGTTCCCAGGTGCTGGCCGTAACGGAAGTACTAATTCTCAGGACTCAGAACCTACTGACTCAAGAGAGGAGTGGAGCCTAGGAATCTATGTTTTAGAGGAGGAGATTCTGAAAGGCAATTCTGATGTCTAGGCAAACTACTGGTCTAGACAAGCTAAATGTTGATGTGAATCGGCCTGCTACAAAGTCTTTCCTGATTACGCTGTAGCTAAGATCAAAACATTGGAGCTAAATGATGGTAATCAGGACATTTAAAACTGTTTGGGTGGGCTTCCCTCATGGCAGTGGTTAAGAATCCGCCTGTCAACGCAGGGGACACGGGTTCGAGCCCTGGTCCGGGAAGATCCCACATGCTGCAGAGCAACTAAGCCCATGTGCCACAGCTACTGAGCCCACATACCACAACTACTGAGACAGTGCTCTAGAGCCCGCGAGCCACAACTACTGAGCCCAAGTGCCACAACTACTGAAGCCTGCGTGCCTAGAGCCTGTGCTCCACAACAAGAGAAGCCACCACAGTGAGAAGCCCGCGCACTGCAACAAAGAGTAGCCCCCGCTCACTGCAACTACAGAAAGCTCACGCGCAGCAACAAAGACCCAACACAGCCAAAAATAAATAAATAAATAAATAAAATTAAAAAAAAAAAAAAAAAAACTGTTTGGGTAACTGTATCTCCAAAATATGTCAACCCAGAAGCAATCTCTTAGATGAGTGGTCTGACCCTGCCCTAGATAAGATATATGTTAATGATTTACATGAGATCAGAGAAACTATGCTTATCAAGTTTTTATATGGTAAAAGGATAGGTGAGAAAACTAATGTGATTGCTAAAAGAAAATCAAGATTTAACAGACTAAGATAGCTATTAGTCTAAAAGTAGTGAGATGTGAAGTAGTCATAATAAGGTAAAGTTCTCCAACCAGGTTTATAAAATGAATTGTGGAAGTAAAAAATGGAGAAAACCTGGTTTGATCATTTTTCATATAAAAAGGACCTAGAGCGTTTAGTTGCTCACTAATTTAATATAAATCAAGGATGGCTTCTTAAATGCTTCCAGCTTAAAAGAGTTTGGGATTTCAATAATATGCAGAACAAGATGCATTCATATATTGTCAAGAGTTTGCCTCATCTCCCAGAGGGTTTTGTTTTCTTTTCCTCTTTCTCAAAAATAGAAATAATTATGTCCAGATTTAAAATCCTTCTTTTAACGTGGCTTGATGATGTTGAAAATAATACCTTGGCATAAGAAGAATATTTGTTGTTTCATTTAATATATATTGATTAAGCACCTAACATTGACAATTATTAATAATGATAATAGCTAACGCTTATAGTACTCATATAGTACTATGTGTCAGTCTTTGGTCTTAGTACATATTAGCCCACTTAACCTTAGCCATAACCCAATAAACTATGTGATAGTATTATCCCTATTCTACAGATGAGGAAACTGAGTCACAAAGACAGATATTCAATAACTCCTCTGAGGTCACACAGCTAGAGAAGGGCAGAGACAGGATTCAAGCCCAGACAGCCTGGCTCCCGGATTACAGCTCTAATACACTCTACCAAATCATGTCTTTTATGCTACATGATAAGATATAGTCTCAGGGCTAACTATCTATTAAGCATAATTTCTAGACCTCCACCATACTTCAGAGGCTCACTAAATTGTTTAAATTTCTTTTAAAATCAAAAGAAAAAAATGAACTTGGGATTGAAGAAAATAATTATTTTTCTTGTATCAGAGAAAAAGGAAAGTTTTAGCACCCATGAAATGCATTATGGTAGGAGGAGACCCATAGGCCCAAAATGTGTCGGGCCCATGAAAATTGATATGCAGTCCTGACAGCTCTACCTGTAGAAATTTTAAAAACACATTTCTATGAGAAGGCAGTCTTTTATTTTTCGCCCCTCCCATACATGCTTCCATTTGATTTGTGCCTTTTTTTTTTTTTTTTCTAATACCCTGCCACCAAGTTCAGCTGGTAGCTGGGTACAAACCTGTGTCCCTTCAACTTCTATCTGCTGGCCTGGAGCATGTGGACTGGTTAAAGCTGGAAATCTTTACTGACATGTGGAGGAATTCTGTGCTTTTTTTTCTTAGACTCTTCTGAAAGGTAAATGGTCACAATCATGCTTTTGGAAAGATAATACTTCAACTTGGCCTTGTGATTAAACTGGTGCTCTTCTTCCTTTGAGGTGACATGAGAGGAAGGGGAGTAAAGGAGAGGGAATTCCAGGTGCAAGCAAGAACATGATCAAAGGCGTGGAAGCAGGGAGACAGGGGAAATAGTAATCCAGCAAGGGTGTGGGAAAGGATGAGTGTGGCAGGTCAGAAATGGTTTATTCCACCTCCTTGCTAGAAGAATTGGACCTCTAGAGAGTACGGGGGAAGGCAGTTTGAGATAGGGCAAAAGAGTACAGAATCCATTTTGTACTGGAGAAGACAATCTTGTCTAGAAGGGAAAAGGATTTCCATATGGACTGATGCACAGAGCCTTGGGGGTTGGAAGGCATCCAAGCTGCCTGTCAGGAAAGTAACATTTATCCTGGGATGGTAAGTGAGAAGGAGGCATGACTGCTCTTTTGCAACGCAGATGTAAAACACTTCCCGGAAATGGAAATAACACAGGCAAGGAAGGCTTCTTCTAGGGAAATTTGATCTGTTTAGCGCATAAAAGATTCTAGAAAGAGGATCTGCAGATGTGAAAGGCCCTAGAGCATACAACTGAAAGTTTGAAAGCTGACTAGAGGTTAACAACTCAAAGAATTAGAGAAGATAGGATTTTATAACATAGTCTTTAAAAATCTCTCTATTTTTGCTGTACTCAGCTTTCCAAGTTAATTAGCATACATTCACAGAAATTCCAAGGGGGAGGTGGGGAATGATGCTATTAGAACTCAACTAATGCAAAAGGCAAGCATTTCTGAAAGAAACATTTTCTTGGTAGTGGTAACTGTCCTCACACCAGAGCAAGAGGGGCCTCTACCCCAGCCCTGCCCCTTCAGCCTCCCACACTTTGAAGTGCCTTCCTTGAAATTTTCTAAGTCCCTTTTGGTCTGGGACCTGGACTGACACCCACTTGGCCATGTATCTGTTTTCTTCTCTGCAGAGTGTTCTCTGGCCTCTGTCCCATGCCCGTGGGGTCAAACATATGCCCCTAAGAGCTCTGAAACTCATACCTACGGGGTCCTCACAGGGGTCTGTGGCCTGGCTCCAGTTCTGGAAGGGTGGTCTGAATCGCTCCTGCCTAGGACCTAGCTTTGCATCCTTTGTTTCTTGCTGGATTTACACAATCTTGCATTGATGTGTGACAATGTGCATGGAGTAATGCCAACCAGAGAGGCTCATCCGAGCCTCAGGGTTTTCACTGGGGCTCCATTATGTAGACATGACTGATTGACTGATTGATCACCCACATGGTTGAACTCAGTCTCCAGATTGGCCAGACGTTTCCCCCACCCACCATCACCAGGGCCAATGCTGTGACTGGACTGCCCTCTTTGGTTCTTATTATGATTGCAGGACACATCTCAGCAAACCATCAGGGAACTTTGACAAACAAGATTTATTATTACTCACAGGTCCTGGAGGGTACAGGGTGTGCTACAAGGCCACACAAGGTCGTGGGTAGAGAGAGAGGGAGGGAGCATGGACCTGGGGTTCTGCTTTTATTAGTGCTCAAGGGTGGGGTACCTAAGGTTTCATGAGTTCACTCTTTTTTGGCAAAGTTAAGGCATAAGAGTAGGAATAAGATGTGGGAAGGGAGAAGCAGACCACTCAAGTGGTCAGTTATCTAGGTCACCAAGGGCTTTCTAAAAGGGGGAATTCATGGATGGGGGCGGTGCTCAACCTGGTTCCTTATCTAGTTGTTTCTATAAGTTCTTCACACAGCTGGCAATATGTTTATTTGAGGTGAATGTCTTTGAAATGAATGCCTCAGCAACCAAAAGCTTAATGTCAGGCACTTATGTTACAATCAAAAAGTTTAATATTAGGCACTTACACTATACATGTTCTGAGTATGTAGTCAGACATTGACTATTAGATTAGTATTTCCTAAATTCCTAAACAAAAACTTTAAGAAACTGCCCTTAAAATACAAGAAGTGATTATAAGAAAAGAATATTTTAACACACTTAATAGAACTTATTGTCCCCTTTTATAGAATGGAAAGCAAGTTTAAATGAGTCTATGTATTTTTTTCTAGTTGTAAAAATATATTTTTTTAAAGACATGGATTGCAGAGAAACTATGACTTGACCTCAAGAATTGGGACAATCTGCTGCCTCTTCCAAAATATTTCTATATTTTTAAAAACCTATTTTTTCATATAGATGTTTATTGTTTATAAGTTTATTGTTTATAAAAACAACACGTAGTTTTTGAGGAATTACGTGTTGTAGGAACACAGATGATTAAACATTAACAGGAAAAATACTTGCAAGAAGACTAGAAGATGGGGGCAATCTCTAACCCTACCATGAAGAGGTCAGTATGACATTTCCACTCTTCTTTTTTTTTTTTAGATGTTGGGGGTAGGAGTTTATTAATTAATTTATTTATTTTTGCTGTGTTGGGTCTTCGTTTCTATGCAAGGGCTTTCTCTAGTTGTGGCAAGTGGGGGCCACTTTTCATCGCAGTGCGCGGGCCTCTCACTATCGTGGCCTCTCTTGTTGCAGAGCACAGGCTCCACACGCGCAGGCTCAGTAGTTGTGGCTCACGGGCCTAGTTGCTCCGCGGCATGTGGGATCCTCCCAGATCAGGGCTCAAACCTGTGTCCCCTGCATTAGCAGGCAGATTCTCAACCACTGCACCACCAGGGAAGCCCTCCACTCTTCTTATTTTATTTTATTTATTTAGTTTTTTGAGGTGCCCTTTCCTTTTTTTTTTTTAATTGAAGTATAGTAGATTTATAATATTGTTAGTTTCAGGTTTACAACAGCAAAATGTTTCTTTAAATTGTGACACATATATAAAGCTAATTTCTCGGGACTTCCTTGGCAGTCCGGGGTAAAGAATCTGCCTTACAAGGGAGGAACACTCCCAAACTCATTCTACGAGGCCACCATCACCCTGATACCAAAACCAGACAAAGATGTCACAAAGAAAGAAAACTACAGGCGAATATCACTGATGAACATAGATGCAAAAATCCTCAACAAAATACTAGCAAGCAGAATCCAACAGCACATTAAAAGGATCATACACCATGATCAAGTGGGGTTTATTCCAGGAATGCAAGGATTCTTCAATATACGCAAATCAATCAACGTGATACACCATATTAACAAATTGAAGGAGAAAAACCATATGATCATCTCAATAGATGCAGAGAAAGCTTTCAACAAAATTCAACACCCATTTATGATAAAAACCCTGCAGAAAGTAGGCATAGAGGGAATTTTCCTCAACATAATAAAGGCCATATATATCAAACCCACAGCCAACATCATCCTCAATGGTGAAAAACTGAAACCATTTCCACTAAGATCAGGAACAAGACAAGGTTGCCCACTCTCACCACTCTTACTCAATATAGTTTTGGAAGTTTTAGCCACAGCAATCAGAGAAGAAAAAGAAATAAAAGGAGTCCAAACTACTAGAGGTAATCAACGAATTTGGTAAAGTAGCAGGATACAAAATTAATGCACAGAAATCTCTGGCATTCCTATACACTAATGATGAAAAATCTGAAAGTGAAATTAAGAAAACACTCCCATTTACCATTGCAACAAAAAGAATAAAATATCTAGGAATAAACCTACCTAAGGAGACAAAAGACCTGTATGCAGAAAATTATAAGACACTGATGAAAGAAATGAAAGATGATACAAATAGATGGAGAGATATACCATGTTCTTGGATTGGAAGAATCAACATTGTGAAAATGACTCTACTACCCAAAGCAATCTACAGATTCAATGCAATCCCTATCAAACTACCACTGGCATTTTTCACAGAACTAGAACAAAAAATTTCACAATTTGTATGGAAACACAAAACACCCAAAATAGCCAAAGCAATCTTGAGAATGAAAAATAGGGCTGGAGGAATCAGGCTCCCTGACTTCAGACTATACTACAAAGCTACAGTAATCAAGACAGGATGGTACTGGCACAAAAACAGAATGATAGATCAATGGAACAGGATAGAAAGTCCAGAGATAAACCCACGCACATATGGTCACCTTATCTTTGATAAAGGAGGCAAGAATATACAATGGAGAAAAGACAGCCTCTTCAATAAGTGGTGCTGGGAAAATTGGACAGGTACATGTAAAAGTATGAAATTAGAACACTCCCTAACACCATACACAAAAATAAACTCAAAATGGATTAAAGACCTAAATGTAAGGCCAGACATTATCAAACTCTTAGAGGAAAACATAGGCAGAACACTCTATGACATAAATCACAGCAAGATCCTTTTTGACCCACCTCCTAGAGAAATGGAAATAAAAACAAAAATAAACAAATGGGATCTAATGCGACTTAAAAGCTTTTGCACAGCAAAGGAAACCACAAACAAGACCAAAAGACAACCCTCAGAATGAGAGAAAATATTTGCAAATGAAGCAACTGACAAACGATTAATCTCCAAGATTTACAAGCAGCTCATACAGCTCAATAACAAAAAAACAAACAACCCAATCCAAAAATGGGCAGAAGACCTAAATAGACATTTTTCCAAAGAAGATATACAGATTGCCAACAAACACATGAAAGAATGCTCAACATCACTAATCATTAGAGAAATGCAAATCAAAACTACAATGAGATATCATCTCACACTGGTCAGAATGGCCATCATCAAAAAATCTAGAAGCAATAAATGCTGGAGAGGGTGTGGAGAAAAGGGAACACTCTTGCACTGTTGGTGGGAATGTAAATTGATACAGCCAGTATGGAGGTTCCTTAAAAAACTAAAAATAGAACTACCATACGACCCAGCAATCCCACTACTGGGCATATACCCTGAGAAAACCATAATTCAAAAAGAGTCATGTACCAAAATGTTCATTGCAGCTCTATTTACAATAGCCAGTAAATGGAAGCAGCCTAAGTGTCCATCTTCGGACGAATGGATAAAGAAGATGTGGCACATATATACAATGGAATATTACTCAGCCATAAAAAGAAACGAAATTGAAATATTTGTAGAGGTGGATGGACCTAGAGTCTGTCATACAGAGTGAAGTAAGTCAGAAATACAAAAAACAAATACCGTATGCTAACACATGTGTTTGGAATCTAAGAAAAAAAAAGAAAAAAAGAAAAGGTCATGAAGAACCTAGGGGTAAGATGGGAATAAAGACACAGACCTACACACTACCAAACATCAAATAGTGGGAAGCAGCCGCATAGCACAGGGAGATCAGCTCGGTGCTTTGCGATCACCTAGAGGAGTGTGATAGGGAGAGTGGGAGGGAGGGAGATGCAAGAGGAAAGAGATATGGGAACATATGTATATGTATAACTGATTCAGTTTGTTATAAAGCAGAAACTAATACACCATTGTAAAGCAATTATACTCCAATAAAGATGTTTAAAAAAAAAATCTGCCTTACAATGCAGGGGACGCAGGTTCAATCCCTGGTCAGGGAACTAAGATCCCACATGCCGCAGGGCAACTAAGCCTGTACGCCACAACTACTGAGCCTGCGTCCCACAAACTACAGAGCCTACACGCTCTGGAACCCGCGTGCCACAACGACAGAGCCCATGTGCCCTAGAGCCTGCGCGCCACAACTAGAGAAAAGAAAACCTGCACACCACAGCTAGAGAGAAGCCCGCGTACCACAACAAAGGTCCACGCGCCAACAAAAGATTTCTCATGCCTCAACAAAGATCCTGTGTGCTGCAACTAAGACCCGTCACAGCCAAAAGTAACTAAAATAAATAAATAATAAATAAATATTTTTTTAAAAAAAGATAATTTATCTGTGTTATCTTGGAGTCCACCTTATAGAAATACCAGTGACTTGATCTAGATAAACTTTGTACCAACTGTGACTTTTTCTTACTCCTGCCAGTTCTTTGTATCTCAAAGCTCCAGTTCAATCAGTACAGTAGTCATTGCTCTGGATTAGGCTGTACCACAGATACAAAAATAAATAAAGTAGGAAATCACGGTCTAGTGAAGAGTAAATAAACAACCGCGAAGGAAAACAGAATGTGATAAGTGCTCTAACCCAGCAGCAAAGTTTTTATGAATCATACAGGGAAGAGGAAATTATTCAAACCGAGGGTCAGAAAAAAGGGCCACAGGAGGAAGTATTATTTTAGGTTTGCTGTAAAGCTAAAAGAATTTGACAGGGACTGGCTTTTCTTACAAAGATCTAGTTTTTTTTTATTGATCAGGTTTACAAAAGAAAGTCTGCCCTCAAACTGAGAGTAATTCAAGAGACTTTTTATCCACTGGGGAGAGTAGGACCTGGGCCAGGAAAACTTGGGCTAGATTCAGTTGGTTAAATGGAGGTTTCCAGAAATGAGAAAATTCCAAGACTTAACTCCTAAGCTTTACTCCTGTTGTTTCTCAGAACATGTAGAGTGGGCGCTTTGGGTCATGTGGTAAAGGTCGACATGGAGACTGAGTTCAACTATGTGGGCAATCAATCAATCTGTCAATCAATCACATCTACACAATGGAGCCCCAATAAAAACTCTGAATAATTCTTTTTTTTTTGGGCTGCGCTGTCTGGCGTGCGGGATCTTAGTTCCCCCACCAGGGATTGAACCCGTGCCCCCTGTAGTGGAAGCACAGAGTCTTAACCCCTGGACCACGAGGGAAGCCCCTGAATACTTCTTAAATCAATACATTGTACACTTGAAACTTTTTTAAAAATTAAATTAAAAATTTTAAGAACACTGAGGCTCTGATGTGCTTCTCTGGTTGGCAACACTCTTTGCACACTGTTACACATTGATGCCAGGAGGGTAAGGCATCCTGACTCCACAGGAGAGGACAATGGAAGCTTTGCATTGGGTACCCCTTAAACTCTGCCAATGTGTCTCTTTCTTTAGCTGATCTTAATCCTTTCCTTGTAATAAACCATAACCATAAGCATAAGAACTTTCAGTGAGTTCTATGAGTTCTCTGCACAAGGTATTAAATCTGAGAGTGATTTTGGGATCCTCTGAAGTTGCAGCTGGTGTCAGAAGTGAGAGCAATCTTGGGGACTGTTCCTGTTAACTTTGTAGTTGGCTGAAACTCCTTAGAGTGGATGTGGGAAGTGAGGGAAGTCTTCTGTGGAAACTGGGCCCTCAAACTTTGCAGTAGGGCTAACTCTGGGCAAATATTTACAAAAATCCACCAGGTATTAAGCTGCAGAACATGTCTCAACAAAGTGCAAGAATTAGTAATATGAAGATCACTTTTTATGACAACAATGCATCCGTCTTAAAAATAATTAAAAACAACAAATAAAGACCCCCTCATATACTAGGAATTTTAAAATTGTACTATTAAGTAGTTTATGGATCAACATAGAAATTATATGGAAATTAGAAAATACTTGAAAACGAGTAATATTAAAAATACTATCCAAACTTGTAGATGCAAATAAAGCTGCTTTTTGAAGAAAATTTAAACACATTAGAAAAAAGGAATGTTAAAAGTTAAAAACATCCAACTTGGTAGGTTTGAGAAAGAACATCAGAATGACTCCTAAAAATCTAGAAAGAAGGAAATAATACAAGTAGATGAAGAAACTAATGAAATAAAAAGAAAAAATCCAACAGATTATATTATGAAGTTTTAACTAACATACTCTAAAAGTGGACATTAGCTTAAAAATATTTACTGCAAAGAAACCACAGGTTGAAGAGGATACTAATAATGTAAACACAAGTAACAATAAAATTGAAGAGCTGACATTTCTCACACTTCCTAGTACAATCTTTACAGAAAGAAATTAGGTCCCCTCTAAACAGCAAGCTAGTAAACTTGAGGTATGGAAAGAACATTTTGTAAAGGAATCTTTGAAAATGTATCCATTGTCCTGCAGTTTTTGTTGCTAAAATTACATAAATGTAATAACACTGTCTAAATACTCTCATAGTTGCCCTTTTGAAAATATGGAAGGAGAATTTGCTAACCTGTTTTAAAAATCTTCTAAATGAAAAGTTTTAGTGAGTTTTGTATATATGTGTTAAAAAGGGGAAAAATGCAATGTGTAACTATTGGCTTGCAAGAACAACTCACAGACATCAGAAAAGATGGAAATTCACTAGCCAGATCTTCACTAGCCAGATCTTCAGCCAAACATTTGCATAACTGGTGAATGTGATAGAAAATTATGAGTAAAAGGAGCCAATGATGAATTTTTTTTTCCATTTGATCTAAGAATCTTTGTGAGTTATTGTTTCAGCAGAGCCATACATTAAAAACCAGGTAATGAGACATAGATCAATGGAATAGAATTGAGAGTTAAAAAAAAAACATACATTTACAGTCAGTTGATTTTTTTTTTTCACTGTTGTGGCCTCTCCCGTTGCGGAGCACAGGCTCCAGACGCGCAGGCTCAGCGGCCATGGCTCACGGGCCCAGGCGCTCCGCGGCATGTGGGATCTTCCCGGACCGGGGCACGAACCCGTGTCCCCTGCATCGGCAGGCGGACTCTCAACCACTGCGCCACCAGGGAAGCCCCTGATTTTTTTTTTTTCAACATCTTTATTGGAGTATAATTGCTATACAATGTTGTGTTAGTTTCTGCTGTATAACAAAGTGAATCAGCTATATGCATTCGTATATCCCCATAACCCCTCCCTCTTGCGTCTCCCTCCCACCCTCCTTATCCCACCCCTCTAAGTGGTCACAAAGCACCGAGCTGATCTCCCTGTGCCATGCAGCTGCTTCCCACTAGCTATCTATTTTATTTGGTAGTGTATATATGTCAATGCTACTCTCTCACTTCGTCCCAGCTTACCCTTCCCCCTCCCTGTGTCCTCAAGTCCATTCTCTACATCTGTGTCTTTATTCCTGTCCTGTCCCTAGGTTCAGTTGATTTTTGACAAGCTTACCATGACAATTCAATGAAGGAAAGAATAGTGTTTTCAACAAATATGCTGGCACAACTAGCTATCCACATTCAAAGAATAAAGTTGAACCCCTTCCGCACACCATATACAAAAATGAACTCAAACTGGACCTAAATGTAATAACTAAACGTATAAAACTCTTAGAAGAAAACATAGATGTAAATAAAGCTTTAGGACCTTGGATTAGGCACTGGTTTTTTAGATATGGCACCAAAAGCATATGAATCCAAAGAAACATGATAGGTAATTGACTTCATCAAAATAAAAACTTTTGTTCTTCAAAGGCCACTATCAAAAAAGTGAAAAGATAACCTACAAGATAAAAAAAAAATTTGTAAATCATATATTCAATAAGGGTCTATTGTCCAGAATATATAATTTATTACTCAACAATAAAAAGATAAATAACTCAACTTAAAAATGAACAAAGAATTTGAGTAGACATTTCTCCAAAGAAGATATACAAACTACCAACATGCACATGAAAAGATGCTCAGCATCATTAGTGATTAGGGAAATGTAAATCAAAACCACAGTGAGATACCACTCACACTCACTAAGACAGCTATAATAAAAAGACAGACAATAACAAGGGCTGGTGAGGGTATGGAGAAATTGGAACCCTCATAAGACTGCTGGTGGGATTGTAAAATGGTGCACCCACTTTGGAAAACCATCTGGCATTTCCTCAAATGGTTAAACATAGAGTTAGCACATGACTCGGCAATTTTTTAAGTCCACACAAAAGCTTGTACAGGCAATTTTTTAAGTCCACACAAAAGCTTGTACATAAATGTTCATAGCAGCATTATTCATAATAGCCAAAAAGTGGAAACAACCCAAGTGTGCATCAACTGATGAATAAAGATAATGTAGTATATCTATACAATACAATATTATATGGCCATCAAACAGAATGAAGTACTGATACATGCTACAACATGGATGAATCTTGAAAACATTATGCTAAGTGAAAGAAGCCAGACACAGAAAGCCATATACTGTACGAATCCGTTTATGTGAAATGTCCATAATAGGCAAATCCATAAAGACAGAAAATGGATTAGTGGTTGCCAGGGGCCAGCGGGAGAAGGAACTTGGAGTGACTGCTGATGGGTATGGGGTTTCGTTTGGAGGTGATGAAAATATTCTAAAATTAGATAGTGGTGATTGTTGCATGACTTTGTGCATGTGCTAAAAACCACTAAATTGTATAAATTAAAAGGGTGAATTTTATGGTATGTGAATTATATCTCAAGTTTTTAAAGATTTAAAAAATACAAGTATTGTAATAAACTGAACTAGTCCAAAATTTTGAACTGCAGCATCACAGAGTCACAACTGGTTTTTTTGTTGTTTGTTTGTTTTATTTTTTGGCCGCCCTGCACGGCATTGTGTGATCCTAGTTCCCCGACCAGGGATCGAACCCGCGCCCGCTGCAGTGGAAGCTTGGAGTACTAACCACTGGACCACCAGGGAAGTCCACAAACTGTTTTTCTTTTTAAAGAAAGAAGTATATTTAATCATCTTGCTCTCACTAGCAAAAACAATTTTTTGTACCGTCACTAATTAAAATGTAATTTAAAAGTACCTTTAAGATAGTTTAACTTTTATCTTATCCTTTAAATTTTAATTCTGGCCTATTTCATATTGTACATAAAATAGTAATGCAGCAGTACGGGGATATAGTTTCTAAATATGTAAATATACATATATTGGATATTAATGAACGAGGGCTTTTATGGATGTGGAGCACAATCAACAAAGTTAGAGGCCACTGCTTTGGTGTCTTGTTAGATGACAGTCAGGAAAGAAACCTCAGGGAAATGGATATAAGAAAATCAGCAAGAGGTACTGACATATCAAATCTTAGTTTATATTAAGAATACCAAAGGAATTTATATACATGATTAAAATAAAAGCTAATCTGAAAGTCTCTACTGGAAAATACTCTGAAGTTATAATTTTAACTCATTTCAATTCTTCATCATGTGGTGGCAATTTGGTACTAAGCAAATTTCCATTCTGTGTTTCTCCACAGGAGAGGGTCACATCTTATATACTGTGTACTAAAAATACATCCTTCGAGAATAATAGTGTTACAGTTCTTTCTTCAGTTGTGTCCCTGACTGCTAGCCAGGCGTTGGCTTGCTTTACCAATTCAGCTGGTACCGCAGACGTTGTCTGGTCCAGTGTCCAATTTCTTTTCTCCACTTGCCCTGGAAAAAGACAGTGGTGTCCCTGTAGTCTGTGATCTGTCTCTTCAAATGTTTGCCTGACCTCATTATCCAGAACACTCTATAAATGTAGTCTGCTACACAGCCCTGAGTCTGTGAAGGAGCAGAATACTCTCTTGAAAGTGACAAAGCAAAATAGAATGATCTGTCTAGCCAGGCTTGGAAAATACAGTTGCCAGGTTCCTACTGGTTTGGAGAAAATGCATGAGCAAAGTGCCGGCCACCACCCTCTTTTCCTGAAACACTGCTGTGAAATTTTATAGAAGAATCAAAAACTAAGAGGAAAGCCTGCCCCTTTGCTGGCATATCTGCCCACTAGCTGTTCTTCAGGAAGTGCTTTGTACTGTATGAGTGATCACGAAGCTCAGAGCATGGCTGCACACATATCCCCACATTGCCGGTTAGTTGGCCCATAGATTTAATGTCTTTCCTTTCAGTAGGGTGACACCGTGGGAAGACTACCCAGAAAAGTTGTGTTTGAATTTCTGGTCTTCCACCTACTGGCCTTGGGGAATCACTCAACTTCTCTGATCCTTGCTATTCTCATCTGTAAAATGGAGATAAGGACAACTACTGTGTATGGCTGTTGTGCAGCTGAAATAAGAGAATATATCTAAAAACAGCACAGTGTCTGGCACACAGTAGATACTCAACAAATGTTAGATTTATTTTTTGCAAGTCAGGGATACAGGATCTGGGGTGATTCCCCTTTATCATCCCACAAGAACTATCACTGACATTGTTGGTGTTGCTTAACCAAAGGACAAACAGCCATATACACTTCTTCTTGACAGGAAACCATGATTTTTTTTTTAACGTTTCTTTTTAAAAATATTTATTTATTTATTTATTATTTATTTTGGCTGTACTAGGTCTTAGTTGCGGCACATGGGATCTTCATTGCGGTATGTGGGCTCTTATTTGTGGCATGCAGACTCTTAGTTGCGGCATGCATGTGGGATCTAGTTCCCTGACCAGGGAGTGAACCCAGGCCGCCTGTATTGGGAGTGCGGAGTCTTACCCACTGGGCCACCAGGGAAGTCCCAAACCATGATTTTTTTGGATGGTGTTTGAGCATGGATTCTCCCGAAGGCAGAGCCTGAGATAAGACTAGTGTGCAAGTATTTATTTGGAAGGTGATTTCAGGGACTAGGAATGAGGGCCTGAGTAGAATTGGACAGAGAAAGAAGAAAAGCCAATAGAAGAGTATGCTATCAAGGTCACTGCTGTGGGCAATGGAGGTGGATTCCACCAGGACCTTCTAAGAAGCGTGCAGAATGCCCCTGAAGGATGGGATGCATGAGCATTTCTCTATTGTTTCTGTGCTGTAGTAGTTAGTGTTTGGGGGTGTTAGCCCGCCACCCTTCCAAGCTATGCATGTCCACCGGCTGACTGAGTGCACCCACGGGTGCCTGCTTGCAGCAAGGGCTGTTGGGGAGAATTGAGTCAAGGCCTATGCCCACCCCAGCCAGGACTGGCTAAGTAATTTGTGGGATCCAGTGCAAAATGAAAAGGCTGGGTTCTCTGTTAAAAAATTATTAAGAATTTCAAGACAGCAACAGAAGAGCATTAAACCAAGACCTTCTAAACGAGAGGGCCTGTGCAACTACACAGGTCCCATGCCCCATGAAGCCAGCCCTGACCCGCTTTGGGGCTGGAATTAGGGACAAGGCCAAGTAAATGTGATTGGAGGCACCATAAATGTCAGAGGCAATGTGCCCAACCTGAGAGATTGAACTAAATTAGTCTAAGCCCGTTGTGGCGACCTCTTTCCCCTTCTATAGTAACTGGTTTAAGGATGGTCATGTTCTGGCCAATAAGATGTCAGGGTGTTAAAGGATAACACTGAAGGGTGTTAATTAAAGGGAGGCAAGCAAAGCAAAAGCTTTTTTTTTCTCTTTCCTCTCTCCTTTCTGCTAGAGATGCTGTCCTGTGAGGACATGATGCTGGGAGCTGCAGCAGCCATCTTGTAGCTATGAGGAGACACTGCTGCTACACTGAGGATGGGGTCCTTAGAGGACTCTGGTGAGTTTCTGGGCCCACCCTGGGACCACTACTTTGGGACTTCCTACTCAGTAACAATAAGTGTCCTATGAGTAAAGTCACCAGCAGCCAGAAGCATTCCTAACTTAATACGACTCCTAAGTACCTTCTCTCTTTGGCCATACATTTCCCATGTTCTTTGAAGCAGAGCAAAGGCTGCTACCTGTAGACTATGCTTTGATCAGGCCAGGGCAGATGAAGAATTAAATAAGTAAGTGATTGCCTGTCGTTGAATGGGTAGAGGAAAGCCACCTTTAATTTATCTTCCCTCTCTGCATAATCTGCATCCTTTGCCTCTGGCTACTTTCTAAATTTTACTTACTGGGAAGAGTGATAAGAAAGGACATGACAGTTGATTCCTCCATGCCCACACTAGTAGGGATTTAACCACTACCAGAACTGCTTTTCTAGGACTAAGTCGTTTAAACTTTGTAGAGGATACTGTTGTATTTGCCTGCCCTGAATTCCCTTCATCTGGTAGTGAATTCCATTTTATCTTGGAGAACTGTCCAGCTTCTTTGCTTGTGCTCTTGGTAAGACTTTAGAATCAAGGTATCTGGCCCTCCTTTGACCAAGGCCTGGGCAGTTAATCCAGAGGCCAACTGGACTTTCTCTCCAGGAAATCTGAAACCCAAGGCAGTGCCCTGAATGGATTAATTCTTGCTATCTAAATTCTAGGTGATCCAGGGTTCCTGTCCTTGCTGAAGCTCATCCTTAGATTCTGTGAGCTATCCTATATATCTTCTTCTTTGTTTTCTTTTTTTTTTTGTCCTGCTACCTACAATTTCTATTGCACACCACCAAAGAATCAAAGAATCCAAACTTCAAACCTAAAATTTAAAGTGGAAACCCCAAATACAAACATCATTATTCAGCAGCTTATAAGTGAACTCCCTTACTTTCACATATTCTCTCACATTAATTGAAAATCTATGTAGCAGCCTAATTGCAAAACTAGCTCCAATTATCCACCCTTCCACGTATGCATGTACTTTGCAATGTAACTTGGTCACTCCCACCAAAAGGTGGAGAATATTTCCCCAACTCCTTTAACACAGGTTGACTTTGTGATTTGCTCTGTCAAAAATTTTGACAACAGAATTTGGTTAAAGCAGTGATGTATCTGTTCAAAGCCTAGGCCCCAAATGGCTTTGTCTGTTTCTGATCTATCACCTGGGGCCCTGTGACTGCCATGTGAACAAGCCCAGGCTAACCTGCTGAAGGATGGGAGGCCACATGGAGCAGAGTTGATTCATTTCATCCAGGTCCATCTTAGACCAGCACCCTACTGACTCTCAACCAAAAATCTGAAAAGCTGTCTATAAGCGCACCACAGCTGACTACAAATACATGAGTGAGCCCATCCACAACCAAAGAACCATTCAGATGATTAATAAACTCCTGAACAACAGTAAATGGCCACCGTTTTAACCCACTGAGTTTTGAGATAGTTTGTTATACAGCAATAGCTAATTGATATCACCTATAAAGCATAAGGCACTGGACTGGTATTTAACCAATTATTATGTGCTTAATAAGTATCTAGTACTATGCTCATACATGAGTGCTTATTGAGGTTCTCATGGTAATCCCATAGCTTGTTTATTTATTTGTTTGCTTGTGTGTTTGTTTTAAAAATAATGTAGCCCCTCTCTACCTACACATTTTAGAGAGGCAAATATTTTAGAGAGTCATATTGACTATACCATCTAAATGGTAATTAGGAAATTTATCTGATACCAGAATATTTGTTTTTTATCTGGCATTAGCATAATCCAGCACGTTGCCAAAATCAGAAGGACACTCTGTTTTAACAAAGTATTGTGAGAGGTAATTGTGGACCTTGGGCACGGATTATTCCTATCACCTTTCTCCCTTCTTCTTCTAGCACATGTTTGAAAAATTGAATTGAATATTTAAATCTGCCAAGGGCAAGGCTTGTGGTTCTAGTGAAGACTGGAGTAACCTTAACGTTTGTGAGCCAGACCACAAAACACCACTAGTTCAACAGATTCAGAAGGCTTGAGTCAGTTCTGTGATCACTTTTGGAAAATTCTAAAACTGTCTATCCATTTAAAGCCAATGGATAACAAGGGGATCTGGTAGAAACAAATGAAGCAATTCATTTCACAGACTAAAAGGACGGATTTCAGTAATGGGTATGTTTGATTTTCTCAGGCTTTGAAATAAATTTTTGAAAAGCTGTGTTCTAACCTGGTGCCTAAGACCAGCAGTTTATATAACACAGTGGTTCATTTAAATAGATGAAATTATAAATATATTTAACATATATCCATCATTTTTACTGTACAAGGTATTTCTTAACAAAATGTGATTTTTAAATATCATTAGTAACTTCAGGTTGTGGTTCCAACAGGATTTAGAAAATGTTTTTGCTGATTCATTTGGCACAAAAGGTTTCCCCAAAACACAATGAAAATCCACTTGTAAAACAGGTTTTCCAGTGAACAAACATATTTTGATAGTGGTTCTGGTTATAACTCAAAGCAAGCTTCCAAGTTTCTTGATAAATTTGTTTTCTCTTCCATGACATCATGAAAGAACAATTCTTGCAAAAGACACATAGAAAACAAAACGAAACAAAACAAAAATTACTTAGGTCTGTCATTTAACTCTGCCAATTGCCAATTTATTGTTAGCAAAATGCATTACTTTTTTAAAGTGACGCAGGAGGTAAGTTACTTGAACAATATATAAGCTAAAAAACACCTAGCAAACTAAATAGTTCAGAGGTTTTCCACCCTACTCCATGATATTTCTAAGTTGTCAGACAAATTTATATTTATCAGTGATTATTTCTAAATGTTTTATCTCTGAAAGAAGGAACAAGTCAAACTGTAAGAAAAATAAACTTTGAAGAGTAAAATACTGTTCGGGGCAAAAGGAGAAATGGGAAATATAATTAGCAGTGATGAAATTATCTAAGTGACAGTTCGTTTTATTGGGCTGTAATAGAATGTTTCCACATTAGCAGGTCTAAATGTTCACTCCACCTAATCAAAACCAGTTGTTTCATGTTTTTTTTTTTTTGTTCCATATTGAGAAACAATTAAGCAAAACTCAAGGCTTCTCAGTGTAGCTTTAAGAAACTCAAATTACTTAGCCCTCCGAGCAAAGTTCAGGTTTCAAATAGAATTATTAAGGCGGAGAAGCTAAATCTCTTCCAAATCCAAATTACAGTTTTACCTGATTATTGATCTCAGATTTCAAATGTTAAAGACACAGTTTACTCTCACTTCTTGCAACTGGTTTTGTGTCACTTTTTAAGCTTCAGACTGCAAACTCGTGGATATCAAGAGTACTGGTCATTGTGATTCTGTATGTTTGTTGTCTTAGTCTGCCTTGTCATATTTCATCTGCAAACTTTTGATCTTGATTTATGTGTCCTTTGTGCTTTTTATCAAGATTGGAAAGGAAAGAGAAAAAGGAAAATAACTTCCTAGTTCTTCTCTGGGGGAATATAATTTCTTATAACTATTTCTAAGTGGGTCAAATTCATTTTAGAAACCTCTCTATTTCATTCCCAAGTGCTATCCTTTGAGAAGATGGAAACTAGAAAGAGAGGAGAGGAGAGGAGAATATTCTTGGTTCTCCAACCCTTAGAAGCTTCTAGTTCTTAGGACATTTATTTCAATTTAATCTATTCATAGATATATTTTTATTGTTCAGTATCAATGAATACTGGGAGTGGGAAGGGGGCACTCCCCAATGAGGATATTCTCAAAATCCTCAAAGAAACAAATTTAGATGGGAATAAAATCCATAAAACAAGAGAAAGTTTGAAACTAGAACATGCTAGAACTAGAATCAACTAGAAGTGTTAAAATGAAAATATAGTTGTTGAAATAAAAAATTTAAAAATGAGCTTCATAGCAGCTTCTTTACTGCTGAAGAATGAATGGGTAAACTGGAAGGTCAAACAAAGTTTATCTCCCAGAATAAAGAGAATGAAAATGTTAAAGAAGAGTTCAAAGAGAAGAGGACACATCCAAACCCTCCAATACCTATTTAATAAAGTGTCAGAAGCAGAGAATAGAAGAAATAGTGAACAGGTAATACTGAAGAGATACTAGGAAGAACATCCCAAACTGTAGGGAAAAAATGAGTCCTTAAATAGAAAATTCCCATCAAGTGTATAAAAGAATAAATTAAGAACACACTCTTAGGTATATCATGTAAAATTCCAGAGCATCCAAGATAAAGTGAACATTCTAAAAGCTATCAGAGGGAAAAGACATAATAATACAAGGAAGGAATGAGAATGAGATTATCAGCAACACTGGAGGTTAGCAGTCAACGTGCTGAAGGAAAGTAATTTTGGACCCAGAATTCTATATCTAGCCAAATTATTATCCAAGTGGAAAGACAAAATAAAGACATTTTCAGACATACGAATATTTGGAAAGTTTACTATCCAAAGATTCTCTTTGAATAAAATATACTAGGGTGTACTCCCGCAAGAAGAAAAGTAAATCTAAAGGAAGGGTACAAAAAGTCACAGTGAGCAAATAAATCGTCAGAAATATACTATTAAATCAAAATGAATAAGTTTTTAAAATTATGTGTTTAAAAACAAGCTGGAAACAAAATTTCAGAGAGTAGTAACACGGGAGTTGGGAGGAATAGTGTAGAGAGAAGTAAAAGGAAGTTGTATCTTTTTGTGCTTGGAGAATAGAGATACTGATTAAATTATGTGTTTAAATATTTTAAAGTAACCACTTACAGGCACACACATATATAAAACAGTAGAAGAGGGAAATGTGGAAAAAAGAAATGTAGTCAATACAATAAAAGACAGGACTAGAGAAGAAGAAAGGGAAAAAAAGAGTCAAGGGAAAAAAAGACTTAGCCTTAGTGACATTTTCTGAGCTCCTGGATTCAGCCTTACCTGATGCTAGATGCACTCGTGGACTTCTTACCTACTTGAGTCATTCAATCACCCTTTTGGCTAAAATTAGATTAGATGGATTTTTACCACATGCATCCCAAAGCATCTTAATCAAATCAGCCTTCATATTCATCACCCATATTTTTGCTTCACTTGCCTTCCCTTTCATGCTGAATTAAATGCTCACACATTTCCATAACGTGTTAAAATTTATTTTTGAAAACTTCCAGGATATAAATAATGAAAAAAAAATTGACTCATTGCTAGATTCCTCATTCCTCTGACTTTTCAACATTTCTGCTTTGCCATTCCCCAGCCCTGCATAGAGATGTCATCTATTTTTCCACCTCAGAGTCTGGGCCACACGGTCTTTGTTGGAAGAAGAACTTTTTAAAAATCAACTTCTTCAAGCAAAAGTGAAACACAGGACATGCCATTTATAGAGTGTTTTCATACCCAATTTGATCTGAGATGATAGCTTGGGGACAATTAAATAGCCATAAAATAAATCAGCCTCAGAGAGCCTATTTCCCAGGTCTAACATCCATCAGAGTTCCAAGCAGAGTTCCTAATCAGTTTTATTTACATAGGAAAGCACTTCCAGTTATATTTTTTTCCTGCTGCACTCACTGGCCAGGATTTTCTTTTGACCATCTGCAGAATAAAAAGTACTCCTTACCTGGATCACTCTTTCTCTGTTTATAGAGAACCTAGAAGCTTTTAAACATTCCACCGTCAGCATTTATCTCACTGTGGTGTGACTGTTGGTTCCCCTCTCCTAGCAGATGTTTGGTCAGAGGCTGTGCCTCAGCTATGTTTTGGTCCCAGGGCTTAGCGCAGGGCCTGGCCCCCAGGGGTTGCCTGGCCCCCAGTGGTGCTCAGTAAGCATTTGCTAAGTGGATGGATGGGGCCCCATACTTCCCCTGACTATGCTCTGTGCGTTCCAGCTTCCTCATTTAGCTTCTATCACCTCTCTCAATGCCTCCAATGTCCCCCTCACTCCCCCTGGACCTATTTTTCTCTATTTGACCAATTCAATCTCACTTTTTTTCAGGAAGACTTCCTTAACTTGGTGATCACCCTCTTTGGTGTCTGTCACCACCTGCCTCTTGCTTTATTATATTCTTTATTGAGGGCAGTCACTAGGAAACATGGCATCTTTGTGAAGATTAGGAAAAGGTGCCCTCTCTGGACAGATACGCCCTGAGGTACATCAGAGCACGTGGCTTTGGGGGCAAAGAACAGACCAAGCTCAACCCTTTTTCCCTATTAGCTTTGTGCCCTTGTGCAGTGAACCGTGTACAGAGCCAGATGAGGTGGCCCTGACACAGAGCCTCCTTCCTGAACCAGACCACACCTGGGGCAGGGACTTTGTTTGAACCTCACCTTCTAAATCTTTTTAAGCCCCTTTTTATATTCCCAGCCTTTCATCTACCACATTCTTCATTCTATGTGATAAACGTTGTAACTGCTGATGCTTATTATATGAATTTGTTGATTCTTGCTAGTTATTAGATTTCTTATAGGCTGGTTAAATGAAATACTGTCATTTTCTGAAAAACAGAGACAAAATGATTGTGAAGCAATTATACCTAGTTGCTTTTTATAACAGCTTAATTGAGATATAATTCTTACAACATAAAATTCATCCTTTTAAAGTGTACAATTCAGTGGTTTTTAGTATATTCAGAGTTATGGAACCCATTATTGCCACAACACTTTAGCATATTTTCCACCCAAAAGAAACCCCATATTCATAAACATTCACTCTCCTCTCTCCCCTCCTTCCAGCCTCTAGCTACCACTAATCTTCTTTCTGGATCTTTCTCTATGAATATGTCTATTCTGGACATTTCATATAAGTGCATTCATATAATATGTGATCTTTTGTGAATGGATCCTTTTACTTAGCATAATGATTTTAAGGTTAATAAACACTGTAGCATGGTTAAGTACTGCTATTCTTTCAAAGTTGAATAGGACTCCATTGTATGAAGTTATCACATTTTATTTGTCAATTCACCAATTGATAGATATTTGGGTTGTTTCCACTTTTGGGCTATTATGAATAATGCTGCTATGAACGTTCATGTGTAAGTTTTGTGTGGACACACATTTCCAATTTTCTTGGTTATATACCTAGGAGTGGAATTGCTGGGTCATATGATAACTCTATGTTTAACTTTTTGAGGAAATTCCAAGCTGTTTTCCAAAGTGGCTGCACCATTTTACAATCCCACCATCACTGTGGGTTCCAATTTCTGCACATTCTCATGTAAACATGCTATTGTCTTTCTTTTTTTATTAGAGCCCCTTAGTGTTTGTGAAGAGGTATTTCATTGTGGTTTTGATTTGTATTCCTAGTGAAAAGTGCTGTTGAGAACCTTTTTGTGAACAATCAGACTGAAGGTAGTGTAGGGATGCAGTGAGGTCTCAGAAACAACTGGAGGCAGGGTCACAAGTACAGTCAAGACTCCCTCTCTTTCCCCATCAGCTGCTCTGCTTTTCTTTTCTTTTTTTAAAGGAAAGCACATTTATTTGTTTTAAATTTATTTATTTATTTATTTTTGGCCGCGTCGGGTCTTCGTTGTGGCACGCGCGGCATGCGGCATCTTGCATTGCGGCGCATGGGCTTCTCTCTAGTTGTGGTGTGCAGGCTCCAGAGCGCGTGGGCTCTGCTGTTTGCGGCATGCAGGCTCTCCAGTTGAGGCTCGCAGGCTTAGTTGCCCCAGGCATGTGGGATCTTAGTTCCCCAACCAGGGATGGAACCCCTGTCCCCTGCATTGGAAGGCGGATTCTTTACCACTGTCCACGAGGGAAGTCCCCCTGCTCTGCTTTTCTCTGCAGGTGGGCTAGGCTTTCTTCTCTCTCATTGCAGACCAGCTTCTTCCACACGGCTTCTGCCAGCTCCTGCCACCAGAGAGGGCCTGACTCCTTTTCTCAGGGAACTCTGATTCATCTGCCTTGGATCAGACACTCAGGACTAGACCAATTAATAGTGAACAGGAAATCAGCATAAGACAAAAACATGGCAGGTCCCAATGGAATCACATGACTGAAAAAGGAAGAGTGGTTCTCAAGAATAGGGAAATGTTATTGCCAGTGGAAAAAGGAGATACTGATAATATGAAATAGTATGAGTCCATGTCAGGACTAACTTTGAAGAGCAAAAGGTACTAGATTTTTGGTCTCTAAGAGTTTTATAATGGCCTTTGGTCAAAAGCCTTAAAGGTTTTTACTCACCTGAACTATTGCCAAATACAAAGGAATATATACTTATAATCTTAATGCATATTAGTGATGTTCTTGATGTTGTTTGTCTATTTAAACAACAATATCCTGGGGCCAAGGTAACATTATAACAAAGTTTTTGAAGGAAATGCTATTTTAATAAACTACAGCATCATTCTGTTTGTTTCGCAACTTCCATTAACCTCACCAAAAAGGATTCTGATGAAAGGCTGAACTCAGAGGTCACAGGCTGGCAGCCTACATACCTGATTTCACCTTATAACACTTATTGTTTGACTCACATGGTGTTTTTTTTTAAGTTTGAATTAATTTCCCACACTAAAAAATCTGGAAATTTCACATAGAAATCTGGATTTCTAGCTTCTCTTGAAAAATCAAAGGCACCGCCATTCCATTCCCATTCTTCTGCAGGCATGTGGTTTGTAATCCCTGATTTGAATTATTTTGATCTCTAGTCATTAACTGTCTCTGAGGAAGCATATACCAAGTAACTAAGTCATAGTTTCCATTCATGTGGCCTTGCTGACTTGTAAGGTGACAGGATATAAATGGGGGATTCGCTTCACAGTTGAATGAAACAAAAATCTCTTCCATAGGTATTTAAAGTTTGTGATCATTTTACTTTTGGGCTCTTGTATAACAGGAAGGGAGATTATAGAGACAACATAAATTCTCTTTGCAAAACCAGGAGTCTTTGTATTAATTCTTGAGCTTCTCTCAAAACAGGCAACTCCTAATTAGTTTTAACTACCTACCACTGGAGGATTATATTTATCTAACAGTATTCCGTAGTTTCTTTAACAATTGTCATAAAACATGTCTTTAGTAAATAATATAAACATATATAGTTATAATAATATAAATATAGTTAATAACACTGTATTACATATTGGAAAGTTGCTATGAGAGTAGATCTTTAAAGTTCTCATCAGAAGAAAAAAAATTTTTTGTAACTGTGTAAGGTGATAGATGTTAAACTAGACTGTGGTGATCATTTTGCAATATATACAAATATGGAATCATATGTTATAACCTGAAACAAATATAATGTTATATGTCAATTATACCTCATAAAAATTTAAAAAAATGTTTTTAGCTTGAAGTGCTCTAAACAATTCTGGTTCTAATCTAAGGCCATCTGGTTGTCGTCTTACTCTAATTGATTGCAAGAAGTTTATAATCGTGCCTTTTACCTAAATCAACCCAATGAAAGATGGCACTCTGTGTTATTTCAATTCGGTTCCTTAAGACTCGAGAGGCCAAAGTATTGCTGTGTTAACCAACGACTGCCTGAGGTAGACCCTGGGCTATGGTACCCAGATTCCCCTTCAGGAATGAGGGATTTATTCCCTCAGATGCTGGGAGTGCTGTTGGAAGATGTCTTCAGCTGTCAACCCTATTTAAACTGCCTCACCCAAGGTCATGTCTTCTCCGAGGACATACCACATCTGAAGAATGATCATTTGAGGATATAAAATCCTGCCCCTCTTGCCCCAATGTGGGATATCTAAAGGGCCATTCCATCCCGAGAGCTCCTGAGGTCTTCGTTGGGAATGCATCTTAGTTCAACCTCTGCTTAATCCTGCTTCCCTGTGTCCCTTCCATAGGTGTTGATCTCAAGCTCTCTTTAGTAACCCCCTGCACCCTAATCTCCACCTTGGAGTCAGCTTTGTGGGAGCCCATCTTATGAAACTACTATGAAGAGGGTGGCTACGAATAAGGGTGGTGTTTCAGAGAGGAGGGGAAGAAACCAGGAGATCTGAAGCACAGGATTCCTATTTGGGAGAAAAGGCAAATTAGAAATGGGGAAAGTTTCTGAAAGCCCAGCAGGAAAGTCTCCACTGATTCTCAACCAAAGCTTCTAGAGAGCAGAAGCCAACCAATACAAGCAATACTGATTATCCTTCTCCTATTTCCTATTATCAATAAAATACTCACAAACCCAAAGAGAGGAGATGAAAAAGTTACAGTGGCATTACAAACTACAAATGCTGCCCAGCCATCTGTCAGATGTTAGGAAGAACGTTTATGTAGCAAAGCCTGGAATGAGAAGCCCGGGGACATAACCGAGGGCTCTAAGTAGGGAAACGTGGGATGGTGAATATGGGCAGAACTATAGACTGCTAGAGATGATTGCCCCCAGAGGGTGGGGGGATCAGTTTTGAAGGCTGGAAGCCCTATCTTGTAAGGGCCAGGGGATTTATCCCTTAGAGTGAACAGATTCAGAATAAAATGGAATCAGCAAGCTAACAGAAAGATGGGCTAGGTGGTTTGCCCATCCAGTCCTCCAGTCTAAGATGCAGATAGAGGATTCTAACACTGACCATTGCCCCATGTTTACACGCATTCACCAGAGCTGAATACAGTTCTCCTTTTTCAAGGATAATCAATATTTAAAATGTCATAGGGGGAGCCTATGAAACATCACGTAACATAAATGACAGAGAATTTGGCATTTGAAGTTTTCCGAATAACGTGTTTGGAAAATATTCCTACAGGAAACTTAACTAATTTTAGAAAACCTCAGGTTTTTACCCTGGATAAGATTTAGGAAAATATGGATGTTTGAAATAAAAGATGAACTATGGGTAAGAAAACAAACAGATTAAAAAAGGAGCTAGCTGAGATGGAATCAGAAATCAAAAGCTGTATGAGAGGACGGGACTACTGTAAAAAAAAAAGAGTTATAAATACAATCACAGAATTAGTCACACGTTGACAGGAAAGAAAATTGAAGCAGTGATTTGGAGAATGAGCTTGAGAAGAAAGAAGCATAAGAAAAAACAGAGATAACCAATTTTTTTTATGAATGGTTTGATTTTCATCTGTTTATTTGTTCATTGTTTTCATCTGTTTTCTACCTAAAAGATCTACTGGCTGGAAATTCAGTATTCATTCTCAGTGTGTTCTCTCAACTCCTTGATTTTATAACTATTAATCAAGCTTCACTCTATGGCATTTGTTTTCCTTACCATGCGCAAATGTGAATGTTGCACTGGTAACTTCAGAATGACCCATTAGCAGTGCTATCCCCCTGAATATCTGTTATCTTAACTCTGTGGCTCTTGGGATACTGGGGACAGTGTTTCTGAGAGGAAGGCATGTATGTGGGAGGAAGTGGAGTAGAGAAGGTTACTCAAGTTTAAAAAAAAAAAAAAGGGAACAAGAAAAAACTGAGGACTTCCCTGCTGGTCCAGTGGTTAAGACTCCGTGCTTCCAATGCAGGGGGCACGGGTTTGATCTCTGTCCTGGAAGTTCCATATGCCGCGTGGTGCGGTCAAAAAAAAAAAAAGAAAAAAGAAAAAACGGAGAGTGAAAATGTTATAAATATGTACGGCAGAGACTAGAGATTCAAGATAATAATTATTCCTAAAATACAAGCCAGAATAAACATAAGCAACAAATTAACAATAGAAAACTTTGCTGATATGAAGATGTATCACAGTTCGTGGAATTCAAGAGCCCATATACCCGAACATGAAAAGTATGAAAAAAATGAACATCTAGACATATTCTGTTAAAATTTTCTTTTAGTTTCAAAAAATTGTGAAGTGCCCTACATACAGGAGAAACAACTGACCTACAGAGGAAAAACTATAGGTGTAAAATGAGACATATTCTTTACCTCTCATGTAGAGATGAAGTCATAGACAGGAGGGTGGGCTGTAGAAAGAACAAGGGTGCCAAAGTTTGAGCTATTACAGTAACTCCTTGTCAAAGCAAGTCCTGGATCTAGGACGCAAGTTATACCCAGTATCTCTAATAGCTTCTTAGACTCCTTTGACCTGCTTGCCTTTCCCTCTGTCCTCTGCCAAGAATGAATGACCCTTCACCAATGCTGTTATCAGCTAGTGCACATTATAACTTCACAATGAGGTTCAGTAAAGACCAGGCCACCATCAGATTGACTGCTCTGAACTCCTCTGTCATCACACTTTTGAGGCACCCAATCTGCTGGATCATTTGTAGTGATTTTTGTTTTCAGTTTGTGACCACAAACAGGTATATTAGTTTGCTATTGCTGCTATAACAAATTAGCACAAACTTGGTGGCTTAAAACCACTCAAATTTATTATCTTACAGTTCTGGAGGCTGGAAGTCTGAAATGGGTTTCACCGGGATAAATCAAGGTGTCACAAGGGCTGCAGTCCCTACTGGGGGCTCTAAGGGAGAATCTGTTTTCCTGCTCTTTCCAGGTTCTCAAGGCCCACCTGTATCCCTTGGAACATGGCCCTCTTCCATCTTCAAAGCTAACAACTGTTGGCCAAGTTCTCATCACGTTGCATCACTCTGACCTTCCCTTCTGCCTTCCTCTTCCACATTTAAGAACACATGTGATTATATTGGGCCCACCTGGATAATCCAGGATACACTCTCTCTCTTAAGGTCAGTTTGTTAGTAACCTTAATTCTATCTGCTACCTTAATTCCCCTTTGCCATATGACCTAATAAGTTTTAGGAATTAGAACACAGCCATCTTTGGAGTTCCATTATTCCTTCTACTACCAACAGGCTTCTCTTGTTTTGCTTCTGGCTACCTTAACTATTCATTAGCACTTCCAGAGAAGACTGATGATAAGAAAAAAAAAGGTAAATGTTGACATTTATTTATAATTGATAAGAGTTTGATGAAGGAGGGGGAAACTCATGGCTAAAATATAGACCTGAGATTACATCAGTGGTGATTAAATCAGATAAAATATGTGAAATCCTCTACCCTAGGATTGACCCAGAGCCTCCTGATTAAGTGGAATCTAAAGTTGATACCCCAGGTCCTTTCAAAGCATGGCTACTAGAGTTTGGTCTTTCATCTACTTTTACACGAGTCACTATTTCACAAAATTCTCGTTACCATCTTTCTCTTCTCATCATCATCATCCTGAAGATATTTTTTATTTCTCTTCTGGATACATTCAGCATGGAAAGGCTGCCATGGACATTGTGTCTGTTTTATTGTTGTGGACCAAGAGTCTGTCCGGTTCCTCTTCTGAGCTGATATTATGCATCCCTGATCTATAATTATTATTTCAATGAAGGGATTGACAGAGGGAACTGTACAGTAAGCAAGGATTGAAGGAGCTCTAGCTATTTGGGAAGAAAGCAACCTCAATAGTCAAGAAAATGTAGAGTTTCATTTATATATGTTGTATCAGTTACGATCAAGTGTGGTTGTACGTAACAGAAACCCCCATAAAGGGAGTTAAACATAGAAGGGTTTTTCTTGGATGTAGAAGAATTCCCCAAGTGGGCAGTCCCAGGCTTGCGTGGTAACTGCAAATAAGACTGCAGTTTGTACAAGGCAAGGTAAATGTCTAATTCTTTCTTTTTAATGACCAGTTTTCAAAGTATGGTGTTAGTGTGCTGACTACCTTCAATGGTGAATTTTTTTTTCATTTTTTGAATTTTTAAAAGTATCATTATGAACTCAAATTTTCTGTGTTCAATGTGTTTCAATCAATTACAGTTATTCTTTTTGGTGCCCAAATTGTCTCATCTCCTGCCAGTTAAAAGCCCGTGTAGGTTGGCTCCAGTCCTTTTGACATGACCCTATTGGTCTTTGAGAACTTCCTTGCTTTGGGTACAAAAAATATGTCAGGCTCATCTTGTACATTCCTGCCCCAGACCAGGAATCAGCCATTTCTCCAATGTGCCCTGGCTCCTTCTAGTGGGAGATGGCATTTGGAGAACACGATCTAGTTTTTACTACTGGGTTGTCATTATTCTTAGGCCTCAGTAGACAGAGCTATTGAATATGTGTGTTTTAGAGAAGCCAATAAAACCATTAACAATAAGGCTACTGAATATAATTTAAGTTTCTTTAAAGTTCGTTTTGCCCTTAGAATATTTCCTAAAATATTGTGAAAGACTGTGAAAATTATTAATGTGAAGTAATTCTTCTTAAGAGTAAATATGTCACCACCTTGATACCCAATTAGGTTTTCTTTTGTCTGTGTGTTTTTTAATTTTAGAGATCATGTGTTTTCCTTTCTGACTTAATCTTGTTTTTTAATTATAACATTTACCTAGTCACAAATAAAAATTTTAAATGGGGTATGTTTAGAAAAGTCTAGTTTCCTTTCCTCATAGCTAATTATTAGTTTTTGAGTTATCCTTTCATCATTTAAAAAAAATACAAACAAATGCTTACAGATATTCCTATTTCTCTTCCTGTTTTACACACAAAGTATCACTATAAAAACTGTGCTGCACTGTGCTTTTTTCCACTTTAAAAAAATACCCTGGGGATTACTCCATACCAGTATGTACACAGCTTACCCATTTTTTTTTTCATGGCTGCAAAGACCATCATATGTATGTACCACAGTTTATTCAACCAACCCCCAACTGACAGACGTTTGTGCTACTTCTTCTCTTTTGCTATTATAAATAATGTTGTAATGAAAATCTTGAATGTATGTCATTATATTTTGTCAGTATACCTTTGGGATAGATTCCTAGACTGGGACAAAGGGTATCTGCATATATAGTATTGCAGATATTGACAAACTTCCCTCACTGGGTTATTTTGCATTCTCCCGGCAATGTATCAGAATGGATGTCTCCCTGTAGCCCTGCCAATAAAATGTCAAACTTTTGCATTTTTGCCATCTGATAGATGAAAAATGATATCAGCATAATTTTCATGTCTCTTATTTTGAATGAGCTTGACCATCTTTTCATGTTTAAGAATCATGGAAAATACATTTTAATTTAAATGTATTTGTTGCTTATGCTGGTATCTTCTCACTTGTAAAGTTGGAGAGAACAGGATGGATGTGATTAGGTATGAAACAAGTTTATATTGAGCCAAAGGTAATGCCCAATGTGTTTCTTAGAGTAGAGAAAGTTCTATGAAGCTTTATTTGAAAGATTGCATGGAGGAAATTTTATCCACCAGATTTTAACATGAATTCGTATCGTTTTCTTAGAGTGTCCTACCCTCACTAGAGCGCTCATCTTTAGCTGTGCATCAGATTCACATACAGAATTTTTTTGAAAAAGAAAAGAAATAGATGCCTTGGCCCATCCCTGGACATTTGGACCCGGAGACTCCGGAGTCCCTGTCAGCTATGTTTTTTGTTCTTAGTTTTTTGGAGGTGTTTGTTTGTTTGTTTAAACTGAGGAGATGATTCTATGCAAATGCACTTGTTCAATAAATATTTATTGGGTGTCTACCAAGTGCCAGGGAATGAATTGGCTGGCAGGCGCACGGAACAGAGCAGTGATAAAACAGACATAGCCCCTGTCCTCAGAGACTGTAGAAAGATATACCAAAAATATTGACTAGATTCACATGAAGTGTCGCCAGTGCTCTGAAAGGACAGAGGGCTGAGATAGAGAGTAATAGGAAGGAATGCTTTTGGACAGCAATGGTCAGGGACAGTCTCCCTGAAGAGGTAATATTCAAGCTGATCTGCAGAAGCAAAATGGGCTTTGGGGCCATGCAGACCTAAACTTTTAAGGGCTATTGGAAACATCTGAACAGAATTCACATAAAGTCCTTCACTCAGTGCCGGGTTCATAGTAAATGGCAGCTGCTATGGTGATGGTGCAAACGATTTTCTGCTCAGCCAGACCTTCTTCCTCTAAGGCCCATTTCTGACTAAACTACTCCATTAAACCTTCTTTAGTGAATCCAGCCCACACTGATTCATTTATTCACCAAATGTTTATGGGGCCTCTACTGTTTGTCAGGTACCATCCTCAGCTCTGGGGATACACCGGTAAAGCCCACTTGGCTGTCACAGAACACATGTTACAGGAGGAAATTCAATTCTGCAATTTTCTTTTCTTTTCCAGACACAATAGAATTACAGACTCCTGGAGGGCAGGGGACTTACCCCTTTTTGAATTCCCCCCCACAGTTCCTGACATCAACTAAGTGCTCTGTAAAGTGCTAGACTGTGACCTTTTAGCTGGTCCAGTGTGCACCACCTGCCCAGTAGCCAAGGACTTTGAGACCTGGCAGTTCTATTAGGAGAGAGAAGAGAAAAAGTGTAGAGTCTGACACATTAAGGGCCCCAAAGCTATCTTTATGCCTTGAAAAAAGGCCGACATCTCTACCATTCCAGTCTGCTGAAAGGCCTGAAGTTGTAAAGTGCCAAAACTCAGATCCTGTTGGCCTGGCCTTTAAAGAAGCAGTTTTCATGAATTTGTTGATTTTGTTGTGGTAGTAGTGGTTAACCAACTTAAATTTTTTTTTTTTCTTAAGAGAATATGTTTGCCGATCCTGGAGAAGCTTTTGGTTTCCCGATGTTAACCAAAACCTTCCACCTTGCCCACTATTCACCCCGCTCCACATATGTGCATCCACATCTATATACTATGTAGAGTCTGTCATTTTATTTCAAACCTCCTGTTTCCTCCAAGTCAGTGCTTCCCAGCATAAAAAACACCTATTATGCCAATAACTTATTGAGCTACAGTTCACTTATTATTAGAGTTTATTATTAGATAAACAATACAGGATGCCTCATTAAATGTGAATTTCAGATAAACAACATATAATTATTTAGTGTAAGTGTGCCCCATGCAAGGTTTGGAACATAGTTATACAAAAAACATCTGTTGCTTTATGAAATTCTAATTTAACTAGGTGTCCTGTATTACTATTTGCCAGATCTGGCAATCCTACTTGTTATAGGTCTTTACCTGTGCTGTCTCTCATAAGCCTTTAAAAAATACACAAAGTAAGTATGCTAATTTTACAAATAAAGACACTGATGCTCAGACAGAGACAGTAATATCCTCAAGATTATAGCTGGTACATGGTAGAATCAGGATTTGAAGCTAGATATGTTCAAATACGAAGGCCCTGTTTTCACCTTTCTCAAGAAAACCAGTAATTGTTACAACTGTTTTGTCCAGAGCTAAATCAAGCTAGAGTTCTATAATGTGAGATTAATGGACATGCCTTTGCAGTTCCCAAAACACAGCTCTTTACCATGCTGAGACTTGGCACCCATCTGCCCCTTCTTGCCATGTGAGTGCTACTCAGCCTTCCTGACTCAGCTCAGAGGTTACCTCATGGAGGAAGCTTCTCTGATCCTCCCAGGAAGAGCTGATCATTCTATGTGTCTCCTCAGCACTTGTACAGCGCACCGCAATGATCTTCTTAAGGGTCTGTCTCCCTCAGAAGGCCAGGAGTTTCCTGAGATGGGCACCATGTCATTTTCCCAGTGCCTAGCATGAAAGTGGAGCCTCAGTAAATTCTCGGTAAATGCCCAAATTTGAAGCCCAAATCCTGGGCATCCGATTTATATAAACTCTGCTAAAACACGTATGAGATTACTGATTGGAAGACAATGGATCTCCTGGCTGTTTGTGAAAAACGTCATCAGAAGATGGATACTAGAAACTAACCTATGTCATGTGAGTCTTTATGGAGGTACTTTTATTTATTCAATAAACTGTAAATGATTCTATTTGAACTGTTAGAGTTCATCAGCTAAATATATATTCACAATACAAAATGTGTCTACTAGATTTCTGCATTTTAAAAATCTTATGAAATACAGTAATTAGACGTGTCCATTAACCATTTTTCAAGACTTTAATATCTTAGTTTTCTAAGGGTATTTTTGCAACAACAGCAAAAATAAATAAAGCATTAATGTAATAATAATAAAGAAACTAACCTATCTAGACATGGACAAGAAAACCATTACTATTTAACTTGAGAACTACCCTAACAGTTACACTTTTTCTAAATGATCCTATTTTGCTGTCGCCTTTGACATAGCTTTAAGTTGTATTGTTGCACAATTACCTTGAATGGAACATCTGAGAATGAATCAGATTTAGTTAACATTCATAAATATCTGCAGTGGCAGGAGGGAGGAGTAAAGCAAAGTTTAGCCTCACCTTTCTAGCTCGGCAAAGTTCAAACCAGTCATTTTAAGAAGCCAATTTTGTGTGAAAAATGATGTCATTTTATATGCTAAAGATACATGTGCTTGGCATATGAGGACTTTCGTTATTCCTTAAAATATTTCCTTGAATATATTCCAGAGATTTTTTAAAAAGTCATTTAAAAATGAATTATAATTGTGGTGAATACAGGGCTTCTTTATGTCATTCCTCCTTTGTGGACAGACTCGGTGACTTCCAAAGGCACCCAATTAGATTACTGAAAAGAAATACAGTACTCTTGTCCCTTGGCTGACCTGCTCATCATCGTGAACTGATACTCATATTTAGTGCCAACAAAGCACAACTTCATTGAGAACAGAAATATACCCATTCCCTCTGGTTCTGAGTCATCTGACCACATCCAGGTCCTTTAGTTCTTTTGCCGAAATATTCCAGATAAGAATAACGATGGGTTGATGCCCTTTCCAAAACGATATGTAAGTGCTATAAAAGGCAGCTATTTATACTAGTCAGTAAGTGTTTTAGGAATGATGGACAAATTCAAATTTAGATAATTTCTATTAAGACAAATAATGACTAGACTCAAATGGCAACTCTTCTTTGGCAGAAGCACAAAGATATAAACAACCCACTGAGGAAAACATCTGATTTATTTCTTCATGCTGAGGAAATGACTGATGCAGTCTGGTGTGTCACTTCATGCGTCGGACAAAGCTTTAAGTCACAAGGAAGTCTGTCTAATGGCGGAGTCCCAGACACCAGCCACGCAGTGCAGGCAGCATCTTGAGAACGAGAAGCGAACTCTCCCTAGTCTGGGCCAGCGTGAGCACACTGTCGGCTGTCCTCAGTATGTGTGGTGGAGGAGGGAGACACATATAATAGGTAAGAACACTGGCTGCAGAGTCAGACTGCTGGAATTTGTCTCCCACACCTAGCACGTCCTGACCTTGGACAAGGTACTTCGCTCTGAGCCTCGTTTTTTTTCATCTATGAAAGAGAAATGATAACAGTTATCTAGCTCATGGATTCTTGTGAGGATCAGTGAGACTACAGGTGAGTGACTTAGTTCAAGGCCTAGCACGGTAAGCACACAACCTGTCAGTCCTTTCTTGCCTGTCAGAATGACTGAAATCAATGGAACAGTACGTTGGCACGCAGGTGGACAACGTTTCAGCTTCTGACCACAGCTTCCTCTAGACTGATTTCCATGAATAACGTAAATCATACTTAAAAGGAGCAGAGATTACAAACAGAGGAAGGGATGGCAGGGACTCAGGATTTTAAATGCCTCTCTTCTTCCCCCTCTTTCCCCTTGGCCTCCTTCCCCCCTTGGGTTCTTGAAGGAAACAAACAAAATGCACAAAAGACAGGTCAGGAAAATGCACGTTATAAGACTTTGGCCTAAACCCCCATGCAGACTATAGAGTAAGATGAGCTGGCCCTTGGGGAGGATCCCTTTCACACGGCTAGAGGCAGGCCTAGGGCCTAAGAGCAAAGGAGCTCCTGCAGCCCTTTCCTCCCAAAGCCCATACCCAAGTTCCTCTGGATCTGACTGCTTTAACAGCATGCAAAAGGGGATTTGGGAAGAACTAGCAAGTCAGCAAAGAAGCAACACATTGAAGAGATCATGTGGCCCTCACCTAGCGCTCACCTGGTCCAGGCTTTCTCAGCAGGTTGGAGTAACGAATGGAAACTTAAGTCAGAATTTTTTTTTATGTTTCATTCTATCCGATTAATTCATAGTTCAGTATTTGAGTACAATTTGTACCATTTCAGATCTGTACTCCAGACAAAAATAGAGTAACTTGAAATACTGTGTTTAAAGAAATTCTCGTGTTCTATCATTAAATTATTTGCCTAATAGTTGATTATATGATTTGTTTAAGTACTTTACGTGCTAAGAGCCAATTATCAGGAACATTTGAATTATGTATGGTGATATTTCAAGGTGATAGTTTTATTGCAATGAGCATTGTTTTTTTGTCAGCAAGATTCCTGATGTAAAATAACAACTACTGATAAAAATACATGTTCTATACACACCGCAGCCCCAGGACACCTGGCCTAGGTAAGCACATCAGAGGGAGAGAAAAAGTCAGAAGAAAGAGTCAAGAGCAACAAGCACACCTGGCTCAGAACTTAAACTTGTTCAGTTCATTCAACAATTACTTTGTTGAACCGCTATTACGTGCTGGGCACTTGTTCCAGATGCTAAAACCGATCCACCCCAGTTTAGAAGTCAATGACAACCACAAAGAGGATTCAAGCCCTAGACCCCGTGCACCTCAAACCTGCCCTCTTCTTTCTCAGCGCTTAACTCCTTCCCCTCATGTTAATGGCTTTGCCCTCCACCCTCATGCATCCTGAGGGCAGGGTAGGAAAGAGGGGAGGAGAGGGAGGAGAAGACGGGTTTAAGCTTCCAGAGCTGGCAGATAACAGAGGATATCAAGAGAGGCAATGTTTTTGGTTGTTTTTCCTAGTTTCACTTTATTCAGCACTGGGGTCAAAAGCGGTAGTCCTGCTGACCCCAGCAGGTTCTGCTCTCACAAAGCATCTTTAGATTTTAACTCAATGCACAAAAGCCTCACTACTTCTCCCTCAGTTCCGAGTTACTACGAACCTCACATTTCTGTCACTGCACTGTCATTTGGCCCCAAATAGAAAATTAGCTAATTAGCTTTTGCTCTCAATTGGGGAAAAAGTGGCTTGCACCAGCCAGAAGAGATTCCGGTAGATAGCCTGTACTTGTTTGCTTTGGGAAGTGATTTGCCTGCATTACATCATAAGCAAGAAGATTTTCATACAGGACTAGCCTAGAGCAATAATAATCCACTCAAGTGTCATGAGCTGAGGTGAGGCCAAGTTCTAGAGACAAGAAAAAACAGCTCCACCAGACAACTTCCTTTCCAGGCCAATCCCAACCGTCAGTTATGCCAACGCAGGTCCCCAAATGGAGCTGGAGACTCAGTGGAGAGCTCAGCACAAACTTCTCTAAATCATCACAGGGCTTCATTTTTTTGAGCTGCTCCTTAAATTCCCTACTCACCTATCCCCACCATCTTTAAAAATTAAATCAACTTATATTAACATGCTTATATTTTAACTTTGGAGGTTTGAAATTGAACTAATTCAACCAACTAGGACACTCTGTGTTTAAAAACAAAGAATAGAATTCAGAGGGGAAAAAAAACCTCTCCAGACCTCATGATCTAAGTGTTTTCGTGCTTGTTCTATCACTAACATACTCTCTCTGGAACTCTCTTCATTTTCCAGATGTGAATAAAAAGGTGAGAATGTGAAGAAGGTAAGTGACCCTCGTCAAGTCACATAGCTAGTGAGTTGCAGAGATAACGCTAGACCACAAGACTGTACTTCAGTCTAGTGCTTTTGTTTTGTTCTCAAACACAACAGAGCCTTCCTATAGTCCGTAGACTTGTGTTGTAAATTACTCTATAAACTAGCTGTTAGCATATCAGAACAGGAGCCTGAATTTCTTTCATTGGCTAAAAAAAATGTTATCAGTTTCCTGAAAGTTTCAGGTTTTGTGGCTTTTTAAAAACCATCTCTTTAGTTGGGTTAGTTAGTAAATAAAAAGCAACAGGTAATTTTTTTTTTTTGGCCAGGCCTTACTTCCTTGATGATGTGGTCATTGTAACTGTTTTCACGATCTAAGAACCACCCCCGATCGTTCTCTCTTCCAGTTCTGCATCAGGCATGTTGCTTACACTGATGACATCCCAGTTTTCTGAGATTATAATAACTATGCAAAAAAGCTTCTTTCTCAATTGTTGCCCTTTGCTCTTTGCATAAGAATCAGCTCTGGGTAATTCCCTCTTGGTCCAGTTGTTATGACTGGGTTCTTCCACTGCTGGGGCCTGGGTTCAATCCCTGGTCAGGTAACTAAGGGGAACTAAGATCCTGCAAGCCAAGCGGCACGGCCAAAAACAAAACAAAAAAATCAACTTTTGTATCACACACATTCGACTTCTGAAACCTTATCAGATCTTCTGTTTGGAATTCCAGAAAGCAGTGTAAGAAAAACTGGAGAAATCCCCAACTTTCTAGTTAGAAGACTGGACTGGGTGGGTGTGGCATGCTATGGATTTGATTTCTTGATTGTCTGCTGTGTTTACAATGAGGATAGTTGTGAGGTATGGCAGAAACAGCTGCTGAGTCAGAAAGCAGAAAACGTGGATTTCAAGTGTCCTACACTACAAATTAGCTGACTGAACACAGACACAAATCATAGGTTGTAAGTTACATAAACAACAGAACTTAGAATTGGAATGGACTTTAAGGACCATGGTCCAATAGCCTTGTTTTACATATGAATCAACTGAGGTTCAGAGAAGTTCAATAATTGTCCAATATATATATGTATTTTCTATATATATATAACTGTTCAATATATATACATATATATGTATGTGTATATATATATATATATATATATATATTTTTTTTTTTTTTTGGCTGCACCGCACAGCTTGTGGGATTTTAGTTCCCCAACCAGGGATCGAACCAGGGCCCTCAACAGTGAGAACGTGGACTCCTAACCCCTTTATATTTTATACATATAAAAATATGTATATAACTGGATTTCTGGTCAAAATGACTCAGTAAGTCCACACTTTGACAAACCACTTCTGCTCAAATAGTAATAAAGACAAAAATCAAAATAAAGAAAAGATATGAGGGGCCTCAAAAAAATACTACATATTCCATGAACCAGAAACAGAAGAGTAACATGAAGCAGTGAGAGGGGCTGATGCTCCTGGCCAGGAAGCGGGCAGACACGGGTGGGCCTCTAACTTCTGAAATTTAATGGGGATTAAATATGTTCCAAATGAGATAGGAAATTAATGATTTACTAGTTGAAACCAGGGATTTCAAAGGATGAAAAAAACTGCTGTACAGCCACTTCCAGGAGACATGTAGGCCTTGGCAGGCCAGGGAACACGGGGCAATGGCCTCAGGAATCAGCAAGATTTTTTGTCAGCAAGATTCCTGATGTAAAATAACAACTACTGATAAAAATACATGTTCTATATACACTACAGAAAGACAATGCTTATGCCTAGGAATGGCTTGGTGATACAGGAGACCCCCAAATATCATTATGAGACATGGTTTGGGGCTAGGTATTCAGACTGCAGCCACTGCAGAACCATTAAACAGAGGTTAAGGACAGAAAGATTGTAAAAAGGAGAAAAAGAAGACATAAATAAACAACTTCTTTGGTAAACAAGTATGCTGAAGACATTTCAAACAAAAAGAAATCTAACACTAAAAGAGAAAAACAAACAATAAAATCAACGAGAACATGAATTCATCCCTGAAAAAATTAATTTTATGTTACAGAATGGCAAAACTCTAAAATAAATGTTTAGAATGGCCAAAGAGATAAACTGAAGATTAACTTTCATTTTAAAAGAACAACAAAAGATAAAACAAAAAGAAATAAAACAGGTAAATATGAAAAAGAACCAATTAGAAGTACTGGAAATTATTTTTAAGTAGTCATGAAGTTTTTAAAAAGTAGTAATAAAATTAAACAAACAAACAAACAAAAAAACCCTCACCAGATTGGATAAACTCTAGACTAGACGAAAACAGTAAGGAAATTAGAAAGAAGCATTGAGAGACAAAGGTTGAAAAATATATAGAAAAGCTGTGAAGAGCCCTGAAGGATCAATTTACAGGTGAACAGATTGAAAGGATCCAACATACATCTAACAGGGGTTCCAGAAGAGGAGAATGGAAAAATGGCAGAGAAATATGTTTAAAGAAAGAAAAACTGAGAAGTTTCCAGATCTGGAAAAAACCATGAGTTTTCAGGTCTACCTTCTCGTACTAAACAAAGACAATCCCACACTTACATTTCAGAATATCAAGGATAAAGAAAAAGATTTAAAGCTACTAGAGCCTACAAATCAGTACAAGAAAAAAGGCAGGCAAACCAATACAAAAATGGGTAAAAGACTAGAAGAGGCACTTCACAAAAGAAGTTATGTAATGGTCATTTGAAAATGCTTAATTTCATTAACCATAAAGAAATGCGAATTAAAACCACAATGAGATAACTCAACACACTATAAAAGTAGCTAAAATGAAAAAGATGGATAATACCAACTATTGGTAGAATGTCAGCCATATGGCACTTTCACATAACCATTTTTGGGAGTATAGATTGGTTTAACTTCCTCAGAAAATTGTTTAGCAGTAACTACCAAAACTGAACATATGCAGACCCTATGGCCACAACTAGAGAAAGCCTGCGTGCAGCAACAAAGACCCAACAAGCCAAAAATAAATAAATAAGTAAATTTTTAAGAAGTGGGCAAATTATTTGAACAGGAACTTTGTTAGTGAAGATATATGAATGGTGATGATCCTCTAAAAGACTTAGAAAGGAGAATCTGAGAAGATGACAGTGATGGCATGATTTTTTTTAACATTTCCCATCACCTCCCATCACCTAAAAAGAGAGCAACAAAAGTTAAAAAACAAAAACCCATAGACTGTATCTGCAACACAATTTGATGAAGCATCCCTAAGAATTTCCCAAACTGAGACGGTGGAAGACAAACCACCAATTGCTACAAGGCCCATACCAATAAGCACCATCTTACTGGGAAGAAGCAGAGGGAAGCAGCAGAGTAGCTGATGGAATGAGGGAACTCCCAAGTCACTATAGGTACTCACTGGAAGTTTAGAGGGCTAACTGCTGTTGTGTAAGGAATTACTACCTTAAGCTCTGAGAGGACTTGAGCAGAGGGGCCCTATGAACTCTCAAAACTCACCAGCTGAAGCTCCCTTCTGGAACATAACTTTGAGAAATATCTCCCAGGAATAAAAATCCATATTAAACATGATAGAGACAAAAAGGGTACAGGAAAGAGAAGGCCCAGATGAAAATGGGGGCAGGAACAGAATCAGATCTCTGAAAGGGCAAGGAAGAGCACTTCTGACCGACTCCACCCTCCCCATCCCGATACCCCAACCAAGGTTCGGGAAAATAACTTAGTACTAGATATGTAGGAAAATCTCACAGATCAGTTCTGAGCCATTTAATACCACCTCCCTAAGTACCCAGTAAACAGAACACTAAGGCTGCAACTCCTTCCCTACAATTTTGTTTAAACCTGCTGGTTAATTCTACTAATTCAGTAAAGGAATATTCCTGCTTGGTTTTTGTTTTGGCTCATTGGGATCTCATCTCAATTATTTCCCAGTTCCCTAGTGGCCTGTGTTTTAGTCATGTCCTGGTCTTCTGACGAGTCATTGTCCCAAGGACCCCACCTCTCTCTCTCTCTATCATAGATATGGTTCACAAGTACATATTTACATATTTTACATCAAAATTGGATTTTCTTCCAGAATGAGAATATTTATTGAAAAAGTTTCCAAAAGCACCCACATTGTTAACGTTTGGTCAAGAGACAATCAGAACCCCAAGGTTGGTAGAATGAACTCTAATGAAAACTGCTGAGAGAATCAAAAAATCCCAACTTAATCTTTCATATTAGCTATTTCATAAATAATGTAAAATAAATATTCTAATGAAACATTCTTATTATACTAGGAGTATTATTCAATTTGGAAGGCTATCATTCTAATGAACAATTATTTGTTCTCCCAGTAACACAAACAAAAGTGTGAACATAAACTGCTTGGGTCTAAATAATGGTTTAAAATCTGGGAATATAGTACATGGAAGATGTTGAACTGAGACTGGTTTTAGAAGTAATAAATTTAAGAATCCTTCTATCATAAAATGTATTATTCCAGTAATGATAAAATAGTTAAAGTTTTAGAAGTTAACTTCCTCTCAGGTTGCAAGGTATGAAGCTCAAACTACAAATCTTTTAACTAGAAGAATATAACATCTTTTTTCTTGCTGTGGAATTTTCTCAAAAATACTGTCTCTCTCCCTTTCTCTCTCTCTCCTCTCTCTCTCTCTCTCTCTCTCTCACACTCACACACACACACACACACACACACACACACACCAATTAAAAAAATAGCTTAACAGATTGATGTGAAGGTGCTTAAGGGTAGACTGAGCTGATAGGTGAGTGGAAGAAAATGCTTGAGTGAGAGAAAATGAATAGTTAGGAGAGAATTCAGTGACCTGTGATTCTATGAGAATTAAGTGATTGGGTAAGTTAAGGAGAAGAGCTAGATACAGGCAAATTACACTGTAATGCAAATATTTATTTTCAGCTTACATTTGGCAGAACACAGTCCAAATTCCAAGGATCATTAATGAATTATATGGAATACTACCTTAGAGAAATATATTCCAGAAATTGACACTTATAGATTCTGGTTTGGTTGTATGTAGCTCCCAAATGTTTAAGGGCATGCATCAATTCTGAAGTTTATAAAAGGAAAGCACTCAAAGCTATCATAAAAGTTGATTTTGCCTAAAAAAAACGAAGCTCCTTTTGAGATCAAGATTATATACAAAAAGAGTTTCAAGTACATGATTATGTGTTGGAGAGAAAAAACTTCAAAATGATAAAATGACTATAAAAAACAGTAAGTACAGTGCACTGCACACATCAAGTTGTAAACTAGACAGAAAAATGGCTAATGTCCACAGGCTATTTACTAACTGACCAAAGTCTCAGAATCGACAGCGATTAAATTTTGGCTTGACTGAATAATTTGGTCACCTATCATGAATGAACTCTTGTTGGCCAAAGATTATTATTCAACATTCAACTTTTTATACATCCTATCCTAGAAAAGACCTTTTGCTTTTATCATGAGATTCTTCAGTTTCAGGCATTTCCTAAGTGAGAATAATAGCACCAGAGTAATGTCACAACCTCTGTAACATTAGGGAAAATGGACCACACTTACCCTCTATCCTGAACTATTTTACATACCAAGGACTACAATGATAACCATATAGTCCTATTTAACAATAAATTAAACAATTCCTATAAAACTTTAATAGTCTATGAAAAGTTTATGAATCAAATTAATGTTCCAGACATCAAGTAAATTTATTTTAAGGTCTTTTAAGATAATCCCCTTGAAAGAAAAACTAGGTTCATTCCACTTTAACATGCCCATAGACTTAGTCTAGTGTTTGTACATAAAAAGTACACAATAGGTATTGATGAACTGATGGTGTTAATTTAAGACAAGTGATCAGGATCAAGAAGTTTTGAAAAACAAATATAGCAATTAAAAGAAATCAATTATTCAAGAATGATACGCACAGTATAAGTCCATTTATAGAAAATTTTAAATTCCCACAACAATACTACAAGTTTTCAGAGTCAAGCATGCAATGGAGTGGTAAATACTGAGCTTCATGTTGGTGGCTACCTCTAAGAAGGGAGTGAGGGCAAAAGCACCAGGGAGGCATACAAAAGTCCTCAATTCTTCTTATTTGGATCTAAACCGAATGATATAATGTTAATTTTGATAAAACAGTATGATGGGCATGAATGCTCATTATACTGTTCTCTTCTTGTCTGCCTAATTACAAATTTAAAAAAAGAAAAAGATTAATACCAGACCTTTGCAGGAACAATCAGCAGTGTATTGATGTATCAGTAGTATTTATCAGCTAATCATCTATTTTATGAATATCATTCATTTGAAGATCAATGATCTACAGACCAATGATCTATGCATCTTCTTTTATACCTTCAATATATAGTTGTATCACTTTTTATTTAGATTTTTAATAAAACAGATTTCAATTTTTCTCTAATAAGTGAAAATCTGAGGAAACTTCTATTAGAAAAAAATTTCCTTATATTGCCTGATTTAGTCAAAGCTGCTTGAAATGCTAGCCTGTTACCATCAGTTACTGATTGTGTATTAATACGGAGAGCAGAAAAGACCTGGTAGTAAAGTCACAGGAATTCTGTTTATTATTATAGCAAACATTTTCCTGGCATTTGACAGAACTCAGAACCATTTCTTTGAAATGGGTTCATATCTGTGAAACTAAGCCCACCAGTAGGAAGTCTTTCTTTACAGAAATGAACAAAAAGGAAACTAAACCATCAAAAGATATATTTCACATAATAGTAAAATATAAAAATATAAGCAAAAATGACAAAATTTTTAAAAAAATGCTAAGCAATGGATTTAAGAAACTTTGATTCTATTCTTCTGTCTTGTTGCTAATGGTCCTCTTTGTTCTTCCACTGTTACATATGTGAAACAGGAATGATAATAATTAAAGAATGGCTTTGCAAGACTTACTAGGAGGTTAAAAGGAATTATTGAAACAGTGTTCAAATACTTTATAAATACTACTAGCAAAGATATTTATTATATTTTTGTCTTCCTTCAGTGAAGGTGTTCTTTTAAATCAGACTCTGTTTATTAATATCGTTTCGAATTCTCAACGAGAGAGATGTTAGCTTTCTTTCAAAGCGATACTCCCAGTGAATCATAATAGTTCTGATTAAGAAAGATGATACCAGAACTGTGCTACCTGAGGAAAAGAGAAAGAACTGCAGCACAACTGGCAAAGTTCCTAGACTTAGTCCAATCAAGTTATGGATTGTCCAACTGACATAATATTTTGTTACTCCAACTTTCAAGTATCATCCTGAAATCACATTCTATCTTAGTGTGAGTTTTCGTACATAAATATTTAACTTCTGTAAATGTTTGTAGTGCCAGTTATCTTTTTGAATAGATCTTTTTCCTTTAAGAGAGCTGCTCCAGTGAAGAATCATTTCTTACACATCCATGTCCAGACTCAAAAAGAAACGTTTTTCTTTGAAAAGACAGAAATACCCAAGTAATGTTAAAGCTTGCTGTAGCCAGGGATTGCCCACCTATTCCAAGCATGGGGTCACTCCCTGGAGATTTCTGATGAATTAAAAATGTTTTCCAGTTACTCATAGCTCATCAGATGTGTTCACCTTTGGTAGTTCACATTCTTCACTGGTGTGACAACTCTGAAGGATGTCCTTGTAGTGGTTCTTCAGATCTTCATACAAAGAAACAGTTTCTTGGGAGTGAGCCAATGGTAACACCTTTTCATTCAGTAACATCTGCACTTGGAATTCTTCCTTAGGAGTCTTAGCATTTTTACAATGGTAAAGCACAAATATTAGGTTTGAGGCATAGGGTACAATGTGACCACTTCGGAACTTCCGATGCATTTGCTCCTTGTAATTGTAAGCTGTTAGGGGCTCCTTGTCTTTGAAGTAGCCCATGAGAGAAAGCAGTGGAAGAAGGGTCTCTGCATGACCAAACTGAAGGATGACTGGAGAGGAAACTGGTTGAGAACTTAAAAGAGAAGTAGAGAAAAAAATACATATAAACATATTTTTACATACAAAGTAATTTAACATGATAGCTTTTAAACATAATAGCTATACTTAGAATTAGCATACAACTTTATCATCTCTTTGTAATCTTTATAACAACAGTCTACATAACAACAATATGGCTGAAATTCTGTGTGGCAGAGAACTGAACTTTTTTTTTTTTCCTTGCAGTACGCGGGCTTCTCACTGTTGCGGCCTCTCCCGTTGCAGAGCACAGGCTCCGGATGCTCAGGCTCAGCAGCCATGGCTCATGGGCCCAGCCGCTCCGTAGCATGTGGGATCTTCCCAGACCGGGGCACGAACCTGCGTCCCCTGCATCGGCAGGCGGACTCTCAAACACTGTGCCACCAGGGAAGCCCTGAACTTTTTATAATAAAAGTTATGTTCCAAAATTTTAGAACACTGTAGTATTGTAAACCCATCTAAAACAGTGAGCATACACATTATTCTTTAAGTTTAAAGAGAGTGTTGAGTCTTTTCTTGTAGATTAAGGAACTTGAAGTTGATATGTATTTCAAAACTGCATTGCCTGTCTGTGAAGGACTGGCCCTTAATAAATATTGATTACTCCTTGGAGCTCATCTGAATAAATTTCAAATGTTATTTTATCTTTATCTAGGGAATAAGGACAAGCACTATTCAGTAAATTTCTCGGTTAAAACCAAGTCTGAACAGTGAACAGTAATGCATGTTATTCCTCAATGTTTTATAAGACCCAACTTGGGCACAAAATGTGGAAGAGAGCTACAAAAGGGTAGAGACATAACCTATTCTAGCTCATATACTGTGTCTGTGGTTGGGAATGGACTTTATACACTGCCAGAAACACAACAGCTTCCAACACCATGAGCTAGGTCACCTTTATTTTTGTTTTTTCCAAGTTTTCTACGATTTTTTTCTGGTAAAGGCTTCTTTTAAAAGCAGCAGCAAATGACTGTTTAGCCTTCTCTCAACTTTTATAAAAAGAATATGACTATTGTTCTTAAATATAATTCATAAACCTATTCAAACACAGTTAACCATCTGACTTCTTGCCACCACCCCAACACATTAGGTTCACATTTTCTGGGAGGACAGCAGCATTTGCAGCAGTTTTTGAACCTTCCTAATTCCTTACATAAAAACAGATGGAGTTGGGCTTCCCTGGTGGCACAGTGGTTGAGAGTCTGTCTGCCGATGCAGGGGACACAGGTTCGTGCCCCAGTCCGGGAAGATCCCACATGCTGCGGAGCGGCTGGGCCTATGTGCCATGGCCGCTGAGCCTGCGCGTCCAGAGCCTGTGCTCTGCAACGGGAGAGGCCACAACAATGAGAGGCCCGCGTACCGCAAAAAAAAAACAAAAAACAAAACACAGATGGAGCAAATGGACAGCAGATCCCAAACCCAAGGGAAACATTCACAACATAACTATGTGGAAAAGTATTCTCCATGAATCATCAATAGCCTCAAGACCTGCATATTATCAGTATCAGTGTAGAAGGAAGCAGAGGGAAGCATGTAAGAGATCTGAAAACTGGAGAATCCCAAACAGCCATCGGATATTCACTGGAAAGTGCTGTGGGCCAATCTGAGCTAGCAGCTGAAATTGGGAAGGGTTTAGGTTACTCTAGTGTGTGTGTGTGTGTGTGTAGAATATGTATGTACTGATACTATATATTATATATGTATGTATATGTATATATATATAATGACAATAGTAATATAGATTGATTTTTTCTATATGCCATAAACATACAACATATCATAATTATTTTTGCTTTAGGTAATGTTACCTTTTAGAGCAATTAAAAATAGAATAAAAATTATGGTAGACAGAATTCTAAAATGACCTCCAAGAATTCAGCCCCTTGGTGTATATACCCAGTATAATCCACACCTCTTAAATTGGGAAAGACCTACATATTATCAAGATATCACTTGCATGATTATGTCATATGATACGGCAGAAAATATTTTGTAGATGTAAATAAGTTTCCTAATCATTTGAGTTTGAGTTAATCAAAAGGAAGATTACTCTGGGTGGACCTAGCCTAATCTGGGTAGGTTACTGAAAGGGGATGAAGTTTCTGAGAGATCTTCCTGCTGACCTGAGAGCGGAAACAGCCATGTTGTAAACTACATATGGAGGGACCACATAACGAGAATATGAAATTGGCCTCCAACAGCTAAGAGCAGACCCCCGCTGACGAGCAAAAAAACAGGGACTCAAATGCTTCAACTTCAACTTGGTGAGTGCAAGGGAGGACTACCTCTAGGCCTCTCTTGGGGCTGCAGAAATCTAGCCCTTATGAACTCTCCAAACAACTGCTCCAAAGTTCCACTGAAGGACAGAGGCCACACTAAGGAGAAACTGCTGGGAATGGGGTCAAGACTGAGCAGGAGAGGGACCACAGAGATAAAGGAAAAAGGAAGCCGAGAAGAGCAGAGCCAGGAAGCAAGCTACCATATTCCTGAACAGCGCGCACACACACACACACACACACACACACACACACACACACACACACACACACACACACACACACACACACACACACACACACACACACACACACACACACACCAGAAAAGGGAGCTCTGTAAGGTTAAAAGAGCAACCTGATACAGACTTCTTCTAAATGTTGAGGAAAACTAAATTTACATTATAACAAGCAACAGAAAAATAAATAAGAGAATAAGGAGCAGAAAAACATTCCTACAGAAAATAAACTATACTAGAAAAGTATACTCAAAAAATACAGAGAAACATACTATTTCTCAATTATCCATTATTTTGAGATTAATATTCTCTAAAAGGTGTGAGATTTAAAAACCATTCATCAGCAGGTGACTGTAAGCCTCTTTTCTTAACTGGTATACTTTAATTAGGTCATCTAAAGTACCTAAAACCTTTATTTATTTCCAAGCAGTATCTCCTTAAGTCCAAAGTTCTAAAGCAGTACCATTCAAACCACAGTTATATTTAGTTTGACTGCATAAATATTTTTACATCTTATAATATTTGTCAGTATTTTAAAAGTGGGAGATTTCAAATTCTTAAAAATCCAGATTTGTGGCTCCTCTTAAAAACCTGAAAGATCTGGCAACATGAACTCCTAACAAGGCAATCATCAGCTGAACAGGAATAAATAAGGTTTACCCTCCAGAGATGACATATACCTGTTGCACAGGACATATATCATTTCACGTTGTTTAAGATAGGATGGATTCATTCGTTACTTGCCTCGCCCCTTTATATATTTGACTATAAATAAGCCAAAGCCACTGCCATAATGTAAATATAATGGAATTTAATAGTGATAGAAGTTAAAGAAAAACATGTAATATAAAGATACTGGTTTGTATTTTAAATCTTCTAGCCATGAGGCAGTAAGTGCAAAGCCAGGAACAACCCTCAGCTCAATACTATTGCTCTTTGTAAGGTTTATTAGGACACATCAGAGTTCAGGAAGGAGAGCAGCAATACCCTCCCTGTCTCACTGAAAGGCTTAACTGTCAGCAACCCTCTCCTCTTTTCCCCACTGGGGAACTCCAATAAACTGGGAAGAATATATAAGGCAATATATAATATAAAATATTCTACTTTTAACATGTAATTAACATAAAAATTATTAATAAAACTATTTTATTCTTTTCTACCAAGTCTTTGAAATGCCGTGTGTACTTTACATTTACAGCAATCTGAATTCAGATCAATCCCATTTTCAGATGCTGAATAACTGCATGTGGCTGGTGGCTATTATGTGGGAAAGTGATAGACAGTGGAGTAAACAGCCTTACCCTACCTACCTGGGTTTCAAAAGTCAATCAAATAAAGAGAAAATAGAAAAAAAGATAAAAAACAAATAACAAACACACATATGAAACAAAAAAATGTGTGTTGGGGAAGAGAAGAGACCAACAGGGCTATGTACAAATGATGAGTTCAAAGTCCTATTAACTACATCCAAGCTACAGAATAAATTAAATCTAAGCTGTTACCCAAATTTAAGGTTTAAACCTAGGGTTCCTTAGGTTTATATAAAAAGCAATAAATCCCATTTTCTCTTTTGACTGCCTACTTTCAGTCACATATTAAAATCAGCTATTTTTGAGAAGAAAGTCGAGAAAAATTGTGCTTTAAAAATGCTTATTGGGAGTTTTATGGGAAATCAAATAACTTTATATATTAGATTCATATAGGAAGCCAAATCAACAAAAATAAATGACTGTCTTCTGCCATATGATCCACCTAAATTAAAAAAAATATTTTAGAATTCCAAGCAATTCTCAATAGGAAGGAAAAATGCAATTTAAAAAATAAATGCCATGAGTATCATCTTACTACAGATCAATCTCCATTACAGAAGTATGCAATATACAAAAACAGTATGTTTGAAGGTCTGGTTAAATGCATCAATACAATAATGATAACTAAGGACAAGGAAAACTACATACTAGAGGGTCAAGACTAATGTAGCCTTCCCCAAAACAATCTAAACAACTAAAAACATCAATTTACTTAGAGATCCAAATGTGCTTGCAGAAAATAGTAAGCAACTTACCATTTTTTGTAGGTTATATATTTCTACAATAATGCCAAATATAAAGAAGGAGAAATGAGCACAATTTCACTCATGATTATTTTTTGTCTGCCTTTAACCTTTGTGCCTTAAAGTGTCTTGCACAAATAGCAGATGCTGTTGCTACTTCAGAAAAAGAAGTTGGCTGATGTTGCTTGTATTCATACAAAAAAAGCATTGGACAAAAATGGATGTGCTCAATTTTCTGAAACATAAAGAAGAGACTTTTCAAAGATCCATTCTGCCATTTGTTTAGATGTGACAGATACTAGCATTCTCTGCCAAGTGCCAGGTACCATGATAGTTTCGCTTTTTAGAAGAGGGAGGAAAGATGAGAAAGGGGGAGAAAAAAGGTGGTAAGGTGAAAGAACAAAAATACAAACAAAACATATGCCTGGTTCTTGCAGATGAGAATTTGTCTACGTGTTAGGGGAACCCAGAGAAAGAGTAAAATCACTCTGTCTGAGGAAGAATTGGATGGACTTTGCTGAGGAGGTGGCGTTTGAGCTGGATCATGAATACATTCCTATGAAGTCTTATAATAGAAATGCTGCTCGTTGTGGCTTTAGTAAAGTGTAGTATCTGGTTTACCCTATGATGTAGGTATCATCATCCCATTTTTACAGATGAAAACACTGAGGTTAACTTACTTGCCTAAGTTAACTCTGAACCATCAATTAAACTCACTAGAAAAAATACTATGCATTAAATTCATAGGAATAGATAATATAAAAGATTAACCTAAATCCTTTCAAAAAAATATTAATCGTCCTCAGCCTGATTCTTAAGTTCAATTTTTCAAAATTGTTTTTTTTAAAGAAGGGCACATCTGAAATTATTTAATTTTTTAGCTTGAACTTGAATACAGGAATATTATAAATCGAGTTTCACGAATATTATATACACACAAAAAAATTCACTTGGAAAAAGCTCAATGCCTCTTATATAGGAAAATATTTGCGTAACTGGACTGGAGCAAATAAGTTAGGAATTTAGTAACCCAAGTTTACTTTCAAGCCATTGCTGATTTAAAATCAATCAAATCAAATAAAAAAAACTTAGTACAAATTTAAAATCAATTTCAAATCAAATCAGTGGGGGGGGGGGGGGCTATGAAAACATGGCATTTCAATATACCAGCTGAGAAAAACCACATTGTTAGTGCTTGGTAACAAGGCCCCTGGCGTACTAATGTGAATTGGGCAATTTAAAAAATACTCTTTAGCAACATGCCCTTTGGTGAGAGCACATGTTAAATCCTACAGAATAAGAAAATGGACTATCTCTTAAACAAGGCATCAATTCTTCTCCAAGAATGTATAAAAGGCAAAGATTACATTCCCCGGGTTTTTAACCTGAAATAAATATGTGACAGAGGATAAACAAAAACAAAAGACAAGAAATCTTGCTTCAGGAACACACTACATGACTAACTGCTTCCTAAAATTTGAGACACCATGTGTCTATTATGAGCTTATGGAGACCATCTTCTCTCAATAACTCTGAGACACTCAGTACAACATACTCTCCACCATGAATTCAGTTTGCTGAGTAATAAAGGGTGTATGCAACTACATTTTTATTGTAGCATGAAGAAAGGGAATATGTCAACAAATGACAGTTCTCAGTTTCAGAGACCCAACATCTAAGCCAAATACTTTTCAACTCCCATTAGTAAGTACTAGCTATCTGGAACACTGTACTGAGGTTGTATCCAGATCCAATGTCATCTACTTCTTATTTCCTAAACACTTTCTTTATATATGAACATCTTCTCCTTGCCAACCAATCTCCCCCTCTTTATCTCTCTCATTTCCCAGACATAACTATTTAAAATCACTTTGCCCATTTCTAAGACACCTGATTACAAAATACAGCAGCAGACAATGCTTCAAGTTTGTATCAGGATGCATGATTTCTTGGTTTTTGACAGCAATATCACCCCTGGTCAAGTGTATTACAAAACAACACAAATATATATATAAAAAATATACACATATATATAAAATATACACATATATGTGTAATATATTTTATATATATATATATATATATATATCACACAATCACCTGAAACAAACGATCACTTTAAGAACTATGTGTAAGTCATTCCTAAATGTATGTATACAAAACTTCATTGAGCGCAGAATAAGAAGACACTTAATTGGTTTGGTTTACATCTTTTTAAAAAATGTCAAGGAATATTATTAAAAATCTGGCTTAGAGAAATTTTATCTCACAGGGAAAGAGCTTATAAAATAGAAAAGAATGCCTTATGATACTTTGTAAAATATGCTATCAACAAGAACATAAAACTGAAACTCTCACATGGTCTAAAAGTTATCTTTAAGCACTTAACATGTTTCATACAATTCTAAAAATCTTTCTTCTTGATTTTTGCATTTCAAAAAAAAATTCAGAGATCACTAAATGTGCAGGTTGGATTTTAAGGGTAAGAAGCAGAATTTAGCACACCCCTAAATAAGTTAAAAGATCGAAAAAAAGTAATTTTTCCATTAACTCAAAAAGTATTCCCAATAAATAATAGCTCAGAATATAAATCACTTGCCTCAGACATAACTGTTTTTCTTCACTATTTATTTTTCCTAGCTGATTCAACCTGGTAATCCTTAATGATTCAAGTGTTAAAACTAGAATAAATATAATAATCTTCTTCAAGGCTCCCTAAGAAAGCAGAAGTAAAACACCTACCTCATAATTATGAGGTATAAAATTCAAAAGAACTTAGCTAATAATTTTTCAGTCCTTTTAAACTACATACTTTAAATCAAGGGCCTACTTACAGCTAAGAATGCCAGAATGCTTTTCTTCACTAATAAACAGTGACTAAGCAATATGTAAACTGATTTCTACTTTACTGTTTGAAACTCAACTGCCAAAATATCAAATGCTGGGTATAAAAAAAACAAGTAGAAATTTCAGTCTGCAGTCTGTAAGGAGCTTAGAAATTGCAATTCCATCCTAACAGCAAAGAGCTGAACAAACTGAAAAATCAACAATTCTTCTTAGATCCATCAGAGAAGTGAGGTCACAGGTCAAACCGCTGTCCCCCAAATTGGAGAGAGAGACAGGTAGATACAGAGAATAACAATTTACAGGAGCAGAAACCTCCATGGGAACCATGCCAGGGTCAGAAAACCTAAACTGTAATTGACAAATTGCTAGAGGCTCAGTGTGGACAAGTCTAAGTTAAAAACTTCAGGGGACCAGGGCTTCCCTGGTGGTACAGTGGTTAAGAATCTGCCTGCCAATGCAGGGGGCACAGCTTCAAGCCCTGGTCTGGGAAGATCTCACATGCCGCGAAGCAACTAAGCCGTGAGCCACAGCTATTGAGCCTGTGCTCTAGAGACCGTGAGCCACAACTACTGAGCCCACATGTCACAACTACTGAAGCCCACACGCCTAGAGCCTGTGCTCTGCAACAAGAGAAACCACCGCAATGAGAAGCCCGTGCACCGCAATGAAGAGTAGCCCCTGCTCACCGCAACTAGAGGAAGCCTGCACACAGCAATGAAGACCCAATGCAGCCAAAAATTAATTAATTAATTTAAAAAAATAAATAAAAAGTAAAAAATAAAAATTTCAGGTGACTAGGCATAGCGAGGGGAGTGAACTCTGCCAGGTCCTCAGTGAATCCCCTCTTGCTTCTGGCAGGGAAAGGATAAAAGGAACCATTTTGAAATAAACCAGAGCTTTCTGTTCTTCTTAACAAGGCCTGCCCTCAGGAGAAACTATTTCACCAGAGTCTAACCTGCTAGGGGGTTTTATCAGAGCCTAGCCTACCTGGGAGAATAGAAATACTCAACTCTAGCCCCCTCTAACTCTCCTGTGTCATTTATGGAGGAGAAGAAAACTGAGAGGCACTGGTGAAGTTCACTGCTTGGGGCACAGGCTCATCAAAAGCCTGAGACCTAATCATAGGACTATAGAATGCTTCCCTTCCCTCCACACCTTACCACTATATTACTAAAGGCCTATTTACCATAGTTCCTCTTACCCAGTACATCATGTCCACTTTCAACAAAAAAATTACAAGGCATACTGAAAGGCGAAAAACATCATTTAAAGAGACTGAACAAGCATTAGAACCATAGTCAGATACAGCAGGTATGTTAGAATGATCAGGCCAGGAATTTTTTTAAAATATAATTTATCTGTCAAGGGCTTTAATGGAAATAAAAGCAGACAATATGCAAGAACAGATGAATAATTAAAGAGATGAAATTTCTAAGAAAGAATCAAAAATAAATACTAGAGATCAAAAACACAGTATAGAAACAAGGAATATCTTTGTAAACCTGACACAGATGAGGAAAGAATCTCTGGGCTTCAGCATATGACAACAGAGACTTCCAAAGCTGAAAAGCATAGAGAAAGAAGACTGGAAAAAACCGGAACAGAATATACAAGAACTGTGGGACAATTACAAAAGGTTTAAATTAACATATATGTAATGCGAATACCAGAAGGAGAAGAAAGAGAGACAGGGACAGATGAAATATTTAAATCAATAATGAATGAGAATTTACCCAAATTAATGTCAGATGCCAAACCACAGATCTAGGAAGAGAATATTGAATGGACAAATTCCAAAAAAAAAAAAACTATACCTACACATATAATATTCAAACTTCAGAAAATTAAAAATAATGAAAAAAAATTTTGAAAGAAGCCACAGGAAAAAAGCACCTTACCTATAGAGGCACAAAGATAAGAATTACACCTGACTTCTCTTCAGAAGCCATGCAAGCAAGAAGACAGTGGAGTGAAATATTTTTAAGTGTTGAGAGAAAAAAAAAACCCAACCTAGAATTAATGTTGAGGAACTCAGAGCTTTCCTGCTAATATAAGGTACAGGCAAGAACGTTCCCTCTCACTACTGTTTTTCAACATTGTACTGTAAGTCCTGGCTAATGAGAGGAGATAAGAAAATAAAATAAAAGGTATACATATTGAGAAGGAAGAAATAAAACTGTCTTTGTTTGCAAATGACATGATCATCTATCTAGAAAATCCAAAGAATCAACAAAAAAAACCTCCTGGAATCAATAAGCACTTATACCAAGATTGCAAGATACAAGGTTAATATACTAAAGTCAACTGCTCTTCTTTCTATATACTAACAATAATCAAATTTCCATTTGAAATTAAAAACACATTACCATTTACACTAGCAACCCTAAAAATGAAATACTTAGGTATAAAATAACAAAATACGTACAAGATCTATATGAGGAAAACTACAAAGCTCTTATGAATGAAATCAAAGAATAAATAAATGAAGTGATATTCCATGCTCTCAGATAGGAAGGCTCAATATTGTCAAAATGTCAGTTTTCCCTAACTTGATCTATGGATTCAACACAATTCCAATCAAAATCCCAGCAAGTTGGGCTTCCCTGGTGGCGCAGTGGTTGAGAGTCCGCCTGCCGATGCAGGGGACATGGGTTCGTGCCCCGGTCCGGGAAGATCCCACATGCCGCGGAGCGGCTGGGCCCGTGAGCCATGGCCGCTGAGCCTGTGCGTCCGGAGCCTGTGCTCCGCCAACAGGAAAGGCCACAACAGTGAGAGGCCCGCGTACAAAAAAAAAAAAAAAAAAAAAAAATCCCAGCAAGTTATTTTTGTGGATATATTCTAAAGTTTATACGGAGAGGCAAAAGACACAGAATAGCCAACACTCAATATTGAAGGAGAAGAACAAAGTTGGAGGACTGATACTACTCGACTTCATGACTTACTATAAAGCTACAGTTACGAAGATAGTGTGGTATTAGTGAAATAGACAAATCAATGGAACAGAAGAGAGAGCCCAGAAATAGGCCCCTGTAAATAAAGTCAACTGATCTTTGACAAAGGAACAAAGGCAATACAATGGATCAAAGACAGTCATTTCAATAAATGGTGCTGTAACACTAGAGATCCACATGCAAAAAAAAAAAACAAACAAAAAACATCTAGTCACAGACCTAACACCCTTCACAAAAATTAACTCAAAAAGGATCAGAGGCTTAAATGTAAAACTCGTAGAAGATATAACATCAGAGAAAACCTAGATGACCTTGAGGATGGCAATAACTTTTCAGATACAACACCAAAGGCACAATCCATGAAAGAAATAATTGATAAACTGGACTTCCTTAAAATTAAAAGCGTACGCTCTACTTAAGTCAACGTCAAGAGAATGAGAAGACAAGTCACAGATTGACAGAAAATATTTATAAAAGATACATCTGATAAAAGACTGTTATCTAAAATATACAAAGAGCTCTTTAAGATTCAACAATAAGAAAACAATCCAACTAAAAAATGGACAAAAGATCTGAATAGACACCTCAGAAAAGAAGATATACGGATGCAAACTAAGCATATGAAAAGGTGCTCATATGTCATTAGGCAATTAAAAATTAAAACAATGAGATACCACTACACACCTATTGGAAAGGCCCAAATCCAGAACACTGACAACACCAAGTGCTGGCAACAGGAACTCTCATTCATTCTTGGTGGGAATGCAAAATGATACAGCCACTGTGGAAGTTTCTTACAAAAAAACCATATTCTTATCATGTGATCCAGCAACTGCAATGCTTAGTATTCATGCAAATGAATTAAAAACGTATGTTCACACAAAAACCTGAACATCGATCTTTATAGCAGCTTTATTCATAATTATCAAAACTTGGAAGCAACCAAGATGTCCTTTAGTAGGTAAATGAGTAAATTAACTGTGGTACATCCAGTCAATGGAATAATATTCAGCACTAAAAAGAAATGCACTATCAGAGCATGAAAAGATACGGAGGGAACATAAATGCATATTACTAAGTAAAAGAAGCTAATCTGAAAAGGCTACATATTGTATGATTCCAACTATATGACATTCTGCAAAAGGCAAAACTATGAAGGTAGTAAAAAGATCAGTGGTTGCCAGGGGTTGGTGAGAAGGGAGGGATAAACAGGCAAAGCACAGAGGATTTTTAGGGCAGTGAAATTATTCCATACAATACTACAATGGCAGATACGTGTCATTATACATTTGTCCAAACCCAGAAGACGTAAAAGACCAACAGTGAACCCTAATGGAAACTATGGACTTTGGTGATAATGATGTGCTAATGTAGGGTCATCAATTATAACAAATGTACCACTGTGGTGTGAGATGTCAATAGTAAGGGAGGTTGGGGGGCACGTGGTAGGGAGTTTATGAGAAAACTCTGTACTTGCTGCTCAATTTTGCTGTAAACCTAAAACTGCTCTAGGAAATAAAGTTTATTAATTAAGCAACAACAAAAAAACTACTACATGGGAATATATGTGACCAAAAAAGCACATTTTTCCTTCCAAAGAGTTAAAATAGTCCCTCTTAAATAGCTGCTCATGCTTCTACCTGTTTGCCCTGCTATAAATGACTTACTCACATCTCAGTTTTCTTTGACAAAGTTAAGCAGCACACATGTTACATGTAAAAACATACTGTGTTTCTATTCTAAATTACTTCCAAACACCCAAAAATGGGGACTTGGATACCTTCAATTAGTGGAGGCTAAAGAGTTGTGGAGTTTCTGTGTGTGCACATATAGCAGTGATTTTTAAATGTGGGGTTATTTTTGTAACTCTAAAGATGTCAAAACAAATATACAAAAGTATTTATTTATGGTCCAGCTTTCATCAGAAGCCATTAAAGGTATGTGCCAGGTTTCTGTAAAGTAAATCAGTAATTCTTGTGAAGGTAGTGGGTTCCATCTCAGGAACACAACACTCTTTGCTTTGTCTCATAATGGAGAGTGCATCTTAGAAGTGTTCTAAGTCACCTGCTAGGAACTGATTTACTTCACTTAGTACAGGCACAACTGCTGTTTGAAAGAACCAAATCCCCAGCTTCTCCTTAAATATACCCAAGTTCCGAGGATGGCATGGGAATTTTTCTGGGTTTTATTCCCAAGCTTCTTCAAAGCAAAGTTGGTTTATGATTAAGCCCAAAATACTGACAACAGCCACTAGGTAAGTGTGTGTGCATATGTCTGAATGAGGGAGTACAGAAGTGTGTGTGTGTGTGTGTGTGTGTGTGTGTGTGTGTGTGTGTGTGTGTGTGTCTGTCTGTCTGTCTGGGGGCTGGGGGGTTAGAAAGACCAGAGAGAACAAGAGAACATAATGTATGGGAGGACAAAAAGGGAAAGAATGTGAAAAAAAATCACTTCTCAGTTTACTCAGTTCCTAATATAAGGCCACTGCACATAGTTTTGCCAGAAAATTGCTGAGCGCATGAAGACTGCTACATTCCATTCTACCTATGGTCCCATGTAAATAGCTTTCTTTGTATCATATGGCCATTCAATAAACAGAGTTGTGAGGTTCAAGATGCCATGACACCCAGAACTAGGTTTTTACCTTTAACCACTTAACAAATTAAGAAAAATTCAGATATTCTATAATTTGCTTTGAACATTCCTATTTTTCTTAAATCATGCTGTTCCTGTTCTCTATATCTTGGCTGCATACTCTAATCCTTCAACAAACATAGACTTCTATTAGTCACACTTCTCATATTAACTATATCTCTGACTTGTAATGATATTCTTTAGAACTCGTAGCACAACAGTCTCCCAAAAAACAAGGAATAAAATGCCTTTAACTCTGCCTTCTCCCTCTGATAAAGATGCATTAAAACTGAAATGTCACATTTTCCAAAAACTGACAAAACCACTTTTACAGAGGTTCATTTTAGCTTTAAAAAATTTTAACAACCCTAGAAAATGTAAACTACTAATACAAATATAAGAAAACAAATAACCTATATGAAATATATGTAGAAATACACAGTTGGAATTCTAATATTTTAGGGTTGAGATCTGGTCAAGATTTGCTCATTTTAGAAATAAGGAAAAGACAAGTGAATTACCTAATGTTATCTAGCAAGATAAGAATGCAGTTCTCTAAATTACAGTCCTCTTTTTACTTATATAAGTTGGTAAGGAGATTTTATCAAATCTTCCATTAAAAACCAAATTTAATTTGAAGTCTAAAATTATGTTGTTAACTGACGTTTGATGACTATGCATGTGTTCAAAGTAAGTAAAACACCCCCCAAAAAGCTCAACTAGAAAAACAACTGATAATTGCATGTTTTTCCCTAAATGTACTCAGCTTAGATTTTTCTAAGCTCTTAATTCATGTTTCACACTCAACTAACGTTACACAAAGTGTATTTTTAAACATGATCCAGGAATATCAAATAGAGCTTTAGACAACTCATAAAATTCCCATACTTATGTAAGTGCACAAATAAGCAACATGAACTGCCAGAGATATGAGATGCTTTGGGAAGAAAATTAGGAGGAAAAAAAAATTTTTTTGAAGTCTTCTTTTACATCTGATTGAAGCATCAGCTCCAATGAGACATATGGAGAAGCATCAGGTTTGACAGTTTAACACAAATATAGAATGAAATGATTCAAGCATAAAATTTTATCTCAAGCAAAAATACATAGAAATAACTTCTGCTTCCAGCCAAGATGGAGTAACAGGGACTGGATTTACCTTCCTGCCTTAAACTACTATATAGCCAAACAAAATACATGAAACAGCAATTTTGAGACGTTCGACAATAGTGAGAATAAGAGCGAGGCAAGGCAAATGAGGTGAATCCCAACAGCTGTCCCATCTTAACTGCCCAGAGCTTCCAGGCTGCAGCACAGGGCAGGGGAACCCAAACAGAGCATGGCAGTCTTCCTGAGCAGATGAGACAGAACTGAAAATTTAGGGAGGCCAAGCTGGCTAGAATACACAGGCTAGAGTACCACAGAAGAGAGATCTACAGGGACTCCCCTCAAGTTTTCAGCTAGTACTGATCAGCTCATGTCTGTGAGAAAACTATCCAAACCCAGACAAAAAGTGTTAAAAAGAAGGAGGCGAAAAAAATGCCCAAAGCTAACACAAGGCCAGGAATAGGTTGTGTTCACACAAGCCAGACTAGGAAAACCTCAAAATATACAGGGTGCCAAATAGATGCTCAGGAGGAATTGCCTCAATAGTGGGCCAAAATTAGCCCATAAAAAACATTATTATAAACACAAAAAAGGTAAACCACAGACTAGGAGAATGTATTTGTAAAGCATAAATCTGAGAAAGAATTTGTATCTAGAATATACTTAAAGAACTCTTACAACAACAGTAAAAATGATAAACAACCCAGTTAATAAATGGCAAAAGATTTGAACAGACACTTCACCATAGTAAACATATGGATGGTAAATAAGCACACAAAAAGATGCTCAATATCACTAGTTGTATGGCTGTTAGCATAACTGATACCATCTTGAGCCCTTAGAGTTTCTCCTTCCACTGACCCTGCCCAGAACTGTACTGTGTAGCAGTGAATCACTACTCTGTCATCAAGGGCTTTGTAGTTAATAGATACTGTTTAACAATCATCAGGACCAGGTGGCCTCAATGCTCTGTTCGTCCCCAAACAATAAAAACCTTCACTGACGTATTCCCAGTGCCCAGGAGACTCATTACCCATTCGTGAATCCTGACTTAGGAATGCACATCCTATTTCCAAGTTCCCACCCCCATACCCTAAGTTAACTATAAAACTGTCGCGATGCCCCCTTGGCGGTGCAGAGTACAGTTGTGAATGCTTCCAGATCACTGTCCGCCTGACCCTGATCCCACCATGTGCGTAAGTTACCCTATAATAACGGATCCATTGATTACATGGAGCTGCCCAACTTTTGTTTTCGTTTCAAGATGCCTTATCAGTTTGGTGGGCACTTTTCAATCCCTCTGTCCTCCAACACTAGTTTTTAGGGAAATGCAAACTAAAACCACAATGAGGTGCTCCAACACACCCATGAGAATGGCTAAAATTAAAAATACCTACCATATCAAGTGTTGGCCAGGATGTAGAACAACTGTAACTCACACACTGGTGGGGAGAGTTTGGCAGTTTCTCAAAAAGTTAAACATACACCTAAATATGACTCAGCTAGTCCATCTCTAGGTATTAATTACCCGAAAGAAATGAAAGCATATGTTCATACGAAGACCACAAATGTTCACAGCAGCTTTATTTGTAACAGCCTCAAACTGTAAACACCCAAATGTCCATCATAAAGAGAATGGATAAACAAATTGTGTAGTATCCATATAATGGAATACTAAGTAAAATGCTAAATAAAAAGGAATGAATGACTGATACCCACAACATTAATCTTATAACCATTATGCTGAGGGAAAGAAGCCAAACCAAAAAAAATGTGCATATACATACTATATGGTTCCATTATATAAAATTCTAGAAAATACAAGTTAATCTATAGTGACAGAAAGCAGATCAGTGGTCTGCCTGGGAATGGGGGGTGGGAAGTACATTAGAAAGAGTCACAAAGAAATTTCTTTATGCGATGGATAGTTCATTATCTTATTATGGTGATCGTTTCATGGGTGTATAAATATGTAAAAACTCATCAAATTGTATACTTCAAATATGTGTTGTTTATTTCACATCAGTTATACTTCAATAAAGTTTTAAAAAATCAAAACAAGTATTAATAGTTGGTATGCTGAGGTCTGTGAAAGAAATCTTCAATGACCAACCTCAAAAACTCCTCCTCCCATAAAGCCTTTACCAAACCCCAACAGTTCAAATCAATTCTCCTTCAGTATTTCTTTTTACCTGTTTTAGTGCTGTCATACAGATATCCTCCAAACTAGGATATGAGTTCCTTGAGACAATAATTTAAATGTATTCAACTTCGTATATACCCTCTGTTGCCTGCATCATAAGCTGCATTGGAGTAGAAGTAAAACTAAAATCAGGGAAGTACTCACTTAGGAGGCAGTTGCTAAAATCTAACAGAGAGAATATATTAGCCTGAATTGAGATGGTAGCAGTGGGGATGAAGAAAAGTCAAAGGGCTTGATATAAAACTGGAAGAAAAAAAAAAACAAACCCCACAATATGGTGAGTAGATGTAGAAGGTGAGGGAGATAGAGTCAAGAATGATGCATAGGTTTGTGGCTTGGATGCCTGGGAGGATAAACAAGGACTGTAGATATTCCTTCGGTACATACTAAGCACCAACTGCATGGCAGGCTTGTTCTAGACACTGAGGACAGAGCAGGGAAATAAAGTTCTAGACATCACAGATCTACAGTCTACTGAGAGTCAAAACATGTCTTTCCAGAAGACCAATGGACACTTGAATCTGAATTCAAAGCATAGCCAGGCTGTGCTGGCTTTTACCATATTTAGCCAGTATCTTTCAACAACTAGCACTATCCTGGTACCTAGTTAAACTCTATGGAACACTGACTTCGGAAAGTTAGCAAAAAAACAAGCAAGAATATATTCTGAGAATTTAGAATCTGTATACATTCCTAAGAACTTTAAAAGACAAAGTTCATTGGTTACAATGGGCTAAGTAATCTCTTGGTGCCACTATACTTTTATTTCAATGCTGCCATCTTATGTTAAAATGTGGAACTACACAACTTAAAAAGCCATACTCTTATTCAACTGTGAAATATAAAAACATCAAAGATTTGAGAGTCAATGAAAAGGTAGATAAAGGCTAATGAGAGTTATTTAATGACCATAACATATATTTACAGCAATTACTTCTGGTATCTGAGAGTACCCCTGACAAAATGGAAGATCTCATGAGGTAATTAATACATAGTCCAGAATATAAACCTTACTTTGAAAAAGTAAGGAAGTGACTTACTGAATCCCCCCAGTTAAAAAATAAAAATAAAAATATACTAACAGAGGTAATGGGGAATGGGAAAGTAGAATAAAATCCAGATATATCTCATTTATTCAGTAAATTCAATCTGCTTTTCTCATCACAGCTGCTTAAACAGCAATAGCTGTTTAAATTTGCTTAAGTAGTAAAATTACTGGTTTTAACTTTAATCCCATCACTGTAGTGATGGTTTAAGAAGGAAAATAAAGTCAAGATCCTAATAAGAGCCAAGGACTATGCATTTGGAGGACTGGTTATATTTAACCAAAATGTTGACACTTGTCAATTAACATCATTTGCAATCTCCAATTTTTCTGTGAAGTAAAACATGCTATAAAAATTATGTTGAAAAATATTCAGAAACATTGAAGAATATCTTTGATTTAATGTTAATATAAAAAGATAACAAAAAAAAAGAGAACAACCTGTGTACACAGTATCATCTCAAAGTGGGGTGGAGGAGGGATGGAGATAGCAAACAGTAGTCTGGGAACTCTAGAATTAAGTGAAAGACATTTCCTCAGATAATATTAATGACAAAATATTGCTTTTGTATATATGTATACATATACATATATAAACACACTTGGTATAAACTCAATACAAATTCAAAAAAGAACTTTAAAAGTCATGAAGAAAAAAGGTTCATTGTTTTGATAGAACAGATCATAAAAAGTACAAAGATAAAATATTCTGTTAAAACATTATTATTATACCACACTGGTGTGTGATATTAGCAGCGGGAAGTCTGTGTATGTGGGAGAGGGGGTAGTGTGAGGGAACTCTTTTTTTTTTTTTTTTTTTTTGGCGGTACGCGGGCCTCTCACTGTTGTGGCCTCTCCCGTTGCGAAGCACAGGGTCCGGACGCGCAGGCTCAGCGGCCATGGCTCACGGGCCCAGCCGCTCCGCGGCCTGTGGGATCCTCCCGGACCGGGGCACGAACCCGTGTCCGCTGCATCGGCAGGCGGACTCTCAACCACTGCGCCACCCAGGGAAGCCCGAGGGAACTCTTTAATTGCTACCCATTTTCGTTGTGAACCTAAAACTGCTCTAAAAAAGTCTATTAGCTTTTTGTTTTTTGTAACCTATTATTCTCCCTTTGCTGAGCATATACTGGTTTTCTTGAGAAGTACCCTTAATTTTGGCACTGCTCATAGAATTGGATAGTGTCAATCTGTTTTTTGGAAAGAAATCTGACAGAAGTCTCTAAACTCACTTTCTTCCCTCTACTTATTTAAGATTTCATCTTGATTCGGCTAAATGCATATTTTTTAAAAACCCTAATCAGTCTTTTAGTATAGCGAAAACCAGTCTCTGAAAAGCACCTGCCAGTTTCTTCACAATCAGTGCTAACTCTCCTTCCTCAGTTAGAAAAGGAGGCAGTGGCCAAAATCATTTCCTGACTTACAAGGTCAAACTCTCCTTCCTTTAACTTTTTATACTGTTTTACAAACTTACATGAATAATTATACCATGGCCCATGGCTTTTATATACATTTCTATCTTCTCTCAATTGTAAGAGTCACAAGTGCAATGACTTTGTCTTACTCATCACTATATCCAGCTCCTAAGACACTGCCTGACATGTATCACAGTAGACGTTTAAAATATTGTTGAATGAATCTTCTTTTCAATTCACAAATAAAGGAGTAGTCCTCCAAAAGGAGTAAAAATTCAGGAGTAGTCCTCCAAAACAAGTAAAAATTTTCTCCATCTTGCTGATGAAAAGGGAATTAGTTTAAGAAATGAGCTCAAGACCATGAAAATTTGAAGAGACTAAGTACTACAAAATATGTGTTTCCAATATTTGAATAATCACAGCAGCAGAGGGAGGGGAGGTGTGTGAATGTCCGACAAAGACATTAAGGACATGTTTTGACCAGAGAACTCTCGTATACGATAATAATACCACCTTTGTATACTGCATTATACTAAGTGCTTTAATAGACACTACCTCATTTGATTATCACAACAACCCTGTGAATCAGGAGAGATATTCGCCTTTTCAGAAGTGGGGAATCTGCAGCATCAATAAAGCAGAACCAGGACTCAAACCAAACCCAAGCATCTGCCCACTACATCACATTGCCTCTATATTACTGCATCTCATTCAACAAGCCACCCATGAAAGTTAGTCTCATTAGCTTCTAAGTATTTAAAAACACAGTCAGCTATTACCTAACATAATGGAGTACTCAGTTTGTTGCATTTTTTTCCCTCTGTACTTCACTTGTGGGTAAGATAAGCAAATTATAAGAAAATAAACTAAAACTGTTAGGATAAAAACAAAACTTCCTAGCAGGTAATCTAGATTACTATAAATGGACGAACCTCAGCTTGGAATGCTTCATCTTCAGATCACATCCAGGAACCACTGCATGTCAGGGATTGTATACACATCTACAGTTTTAATATTCTTTAGCAATCCCTGATAGTCAAAATTGCTGACCCCCTAGAAACTGCATTCCTAGGTATATACCGAAGCAAAATAAAAATAAGTCCCCACAAAAATATGAATACAAATGTTCACAGTAGCATTACTCACAACAACCCAAAAGTGAATATATCTCTAATGTCCATCAACTAATGAACAGATAAACAAAATATGGTATATTCATACAATGAAACATTATTCAGCCATAAAAAAAGAATGAAATACTGATACATGCTACAACATGGATGAACCTTGAAAACACTATGCTAAATCAAAGAAGCCAGTCACAAAGAACCACATATTATACGATTCTATTTATATGAAATGTCCAGAAAAGGCAAATCCAGACGCAGAAAGTAGATTAGTGCTTGCCTAGTGCTGAGAGGGCTGGGGTAAATGAGGAATGACTGCTCATTGGCATGGGTTTTTTTTGTTTTGTTTTGTTTTTAATTTTTTGAAATTGAAGTACTGTAGAGTTGATTTACAATGTTGTGTTAGTTTCAGGTATACAGCAAAGTGATTCAGTCATAATCTTTTTCAGATTCTTTTCCCTTATACGTTATTACAAAATACTGAGTATAGCTCCCTGTGCTATACAGTAGGTTATCTATTTTATGTATAGTAATGTGTATATGTTAATCCCAGACTCCTAACTTATTCCCCACTCCTTTCCCCTTTGGTAACCATAGTTTGTTTTCTATGTCTGTGGGTCTATTTCTGTTTTGTATGTAAGTTCATTTGCATCATTTTTTTTTTAAGATTCCACATATAAGCGATATCATATTTGTCTTTCTCTGTCTGGCTTACTTCACTTAATATGATGATCTCTAGGTCCATCCATGTTGTTGCAAATGGCATTATGTCATTCTTTTTTACAGTTGAGTAATATTCTATTGTGTATATATACCACATCTTTATCCATTCATCTGTCCATGTCAATTAATTGAAGTATAGTTGATTTACAACATTATGTTAGTTTCAGGTGTATAGCATAGTGATTCATTATTTTCATAGATTATACTCCATTAAAAGTTATTACAAAATAATGGCCATAATTCCCTGCGCTGTACAATATATATCTTATTTACTTATCTATTTTATATATAGTAGTTTATATGTCTTTTTAAAAAATTTATTTATTTTGGGCTGCTTTGGGTCTTCATTGCTGTGCGTGGGCTTTCTCTAGTTGCAGTGAGCGGGGGCTACTCTTCTTTGCGGTGCGCGGGCTTCTCATTGCAGTGGCTTCTCTTTTGCGGAGCACAGGCTCTAGGCGCATAGGCTTCAGTAGTTGTGGCACGTGGGCTCAGTAGTTATGGCTCGTGGGCTCTAGAGCGCAGGCTCAGTAGTTGTGGCTCACGGGCTTAGTTGCTCTGCAGCACGTGGGATTTTCCTGGACCAGGGATCGAACCCGCGTCCCCTGCAGTGGCAGGCGGATTCTTAATCACTGTGCACCAGGAAAGTCCAGTAGTTTTTATGTCTTAAGCGCATACCCTTATTGTGCCCTGCCCTACTTCCCTCCCCTCACTGGTAACAACTAGTTTGTTTTCTGTATCTGTGAGACTTTGTTTTGCTATATACATTTGTTTATTTTTTAGACTCTAAATATAAGTGATATCATACAGTATTTGCCCTTCTCTGTCTGACTTATTTCACTAAACATAATACCCTCCAGGTCCATCCATGTTGCAAACGGCAAACTTTCTTTTTTTATGGCTGAGTAATATTCCATTGTATTTACTCATATACACTGCATCTTCTTTATCCATTTGTATGTTGATGGACACTTGGGTTGCTTTCATATCTTGGCTATTGTAAATACTGCTGCTATGATCATTTTGGGGCATGTATCTTTTTGAATTAGTGTTTTCACTTTTTCCAGATACATACCCAGAAGTGGAATTGCTGGGTCATATGGTTGTTCTATTTTTAGTTTTTTAAGGAACCTCCATACTGTTTTCCATAGTGGTCACACCAAATTATGCTCCCACCAACAGTGCACAAGAGTTCCCTTTTCTCCACATCCTCACCAATATTTGTTATTTGCAGACTTTTTTTTTTTTTTTTTTTTTTGCGATACGCGGGCCTCTCACTGTTGTGGCCTCTCCCGTTGCAGAGCACAGGTTCCGGACGCGCAGGCTCAGCAGCCATGGCTCACGGGCCCAGCCGCTCCGTGGCATGTGGGATCTTCCCGGATCAGGGCACGAACCCGTGTCCCCTGCATCGGCAGGCGGACTCTCAACCACTGCGCCACCAGGGAAGCCCCTATTTGCAGACTTTTTGATGTTAGCCATTCTGACCAGTGTGAGGTGATATCCATTGTTGTTTTGATTTGCATTTCTCTAATAATTAGTGATGCTGAGCATCTTTTCATATGCCTGTTAGCCATCTGTATGTCTTCCTTGGAAAAATGTCTATTCTGGTCTTCTGCCTGTTTTTTGATTTGGTTGCCTGTTTTTCAGATATTGGATTGTATGAGCTGTTTATATATTTTAGATATTAACCCCTTGTCAGTCATATCATTTGCAAATATTTACTCCCATTTAGTAGATTGTCTTTTCGTTTTGTTGATGGTTTCCTTTGCTGTGCAAAAGTTTTTAAGTTTAATTAGGTTCCATTTGTTTATGTCTGCTTTTATTTCCTTTTTAGGAGATGGATCAAAAAAATTATTGCTACAATTTATGTCATAGAGTGTTCTGCCTATGTTGTCCTCTAGGAGTTTTATAGTACCTAGTCATACATTTAGGTCTTTAATGCATTTTGAGTTATTTTTGTATACAGTGTTAGAGAATGTTCTGATTTCATTCTTACATGTCATAAGCATTTTGGGGTCATCCTGAAAAAACTCTAAGGAAAGGTGCCATTTTTCTGAATTAGTAAATTCTTTTTTAAAAATAATTAATTAATTAATTAATTTTTGGCTGTGTTGAGTCTTCATTGCTACACGTGCGGGCTTTCTCTAGTTGCAGCGGGTAGGGGCTACTCTTCGTTGTGGTGCACGGGCTTCTCATTGTGGTGGCTTCTCTTGTTGCAGAGCACGGGCTCTAGGTGTGTGGGCTTCAGTTGTTGCAGCACGTGGGCTCAGTAGTTGTGGCTTGCGGGCTCTAGAGCGCAGGCTCAGTAGTTGTGGTGCACGGGCTTAGTTGCTCCACAGCATGTGGGATCTTCCCTGACCAGGGCTCGAACCCGTGTCCCCTGCACTGGCAGGCAGATTCTTAACCACTGTGCCACTAGGGAAGTCCTAAGAAGATTCTTTTTAAGAAGCTGTCAAACTTTTTCAAAGCAGCTATACAATTTTACATTCCCACCAAAAGTGCATAAGGTTTCCAGTTCCTCCACATCTCACCAACACTTGGTAAAATATATATTTTTTTAATTTTAGCTGGTGAATAAGAAAAATACGTAGTCCTTTCCTCCTCTGTTTCTCCTTTACTCTCACACTATCACCACATTCACAATACTTCTGACGCTTCTGGTTACCAAATGTGTAGGGTTTTTTCCCCCACATTAAGCAATTTTCTGTGACACCAGATGGCTGTTGTAAAATTTAACTCGATTCTGACACTATCTACCTAGAGACAGCATCAGATCCCACAGGCTAAGGGCTCAGTCCCACAAGACTGGCCCCCACTTCAGGTGCCAATTGTAAGCAGTAGGTCGTCACCCAGGTTACCCACAACTTCTATCCAGTATGGCTACAGATAGAAGGTTCTCATGACCCCTTCCTCGGGTTTAATTTGCTAGAGTGGTTCAAGAACTCAGGGAAATACTTATTTACATTTACCAGTTTACTAAAAAAGGATATATGACATAGGATACAGATGAACATCCAGATGGAAAAGATGTGCAGGGCAAGGTATGTGGGAAGGGGCACAGAGCTTCCATGTCCTCTCCAGGCAAGCCACTCTCGCCACACCTCTACTCATTCACCAACCCACAAGCTCCCTGAACCTCGTAGCCAAGATTGATCATTAACTCCACTTCCAGCCCTTTCCCCTTCTCAAGAGAATTGTGGGGGCGGGGGGGGCGGGCGGCGATGGGGCTGAAAATTCCAAGCTTCTAATCATGGCTTGGTCTTTCTGGTGACCAGTCATCATCCTGGAGCCATCCATGAGCCTATACAGTCACCTCATTAGAACAAAAGACACTCCTATCACCCAGGAAATGACAATGGTTTCAGGAGCCCTGTGTCAAGAACCTGGGGCAGAGACCAATATATATATTTTTTCTATTATTTTACAGCCAGTTTAGGGGTATTACTGGTATTTCACAGTGGTTTTAATATCTAATAATATAATCAGTAGATAGTTTATTAGTATCTTTTCACGTGCTTATTTGCCATCCATATGTCTTCTTTAGTAAAGTATCTGTTCAAATCTTTTGCCCTTTTTTAAAACTGGGTTATGTGTCACCTTACTAGTGAGATATAACTTCTTTATATATTCTGGATTCAAATCCTTAATCATATATATGTTTTGCAATTATTTTCTCCAAGTCTATTGCTTGTCTTCTCATTTTCCAGATAGTGTTTTTTGAAGCACAAAGATTTTTTAATTTTGATGGAGTCCATTTCATCAATTTTTTAATGGACTGTGCTTTTAGTGTTGTATCTAAGAAATCTCTGCCTAATCCCAAATAGGCAGAGTAGTAAATGAAGATTTACTACTATGTTTTCTTCTAAGAGTTTCATTGTTTTAGCTCTTATATCCAGGCCATTGATCCTATATTTTCTGTTTACTTTTTAAAATTGAAGTATCATTGATTTACAATTATACTAGTTTCAGGTATATCACACAATGGTTCAATATTTTTATAGATTATACTGTTTAAGTTATTACAAAATAATGGCTATATGTCTCTACACTGTACAATATATCCTTGCTGCTTGATCTTACATTTTCTTCTAGAAGTCTTCTAATTCTACATTTTATACTTAAATTTATGATCAATTTTTGTGTAGAGTGTGAAGTAAGGGTCTGTCATTTTTTAACATATGGATGTCCAATTGTTCCAGCACCATTTGTTGAAAGGACTATTCTTTTCTCCAATGCATTACCATGGCATCTTTGTCAAAAACTGACCATATATATCGGAATTTATTTGTTGACTTTATTCTATTCTATTGATCCATTTGTTTACGGCTATAGTTTTATAAGTTTTGAAGTCAGGTATTTATTAAGTCTTTTTGTTCTTTTTCAAAATTGTTTTAGCTCTTCTGGGTGCTTTGCATTTCTGTATAGGTTTTAGAATAAGTTTCTCGATTTCTACAAAGAGACCTACTGGAATTACAATAGGGATTGCAGTCAGCCTACAGATGATCAATCTGAGTCTTCCAATCCATAAAGATAGTATCTCTCTGCATTTATTTGGGTTACCTTTAATTTCTCTCTGTAATGCTTTGTAGTTTCCAGTGTACAGAAATACTTATTTTTAAAACACCAATGATAAAATTCTTACTTAAGCTTTGAATCTGGTATCAAATTGTAACAGCAAACCTTGCAAAAGTTACTTAAGAATCTTTCTGACACAATTTTAATTACCTCACATTCAACAATGGGACAAACAAATAAACAATGAACAAACAGTAAAGATCTGTTATCTCATAAAGTCTAAGGGTTTTAAAAAGTTCATAAAACCAAGTAGGAAAGAAATTAATGCCTATCTCAAGATGGAATTTTCCTTGACTATTTTGCCCCAAAAAAGTGTTTGGTAGCAGAAACTAAGTACAGATCTTCCTCCACTTATGATGGGGTTATGTCTCAATAAACCCATCATTAAACTGAAAACATCAATAAGTCAAAAACCTACCAAACATCATAACTTAACCTAGCCTACCTTAAATGTGTTCAAAACACTTACATTTGCCTATAGTTGGGCAAAATCACCTAATACAAAGCCTATTTTATAATAAAGTGTTGACTATTTCATATAATTTATTGAACACTGTACTCAAAGTGAAGACCAGAATGGTTGTATAGATATAGAAGAGTCGTAAGTATATTAGCAGTGTTTCACTCGTGATCGCATGGCTGACTGGGAGCTGCGGCTGACTGCCAATGCCCAGCATCATAAGAGAGTATCATACTGCATATAGCTAGCCCCAGAAAAGATCAAAATTCAAAGTACAGTTTCTACTGAATGTGTATCATTTCTGCACCATCAAAAAGTCAAAACATCATAAGTTGAACCATTGTAAGTCAGGGAAGAAAACCAGATCTAGTACAGATGGTCCCTAATTCCCAAACCCAAGAAAATTCCACAAACTAAAGTCATATCCACAAACTCACATAATTTCTCGCTATATCTGTATGTATATAAAACTTCATACTGCCAACCCAATTAAATACACCATCTTCAGTCTTTCTGTCTCAGTGTTTATAGCATGATTTTCATCTCCAACTGTGAATGTATAAGCTTTCAAGGAAGCATATTTATCAAATAAAATGGGGTTTATATTCTACCAAATGTTCAAATTATGAAAAGGTTTTTTTTAAACTTTGAGAAGTATGAATGTTAACAGAGACTTTTTGATGAGAAACTCTCATTTAAAATAAAAACAAAAAAAAATTCATACCAGAAACCATGTACAATTACACTATTTATAATAGCAAAAAACAGAAACTACCCAAATGCCCACTGACAAGAGAAGATGATATAAACTGTGGTATTTATTTACTGAATATTGAACATTATTGAATATTGTACTGTAGTAAAAATGAATGAACTACAGTATATGCAACAACATGATAAATATTATAAATGTAATGTTGAGGGGGAAAAAAAACAAGTCCCATTTGCTTATGTCTCTAAGCAAAACTAAACATATTGTTTGGGCACACATACATTCATAATAAAGCCTTTTTATAGAGGCAAAGGAATGATATGCACCAAATGCAGAATAGTAGTTAAAGGGGATAGGGAGTAAATGGGGCAAGGGAGGGCAGGAAAATTGAGTCACTAAGGAACACATAAATAGACACATGCAAATTATTAGTAATGTTCCAGTTCCTGGGTTGAATGGAGGGTTTATATGTTTATATGCTTTATAACTTACATATGTCATCTAATTCTTTTGTAAGTATAATTATTTTTAAAAAACATAAGCAAAATCTATTTTTAAAAATCACCCATTATAAAACATTTTCCAGAAGCGTAACTGGGCACTCAGAATATATTGGGTTGGCCAAAAAGTTCACTTGGGTTTCTCCATAAGATCCTAAAACCCGAATGAACTTTCTGGCCAACCCAATACATCAAAAAACAAATTTTTTTAAGTTTTTACCTTTGTTTCTGTTCAACTGCTTTGTCCAAGTGCTGAAAGATATCCTGAAACAGGGTGCAGCTGGATTGACTATTAATCGTATACCCATATCCTCTTTTCCAATATTGTTTCAGATCATTTAAGTATTCTAAAACCTAAAAATACAAATTTCAAAAATCATTACTATTAATTTTTATTAATGTAACAGATTTTCTGATTTAATCATGATTTTTTCAGAAAAGGTTACATTGTTTAATCACTATTCTACACAAAGTATAGTAGAATCTTAGCATTTACAGAGTTTATACTTACCATTTCAAGCATTTAAGGGTTGAACCTAAAGGTCCATGACACAGAGATTTATGCTGAGACACAAACCCAAATGGGAATGTAGAGACTGACACGCAAGAGCAAGTTAGTAGTACTCACAAGCAGTAATCCAGCATCCATGACAGTTCAAGATACTGGGTTAAAGACATGTGCTCACCTCCGCTTTCTTCTAAAATTATTTTAAGATGATAGCAAAGATATATACAGAAAAAAGAAAAAATGTACATAGAAGAATATTCATTACAGCATAGAAGGTGCCAACAGTGAATCCGGAATTTTTAAGAATTTCAGGAAGGTAGAAACCAGATAGAAAATGAGTTACTTTGGTTCATGTATCAGTTTGGCAAAAACAGTAATAAAAGTAGACCAAGGGGGCTTCCCTGGTGGCGCAGTGGTTGAGAATCTGCCTGCCAATGCAGGGGACATGGGTTTGAGCCCTGGTCTGGGAAGATTCCACATGCCGCAGAGCAACTAGGCCCGTGAGCCACAACTACTGAGCCTGCGCGTCTGGAGCCTGTGCTACGCAACAAGAGAGCCTGCGACAGTGAGAGGCCCGCGCACCGCGATGAAGAGTGGCCCCCGCTCGCCGCAACTAGAGAAAGCCCTCGCACAGAAACAAAGACCCAACACAGCAAAAAAAAAAAAAAAAAAAAGTAGACCAAGGATATGGAAAACTGGTACTAGAAGGAATGTGTATTAATACAGATGTTCTAAAGGACAGACTGGCAAAATACACAAAAACACACATCTTTAAGGCCCGTTTAATTCTGTTTCTTATAAACTAATATTCACAGAGGAACACAAGAGACAATGTACAAGAATATCTTAGAGTAGCACTGCTTAAAGGAGCTCCCCCCCCCAAATTTCCTGGAAATACCTGAATTTCATTAATAGGTAGAGGCTTAAATAAACTGTGATATACACATACTATGGAATACTATAAGATTATTTATAGATCTACATGAACTGACATGGAAAGATCTCCAAAACATACTGCTAAATGAGAAGAGCAGGTTAAGAATGATAAATACTTACTGGCCTCTGCTACTTGCAATAGATCAGACCCACCAACTATTATTGTTGTAGTTCAGTGGGGCAATATTATGCCATTTCTGAACCTATCATGGCCAGAGTGCTCTTTATGTACTGGGTTTTTTTTTTTTTTAGCTGTACACGGGCCTGTCACTGTTGTGGCCTCTCCCGTTGCGGAGCACAGGCTCCGGACGCGCAGGCTCAGCGGCCATGGCTCACGGGCCCAGCGGCTCCGCGCCATGGGGGACCTTCGCGGACCGGAGCACGAACCCGTGTCCCCTGCATCCGCAGGTAGACACTCAACCACTGCGCCACCAGGGAAGCCCTGTACTGGGTTTTTGTATAAAACCCAGTGTATGTTGTCTAACTGCTGTTGGTAGCAGGAGAAGAGCAAGATGGTGGGGAAGGATTGTACACAGATATGTAGGGAAGGAAGCTAGCTATCTGTAAGTCAAGGAGAGAGGCCTGGAACAGATACTTCTCTTACAGCCCTCTGAGGAGACCAATACTCCTGACATCTTGATTGCAGACTAGCAAAGGAATACATAATTTTCCTTCTTCATTTTCATGAGAAGTAATTGAAAGCTATCATCTATGCAAGGGGAAGCTCTGGTCAGTTATTTTCAGTGTTTTGATCCTTATGCCTTTCACAGATCTAGTTCAAATGCTGGATCTCTTCCTTATTAGCTTTGTAATCTTGGACGCATCCCATAATTTAGTTGAGTCTTACTTTCATTATCTGCAAACTGAGAGTTCTAGTACCTCCTGAGAATTGTGCAAAGCCCTCAAAAATGCCCTTAGCACACAGACGTTGTTCAGTAAATGTCAATTGCTTTGTGAATTCCTGTAGTTGTGTGCTGCAGTAATTTTTTTAAAAATAAATTTATTTATTTTATTTATTTATTTTTGGCTGTGTTGGGTCTTCGTTGCTGCATGTGGGCTTCTCACTGTGGTGGCTTCTCTTGCTGCAGTACACGGGCTCTAGGCACGTGGGCTCAGAAGTTGTGGCACAGAGGCTTACTTGCTCCATGGCATGTGGGATCTTCCGGACCAGGGATCAAACCTGTGTCCCCTGCACTGGCAGGCGGATTCTCAACCCCTGCGCCACCAGGGAAGCCCTGCTGCAGTAATTTATATGAGGGGTAATCTTTGTACAATAAACATATTTGTTGAAGACAAAAAAAAAAGGAATAATACAGTATAATATCATTTACTAGCAAAATACACACACAATTACACTGTTTACATTTCTAAGAATGGTATAAATTATAAATAGAGCACAGAAAAGGTTGAAAAGTACACATCAAACTGACAGGAGTGGTAGATTTCTGTGGAGAGGTCTTGAATTGGAGTTGGTGATTAAGGTAGCCTTTATCTGAATGTCAAACTTGTACTCATGTATCATTCTGATCCAACACCAAAAATAAAGGACTAAATCTTGAAACCCAAAAGAGGTACAAGAGAAGACTACACAGTAGTTATGAGCCATTCTTCTCAGAAGAGTCCCTAGAGAAATTAAGTGCAAGCCGTAAATTTAAGAGCAAGAGCAAGGGTAGGCCACTGCCATATACCAAACACAAAACTAAACATATATTAAAGAGGCAATTAAATTAAGAAGTTAGCAAAAGGGACAAAGTAAACGTTAAAAAATTAAAATAAAAAGAATTAGATAAAGTTCTGCCAAATCTATTCAAGAAATAAAACAAAAATAGTATCAGAAATGAAAAAGGAGAGGCGCTTCAAACTGTGGCACAGGGAAAAGGATGTCAAGCAGAATTCGGCAGTCTTGCTGAGTTGAGGAGTCAGAACTCAGAGTTTAGTAAGTCTGAAGTGGTTGGAATTAGCAGGGTAGAGTATCAGAGAGGAGGAAGCTACACAGAAAAAGAACTCCAAAAATCGTGGGGGGGTCCCCTTGATTCTGCTGCCAAAGGCCGTGGGAGTTGTAAGCTGATCAATTCCAGAGCTATCACAAGGCTGAGCGATATTCATGTTCCAAGCGGCCTAAGTAGAGAGAGCTTCCATAGATACCAAGACATCCAGGACTTCAATCTGGACCCCAGAAGAGACATACTTTAATAGTAAAGACATGTGTATAAGTAAGGTTTTGTTTCTGAGTTTTGTAAGGTCAGGTCGAGAGCATGAAACTCAGAAAAATGAAGCCTGAAAAGGATCAAACTGATCCACAAGTAACTTAACTGCAAAATAAAACAAAATTCAATACTTAGAAGACAAAATCCAGGCATTCAACACCATAACATTCACAGTGTCCAGTATCTAATAAATAATTACTGGAAATACATGAAGAAACAAGAAACATGACTTATAACTAGAAGAAAAATCAGTCAGTAAAAGAATCTATCATAAGAAAGAAGGAATGTAAGGATAATTCAGTATTAGAAAATGTACTAATGTAATTTCTATGTTAGAAGATTAAAGAGGAAAAAAAAATCATCTTCCTAGATGCCAGAAATTCAGCAAACATTCCTGATCTTAAAAACAATAAATAAATAGAAGGTTTTAGTAAGAAACAGAAATTTTCTTAACTTGGTAAGGATAACTACTAGTGACTATGCCAAACATCATATTTTGCAATGAAACACTGAAAGTGCTCTTAACTAGAAAATATAAACAAAGCTTTGGGTTTTAAGATGATGGAATTAAGATATATATGCTCTCTTCTCTCAGAAATCACTCTAAAAAAAGAAGAATGAAAAAGAAATGCAAATGCCCCTTTCAAAGAAATTAGGAGACCTCTGTACCCTGAGCCACCACCATAAATGAGGAAGGACTGCCAAATGCAGTGAAAATCAAATAAAACACAAACAAAACCCCTCAGATAAAACTAACAGAAGACAGATTCTCAAAGCACATTGTACACTTGCAGGAGTAGATCCAATAATCCTTTGCTTGAAACAATAAGAACGAAGTCTAAGAGGAGCCTCCCTGGACAGTATGTAACACCATTACAGGAAACAGACTGATCTTCCATCTTTACAAGAAGCATTCTACAAAGAATCTCAGAGAAAAACTCCAAACTGGAAGGAACACGACTTATCTCTGAATAGCTGCTCATCCCTACTGGCCATCTGAGAAGTAAAAGCTGAATTCACTGCAAAGATGAGTAATAATTTAAAAGGTGCTAGTATCTTTACAAACATACAAATTAAAAACAAGACTGCTACACAGATAAAATAGCCAGAAAAAAACCCCTCACCCTAGAAATTCTGCTACAGAGCAAATGAAAACTATAATTAAATAAACACAGTATCATGAATTCCAAAGACTTAAGAAAATAAAATAATCATTTAAAAAAGAATGAGTCCAAAAGAAGAAAAAAAATATATGGAAAGAAGCATAAAGATAGAAATATAAACTGGAACAGCTCCAAAAAATAATTGGGCATTATCTAGTAAATTTGAAGTTCTGCATATCCTATGATCCAGCAATTCTACTACAGACATAGACCTTCAGAAATGTGTATATACACACCTATAGACATACACAAGAATATTCATAATAGTCCCAAACTGAAAACAACCCAAATGTTCACCAACAAGATAATGGATTAAAAAACTATGGTAATTCATGTAATGGAATATTATACAGCAATAAAAATAACTGAACTATAGCTACATGAGGCATCATAGATAAATCTTAAAAACATAATGTTGATAAAAAACTAGATACAAAAAAACACATACTGGATGATTCCATTACATAAAGTTCAAAACATAGTTAAACTGTTTCTTGGGAAAAAAATAATAAATTAGTAGACACTAAACTAACATAATAAAGAAAATGCAGACACACAAATAAGTAATAATAATGGGGACATAATCTCAGATATAGAAGGAAGACATTTTTTTAAATCATGAGATAAATTTGCCAAACTCCACAAATAAATCTGAAAACCTAGAGAACATGAATGACTTTTACAAGAAAATATTAAATACCAAAACCGACCCCAGATGAGATAGAAAATCTAGATATACTTGTTACAGAAGATAGACACAAAGCTGCAAAAAGCTATCCCACAGAGAAGTACATAGTTCATGTGTCATTTCTTTTGTAAGGTTTACCTGACTGCCATTAATCAACTTCCTCCTTTGTGTATCACTATACACTATATATACTTCTGTTATAGCCATCCCATTGTCTTGCAATGGTTTTTTTGTCTTTCACTCCTTGTGACATTCTTTGAGGACAATGCCTATCTTACGTTAGTATCTTCAGTTTCAACCAAGTGCCTGGCATGGAGCAGGCACTCAAACAATATTTGCTGAATGAAGGCACAGATGGACCAGCATTTCATAAGGTCTTGGATATCTAATAATATCCAGAATTCTTAGAATTTCATACATTTCTATTCATTTTTAATTCTTAAAACATTTTTTTTTATAAATTAATTTATTTTATTTATTTATATTGGCTGTGTTGGGTCTTCGTTGCTGTGCGTGGGCTTTCTCTGGCTGTGGCAAGCGGGGGCTACTCTTCGTTGCCGTGCGCGGGCTTCTCATTGTGGTGGCTTCTCTTGTTGCGGAGCACGGACTCTAGTCACGCGGGCTTCAGTAGCTGTGGCTCGCGGGCTCTAGAGCGCAGGTCAGTAGTTGTGGCGCGCGGGCTTAGTTGCTCCGCGGCATGTGGGATCTTCCCTGACCAGGGCTTGAAACCATGTCCCCTGCATTGGCAGATGGATTGTTAACTACCGCACCACCAGGGAAGCCCCTTAAAACATTTTTAATAAAGAATTTCAAACATAAAAATAGAGAACAGGAGAATAATGAACCCCCACGTACCTCTCATCCAACTTCAACAACAATTAACACTTGGCCAATTCTGTTTCAGTTATGCCCCTACCACCACCACTGGATTATGCTAAAGCAAATTCCAGACATCATTTTATTGCATCTGTAAATACTTCAGTATGTAAACCTATTTCATAGTGAAAAGTCCTAAGCAGAGATTTTTGTGTCAAATTACTGAAAAAGAAAAAAAAAAAATCACAGGAAACATCTAAATCAAAAGAAAACTTTAGGGCTTCCCTGGTGGCACAGTGGTTGAGAGTCCGCCTGCCAATGCAGGGGACACGCGTTCGTGCCCCGGTCCGCGAAGATCCCACATGCCGCGGAGCAGCTGGGCCCGTGAGCCATGGCCGCTGAGCCTGCACGTCCGGAGCCTGTACTCCACAATGGGAGAGGCCACAACAGTGAGAGGCCCACATACCACAAAAAAAAAAAAAAAAAAAAAAGAAAACTTTATATTTTTTAATGAAGAATCTAACTTATTTGCTTTTACTATATAAAAAGAAAGTCTCTTATTCAATTAATTTAAACATGTATTTCAAATTTTCAAATCATGGTCATTTAAATGAGAAGTTCTTTGAAAGTGGCGGTGGGGGGTGGGGGTGGTAGGATGAAGTGGGAGATTGGTACTGACATATGTACACTAATATGTATAAAATGGATAACTAATAAGAACCTGCTGTATAAAAAATAAATAAAGTTCAAAAAAAATATGAGAAGTTGTTTAAAGGTACCTACACAATGGAGAAATCTGGAAGGTGCCACTTTAATCATATGATCAAACATATCATCATCAGTGATGTGACAAACTGACATCATTCCTTCTGATTAGACACACTATATAAGAATACTTATATAGTATTCTTGTCAAAAATGTTTAAACCCCAATCTAATCTTAAGTGAAAAAACAGACACAAAGACATTCTGCAAAAAAGCTGGCCTAGATGCCTGCAAAATGCCAGTGTATAAAAGACAAAAGAAAGGTTGGAACACTCTTCTAGATTAAAGGCAACTAAAGGCATGACAAATAAATACAATGAATGATCCTTGATTAGATCCTGAATTTAAAAATAAAAAAAAAGTGGGAGGGAGACGCAAAAGGGAGGAGATATGGGGATATATGTATATGTATAGCTGTTTCACTTTGTTATAAAGCAGAAACTAACACACCGTAATAAAGCAATTATACTCCAATAAAGATGTTTAAATATTTTTTTAAAATAAAAGCTATAAATATAGGATTCTATTAAGACAAGTGTGAAAACACAAATACTGACTGCATATTAGACAATACTGTACTATATATGCATATGTAAATTTACATTTTATTATGATTATGTAGGAGAAGTTTCTTGTTTAGATGTACGTCCAAGTATTTAAGGGTGAAGTGTCTTGATGTTTAGAAGAAAAAGGTTACATATATATGTGACAGAATAAATGTCCCTCAAAGATGTCTACATCCTAACGCCTACAACCAATGAATATGTTATCTTACATGATAAAAGGGAATTTGCAAATGTGATTAAGTTAAGGAGCTTAAGATGGAAAATTATCCTAGACTATCTAGATGGGCCCAATAATCACAAAGATCCTTATAAGAAGTAGGCAGGAAGGACACAGTAGGAGATATAACAATGAAGCCGTGGTCATAGTGATACAAGGAATGCAGGTGGGCTCTAGAGACTGGAAAGGGCAAGGAACAGATTTTCCCCTAGAGTCTCCAGAGAACACAGCCCCCTGTTGATACCTTGATTTTAGCCCTGTAAAATTCATTTTGGACTTCTGACTTCCAGAACTGTAAGATAATAAATTTGTGTTGCTTTCAACCACTAAGTTAGCAGTAATAGGAAACTATTACTGTTATAGCAGTTATAGCAGCAATAGGAAACTAATAGATTATAAAGAAAGAAAAACAAATGTGGCAAAAAAGGTTAAAAACTGGTGAATGTAGGTGAAGGACATGAATGTTCATTCTGTTATTCTTACAACTTCTGTCAGTTTGAAATTTTTCAAAATAAGTTGTGGAGAAAAAAAGAGAGAAGTTCATATGCAATAAAGAGATAAAAGGGTAATCCTAAAAATAAAAGGAAAAGAAAAACAAATAGCACAGAATCTAAGTCACCTAATAGTTCCATCTTTTACGATATGGAAATAAAAGCACAGCGTTGTCGGTCTTTGGAAGTAAGGGACCACATGGATATAGCTACTCAGAATACAAAAAGGGCAGATAGCCAGGTAAGCATATGCCAAATATTCCAACAACTGTAGTAACTTGGGCAAATAAGTTGTTCTTCTGTTAAAAAGTAAATTTCCCTTTTGCCCACACCCCTCAGTCATTTACACAATACTGAAAATCACTTCAATTCTGTTTATTGGCCTTTTCCCCTACAGCAATCTGGGCAGGGAGAAAAGGGAGGTGAGGAATTTTGACACAAGTGAATGGTGACCATAAGTCTCAGTTTACACCTATACTGGTGTAATTATTACTGGTTCCCCTTTCACTTTTAAAAGTATTCAATTTAGGAGATTCCCTAGTGGTGGAGTGGTTAAGAATCCACCTGCCAGTGCAGGAGACACGGGTTCAAACCCTGGGCCGGGAAGATCCCACATGCCGTGGAGCAACTAAGTCCATGTACCATACTACTGAGCCTGCACTCTAGAGCCTGCGAGCCACAACTACTGAAGCCCGCGTGCCACAACTACTGAAGCCTGCGTGCCTAGAGCCTGTGCTCCGCAACAAGAAGCCACTGCGATGAGAAGCCCGCGCACCACAACAAAGAGTAGCCCCCACTCGCCACAACTAGAGAAAGCCCGTGCACAGCAACGAAGACCCAACGCAGCTAAAAATAAATAAATAAATTTATAAAAAATAAAGTATTCAATTTAGAACATAAATTTTATGATCATCCTAAGCACAGAGTATTTCAAAGAAGGGTAGGCCGGGATGTTTCTGAAGTGATAGTTATGGACACTTAGAGGAGATGAGAAGTGTTTTGAGTACTTGAGACAGAGAAAAAGTAGATCATCAGGGAGCAATTCAGGAGCACCGAGAGGAAATACATACACCTATTACTTCTGGCGCTCAGCATCCTAGAGCAAGCATCCACCGAGGGCTCTTTTCCCTTCTTCCAACTTACCGGCTAAGCCCTACATCTGCATTGGCATAATACTACAGAAAAATCACCTTTAATCTGGTTGTTGGTCACTTTAGTCTTTAATTAACGAAATAAAGCACTTGTTTTACTTTCAAATGTACATTAGCTCTCAGCTTAAAAGCTTGCTTCTAACTGACAAATAGTACACTTCTTTTCAAAATTTGAGGTTAAATTCTGAAGTTAGTAATTGATTTTCATACAGAATGCTGAAGGTTCCATATGTATGCAAGGGATGACTGAAGTTTCTAAAGTCCGTATTTCTGAATGACCCATACATAAAGATACATCTTACTCTCATCCATCAGAATTCTATCCAATGCCTTGATCCTCAATACTTAAGAAAACAATTAACACTTTCCTACCCCAACTCTCTGGCTCCCAGCATCCCAGATTTGACCAGAATTTGCCTCCTTTACAGTCACCAGAGCTCTGTCTGCCCTTCTCTCTCTAGAGTCTAAAAGTCTACAAAGAAACAACGTGAATGAAGAGGAAAGAAAGGGAATACAAAGTAGCCAGGCAGAACCAAGATGAATCACTGCCATCACTGGGTAGAAAATAGAACTCTATTAATTATGAAAACTTTATAAAAGAATAGGTATTTGGAAAACCATTCATCCTCTCTGAGCTTTGGCTTCCAATAAAAAGAAGAATTTGGATTATATTAGCTCTATAATCCTTTCCAGCAGTAAAATCTGATGATGGGTTAAGTAGGTTTTTAACTGGGTGGACCTAGAAATCAAATCACAATGGAAGAATGTTTCCCAGAGTTTTATGAGCCTAAACTATTTACAAGTAGGTAGGTCCTATCTGAACAATTAATCTCTCTTTTTAAGGAAAATTACAAGATAGTCAAAGGCACTTAATGTTCCCTACTCTGCTTATTTTTTGAAAAGCTGCTTCAAATAAAGACAACAATGAAAACCATGCAAAAAAAAAAGCAAAGAAACTGCAAAAGTAATACTTACCTTTGCATCATCTATGTCAAAAACATCACACCAAGGAGATTTAACACCTTTAATTGCCAGGTCAAATGAACAGGTGAAAAAAGCTACCTGAATTAAATCTGAGAGAAAAAAAAAGGTAAAATTTGTAGGTTACTATTTCCTGCAGTTTTCCAAAGGCTGAATATCTATAGAATGCCAAGGACTTACTACATAAAACATAACTTGATTTTGTTACTTTTAGAGGATTAGAGGAGGGGAGATAAAGTTATAAAAGGTTTTAGTCCCCAACTTGAAAGTCAGCAATGACAAAGAACATTTATTGAACAGTTCTTTTAACTACACAATTCACATTATAACTATTAAGAAGAAGCAAGTACAGAGAAGGATATAAAAAAGAATAGAAGACTGCAAAAGGTAAAGAACAAAGAAAAGGCAGACTGAGGAGTCAGGAGGAAGGTGAAGCAAAGGGTCAAGAAGGAGAGAAACAAAGAGGGAAAAATCACACTATGAGACCTGATTCGGACATTAATTATCCTGGGTAAGTCACTCTAGGCTTCCTGGGGCTCAACACAAAATAGGTAAAGGATTTATTCTTTTGTCAAGCAATATCAAAGGACATATAATTAATATATCCATAACACATAAAGGGTACCTATGATCAATAAGAAAAAACATAAAAATAATCCAATAGAAGATGGCCAAGGTTATGAAGAGGCAATCCTCAGAAGGAATGAAATAGCTAATAAACATATGAAAAGATGTTCAACCTTACAAGTAACCAAAGAAATGCAAATTAAAGCTAGATATCATTTTTCATTAATTAAATTGGCAAAAGTCAAAATGACTAATAATATCCACTGTCAGATGAATTGGGGGAAATGAGCATTCTCACATATTGTTGATATAAATTTTTCTACACCTTCAGAGAACAATTTGGAAGTATATGTTAAGATGTAAAATATTCATGCACCTTAACCCAACAATTCTACCTATAGTTATCTTATAAACTCTCAAGTGCAAAAAGCAGACTATAAGAATGTCCACTGTTGCGTTATTTGAAAGAGTTAAAAACTAAGAAAAAGCTTAGTAGGAATGTAATTTCCTATAAAATAAAGAATTTGGACTGTATTAGCTCCAGCCTCTCTGACCAGTAAAACTTGATGATGGGTTAAATAAATTTTTAACTATCATTTACCTAAAAATGTAATCATATATATCCTATAAAATAACAGAATTTAAAAAAATGAGACAGATACATTGCTAAGTAAAAATAAGTTACAGAAAATACATACAGCATCACCTTTCTATGCAAAAAAAAAAAAAAGTATTTAAATAGCTAAAATATTTTTGAACAGTTACTCTGTGCCACGTACTGTGCTAATGCTTTGCATGAATTAATCTCATATAATCCTTGCAATAATGCTGTGAGGCAGGTACAATTCCTATATCCATTTTACAGAGAAAGAAACTATGGCACAGTGATATTAAGGAACTTGCCAAAGATCACAGAGTTAGTCAATAATATAACAAAGTCAAGAATCGAATAGTCGAATTCCAAACAGTCCAATTCCAGAACCCATGATTTTAACCACTATGCTAATATTGCCTCCAAAAAAAAGTTGTTCTCAGTTACCCCATCAGTAAAATACAAATAATCCTTGTCAAGTCAGAGACTAGAAATAATGTTTTTTAAAAAATCTTCAACAATCTTAAATGCCCACTAACAGAATAATGGCTAGATGCTGGTATTATATAATGGGATTCTGTACATAAGTTTAAAATGCAGAACTAGAATTACACACATTAAATAAAAAATGCAAAGTTGAATTAAAATCAAATTTCAGACTGATACCATAGTTTGATACCATTCCTAAAAGTTTAAAAATCTGCAAAATGCCCCATTTAGTCATAGAAACATAAACATAAAAACCGGCATGGGATGACTTAAATGTTCAATTCATGACAATGGTTACCTCTGGGAGAAAAGGAAAGGAATGAGATCCTAGAGAGGGACAAAGGACCCTCAATTTATTTAAAGCAACTAAGTGAAGCATAATGTTAAAATCTGATCAAACTAAGTTGTGGGTATACAGATACTCATTATATTAGCCTTTATTATTATCTATATACTTGAATTATTTCCCAAAGAAAATAATTTTTAAAGCTCTGCAAACGACCCCAATGTATAGCCAGTTGAAGAAAAGAGAAAAAACTCAATTTTAGATGCTAGTCTAGGCATCTTCACTTTTTTGATCCTTATAAAGCATTCAGACACCAGGACTGACATATTCTAGTCTCATTAATTTATTCCCAACATCTCCTATTTCTAGTCTTTGGAAATTTATTCACAGTATAATGAAATCACACTCTATATATCTGTCAATATCTGCTGTATGGATTATACATTCCTAGAAAACAGGAAAAAAAATCTTATTATTTTTTCTTAATTTCTCATTGCTAGGTAACCATGTACCTTGGTTTTCCACCTGCTCTCCCAGCATAATTATTAATAGTGTTTCCTTTCACCCTAAAGTGTCCCAGGTGGCACAGTCTACCATCCACTGCAATAGCTTATGACATACATGACTGCTCATTTTCTCAGCATCTCTAGGTATAAAAGCTCCAAAGAAAAAAAAAAAAAAATCACACTACTTTTTAAAAACTTAACCTCTCTCAAAACATTAACATGTACTTCTGAACTGCTTTAAAAGCTAAAGAATTTATATGACTTTCCATTTGTATCACTTTAAGAGGAGATAATTCAGAAAAAGATAATTTTTGTTTTATAAATAATGTTTAGAGTTGAAGCTTTATATAACTTTGCCCTCAAAACAAAACAAAAAATTCCAGGATACATCAAGAGTCTTGTGTATTAATTTACATAAAACTCAAAGAAGAATCTGAATCTAAGAATAGTAAGCATGAGATATAGAATTTTCTTGACCTAGAACACATTATTTTCTCAACGTAAAATCAATTGTGGTCCTTTAAAAGGAATAACTTTATGCTTCCATATTTTTCCACGTTCAGAGTTTAAAAACCACTTAAACTATTTCAGAGTTCAAATGCAAGACAATAGGCACATTACCTGCATTTAAGTTGTTGACTGGCACTTGCAAAATACCTGCAACTTTTTTTAAAATGTTCTGCATTTCTGGTCCAGTTTTGAAGGCTTCTACATGATAAAGAGCCGTAGCATTCCTTTCCACTTGAGTTAAAAACTTCTCACAATGATCAAAGAACCTCATTAATTTATCATTAATTCTTGGAGGTCCACACTCCATGTCTGAAAGGGAAAAAAATAATTGTGTGTGTGTGTGTGTGTGTGTGTGTGTGTGTGTGTGTGTGTGTGTGTGTGTGTGTGTATCCATTGACACGAATGACAATTCCAAATTATTGGAAAATTTTGTTTCAAGTGTAAAAAGGAACCCTAAAAACCTATTTATTCATTGACATGTCTGAAATAAGTACACACTGCTCAAGAAAGACATAGGGCAAAACTATTCCCCATTTGTAATAATTGTTAGCTCATGAGAGGATACGCTAAAAAAGACTAAAGAAACAGAAAATATCAAAGATAAAATAAAATGTTAGAGCAATACTACACTATGAAATAAAGGTAACTGAAATGAATGTTTTCTTAAAGAAAACAAAAATAATTAGATATGAATGTCATAAAAAGTGTAAAAATCTATTACCTAAGTACTGTTTCCATCAGGCACAGAAAATTTGAGAAAACAACCTAAAAATGAGCAACGTTTCTAATTACAAAGTGAGAGAGAATTCAACAGACAGGCTCTGTTTTACTACTCTAAGCCATAGTCTAAATAGAGTATTTTATTTTCTCAATTAAGTTTCTCAACCCTGTGTTCCTTTACAAAAGACTGCTTTGGACAAAAACTACTGACAATAGCACAAAATACATTAAAGTTTCAGGTCTTCTGTATTTCATTGTGCTAGATGCTTCTGATTCGGTTTATTTTCTAACTGAAGCTCCAGAATAACTTCCCATTTAGAATTTTATGTGTTAACACTATTTCCCCAATTCGGTAACAAATACATACTAGAAAAGCATTCGTAATCATGCTTCAGCTACTGGGGTGCCTTTTAAGTTTTCTCAGAGTCATATTTAAAAATACACAGATTCCAACCATCATTTCTCCAATAATTTACCATGAAAAGAACACCAAGTATACTATTTCTGTAATTAAAATAAGAAAATTATCCCTAGTTATACCATTTTGCTTCAGATGTGTATGTGAAAATATTTATATGTATGTGTGTGTGTATCCATTTCAGGAGCTCCTGAAATGAATAATTCTGCCAATTTTAACTGGTAATCAGATTACAGTTCTTAAGAAATTACTAGGAAAATCTTTGTCATCTTTTTCTGTGGCCTCAAAATTTCCTAAGTGGATCTGGATAATTCATCCCTGCTATTATCTAATTACTGCTATTCTTTAAATAGAAACAAAGGCATTGTTCTGTTTCTGTAAGAATACAAAATCCAATTCAGTGGCTTCCCTCCAAAGCCCAGATGTACACAACAGGCAAAACAATTGTCTGTAGATAATAATGAAGCAGCTAAGCAAAGGGTTTAATCTCTGATACTGAAAATGGTGAGGGGTGGCTTATCCTGAACTATTTTGATCCACGGCTGGCAAATGCCCATTCTCATAATCCATCTAAGGGCAAAAATTCATTCATCCCAGGAGGTCCAGTAGTCCCTTTTTGGTATACACTATATACATATATAGTACTATATTGAAGTATGTTCTGCTTTCAACATTCAGTTAATTTAACAGATTTGTGGGAAATCTTCACTCATATCAATGGAAAAAAGTCTAGCTATATTAAAAAGCATGATTCAACAAGTGACTGAACACAAGTCAGCCAACCGAGTTACTCACAGAGTCATGACAGAGTCATAACACATGACAGAGTCAATGGAAGAACCCCTTGGAGATGGCTGAACGGCTTAAGAGAGAATGCTATTAGAGAAATAACAAACCAGTCTACTTCTTATTTATTTTTTGCTTGGGCTTTTTAAAGCTAAATGATGCCTCACCTCAACTTTGACCTTAAAGCTGATCAAGAAAGTATTAACACTTGTTCATCTCTCTGGCACAAAAATGTCATGTTTTCATTCTTATCCTTAAGTTACAGGACAAATGGAAGCTGTACGTACAGTGTAATGGTTAAGAGACCAAGCTCTAAATCAGATTTCCTGGGTTCATACCTAGTCATTTGAAATTAGGCAAATTAGTGTTTCTACGTCTCAATTTCCTCACCGGTTAAGAGGGGGGGAAATACAATCAACCTCAGAGAGCTGTTGTAAGGATTTTGTGAAATAAATGTGAGCCATGCAGAGCACATAGCAAGCATTAAGTGTTTGCTATTATTATTATGTGACTTTTAAAATATTTTCTAAGGGGCTTCCCTGGTGGTGCAGTGGTTGGGAGTCCGCCTGCCGATGTAGGGGACGCGGGTTCGTGCCCCGGTCCAGGAGGATCCCGCGTGCCGCGGAGCGGCTGGGCCCGTGAGCCATGGCCCGCTGGGCCTGCGCGTGCGGAGCCTGTGCTCCACGACGGGAGAGGCCGCAACGGTGAGAGGCCCGCGTACCGCAAAAAAAAAAAAAAAAAAAAAAAAAAATTTTCTAAGGAAAAAGCATCATTTGAGGGAAAACAGAAGACCTGGATTCTGGCCCTCAAACTAAGAAAGGACAATCAGCAGGGCATTTTGTTAGGCTCAGCTTCTTCACCTGTGAAATAAAAGAGCTCTGCTTGACGATCTCTCAAATTTTGCAAAAGTATTGGTAGTGGAATAAATTAGTAAAGTACTGTGCCATGACCATGGACCACAGCTACAAGGAGAGTAACTCTATAGTACATGCAAAATCAAAACAGAGAAAAAAGCAGAGCAGTAAAGAAAGTTTGAGTACTTCCCAAAATATGTTGTAGGTCTAGAATTAATATCTGAAAAAGCTGTTAAATGAAAAAAACAAAACAAAACAAAACCCAAATTGTATTAGTATCAGAAGTAAAACCTGACGAAGAAAAGTCCTAGATTTAAAAAAAAAAAAAAACAAAGTGCGCCGAACTGCAGAACTAGTCGCCAGAGAGGGAGGAAGGGGAGAGGGGTTGGTGCTCAGATGGAGAAATTCATTTTGGGAATGGGTGATCAAAAACTGCCCTGGCCTGTCTCCCTTCCTACTGGATCCCCCAACGTCTACCACAGCGTCCTGCACGTAGAAGGTGCCAAACTCATCCCTGATGAATGAAAAAATGAACATTATGTACGAGGATAAGGGAGAGAGCCAAGTCCTGAACATCCCATGGGATGGGGGGCTGGGGACAGAAGGAAGCAAGGAGAGGCTGGGATCGGGGAAGTCCGGGATCTGGGGGAGGACCGAGGCAGGGCACTGGCTGGGCGGCCCGGGGTGGTCACCTGCGACGTCGGGCGGCGGTAACCCAGGGTGGTAGTGCTGCCACAGTCCCTGCAGGAAGGCGGCGCCGCTGTCCATGCAGCGGTGCTTGGAGCTGGTGACTAGCTGCAGGCGGCCGCAGTTTTCTCGGCTGAAGAGGACCGGGAAAAGGGAGGCCAGGCGCAGGGCCAGCTGCCGCATGTCCTGCCGCCCCTTCTCCACCAGCTGCCCGTCCATCCAGTCCGCGTACCACAGCGGCCAGTTGGCCAGCACAGCGCCCAGGTCGCCGCCGCCGGCAGCGCGGATCCGGTCATCCCCGGGCCCGCGGGCCTGCAGCAGTCCGTGCAGCTGCCGCAACTTGCGGATCTGTTTGGTGGTCGGGTAGCGGGTGCCGTGGCGGATGAGGGCGACCAGCTGTACCGGGGTGCAGGTCTCCTCCAGCAGTTGTGGGTCCCGCCGTGGCGCCTCGGGGTCCGGCAGCAGCCCGGGGTTGGCATCCTCGTAGCGAGTCTTGGTGCCGAAGTAGGGGCTGAGCGGCGAGACCACGCGGTTCTCCGGCTCCAGGAGGGAGCAGCGAGAGAGCGACGAGACCAGCGCCACAGCCAGGGCCGCGACGGGTGCCACGGAAACCCTGAAGAGGCGGCAAGGGCCACGGAGCATGATGCACTGCGGCCCGCGGAGGGAAACATACCGGCTCAGTCGACGGCTTCCGGATCCGGTGGGCAGGGGGCGGGCCCGGCGGGTGCTTCCGGCCAGTGCCCCACCCCGGGAATCACTGCGCGTACCCAGCTCTCAGGGTGTGAGGAAGCGGCCACTGTTAGCGGAGTACCGAGAATGCGGGCTGGACGCTCGGAGGAGCCCAGTGGCCCTGTGGCTCGAGTGAAGCCGGTAGAAATCCTCGAGGCGCTTCGGAGACCTGTGGCTTAGGTGGAGCCGGCGTCGCCTGCACCCCCGAGCGTGGGCGAGTTTCCTTGTAGCTGGCGGCGCCTCAGGGACTGACTTAACGACTCCTGTTTAAATTCTCTTGGGTGTGAATAAGCCGGGACTCAGCCTTAAGTCTCCAAAGCTGCCAAAACAGGACACCTTTTAAGAGCTGACTTCTGTATCATCATCCATACCCCATTCTACTCTGTTTTTCAAAATGTATTTTGAACCAGCTGCATCAAATCCACCTGAGGCGGTGACTGAAAATGCAAACCCCAGGGCCCGGGCCCAGCATGCCTCCTGGAGCCCAAGGTTTACTCCTCCATTACAGTTTGAAATTAATCGCTATACATTAAGGCAGAGGCGAACCTGGAAAGAGGCTCAGTTCTCCAGGAAATTTAATTCCTGAGCGTTTGGTAGTATTTTGACCTGGACCAGCAAAGCTGACATCAGGGGGCAGCACCCCAGAAGAACTGTGCTTGTTGATACCGAGGGCTTAGACAGTAGAGACAGCAGTCCTGCTAACGGGCGCATTGAATCGTGGCCCAGCAGATTTACTCCATTATAAGTATGAGCTGATCTGTGTGAAGCAAACAAGATGTGTATTTATCGCCACTCCGAGTCCAAACTCTCCTCCCACGTAATGACATATTCAAATCAACCCCAACGTTTTTTCGTAGGTTATTGCTCCCCCCAAATCATAAATCTGAAGAATACCTTGGTTTCTCCACTTGAACCCTAGTTCATATGCCAGCTGGAAAAAGAATAAGTATTAAGTCATACGGTGATCCAGATTGAAGGAAGTTTGGGCCATGTTTTTATAAGTGCAGCTTTTCCTTCAAAGACACCATTAAATTGCTCTTGGTAAGTCCGCCTCCACGTTTACTCCTTTTCTCCTTAAAAGTGCCCCTCCGGTCCAGAGAGGTATACCTCTTAATGTTAACCCAGGGAAGAAAATGGTGTAAAATCAAGAATAGATTCCGACTTAAATGCTGCAAATTTTAAGCTGTTCTGTGGCAGGTAACCATCTTTAGAATATGTTCTTTTTTGGTATGCCATTTTGTGGAATGTCAATGCCTGAATAGTCATGGTCAGTGATATTGTCACAGAACTTTGCTCAAATTAATATTTATTGAATATCTACTCTGTATGAACTTCCTTTTTTAAAAAATTTTTATTGGAGTAGAGTTGATGTACAATGTTGTTTTAGTTTCAGGTGTACAGCACAGTGATGCAGTTATACATATACTTATATCCACTCCTTTAGATTTTTTTTCCCATATAGGCCATTAGAGTACTGGGTAGAGTTCCCTGTGCTACACAATAGGTCCTTATTAGTTATGTATTATATATACAGTGTAGTAGTGTGTATATGTCAATCCCAATCTCCCAATTTGTCCCTCCCACCCCCCTTTATGGACTTCCTAACCTTATATTTTATAGGCTGAGGTGCTTGGTAATATTTCTAACTTCATTCAGCAGGCATTTGTGCTAGATGCGTCTCACTATATTTTACTTAGTATATGTATTTAATAATGATCACCTCTCATGCCCAATCTTTTGAGTCCTCAGGAGCTACCAAGTCTTCCTAATGGCATCACTCCTTCCTAATGAAACAATCTTTAGAGACCCTGCCTAAATATTTACAAAACACTAAATTTGCCCCTAGCTTGATTTTATTTTTCTTCCTCTAATTACTCATTAATTTATGCTGGTTATATACTTATGTAAGCCAACTCTGATCATCTTTGGTGTCAAGCCAAGATGACAAATGATAAAATTAATCAATGCCTTCATGTTTTTGGCTAGGAAAAAGCAGCATAAAAAGGACAAAGAGCTCATAAGCTTTGGATCCAGACTACAGCTCAGTGACACATTAACCTCAGAAACCTACCCAAGTTCTCTGAGCCTTGGTTTCCTTACCTGAAAATAGGCATATTAGAACCTACATTGCAGGATTTTTGTGAGAGTCAGAGATGATTAAACCCAGTATAATAGGCTGCTATGAGATTTTTTTTTTTTGCGGTACGCGGGCCTCTCACCGCTGTGGCCTCTCCCGTTGCGGAGCACAGGCTCCGGACGCGCAGGCCCAGCGGCCATGGCCCACGGGCCCAGCCACTCCGCGGCACGTGGGATCCTCCCGGACCGGGGCACGAACCCACGTCCCCTGCATCGGCAGGCGGACCCCTAACAACTGCACCACCAGGGAAGCCCTATGAGTGATATTTTTATCATAATGTTCAATGTTGTTATTATTTCTGTACTGAGATGCTTAGGTCTCTAGCAACCATACAGTGTAAACTTACTTCCACCTTAAAGTGAATGACTTTCACAGGCAAGACATGCATCAAAGATCATTTCATAACTTTTCTAATAATAAAAATCCACTCATCTCACTTAAAATGGGTCTCTCATTTTTAAAGCAGTGAGCACCTTTGAAAAGTTTTCATACCAGGCCATGTATTAATTCTCTACCAGTCTGTAAATTGGCTGCCCTTTGAAATAGATGCCCACCTTGTCCAATCAGTTAGTACACAAGAATTTGTATGGTACAAAACGTGGCTGCCCCTTTGCAAAGACTGGGTGGTTTCCCTTCCCTTATAAGAGGCTGTGGGCATGGCAGCAATGTATTTGACAAATCTACCACAACACAAGAGATAGAATGGAAAATTAATAGTTCAACTTCCTTGAAGAGATGGAAGAGGATGGAACCAAGAGCACAGAGAATTTGATTTGGACCAGAAGGAGAGGAGACTTTATCTTCTGAAGGAGGATTGAAAGGATGGATGCATATGTGGATAAATTTATTGGTCTAGAGGCAGAGAATTTGTGGATTTCAGGCCTGGTGGCCTCACTTTCTTCTGTGACTTAGGAAGCAAGATTGTCTGAAGAGATGGAGGAATGGGAATTAAGTCCCATGGAATGTAGAAATGGCTTAGATTTGCAATTGAGAGAAAAGGGGAAAAAAGTAGAAGTTTGGATGTTCAGCTCTGAGGATCCAACTGAAAATGGAAGATTTGGATTGCTAATGGTTGTGCAGTTTTATCCAGAAGTAAACATTATCTGTTGTGTCTTTAAGAGTGGAAAAGAAAACTGAACTCAGTTCTACATTTTTCTAATTTGTCTTAAGTAGAACTTCTTTTCTAATCAATCTATTACATTAAAGCATAGGGTAGGTTATTTTTAAATTTTTATTTATTTATTTATTTATTTTTGCGGTACGCGGGCCTCTCACTGTTGTGGCCTCTCCCGCTGCGGAGCACAGGCTCCGGACGCACGGGCTCCGGACGCACAGGCTCAGCGGTCATGGCTCACGGGCCCAGCCGCTCCGCGGCATGTGGGATCTTCCCGGACCGGAGCATGAACCCGTGTCCCCTGCATCGGCAGGTGGACTCTCAACCACTGCGCCACCAGGGAAGCCCGGGTAGGTTATTTTTGTCAGATTATTCATAGGACTTTTAAAATGGTAAAGTCATTCTACTCTTAAGATTGCATGATGACATACGTAGCATTCAAAGTTACAGTTATCTACTAGACTTTTAAAGAAGTTATTAAAGAAGATGGCCTCCTGGTGAAGTAACAGTAAAGAAAGGAAAAAGCTAAATTCTGGGAGGAAAAGGGTAAGCTGTCTGAAAGGATAGAAAATATTAAGAACATGGTTTCTGAAGTTAGAATTCCTGGCTTTTAAAATTCCAGCTTCACTTAATATCTGTGAGAAAAAGGGTAGGCTCTCTATGAAAGGATAGAAAATACTAAGAACATGGTTTCTAAAGTTAGAATTCCTGGCTTTTAAAATTCCAGCTTCATCACTTAATATCTGTGAGATTTTAAACAAGTTAAACTCTTTGCCTCAATTGTTTTCTGTAGTGAGGAAGATACCTATGTCATGGGATTGTCCAGCGGATTAACTGAAACAGTTAACATAAGTGCTTTATATAGTTCCTGGCCCCAAATAAGTATCAGTTACTTTTAGTAAACAGAATTAAAATTTCTTATTATCACTTTTAATCAAGTAAACTGACAAATGGCCAGCTCTTCGTAGATATTTATTATCTCACAACTACATTAAGCAGCTAACTTTGTGCCTCTGCCAAGAAGGTTTTATCTCTAGTATCTCAGTGCCCTGCTGTTTCATCTTTCCTTTGTCAGTTAATGATTCAGTGCTTACTTGTTTTTTACTGCAGTAGAAGAAGCCAACAGAGGAGGGGTCCATGTGTATGGACAGAGCTGGAGTGATCCATGCTTCAACGGCAGTCCCTTCAACCTTGCTTGAATGTGGAGGCTGCATAGATCACAAGCTCCGCAGACTGCAAGACAGCTTTGCTCCAAAGAAGCTGACCACTGTATGGTTCCCCAGCATATCAAAGCTAACCTGAATTATTTAAGTTGTGTTTCAGTTGATGAATAGAACTTCACGGAACCACACAACAACAATGGAGGTGACCTGCTGTTTTACATTCTCTATTATACCCTGCTAAGGAAGTTATTTTGCAGTGACAAAGCTTCTTTTCTAGTGTCCTGACAAATCCTAGGATTTTGATGTTGGGAATTCTTCCCTCCCATCAAATGTTGGTTCTAAATCCACAGAACTATTTGAGAAACCAGGTAGAAAATTATGGTAAGTTTAAATTACCAATATGCTTTCTATAATGACTTTCAACAAGCCGGCACTATTGCTCAGAAACATAATTTCCTCCAGAAGTCCCCTCCATCCAAAATGTATTGTTATCCTGTTACAGAAATAAATAATATTTTCCAAATCCTGGTAAAAATCTTTCTTCTCACACAAAAAAAAAAAAAAAAAAAAAATCTTTCTTCTCCCCTGTATTTTTCAAGAACAAGCACAGGTGATAGCAATTGTGTTTTAACATCTTATTTTTTTTCTGAAATGTTAGTTTTCCAAAATTGAAAAATATTTTTGATCTGTTGGATCTTTTAGACAATTGGTTGGCTGACTTTAAAGCCATGAGTGTTTTCTTATCATTCCAAAGAATGGAGAACTTTCAGAACACAAGTTTATTAGTTCATCAGTTAGGCAATTTTTTACTTAGTTCATTAATGGCAATTTCATGTTGTCTCACTAGCCCGTGCAGGAACCAAACTTCTTTTAGTTTTTGTTCACTGTTTTGTTCTAGGATAAACCCATCTTGTTGCTTTGCTTGTATTATATATCAGTAAATATTAAAACACAATAATACCTAAGCTAGAAAAGCAATGTAGGCACCTCTGGACTCACACACTTGGTTGCAGCTACTTTAGTAAATAGAGTAGATCACACTACAATTGAAGCGACCTTTATGTTTCCAGAAACAACACCCCTCGTTACCCTACTTTACCTTTCTTGTCTTACATCTTACACTGCCTTGTAAGGCATCTTACACTTGCCTGATTCTGTACTCCAGGAGAAAGTAGTTGCTGCTAAATCATTCATTGGTTAATACCTTAGATGCAAGGACCATGGTGAAAACTTTTTTGATTCCCAAATATTTATTCCATGTCTTACATGAAGTATACTGTCAACAACTATTTGTTGAAAGGGTGTACAAATGAATGAATAAATGAAAATAGAACAAAAAGGCAGTATGGGGAAGCTAAAATAATATTGCTTTGTATTTATACAGTATAATTATTTTATTTTCCCAGCTATCCCATGATATATGAAGAGCAACATTTATATCACGTTGTGGGTGTGGAAATCAAGAGGTTAGTAGATGCCTTACCTAAAGTCATCCAACAAGTATTTAGTAGAACAAGTTCTAGAATGTGATTGATGGAAACAGAGCTGTCTTTAATGCCTACCCTATTTATGACAAATGAGCAGTGACTACAAAAAGTGTCACTTTTAGCTGAGGCTAAAAGATAAATTTAACACATAGTGCTATAGCACTTACTATTGGCTAACCACCCAACATTTAGTCCCCCTGTTTCATTGGAATCAATGTGTAAGTATTCACCTCTCAGGAAGATCACTCTATCCCCACCTCAGGAGAAAAATCCCGATTGGTTTAACCCAATCCCAGTAACTCTATTTTTCTTAATGGTTTTAGTTTAAGAAAGAGCATGTGATTCAGTTCTAGCCACTAAGATATGAGGGTCAGTCTCCTGAAAAGTTTCTGGGAAAGATTTTTGGTTCTAGGAAAGAGACAAATGATGGGGCAATGAACAGTCAACTGTCAATGGATTGGAGATTCTGTTGAGTCAGAGGAATATTGCATTTGGCACAGTAAAATATTCTGGAAGGAAAGGAGATAGTATTCAGTGAATGAAATGCTTAATGTATATTTTGAAGGTGGTACAGTATTTGTTATTGATTAAATGAGACATTTTAGAATATGAGATTAAGAAAGCTTAGCCAAGGTAAATTACAGAATATAAATCTTTCAGAAGTAAGGAGGCAGGTTGGTTGTTTGGCCTGGGGCACCCAAGGACTCGAGGCTACAGCTTTTTGGTGGGGCTAATGGCGGACTCCGGGAGGGCTCAGGAGGGCTCACGCCAGGCAGTGCTTTCCGGAACTTGCTGCCAGTGTCCTTGTCCCCGCGGTGAGCCACAGCCAACCCCCACCTCTGTGCGGGAGACCCTCCAACAGTAGCAGGTATACATCCAAAAGAATTGAAAACAGATATTCAAACAAAACTTGTACATAAAAGTTCATAGCAGCACTATTCACAATAGTCAAAAGGAAACAATCCAGATAGCCAACTGATGAATGGATAAAATGTGATATGGCCATACAATTGTAATACCATTCAGCCACAAAAAGGAGCAAAGTACATGCTGCAACGTGGATAAACCTTGAAAATTTTATGGTTTATAAATAAAGGAGCTAAGCATGGCCCTCCAGCCAACAACCAGGGACAAACTGAAGTCCTCAGTCCAACATCCAGTAAGGAATCAAATCCCACCATCAACCATGTGGGTGAGCTGGGAAGGGCACCCTGCCCCAGTTGGGCCTTGAGAGAACTGCAGCTTTGGGGACACTTGTTTGCAACCTCGTGAGAGACCCTGAGCTGGAGGTCCCAGATAAGCCATGCCCAGATTCCTGACCTGCAGAAACCGTTTCTCCTGTGGAACATCAAAATCACCATAGTGGGGACTTCCCTGGTGGCACAGTAGTTAAGAATTCGCCTGCCAATGCAGGGGACATGGATTCGATCCCTGGTCCGGAAAGATCCCATGTGCTGCAGAGCAACTAAGCCCGTGCACCACAACTACTGAGCCTGCGTGCCTAGAGCCTGTGCTCTGCAACAAGAGAAGCCACCG